>NC_141697.1:330041957-330641957 GCF_964263255.1 Lissotriton vulgaris | reverse complement strand
AACACATTTAGCACGTGCTACAGTCTTTAAGGCCACCTCTAAAACAATACAAAATGAACTCCTTGAGTGTATGCTCGAAATTATAAGAAGCCATATTGTGAAAGAGTTGCGAAACACAGACTTTGTGGCTATTCAGGCTGATGACACCACTGATGTGGCCACTAAAACACAGTCCGTCTTAGTGTTTCGGTACCTTGACAGTGACAGAAACGTTTTGGAGAGGTTCTATGGTTTCACTCATTTAAGAGACTCTAGTGCAGCAACCATTACTGAAGCTATACTGTGTCAACTGAACTTAATTTTCCCGGACCTGCCTCAAAAACAAAAACTTATCGCACAAAGCTATGATGGTGCGTCCATAATGAGTGGAAGCCTTGGTGGAGTACAGAAACGAATTCGATATGTGTACCCTAATGCTCATTTTGTGCACTGTTACGCCCACCACCTCAATCTTATTATGCAACAGGCAGTATCAAAGATCAGAGAGACACGAATTTTCTTTCAGGATATCGGAGGCATAGCAGCATTCTTCACACGTTCCCCAAAAAGAACAGAAGCCCTTCATGATATTGTGGACAAAAGCGTACCAAGTGGATCCTCAACTCGTTGGAACTTTCACATTCGTATTGTCAACTTAATCTTTGAAAATAGGGAGGGCCTTGAGAAATGTTTTGTCGCCATAGAAGACTTTCATCACACAAGTCAGAATGAAGCCCATGGCTTTATTAGAACACTACAAGACAAAGAGTTTCAGTTCTTACTGTTTTTATTTCATGAAATAATGCGTGATGTTGATGTGTTATACGATCAGTTACAACGAAAAGACATAGATACTGTCTCTGTGAAAGACGTTACCACTACATTTTTACAAAAGATAAGGAAAGTGAGAGATGGGGTTGACGATTTAGAGAGCAAACTGCCGGAGCATTCTACTTTTGCAAACCGCAGGCAAACAACACCTCTCTGGTTCGAACTGGAAAGGAGATATGTGACATTGTAATTGTGCAGGCACAAGAACGTTTTTCATTCATAAAACATTTGGTGAGTGCCACTTTATTGCAAAGTCAAGAGTTTGCACAATATGATGAATCCTTCCCGGAGCGTGCTCTGAATCAGGCTGTGGAAGCATATCCTATGCTCAAAAAAGAGCAGCTGAGAACTGAGTTGACTGTACTGTACGGAATGCCTGTGTACCGGAAGTCCAAAAGCGCTTTGACTTTGCTGACTTTAATATATAAACTGCATATGGAAAACTCACTTACAGAGACAGTGACTTTACTAAAAATTGTGATTACCACTCCAATGACAACAGCCGAAGCTGAACGATGTTTTTCAGCCTTAAAGCGCATTAGGACATTCCTCAGGAACACCATGCTAGAGGAAAGACTCAATGCTTTGGCGATGCTCTCTGTAGAGAGCAAGCTAGTCCAAAAAATACCGGACTTCAACATGAAAGTAATTGACAAGTTTGCTACACTGAAAGAGAGACGTGCTGAATTAATTTACAAAAAGTGAATGCTGCTACTTGTTTGTTGAATAAAAAAAATACTGATTGAGGTACTCAGAAATGCATTGTTATCTCTGTTTTTAAAAGTTTTGTAGTGTTTTTTCTATTTGGAGACTACACAGATTTTACTGATCAAATGGCATATTAAGTACATTTTGTTTCACCTTAACACTATCATCTGTGTGGAAAGACATGCGTGATAGTCACATGCGTTCTAATGGTAAAGGTAAGGTGTGGTTCCCAATGCTTTGTGAAGGCTGTTTCCCAACTGCTGTGCAACTTCTTCTACTCTTAGAGCTGAGATTTTCATGAAAGTCTTATAGTCTGAATTCAGCACCTGAGCGTAATAGGACGGAATGTATGAAGCTCTGTGGTTATACTGAATACACAGCTACCTATGTTATGCCATCTATTAATGTAATAACTGCACTTTCACAATTGCTTTATTAGCCTTCCTGCTTTCTCAAATGTGCTTGAAAATGCACGATTTTTCTTCTTTTTTTTCAAAATTTTCTTGGGGGGGGTAAGCCACCCTAACCACCCTTATGGGGTTCGGGCTCGCTCGCTGCGCTCGCTCCCTACGGTGCAGTATGCAAATCACTTTGCGCCTCACCACTTTCAAATGTCACCAGCCGCCCCTGAGAGCTGCCTGTAATGCAGAAAATGTTTGCGTTTTGTGTATATCTGAATATGGCATTACCTTGAGGATTTGGTCCAAACCAGAGACAACTTTCAATAAGGTGGTTATTTTGCTTGGGTAAACCTGAACTATTTGAAGAGCCCGAATCAAATATGACTGTCATCAAGACCTTATTTCTCAAATTTTGTGAGGAGCATAGGGCTATGAGGGAGGGTTATAACCCCATGACTAGAGCAAATTTGTTGTGGTTAACCAATGAAGAGAAGTAACCATATTTTGAAACAGTGATGCGCTTGCAACAGATTTATGTTGATATTTTTCCAGATTAACATTGTCCCTATTTTGGCTGCTTTCCATAAGAGGGGTGCGTAGTCTATGGATCATGTCCTATGTCCAAGTGATGGCTGTTCCGTCCAGTGTACACTCCATTTTGTATTTTGTTATAAATATTGCAAGGAGCCAAGAGTGTGGTATTTGCTTTTAAATCATAACTTTAGAAGTACAAACTAGCCCTTTTATTTCTACAACAGTTGCACTTGGTGGAGATTTCCTGACTTGTAATTCATTTGTTTACAGGAGGCAATAAAGATAAGGAAAATGCTACAGCTGAGGCAGTAAAAACACTACATTCTATATCTAGTACATGATGTACATTTTCTGCACGTTTTAACTGTATTAAAGGTATTGAACAAAATTAGATTTTATGTAATGTATTTTAATAATGTTTTTATTATGATTAACAAATGTATATTTTTTGGTTTATCATTATGCAAAACTGAATAAAGACTGATTTAATTGATTGAATATGGCAGCATGCACAAGGTACACGTCTATTCTCTCCCTTGAAGTTGTGGAAAACATGTTGTGGTACTTCAGGGGAACTAAAAAAATATGAAACAACATAATATCAGAATTGTGTGATCAAACAAAGTGGTTCAATCTATTCTCTTGATGTGATTTATAATACAACAATTGCATAGATGAATCACAACTTTTGACATGTCAATAGATAAATATTCATGTGCAAACTTGACATTCTACATTCAATTACCAGATTAGTATTGGGTGTTATTTACACATTTTTTTATTTACAGGCTGCTTCCCTTAAAAAAAAAATCCTACATTACTGCAGCATCTGAAAAAGAGATCATCGGATCTCGAAATGCATTGGGAGTCTCAACAAAATATTGAAAATTACAAGTTTTGCAATAATATTGAATGATGTTTATGTTATCAATGTTACTTTATGTTTTGAGCACACAAGCTACAGTAATTTGAAAATAAATATTGAGACACTGATCTCAAAGAGTAAATTGCGGTGTTAAAATGATCATCTTTTTGTAAATATTGTAAGCCAACATTTACAAAATAGTGAGCTAACTTTGTTGTTAGCACCAGCTGTGCAGGTAGGGTAAAGTGATTCAAGTGTCACTTATATCACAGTTTCAATCACACAGGAGATTTGCTCCCTCCTCCCAACCTTGCACGCCCTGTCCTAAACTAGATTAAAATTCAGTATAAATTCAACCTAGATATATATTAGCGAGTGCGCAGTACATCCCCCTATACTTATCAGAAGATGACCTGTGCCACTTCAGGTTGTAATCACCATTCATAATCTGCCATATGCCATCTGCTGAGCTTGTCCACTATGGCATTCAAGAACCCTACTAGGTGGTTCACAACCAGGAAGATGCCCTGATGTTCCAAACCAACTCCAGAGGCATAGAGCATCCTGCTACAGGACCCAGGACCCCCACTTAACTCTGCTTGTTGCAACAGCACACAGTGGTGGTGGTGTTATCCGTGAGAACCTGCACCAGCCTCCTTTTGACGGACAGCAGAAAATCCTTCAAGGCCAGGAGAATGCTTGCAACTCTAGCAAACTGATATGTGGTGAGGCTTCGATCAGATACCAGAGTACTCTAATCGCCACCTCAACGAGATGACCTCCCCAACCAAGCAATGGCACATCTGATACCCCAGTTAGCACAGGGCAGGGAAAGTGGAGAGGGGCCTGCTGCTGGTCCAACTGTTGTTGAGCAGCCACAAGAGTAGATTGTGTGCAGTCTCCTTTGAGATCTGACTGGTAACCAATAGTTTCCCTTGATGCTGGACCAACTGGAACTTTAGACTCCTTTGCAGAGCCCACATATTGACTATACAGCCTGGCATAGTTAACAAAAAAACAAACAAAAAAAGATCGAAAAGCCTCAGAGTGGCTCTCACCAAGTTCAAGGACCAAGACTGAAATATAGGGATTATAAAGTGAATGTTCTTGAGACATTGCAACAGAGGAAAGGCTGTGAATTGTACTGTATCCAGGACAGCTGCAATGAAAGGAATCTTCTACAAGGGAGTGAAGTGCAACTTCAGCTCATTGATCATGAACCCAGACTATAGTTGGAGGTTCACCATCATTTAGAGGTGGGATACGACTGACTGTAGCAAGCCTAACTTCAACAGCCAGTCATCAACGTGGGTAAAAAACAAGTTACTTACCTTTACACTGTGGTTCTCCAGTACTGATATCTTTTATAGATTCAAATGCTTGAAGCTTCCCCGTCGTCATGGTGGGTGTCCCACGGTAACAGTAGAAATAGCAGTATTAAAACATCACCATAGAAAACTCACTGAAGTAATCTTTCAACCTTATTTTATAACATTCAAAGTTCAGCCAATCACAGCAGAGACCTCAGAGTTCCCTTACCCTACAGAGCCACCACACCTCAGATTTCGAGCACAAGTGTATATGTATACAAAACGCTGAGGTAACCGGTGAGGCTAATCAGGGAGGAAGGAGGGCTGCATGTGAATCTATAAAAGATCTAATACTGGGGAACCACAGTGTACAGCTAAGTAACTTGTTTTTCACCAGTATTGTTTCTTTTATAGATTCACATGCTTGAATCTAACTAGTAAGGAGGATATCAGCAATAAGACAAAAGAATGGTGGTGGGTAGGCGAACTATCCCACCATGATGTAAAATAGGAATATTGGAAAACAAGAAGAAAAAGAAAGAAGATACATCAACATTCAGTTATATACATATCAATTTACAACCTAACATGGAAGTATAAAATAATCAACCAGCATGTAACAAAATAAGGAGTCTAATAGCCGTCTACCTTAAGCAAGGAGGCTTTGAAGTGCAGCTTGCCAACAGCTATTTCTGCCTCCTTTCAACCATCGAGGGAGTAATGCTTAGTGAATGTGTGAGCGTCCGTCCATATTGCTGCCCTGCAGGTGTCAGGAAGGAATGCTCCTGCAAACAGGGCTGAGGAAGTTGCCACTTTCCTTTTTGAGTGAGCTTGCGTTTTCATAGGTAGCGGGAGGCAAGCCTTTTCATGACAGAAGACAATCGTTGAGGGGACACAACGAGCGATACTGGCCCATGCTAAAGGCTTGTCCTTTCCTAGGAGCTGAGAAAAAAATCAGTAACTGAGAAAATTTACGGAATGTCTTCATTCTTTGTAGAAAAAAATTCAAACAATGTTTAATGTCCAGCGAATGCAACACTCTCTCTGCTGCAGAGGATGTTTTAGGAAAGAACGTTGGTAAGACAATCGGTTCATTGATGTGGTAAGATGAAGCCAACTTAGGTATGAAAGAAGGATTAGTCGCAGGATAGCCATGTCTGGCAAAAATTTAAGATATGGTTCTTTTAAGGTGAAAGCTTGGATTTCACCGATACGTCTGGCTACATAATGTCCAAGAGAAAATCCATCTTCCAAGAAAGAAACTTCAATTCGCATTTGTGCACTGTTTCAAATGGAGGACGCATTAGCTGTGACAGGACTGTATTTAGTTGCCACAGTACAAATTCTTTGAGGAGTCGGTTAGACCACAAGGAAGATTGACCTGAACGTCTTCTATATCTAGAAATTGAATCTGGCAGAGTGACAAAGTCCTGACTTGGCAAGGAGCAAGAGATAAGGCCCCTGCCACGGAGTAGATGGAAAGGGGTGCAATGCTTGAGCGATACACCATGCACAGAATCGCTTTCATTTAGATTTGCAACATTTAACCATAGAAGGAGCTCAAGACTTCTGTAGTATTGAAGTGCATTCCTCCGGAAGTCTCAAATCTGTAAATTCAGCGTGGTGAGGAGCCTAGCCGTCAAATGAAGAGAGGGAATTTACAGATGAACCATTTGGCCCTGGTTCATGCAGAGAAGATGCTCGCTTGGAGAAAAGGGAATCGGAGCACATTCTAAAAGTCTATGCAGCTCGGTGTACCAGAATTGTCTTGCCCTTTCAGGAATAACAAGAATGAGCCGACAAGGCTCTTGCTTCATCTTTTCAAGTACTCGAGGAATGAGCAGAAATGAGGAAAAGGCGTATGCGAACATCCCCGTTCCAAAAACACTGGAAGGCGTCTTCCCACGATTTCGGATGAAGATTCCTGCTTGCGAAATTAGGACACTTTGTTGAGGAATGTAGAGAACAGATCTAATTTGAATAGCCCCAGGGTTGGTCATTGAGCTCCCATTCGTAACATTGTTTGAAGACCCTGCTGAGAGAGTCAGCCCTCTCGTTGTGGACATGTGGCATGTGTTCCACTCACAAGGAGGTGTGGTTGCAAAGGAGCCATTCCCAAATCTGTTGAGCTCGAAGGGAAAGTGCTCAAGATCTCAGGCTGGCTTGCTTTCGGAGGTAAAACATTGTTGTAGTATTGCCCGTCTTGGTGAGCACCGATGAACCCTTGATCCACGGCAGGAAGGTCTTTAGACCCAGGAATACTGACTTGAGCTCCAGAATGTTTATGTGGTACTCCGACTCCTGTTTGGACCATTTGCAGTGAACCTATAATTCTTTATGGTTAACCCCCATCCGTCCATCCACAAATCCAAGGTCACCAGCTGCGGTACAGTGTGAATGAAAGAGACCTTGAGAAAGGTGTTCCTCGACCATCCACCAGGATATCGTGGCTCTTATTGCTGCTGAAATGTGAACCTTGTCATTGAATGAACCTTGAGATTGAGTCCACTGTGCATTGAGCTGTTCCTGCATCGGTCGCATGCGGAGATGGCAATTGGAGATTAACGGGATGCAAGAGGACATCTTCCCAAACATGAACTTGTATTGGGTCACAGAAACTAACTTTTTTGTTAAAACAAGCCTTTTCATATTCTGAATTTGCAATATTCTCTCTTGAGTGGGAAATGCTTTGCCAAGACCCCTGTCGAGACGTGACCTCAGAAAAGCTGGAGATTTACCTGGAATGATGGCTGATTTTTTGAGATTGATGCAAAGACCTAGAGACTGGAAGAGATTCTGACAGGAAGAATTTCCTGGGAAGAGAGCACCCTGAAAGATTGTTTCTTGATAAACCTGTTCAGCATTCTGAGGTCCATGACCTGCATCAATTTTCCAGTCTTCTTTTTGATGCAGAAAAAGTGAGCGTAAAACCCTTGATTGTGTTGGCTGATGGATACTTCCTTGCTGGCTTGCTTGAGAAGAAGTGATTTTATCTCCTTTTTGAGATCTGGAAGGTGACTGAGCGGAACTTTCCACGGTGGAACATTTGGAGGATGCTGAACAAATTCCAGGGTGTGGCATTGCTGGAAGATGTCTAAAACCCATTTGTCTTGAGAAATGGAGTTCCATTTCAAAAGAATTTGGAGGAGGCGGTATCAAACTGTCATGGGACTATGGTGGCAGGGGCCTGACAAATTTAAGTGCCTCCTACTGGGGTCCTGGGATTTTCCGGCAGATTGCTGCATCCTGTGTCCCATTGATCTTTATTAAGACTGAGCAGCGTTGGACTGGATTGTTCGGTTATATGGCTGGTAGATATGCTGCTGATACAGCTGGTACAGCTGTTGGAATTGCTGCAGGGATAAGACCTATAAGACCTGCCCCCGAACTCTACCCTGAAAAGACTGAAAATAGTGTTGCTGGAGACTGCCCAAAGCCTTAGCCGTGTCTGTGTCCAATTGTATGGACTGTAGCGTCTCGTGTATGTGCTTACAGAACAAGTGCTCTCCGTCAAAAGGCAAATCGAGAACTTTGGTCTGTACTTCTGGATGAAAGGTGGCTCTCTTAGCCATCCCTGGTGATGCAGCACCACCGCTCCTGCCCTCTGGTGAAATGCAGTAGATGAGAAGTCCATGGTGATCTCAATGAACTCTGAAGACGCTCTTCCCCTGTCCAACAGAATGTCCTTAGCCTCTTTCCTTTTAGATACTACAACAGTGTAGAAATGTCTGACCACATCTGTCGGTTATATCTCCCTAAAATGGCCATGGCATTGGAGGTTCTAATGGAGGTGGCCGCCAATGCAGAGAACCATTTACCAATATTGTCAAGGCAGTGCCCTGCCTTGTATGGTGGAGCTGTACATGGAGACACCAGATTTTTGGCTCTCCTTTGTGCTGCCTGCATGATAACCAAATCCGGCCTCAGATGACCAATAAGGCATGTGGGTGAGTTGTGAGGAGCCTTGTATTTTTTTCCAGTTTTGGAATCACCGCAGGCGCTTTCATTAGTTTGAGTCCTTCTTGCCATAAAAAGCATCTATAGGGATTGCCCTCATGGAACACCGAGTGCCTGGTTTGAAATCATACAAGAAACATTCTGTTTGTTTAACAGACATTGGCTGATAGAAACGTCTGGAGGCACTCTACAAAAGATCATGAAATCCCACGATGTCTTCAGAAGGGGAATCTGCAGATGGAGAGATAGGGGATAGGGGCTATATAGTCATCCCATCCATTCATCATGGAAATATGTATCAGGGTGTATTTCTCCTTCCTCTATTTGTTGGTGTTTCACATCCAGGATGTCCTCCGTGATGGTTATAAGAGAAGGGAGAACTTTTTCCCTGGTGGATTTGGGAGTATTATGGCCAGGGAGATCACTAGGAACCTCTTGCAGAGGTAAAAGCCCAAGAAGAGCATTGTGTCTGGGACACCTCCAATAATAGTCAATCATATGATGTAGGTTCAATACTAGAGTAACTGGAACATTCACTGATGGTTCCCTAAAGTGATGACGTTTATCCTCCCTATCATCATAAGGGTAACGCTCATGGAAGGAATCAGGCTGCTGCATAGCAGGATCTCTATTCTCAAAAGAATATTCGCCTGCAAGATAAGATGACAGATCATTGTCATCAATGTCCTCATCATCAGAATCCTGGCACTTGACTTTTAACTGTGATGGACTGTAGGGCCAAACAAACCTTCATCTTCCGACTCTTGGAAGTCCAAAAGGCAAGCAGGTAGCAAAGGGCAAATCTTTAGAGAAATCCTGTATTTGCTTAGGCTGGTTTTCCCCTTAGTCGACGCGCTTGATGACGGTGCAGTTGGCGATGTAATAGTCTGCTTCACTGTTGACGTGGCATGGACGGTCTTAGTCTGTGGGGCCGTCGGCACTGGTGACAGACCAGTGGCCAACAGTGAAATTCTCATTGACGGTGAAGGTCTTGTCGATAATGATGTAGTCTGCGTTTGGAGTGATCCCGCCGATGTTGTTGCAGTCGACATCTTGACCTTCATAGTAGCGGTTGCCAACAAGGCCGTCGATGGTGCAGAAACCTCAGATTTTCTTGGAGACTGGAATCTTCGATGACAAAGCCATCGACAGGTGAGATGACTAGTCTCCGACAGAGGTCAGAGAAGCTGAAGAATATTTTGAAGCCTCTGCCTAAGATTGTTTGTGGTGTTTCACCTCAGATTGGTTCTAGGACTTAGATCTTTTACAGTCCACATGATGGGAAGAGGAGCGGTCTTCCTTTTCTATTTCTTGAGAAAGAATGAGCTTTTTCCTCAGATTCAGACTGAGGCAACCTTTTTCGGGAGCCACAGGAGTAGCTTACCCTACCTGTCTCAAGGGTTTTGGCTGAAAAAGTGTGACAATATTTGCATTCCCTCTGTTTGGTGTCAGGATAGAGACAATATAGGCACTGTTTGTGGGGATCCTCAGAGAACAGCCTACACTTCCCACAGGCCTTATAGGGCCTAAACAGCCTTTTTATTAGGTTCTGACATCTTAATAAGGAGAGGCAAAAAAATATAGTCCAGAAATACCTTGAAAGTAGCAGAAGCTGGAACTTGAGGTCAAAAGTTGAAGACCGAAGACTGTACTGAGCAAAGCTCAGAGACTCCCTATCACACAGTAAGAAATCTGAGGTATGGTCGCTCTGTAGGGGAAGGGATCTCTGAGGTCTCTGCTGTGATTGGCTGAACGTTTGATGTTATAAAAAAAGATTGAAAAGGTTACTTAAGTGAGTTTTCAATTCGATGGAGGTCAATGGTGATGTTTTATTACTGCTATTTCTACTGTTACTGTGGGACTCCCACAATGATGACAGGGAAGATTCAGGCATGTGAATCTGCAAAAGATACAATACTGGAGAACTGGTAAGCCCAAACCCTCTATAGATGGGGTAGTGACCACTGCCACCACTTTCATGAACACCCTGTGGCACTGGTGAACCTGAAGAAAAGCACAGCAAACTGATAATGCCCCCAGCCAACCTTGAATCACAGGAAACTGTGTAACAGCAGGTCCAAGACACCATCCAGTTGCTCAGGCCCAAAGCAGACATTATCTGGGCAACCATGAATATTCTGAATGTATCCTTCTGTAGGAAGACATGCAGAGGTCAAAGGTCTACAATGAGCTGAAGGCCCAGTCTTCCAGCACAAGGAAATAGAGGAGACCAAAACCCTCTCAATAGCTCATTTGAAAAGTAAAACCGGCTTTCTTGCAAAGAAACAGGTGTTATACTCTGAGATTCCCTTTAATGGGAGGGGTTGTGGGGGAAACGGTGGCAGTGCAAAAAGAAAAGGTAGCCATGCAGAATAATTTGAAGGACCCATCTATTGAATATTGAATATGATGTATTGACACCAAATAGAAAAGGCTGTATCCTGCCTCCTAGAGGCATGGTGTCTTCCACTGATAGCAAACGAAAGCAATTTTCTGGACTATGTCACAGGGAAAGTAGACCGATACCCTTATAGACCTACATGTTGCTTGTCACATCCACATCTCTGGCCTTTTTTTTTTTTTTAAGTTCAAAAACCTTTATTCGTGATCACATAGTTAACACCGCTCTTAAGCCAACAACCCGGAGGTAGGCAGCCACGTAATGCTATAGTCGCACAATTCCATATTACATAGCCAAATTGTCGACAATACCCACTGTCCGGCGGCAAGGCATATCAAATAAAGCAAAGTTAGCGGTTATACATGTGATGCATAGACAGCTGAACAGAAAGAATCACTAATAATGTATACATTTATAACAATACCTACGCTTCTATCTCTACATTCCAATCACCTCATATCCCACCCCCATGTTAAAGCTATTTGGTGGCTTCCTAGAATAGCAAGGTACAACCTATACAGGCCACATCATTCAGTCCAACCCGCCCTTGTATAGTATGTCACACATGTCCCATTTCACGAACATCCAGCACTTCCTCTTCATGCATATGTCATATACATCACCCAACCTACACAGCCATACTTCACCTACACAAGTCCAGCCATCCTACAAAAGGCTCCCATATATACGCAGGTCTGGAGCGTTGTGGTATAAGTTCCCAATACGACGTTAATTGATCCTTGCAATAAACAGCTGATTTTATCCAGCCCGCCACTCTCGGTGGATCCGCTCTCTTCCCGTACCGCGCAATCTGTCGTTTGGCCAGTAATAGCAAAAGAGCCACTAATTTGCGTGAACCGCAAGGTATATCCATAACGAATCCCAAAGTGCCATAAGCGGATGTACTTGTAAGTCTAATTCAACAATGTGCCCTATATGCCGCAGCACCTCAATCCAGTATCTCCCTATTTGTTCACATTCCCATGTCAGATGGAAGAATGTTGCCTCCTGTTCCCCGCATCGCCAACATTTTGCGTCGTTTTGAAGTCCCATACGAAAGAGCTGTTTCGGTGTGCGATAAGTTCTATCCAAATTGGTAAAATGTATTCATTTATTTATTTATTTTTTGGCATTTCTTAAGCGCGAACAAATGCCCGCAGGCGTCTCGGCGCTGTGCTGTTGAAAACTCTCCTTAGCTTGGCGTCAGACTTTTAGAGGTTAAATAGCCATGTTTTCAATTTCTTCCTGAATGACAGGAGATTTGGACTGGATCTTATGGATTGAGGAAGTGTATTCCATAGTTTTGGGGCGGCAACCAGGAAACGTCTGTCTCCCCAGTTGACTAACTTAGTCAGAGGAACAATCAGATCTTTCAGCTTAGCTGAACGGAGTGGCAGGGAAGGAATATATGGAACCAGGTGGTCTCTCAGGAATTGAGGTGCTTGTTGGTGTAATGATTTGTAGACAATGCACAATGTTTTGAATTTAATTCTGTTCCTGATAGGAAGCCAGTGAAAGCTTCTCAAGACTTCAGTTATAGGTTTGAATTTGGGAATGTTTGAGAGAAGTCTCGCTGCTGCGTTCTGAACTGTTTGCATTTTCTTGATGACTCTAATTTGGGCCTTGGCGAACAGGCCGTTGCAATAATCTAATGCAGACAGGACAAGAGCGCTAACTAATGTCTTGCCTACATCTTTGGGGAAGAAAGGGAGGATCTTCTTTACCAAGCGTAATTTGTAGAACGCTGTGGCGGCCGTTTGGTTGGCATGAGCCATAAAGTTCAGTTTGTCGTCGAACATGACGCCCAAATTTCTCACCTTCGTGGTTGGTTTCGGTAAGGTTCCAAAGGATGACGGCCACCATGCCAGGGACCAGGTAGGGCTGAGGTGGCCAAAGGTTACCACCTATGTTTTATCGGAGTTCAGTTTTAAGCAGTTTGCTGACATCCATTGTCCGATACCCAACATACCTGCTTTAAAATTCTCCGCTACTGTTTCCCTATCATCTCTGATGGCCAGGATCAACTGGGTGTCATCCGCATATGAGGTAAGGTTCATCCCATGTGCTTTGATTGTTTTTGCAAGGTCCGACACATAGATGTTAAATAGTGTCGGACTCAGGGATGAACCTTGGGGTACCCCACATGGCAAGGACAACTCGGCAGATTCGAATTGTCCTAAGATGACTGCCTGGGATCTGTCCGCCAGAAAGGATGCCAGTAGTTTTTTAGCCAGGCCTTGCACGCCCATCTTTTCAACACGGTTGACCAAGATCTTGTGGTCAACCGTGTCGAAAGCGGCCGATAGATCCAGGAGCACCAACAGAGCTGCACCTCCTTGGTCCCGGATTCGTCAGATGTCATCCGCCGCTTTGATGAGCGCTGTTTCAGTTCCATGAAACTTGCGGAATCCAAATTGGGTTTCATCGAGCAGGTGGTGTTACTCGATAAATTCCGCAAGTTGAATGTTCATGGCTTTCTCAGCTATTTTAGCCAGAAGCGGAAGGTTAGCTATAGGCCTGTAGTTTTTCAACTCCGTTTTGTCTAATCCAGATTTTTTCAGAAGAGGCTTTAGTAAGGTCTTTTTTAGAAGGCTGGGGAAAATTCCTGTGCGGAACATTAGATTACAGATTTGTGTTATGACAGGAATCACAGTGTCCATTAATGGACGGAGAGTTTGCAAGGGACAAGGATCAAGTGCTGAGCCGGATTTAATGGATTTAATAATGTCCTGGGTTTGATTATCTGTGATTTCCATAAACTGGGGAAAAATTTTGTCAGTAGGTGGCATTGTTATATCCTCAGTGCTGTATGAGCCTCAACTGATAATTAGGTGATAGATTTTCCAGCTGCGAGCAGCAGAAAAGCCATTGTTCATCAGTTATGACTATATTTGCTTCTCTTTCCCAATTTGTTCTCGACTAACATATTAGCACAGGAGCAGTGTCCTGGGTAATACTATAGATGCGTGTTATCAACTTGCGAGGTGAACCATTGGCTAGAAGGTTCTCCAGCGCAGACAGTGTTGGTGGTGCCGCTGGAAATTCTGGGTATCTAGCTTTACATGCCGCCCTTAATTGATAGTAAAGTAACATTTCAGAGGCAGTAGGGTCATTTGGCTCGCACATCTTCTGCAGAGATAAAAAAGAGTCATCCGAGTATAAGTCGCCTGCGGTGTCTAGTCCGCATTTCTGTGCTCTGTCCGTCACCGCCATGTCCGTCAATGGTCCTAGTAACGGGTTCCCCCCTATCGGCATCGAAGTTGCAAAGAGTTCCGTAACGCCGGTACGTTTAGCTATGTTCTGCCATGCCCAACTTATGACTTTGACCGTGTTTATATCTATTGGGGATCTCCTATACGGGTGATACACAATTACATTAAGTGGGGTAGGTGCTGCCACGTCCTTCTCAATTGCCATGTGTGGCTGATAAGGGATGGGGTGATGCCAGTAATGCAGGTACTGGGCCTGTGCACTGTAGGCATATAGTTCAAAATCAGGGGCTGCAAGCCCCCCTTGGCTAAATGGAAGCGTTAAAAGGTTCCACAAGACCCTAGGTTGTCTTCCCGCCCAGACCAATTCTAAAATGACAGTCCTCAGACGTTTAAAAAATTGCCCTGCAAGTGGCAAGGGGATGTTGACAAATAAATAAAGCAATTTCGGCAGGACGACCATCTTAGTTATTGCCATACGACCCGTCAGGGAGAGCTCTAGTGTTTTCCACCTCTGCATCTTAACTTCCAGCCATCCCATTGCCGTACCATAATTGGACAGCCATATTTCCTGTATTGACCGACTGAATCTAATGCCCAAGTATTTGACCTCGTCTGTCACCCACTCTGGGAAATTCGGTATGACATTGTTTAGTTTCATCGATTTTGACCAGTTGATGCGTATGCCCGTGAGGCCACCATACCGCACAAACTCTCTCATCAGTGGGTCAAAGTTGTCAATAGGGTTCATCATATAGATGGTCATGTCATCGGCATACATAGAAATAAGCAAGCCTCTCGAGGTGAAGCCAATGCTGCGGTGTGTGTGGTGTTGTCTCAACCGGGCCGCAAGGGGCTCAGTCGCAATAGCAAACAATAGCGGCGACAGAGGACAGCCCTGCCTGGTGCCCCCCGTGATGTGAATCGGTCCCGAAATTTGTCCATTAACCCTCACTCGTGCCGTAGGGGCAGTGTATAGTAGTCCTATTTGCTGTATCAACAGTGGGCTGAACCCCATACGCATGAATAAGGCAAACAAGAACCTCCACTCAAGAGAGTCAAAAGCCTTTATAGCATTTAATAATGCGGCAGCCGCCTGTACCTAGGGATCTAAATAGTGCAATAATACAAACAGTACTCTCAAATTGTGAGAAGTTGACCTGCCCGGAACAAAACCAGATTGGTCAGACAAAGCAATCTGGGGTACCATAGGCTTCAATCTCTCTGCCAGTAATTTAGCATATATCTTCGCATCTAAATTGATTAGCGAGAGAGGGCGGTAGGTATCAGGGCAGGCCGGATCCTTATTGGGCTTCAAAAGGGTTATTATCATGGCCTCCCGTAGCGTTGGAGGTAGAATACCCGTTTCCATTGATTCTATATATACCCGATGCAATCTGGGTGCTGTTATATCTATGTATTCTTTTTAAAAGGCCGCTGTCAGACCGTCCGGACCTGGAGCCTTATCAGCGGGCATACCTGCTATGACTTCCCGAACGTCATCTGCTGTGATCGGGAGATCCATGTACTGTCTTGCCCAGTCATTAAACCAAGCCAGGGCGATCGTATCCAAGTATTCCAATATTACCTTTTTATCAGGTGTTATCTGAGAGGTGTAGAGTGACCTGTAATATTCTGTCATCGTGTTCAGTATGCCCAGTGGTGTCCTAGCTGTCCTACCTTCTGTATCACGCAGTTCAGTAATGTATTCCGCTCCTCTGGGTGCACGCAGCAGTGAGGCTAGTGTTTTACCTGCACGGTCCCGTTCACCATACCTCCTAGCCTGAGCATACTTGATAAGAAAGGCAGTCTCTCTTTCGGCCTCCTCCTGATATTGTGGGAGTTTGGGCCTGAATTCAGCCCGTGTGGACGACGAGGCATCCACCGCAAGTGCAGTTTCCAACCTCGCTAGATCCTTCTCCAATCGTTCCAGCGTGTCCCTGATGGACCTGTGTACACCTGTTTTGAGAGCCAAGCAGTTACTTCTTGTCACCACCTTGCAAGCCTCCCATAGCGTGCCCGGCGATTCTACTGAGCCCTCATTTAGCTCAAAGTACTCCACTAGCTTAACGCGAAGCTCCTCTCGAAATACCTGATCCAGCAGTGCCCGAGAGGGGAACCGCCAGCTAAATGGCTGTACATACTGCGATGGTATGGTAAGTGTTACTACCACAGGCGCGTGATCGGATAGTGACCTCGGCAGGTGAATAGCATCCACCACCTCAGAGTGTAAATCTCTGGACAATAACCAGTAGTCTAGTCTCGACCACGCATTTCTTTGTGCCATTACGCACGTGCCCGCCCGGATATCCGGATGGAGAGCCCTCCATGAATCTATCAGTCCAGTTTCGGACATAATATCTCCTACTACCTCTGCCGCCTTGGGGTGATGCTTCCTAGGCACTCCTTGTCAATTGAAGGGGATAATACAACATTAAAGTCACCACCCCAAAGCACTGCCTCTGGGCCACATATCTGCACTTGATGCCACACATTCTGGAAAAACGATGGGCAGTCCGTATTAGGGCCGTACACATTCATGAGCACCACCTGGATGCCACACAATGTGCCCAAGAGTAATATAAATCTGCCTTCCGTGTCAATTATTTTGGAATTAGTTTTCCACTGCAGGCCTCTGCGGATTAGTATGGCCACCCCCCTGGCATAGCTGGAGTAAGGTGCCTCCACAATCTCTCCCCATCTGCCATGTTTGAACACAGGTGAATTAACAGTTGCCAAATGCGTATTTTGTAACAAACAAATATCCACTTCCTTTCGCAATAAATAGGAATGAACCAATCTCGCCTTTCTGTGGTCATTTAACCCCCGTATTTTCCAAGATATACATGGTCTTCACAGAGGTTCAGGGTCTAACATATAATACACAGCACTTAATCCTACTTTTGCAATCAAAGAGTGTCTGATGTTCATAGTCATACCAGGTGACATACAGACAGTGCACACGAACATATCAACCAGCCCTCTAGGTTGTCCTTGCATCCTTACCCAAAGAAGCAGCAGTGGGTGTATCTTGGAATATAATAGGTATATACTAACCAACAAGAACTTAATGGTTGCCACTTCCCTCCTCAACAATATATGATGGGTCATCCTACCCTAATATGTGTAACAGTTTACCGTCTCCTGCTGTATTTGAACATTTCTCTCTCCCAACTGTCTCATGCGAGTCCACAATCTCACTCTCCCTCCCATCCTACCCACACCAACCCCCCAATCAGGTCGTGTAATCGCCCCTCCCTCCCCCCACCCCCATGTCTTAACCAAAAACAAAAAGAAAGTTTGATTTAATGGGATTCATCCCAGAGGGTATGCAGGGTGGCCACCATACTTCCCTGTTCTTGTGACAGGGTGACGAGCGCTGGCACCACACCTGCATCTCAAGGACCCACCTGTTTTGGGGTGAGTTATTAAGCTAATGGGGACAGCCAAACATTATTGTATTCTGGAGCCTCCCACTAGTGGACATGAGAGCACCCCCCTTCAATACTTAGGTGTGTATAATAGCAACTGTGCCTCCATCCATACATTTCCAGACCTCCACATTACCCAAAAATACACATATTATTCAATGTCACTTAGCCTGTCGGTAGATTCCTGCCTTTCCGGAGTCTACTGCTGTTTCTGATCTCTGGCAAATTGCTTGGCATATTTAAGCGCCGCTTTTGCATCTACGAAAAAGGTAGGTCTGCCAGGGCCCTGCACCCTTAATTTCGCTGGGTATATTAACGCATATTTGGTTCCTGTTTGTTGAAAAACCTTTTTCGCCGGTATGAACTCCCTGCGGGCAGCATGTAAGTCCGGATACAGTGCTATGTCGTTTCCGTGATATTGGATCCGTGATATTGCCAGGCGAAAAATTGTGTCCCGGTCTCTGTAGTTTAGGACTCTGGCCAATATCGGCCTGGGCGGAGCACCTGGTTTTGGTCTGGGGCCTAGGGATCTATGAGCTCTCTCGATCAAGAACATCGTGGACAAACCATCTCCAAACAGGTCTTTCATCATGGTCTCAACATAACGTTCCATATTGGGAATGTCTGTGGATTCCGCCACTCCTGTTATGCGTACATTCTTTCGCTGTGATCTTGCTTCCAAATCCTCATTCTTTTGTTGGATTAGAGCCAGTACCTTATCCATACCTTTCACTTTCTTTTCAAGCTCGGTCTGTCCCTCCTCCGTTTCAGTGACTCGTGTTTCCAGCAGACTCACCCTGCCCTCTTGCTTATACATTCGGCTCGTGATTCAATCCATGCGGGCGGCCAGAGTGTCCATCTTGGAGTCAATGCCCTGCAGGCTCGTTTTCAGGTCCTGGAACATGGATTAATATCCTCGGCCGGGAGCTGACTTGCGCTCTCATCCGCAGCATCCTGATTATTTTGGGCTGGCGTGTTTCCGGCTTACCCATTGCAGCACTCGTACACTCGCTCCCCAAGTAGTCCGATCTTGCAGCAACGTGTTCGGTCTTCAGTGTCCAATGCTGCCACTATTTCTCGTTGGGGCTGCGCTGCACTGATGGATTAACTGCCACTCAGCGTGCAGTAGCAAGGAATCTTACACTCCAGTCTGTCTCTATGCTGTACAGAGATCAGTAGATTCTTCTCACATCGGTCTGGATATGCCGCCTTCGATTACCGCTGGTGCAATCTTATCACATAAAAGCAGCGGACCCCCAATTAGTCCAGAGACGCAAAGGCCGCCAGTCAGATGCTAACGTACTTCAATCCACTACAGCTGCGGCATTCACCAGGTTCTAGCCGTTCTAACCTCGAAGCCGTGGTAGCTTAGGTGTACACGCAGTGCGGCCCTTCATAAATCCTTCAAGCCAAAAGTTCTGCCTCGCTGCCTAGTGGGAAGTCAAATGGGGTCACGGATATGTAATATGCGTGACACCCTGTGTCGCAGTCGCGCCTTCCAAGGTCCCAAGTATCAGTCATCTGCGCAGGGCCCATCTACCGCTTAGTTTTCAAGCATAGGCGCCACCAGCTCCCAGGGTCCACCTGGAGGGGAGTATCTTTCCGAAGAGCGCGGCCCGTCCACTACTATGGCGGCTCTCTTCCCTTCCGCAGGCAACAGCGCAGGCTACTCTCGATCTCACCACAGCTATCTGTGCCACTGTTCCCACCTAGTTACTCCTGCGCTCTAATTTCGATGATTTAGGTAGGCCTCACCTGGTCTTCCTCCATAAGTCAGGATATAGCAGGTCTAAAGAGCGCAGGGCTGCAGAGCCACCTTCACCAACACAGAATGGCGGCCCGCAACAGTGGCTGCGTCCCATTATAGGCACCCCGTTCTCAGTCCTCTCCAGACTGCCGTATGCGGTAATGCAAGTGATTGCCCATATTTTGCCAACTCGTAGCGTAGTAGCGCAGCGTGTGCTTTTTTTTAAGCCTCCGCTTCTTCCCTGGCCTCAGCAATCCCCATCTGTCAGCAGCTTTATCAGAGGCCGTGCGGTCACGCCATGGAGGATCTGTCCTGCTCCAGCCGTCAGCACTGCAGGCATAGACACAGCCGTGTCCGCGTTTGGAACTATCCCTCAAGTGGTCTCGAAGAGACAGCCCGCTCCTGCGCTACTTGCCCTTGCTCAGACGGGCCCAGCGCCGTTCGCCGCCGGGTCGCAGATCACCTTGTCCACCAGTCAGCCGCCACTCGAGTCCCCTCTCTTCTAACATCAAGCCCTGTCATTGAGAACCTGTCAACTCCATCTCAAGCAGTGGCCATAAACAGGTGGCTGTCCTCAACATGCGATCAGGTGGCTCCCCTCAGGCGCGTCAAAGTGAAGCGCTCCCACAACGCGAATAAATGGTTCGGCCCTGAACTTAAGGAGAAAAAGTTGGCGGCCCGTCAGGCAGAGCGCACTTGGAGGCGTAACTACAGCGAGTCCTCCAAACTCCTGTACAACGCCATTCAGGCGGAGTACAAGAGAGCTATCCTTAAGGCAAAGACCTCCTACTTCTCCAATAAGATCCTTCAGGCGGAGAACCAATCGAGGGAAATCTTCGCTACCGTGTTTGAACTGGCCACCTCAGACAGGACTTCAGCTAAACCAGTCCCTTCTCAACCCTTATGCGATTCCCTTAATGATTTCTTTTTAAGTAAAATTGCAGATATTAAATCCAATATTTCACCTCCTTCCCCTGCTTTTGTTGACATCATTCCACCGCCCAACACTTGTCACCTTGACCAATTCACACTGCTATCTGAAGAGACCCTCCTCTCTATTCTCCCCACTGTAAAATCTGGATCCCCGATGGACGTCTGCCCTGCCCACATCATGTGTAAGATTTTTCAAACGTGCCCTCTTCCTCCCCTGACCTTTCTTAAAGACTCCTTAAGAAGGGGAATCGTTCCCACTTTGCATAAGTCAGCTACGATCGTCCCCATTCTGAAAAAGCCTGGGGCAGATTCCACAGTACTATCCAATTATCTCCCTCCTCCCTTACTTGGCGAAGGTCCTCGAGCGGCACGTCACTAAAATCTTGAGTGCCTTTGTTGAGACTAGTAGGTTCTTAGCCCCCTCTCAAGCTGGTTTCCGCACCCTGCATTCTACCGAGAAGGTGGTGGTATCCGTTATGGATACACTTAGAGAGGGTCTGGACTCCAATCTCCCACAGGCGCTGGTTCTCCTCGATCTTTCTGCCACCTTCGACACAGTTGATCACACCATCCTTCTTTCCCGTGTCGAGGCGGCAGGCGTCGGGGGCTCCGCCCTGTCTTGGGTCAGATCGTTTCTCAACGACCGTACCCAAGCCGTTCACTTGGCGGATTTTTCTTCTACTGCTCACAAGGTACAATGTGGTGTCCCTCAGGGCTCTTCTCTTTCCCCTCTTCTTTTTAATCTTTACATCTTTCCTCTTATTTTTGCGTTACAGCAGATGGAGGTCACAGTGTTTAATTACGCTGATGACCTCCAGCTTATTTTTAATTTCTCTGATTCCTCTCTTTCTATTCTCAACTTCCAGTCAGTGATGGTATTCATCAGGGATTGGATGAACACCAATCATCTAAAACTTAACCCTGACAAGACGAGCTTGTCCTGACTGGTGGTAAACTCAACCCTTGGTCTTCTGTCTTTTGGCCTTCTTTGCTTGGTTCCCCCCCTCTCCCTTCTTTCTCTGTTAAAACTTTGGGGATTACTTTGAATCAACATCTTACTCTTCACTCACACGTGAGCACGGTGGTTTTGGCCTGTTTTTTTGTTTTACGCACCATTCGTAAAATCTCACGTTTCTTTTCACTATCAGCCCTCAAACGTATCCTTATGGCGATGGTCCTTTCACGATTAGATTATGGCAATGCATTATATAATGGCATTCCCAACTACGCTTTGCGCCGACTCCAACTGGTGCAAAACCAAGCGGCTCACCTGGTTTTCAGTTTACCCAGATCTCACCACATCACCCCCAGTCTTCGCTCTCTCCACTGGCTCCCAATCAAAGAGAGAGCTTTGTTTAAACTTGGCTGCCTCGCCTTTCAGGCCTTGGATAGGACAGCTCCGGCTTTTATGATATCTCATATTCACCCTTACATTCCAAGCAGACAATTGCGATCCTCCGCCCTCTCTCTTCTGGTGGTTCCTCGTTTTAGGAGGAAGAGGTCGGGAGGATGCAAGTTTGCTGTCCTCGCCCCGTCCTTTTGGAATTCCCTACCCCTTCCTATCCGCACTTCAGTATCCTACATGGAATTCCGAGGGAAACTGAAAACTTTTCTATTCTCACAAGCATTCTCAACCTGAGCTAGCCTGGAGTCTTTAATTTGAATTGAGCTACCCCACAGCGCCATGAAACCGCCCGGTATACGCGCGCTATACAAATACTTTTAAATTCAAATTCAAATTCCCCGGTCGCGCTGGATTCAATAGGCTGCACTTCCACCTCGATTGTCCCGCTGTTTCAGCCGCACAATCGCTTGCACCGCAACTCCGATTTTTCAATAAGGCAGCTCGAAGGGCAGTATCAATCTCCGGCCCCCAGCAGGTCCGAGATGCAGCGTGATTTTAGCGGATATTTGCTGGATTTTGTGCTGAGCTGCGAAGTTAGGCAGCCATTCCGCTCAGCGGCCAAGCCACGCCCCAGGGGCTATCCACATCTCTGGCCTTGAAAGTATTGGGGTGATTAAAGCTGTGCCTGGGGTAACTGCCATTGCCTATACATCAGCCCTTTCTTTAGAGTAGCTTCGGAATTTAGGTGAAAAGGAGCCAAAGGAGTGTGCTGTGGCTCTACTTTCTTTGAAGGCAGAAATGTTTTTTCAACTAACAGGCATTATCGATTAAATGGCATATTGATGAGAGGCCTGTGCATCTCCAGAAAATCCGGTGGAGCACATTCACGTATGGTGGTGGAGAATCATACTGTTGCCAACTACATTATCCAGACAATCAGAAGTAATAAGGCCAGCACAAATCATGTATTTCACTGCATCATGAGCTTCCTGAATGGTTTGAGAAAGCAAAGTCCTAAGGTCTTCCGGGACTGCTGCCATTTCCCAGATGGCATGAATACATCATCCCAATAAGAACAATTGTTACTTACCTGTAAACAGGTGGTTCTCCAGTATTGGTGTCTTTCATAGATTCACATGCTTGAATATTACCCGTCGTCGAAGTGGGAGTCCCACTGTAAATAAAATAGCAATAACATATGTAAATACATAACACATAAAACAATACTAGAAAAATACATAGTAAATACTCAAAAACAATTCCTACATAGAAATACATGGTAGAGAGAGAAAACACTTGTCATTATGTTAGTCCAAACTGCAGCCAATCAGGTGCCAGCACCCTTCCAGAACCTTCTCCTCAGAGCTCAGACCCTCAGATTTTCGTAGCACAAGAGTGACAAAAGAGTCAATGAGTAGAAGCGAGCCTCTGAGGGGAGGTGGGTGGGTAGCATGTGAATCTATGAAAGACACCAATACTGGAGAACCACCTAAGTAACAATTGTTCTTCTCCAGTATTAGGGTGTCTTTCATAGACTCACATGCTTGAATAGAATAGAGAGCAGTAACAACTGTAAAGGCCCGATTGCTATGTAGCAGCATGGAGAAAATCAATCAGACAATACTACAGTCTTGTAAGTACTGATAGCAATCATATAAAACCATAGTGGAGGAGGGAAGACAGAGGCTCACCTTAGTTAAAAAGATGACGAAGTACTGCCTGTCCCACTGCTGTATCCGCAGGCAACAGCGCAGGCTATTCTCGATCTCACCACAGCTATCTGTGCCACTGTTCCCACCTAGTTACTCCTGCGCTCTAATTTCGATGATTTAGGTAGGCCTCACCTGGTCTTCCTCCATAAGTCAGGATATAGCAGGTCTAAAGAGCGCAGGGCTGCAGAGCCACCTTCACCAACACAGAATGGCGGCCCGCAACAGTGGCTGCGTCCCATTATAGGCACCCCGTTCTCAGTCCTCTCCAGACTGCCGTATGCGGTAATGCAAGTGATTGCCCATATTTTGCCAACTCGTAGCGTAGTAGCGCAGCGTGTGCTTTTTTTTAAGCCTCCGCTTCTTCCCTGGCCTCAGCAATCCCCATCTGTCAGCAGCTTTATCAGAGGCCGTGCGGTCACGCCATGGAGGATCTGTCCTGCTCCAGCCGTCAGCACTGCAGGCATAGACACAGCCGTGTCCGCGTTTGGAACTATCCCTCAAGTGGTCTCGAAGAGACAGCCCGCTCCTGCGCTACTTGCCCTTGCTCAGACGGGCCCAGCGCCGCCACTCGAGTCCCCTCTCTTCTAACATCAAGCCCTGTCATTGAGAACCTGTCAACTCCATCTCAAGCAGTGGCCATAAACAGGTGGCTGTCCTCAACATGCGATCAGGTGGCCCCCCTCAGGCGCGTCAAAGTGAAGCGCTCCCACAACGCGAATAAATGGTTCGGCCCTGAACTTAAGGAGAAAAAGTTGGCGGCCCGTCAGGCAGAGCGCACTTGGAGGCGTAACTACAGCGAGTCCTCCAAACTCCTGTACAACGCCATTCAGGCGGAGTACAAGAGAGCTATCCTTAAGGCCAAGACCTCCTACTTCTCCGATAAGATCCTTCAGGCGGAGAACCAATCGAGGGAAATCTTCGCTACCGTGTTTGAACTGGCCACCTCAGACAGGACTTCAGCTAAACCAGTCCCTTCTCAACCCTTATGCGATTCCCTTAATGATTTCTTTATAAGTAAAATTGCAGATATTAAATCCAATATTTCACCTCCTTCCCCTGCTTTTGTTGACATCATTCCACCGCCCAACACTTGTCACCTTGACCAATTCACACTGCTATCTGAAGAGACCCTCCTCTCTATTCTCCCCACTGTAAAATCTGGATCCCCGATGGACGTCTGCCCTGCCCACATCATGTGTAAGATTTTTCAAACTTGCCCTCTTCCTCCCCTGACCTTTCTTAATGACTCCTTAAGAAGGGGAATCGTTCCCACTTTGCATAAGTCAGCTACGATAGTCCCCATTCTGAAAAAGCCTGGGGCAGATTCCACAGTACTATCCAATTATCACCCTATCTCCCTCCTCCCTTACTTGGCGAAGGTCCTCGAGCGGCACGTCACTAAAATCTTGAGTGCCTTTGTTGAGACTAGTAGGTTCTTAGCCCCCTCTCAAGCTGGTTTCCGCACCCTGCATTCTACCGAGAAGGTGGTGGTATCCGTTATGGATACACTTAGAGAGGGTCTGGACTCCAATCTCCCACAGGCGCTGGTTCTCCTCGATCTTTCTGCCACCTTCGACACGGTTGATCACACCATCCTTCTTTCCCGTGTCGAGGCGGCAGGCGTCGGGGGCTCCGCCCTGTCTTGGGTCAGATCGTTTCTCAACGACCGTACCCAAGCCGTTCACTTGGCGGATTTTTCTTCTACTGCTCACAAGGTACAATGTGGTGTCCCTCAGGGCTCTTCTCTTTCCCCTCTTCTTTTTAATCTTTACATCTTTCCTCTTATTTTTGCGTTACAGCAGATGGAGGTCACAGTGTTTAATTACGCTGATGACCTCCAGCTTATTTTTAATTTATCTGATTCCTCTCTTTCTATTCTCAACTTCCAGTCAGTGATGGTATTCATCAGGGATTGGATGAACACCAATCATCTAAAACTTAACCCTGACAAGACGAGCTTGTCCTGACTGGTGGTAAACTCAACCCTTGGTCTTCTGCCTTTTGGCCTTCTTTGCTTGGTTCCCCCCCTCTCCCTTCTTTCTCTGTTAAAACTTTGGGGATTACTTTGAATCAACATCTTACTCTTCACTCACACGTGAGCACGGTGGTTTTGGCCTGTTTTTTTGTTTTACGCACCATTCGTAAAATCTCACGTTTCTTTTCACTATCAGCCCTCAAACGTATCCTTATGGCGATGGTCCTTTCACGATTAGATTATGGCAATGCATTATATAATGGCATTCCCAACTACGCTTTGCGCCGACTCCAACTGGTGCAAAACCAAGCGGCTCACCTGGTTTTCAGTTTACCCAGATCTCACCACATCACCCCCAGTCTTCGCTCTCTCCACTGGCTCCCAATCAAAGAGAGAGCTTTGTTTAAACTTGGCTGCCTCGCCTTTCAGGCCTTGGATAGGACAGCTCCGGCTTTTATGATATCTCATATTCACCCTTACATTCCAAGCAGACAATTGCGATCCTCCGCCCTCTCTCTTCTGGTGGTTCCTCGTTTTAGGAGGAAGAGGTCGGGAGGATGCAAGTTTGCTGTCCTCGCCCCGTCCTTTTGGAATTCCCTACCCCTTCCTATCCGCACTTCAGTATCCTACATGGAATTCCGAGGGAAACTGAAAACTTTTCTATTCTCACAAGCATTCTCAACCTGAGCTAGCCTGGAGTCTTTAATTTGAATTGAGCTACCCCACAGCGCCATGAAACCGCCCGGTATACGCGCGCTATACAAATACTTTTAAATTCAAATTCAAATTCCCCGGTCGCGCTGGATTCAATAGGCTGCACTTCCACCTCGATTGTCCCGCTGTTTCAGCCGCACAATCGCTTGCACCGCAACTCCGATTTTTCAATAAGGCAGCTCGAAGGGCAGTATCAATCTCCGGCCCCCAGCAGGTCCGAGATGCAGCGTGATTTTAGCGGATATTTGCTGGATTTTGTGCTGAGCTGCGAAGTTAGGCAGCCATTCCGC
Source organism: Lissotriton vulgaris (assembly GCF_964263255.1). Classification (NCBI taxonomy): domain Eukaryota; kingdom Metazoa; phylum Chordata; class Amphibia; order Caudata; family Salamandridae; genus Lissotriton; species Lissotriton vulgaris. The sequence continues at coordinate 330,615,615 of NC_141697.1, read as the reverse complement.
TCAGCGGCCAAGCCACGCCCCAGGGGCTATCCACATCTCTGGCCTTGAAAGTATTGGGGTGATTAAAGCTGTGCCTGGGGTAACTGCCATTGCCTATACATCAGCCCTTTCTTTAGAGTAGCTTCGGAATTTAGGTGAAAAGGAGCCAAAGGAGTGTGCTGTGGCTCTACTTTCTTTGAAGGCAGAAATGTTTTTTCAACTAACAGGCATTATCGATTAAATGGCATATTGATGAGAGGCCTGTGCATCTCCAGAAAATCCGGTGGAGCACATTCACGTATGGTGGTGGAGAATCATACTGTTGCCAACTACATTATCCAGACAATCAGAAGTAATAAGGCCAGCACAAATCATGTATTTCACTGCATCATGAGCTTCCTGAATGGTTTGAGAAAGCAAAGTCCTAAGGTCTTCCGGGACTGCTGCCATTTCCCAGATGGCATGAATACATCATCCCAATAAGAACAATTGTTACTTACCTGTAAACAGGTGGTTCTCCAGTATTGGTGTCTTTCATAGATTCACATGCTTGAATATTACCCGTCGTCGAAGTGGGAGTCCCACTGTAAATAAAATAGCAATAACATATGTAAATACATAACACATAAAACAATACTAGAAAAATACATAGTAAATACTCAAAAACAATTCCTACATAGAAATACATGGTAGAGAGAGAAAACACTTGTCATTATGTTAGTCCAAACTGCAGCCAATCAGGTGCCAGCACCCTTCCAGAACCTTCTCCTCAGAGCTCAGACCCTCAGATTTTCGTAGCACAAGAGTGACAAAAGAGTCAATGAGTAGAAGCGAGCCTCTGAGGGGAGGTGGGTGGGTAGCATGTGAATCTATGAAAGACACCAATACTGGAGAACCACCTAAGTAACAATTGTTCTTCTCCAGTATTAGGGTGTCTTTCATAGACTCACATGCTTGAATAGAATAGAGAGCAGTAACAACTGTAAAGGCCCGATTGCTATGTAGCAGCATGGAGAAAATCAATCAGACAATACTACAGTCTTGTAAGTACTGATAGCAATCATATAAAACCATAGTGGAGGAGGGAAGACAGAGGCTCACCTTAGTTAAAAAGATGACGAAGTACTGCCTGTCCCACTGCTGTATCCGCAGGCAACAGCGCAGGCTATTCTCGATCTCACCACAGCTATCTGTGCCACTGTTCCCACCTAGTTACTCCTGCGCTCTAATTTCGATGATTTAGGTAGGCCTCACCTGGTCTTCCTCCATAAGTCAGGATATAGCAGGTCTAAAGAGCGCAGGGCTGCAGAGCCACCTTCACCAACACAGAATGGCGGCCCGCAACAGTGGCTGCGTCCCATTATAGGCACCCCGTTCTCAGTCCTCTCCAGACTGCCGTATGCGGTAATGCAAGTGATTGCCCATATTTTGCCAACTCGTAGCGTAGTAGCGCAGCGTGTGCTTTTTTTTAAGCCTCCGCTTCTTCCCTGGCCTCAGCAATCCCCATCTGTCAGCAGCTTTATCAGAGGCCGTGCGGTCACGCCATGGAGGATCTGTCCTGCTCCAGCCGTCAGCACTGCAGGCATAGACACAGCCGTGTCCGCGTTTGGAACTATCCCTCAAGTGGTCTCGAAGAGACAGCCCGCTCCTGCGCTACTTGCCCTTGCTCAGACGGGCCCAGCGCCGCCACTCGAGTCCCCTCTCTTCTAACATCAAGCCCTGTCATTGAGAACCTGTCAACTCCATCTCAAGCAGTGGCCATAAACAGGTGGCTGTCCTCAACATGCGATCAGGTGGCCCCCCTCAGGCGCGTCAAAGTGAAGCGCTCCCACAACGCGAATAAATGGTTCGGCCCTGAACTTAAGGAGAAAAAGTTGGCGGCCCGTCAGGCAGAGCGCACTTGGAGGCGTAACTACAGCGAGTCCTCCAAACTCCTGTACAACGCCATTCAGGCGGAGTACAAGAGAGCTATCCTTAAGGCCAAGACCTCCTACTTCTCCGATAAGATCCTTCAGGCGGAGAACCAATCGAGGGAAATCTTCGCTACCGTGTTTGAACTGGCCACCTCAGACAGGACTTCAGCTAAACCAGTCCCTTCTCAACCCTTATGCGATTCCCTTAATGATTTCTTTATAAGTAAAATTGCAGATATTAAATCCAATATTTCACCTCCTTCCCCTGCTTTTGTTGACATCATTCCACCGCCCAACACTTGTCACCTTGACCAATTCACACTGCTATCTGAAGAGACCCTCCTCTCTATTCTCCCCACTGTAAAATCTGGATCCCCGATGGACGTCTGCCCTGCCCACATCATGTGTAAGATTTTTCAAACTTGCCCTCTTCCTCCCCTGACCTTTCTTAATGACTCCTTAAGAAGGGGAATCGTTCCCACTTTGCATAAGTCAGCTACGATAGTCCCCATTCTGAAAAAGCCTGGGGCAGATTCCACAGTACTATCCAATTATCGCCCTATCTCCCTCCTCCCTTACTTGGCGAAGGTCCTCGAGCGGCACGTCACTAAAATCTTGAGTGCCTTTGTTGAGACTAGTAGGTTCTTAGCCCCCTCTCAAGCTGGTTTCCGCACCCTGCATTCTACCGAGAAGGTGGTGGTATCCGTTATGGATACACTTAGAGAGGGTCTGGACTCCAATCTCCCACAGGCGCTGGTTCTCCTCGATCTTTCTGCCACCTTCGACACGGTTGATCACACCATCCTTCTTTCCCGTGTCGATGCGGCAGGCGTCGGGGGCTCCGCCCTGTCTTGGGTCAGATCGTTTCTCAACGACCGTACCCAAGCCGTTCACTTGGCGGATTTTTCTTCTACTGCTCACAAGGTACAATGTGGTGTCCCTCAGGGCTCTTCTCTTTCCCCTCTTCTTTTTAATCTTTACATCTTTCCTCTTATTTTTGCGTTACAGCAGATGGAGGTCACAGTGTTTAATTACGCTGATGACCTCCAGCTTATTTTTAATTTATCTGATTCCTCTCTTTCTATTCTCAACTTCCAGTCAGTGATGGTATTCATCAGGGATTGGATGAACACCAATCATCTAAAACTTAACCCTGACAAGACCGAGCTTGTCCTGACTGGTGGTAAACTCAACCCTTGGTCTTCTGCCTTTTGGCCTTCATTGCTTGGTTCCCCCCTCTCCCTTCTTTCTCTGTTAAAACTTTGGGGATTACTTTGAATCAACATCTTACTCTTCACTCACACGTGAGCACGGTGGTTTTGGCCTGTTTTTTAGTTTTACGCACCATTCGTAAAATCTCACGTTTCTTTTCACTATCAGCCCTCAAACGTATCCTTATGGCGATGGTCCTTTCACGATTAGATTATGGCAATGCATTATATAATGGCATTCCCAACTACGCTTTGCGCCGACTCCAACTGGTGCAAAACCAAGCGGCTCGCCTGGTTTTCAGTTTACCCAGATCTCACCACATCACCCCCAGTCTTCGCTCTCTCCACTGGCTCCCAATCAAAGAGAGAGCTTTGTTTAAACTTGGCTGCCTCGCCTTTCAGGCCTTGGATAGGACAGCTCCGGCTTTTATGATATCTCATATTCACCCTTACATTCCAAGCAGACAATTGCGATCCTCCGCCCTCTCTCTTCTGGTGGTTCCTCGTTTTAGGAGGAAGAGGTCGGGAGGATGCAAGTTTGCTGTCCTCGCCCCGTCCTTTTGGAATTCCCTACCCCTTCCTATCCGCACTTCAGTATCCTACATGGAATTCCGAGGGAAACTGAAAACTTTTCTATTCTCACAAGCATTCTCAACCTGAGCTAGCCTGGAGTCTTTAATTTGAATTGAGCTACCCCACAGCGCCATGAAACCGTCCGGTATACGCGCGCTATACAAATACTTTTAAATTCAAATTCAAATTCCCCGGTCGCGCTGGATTCAATAGGCTGCACTTCCACCTCGATTGTCCCGCTGTTTCAGCCGCACAATCGCTTGCACCGCAACTCCGATTTTTCAATAAGGCAGCTCGGAGGGCAGTATCAATCTCCGGCCCGCAGCAGGTCCGAGATGCAGCGTGATTTTAGCGGATATTTGCTGGATTTTGTGCTGAGCTGCGAAGTTAGGCAGCCATTCCGCTCAGCGGCCAAGCCACGCCCCAGGGGCTATCCACATCTCTGGCCTTGAAAGTATTGGGGTGATTGAAGCTGTGCCTGGGGTAACTGCCATTGCCTATACATCAGCCCTTTCTTTAGAGTAGCTTCGGAATTTAGGTGAAAAGGAGCCAAAGGAGTGTGCTGTGGCTCTACTTTCTTTGAAGGCAGAAATGTTTTTTCAACTAACAGGCATTATCGATTAAATGGCATATTGATGAGAGGCCTGTGCATCTCCAGAAAATCCGGTGGAGCACATTCACGTATGGTGGTGGAGAATCATACTGTTGCCAACTACATTATCCAGACAATCAGAAGTAATAAGGCCAGCACAAATCATGTATTTCACTGCATCATGAGCTTCCTGAATGGTTTGAGAAAGCAAAGTCCTAAGGACTTCCGGGACTGCTGCCATTTCCTAGATGGCATGAATACATCAGCCCAATAAGAACAATTGTTACTTACCTGTAAACAGGTGGTTCTCCAGTATTGGTGTCTTTCATAGATTCACATGCTTGAATATTACCCGTCGTCGAAGTGTGAGTCCCACTGTAAATAAAATAGCAATAACATATGTATGTAAATACATAACACATAAAATAATACTAGAAAAATACATAGTAAATACTCAAAAACAATTCCTACATAGAAATACATGGTAGAGAGAGAAAACACTTGTCATTATGTTAGTCCAAACTGCAGCCAATCAGGCGCCAGCACCCTTCCAGAACCTTCTCCTCAGAGCTCAGACCCTCAGATTTTCGTAGCACAAGAGTGACAAAAGAGTCAATGAGTAGAAGCGAGCCTCTGAGGGGAGGTGGGTGGGTAGCATGTGAATCTATGAAAGACACCAATACTGGAGAACCACCTAAGTAACAATTGTTCTTCTCCAGTATTAGGGTGTCTTTCATAGACTCACATGCTTGAATAGAATAGAGAGCAGTAACAACTGTAAAGGCCCGATTGCTATGTAGCAGCATGGAGAAAATCAATCAGACAATACTACAGTCTTGTAAGTACTGATAGCAATCATATAAAACCATAGTGGAGGAGGGAAGACAGAGGCTCACCTTAGTTAAAAAGATGACGAAGTACTGCCTGTCCCACTACTGTATCCGCCTCGTTGATGGCATCCAGGCAGTAGTGCTTCGTGAATGTGTGCCTGTTGGACCACGTGGCTGCTCGGCAGATCTGATGAAGCGGCACACCAGCAAACAGGGCGGTAGAGGATGACATCGCCCTGGTGGAATGAGCCCTCACTGAAGATTGGCGAGGCTTGCCGGCTTGCTGATGGCAGAAGATAATGGCTGAAAAAATCCAACATACAATAGTTGGCTTGGTAACAGGGCGCCCTTTACGCATGCGTCCATAGGCAATGAACAGTTGATCGGAAAGGGGCTGTCCTGCTGATGTAAAATGTAAGGCATTGTTTGGTGTCCAAAGAGTGCAATTGTTGCTCCGCTGGAGATTGAGGATTGGCAAAGAAAGTCTTTAAGAAAACAGGTTCATTTAGATGGAAATCCGCAGGCACCTTTGGCAGAAAAGTTGGGTTGGTGCGAAGCACCACACAGTCAGGTTTGAATTGGAGAAAAGGAGGTTTATTAGTGAAAGCGTGAAGAATACTCACACGACGAGATGATGTCAGAGCAAGGAGAAGGGCTACCTTCCAGGTTAGAAACTAAGTCCGCCCTATGAATAGGCTAGAATGGCCCCTTTATTAGTTGGGCCAAGACGACATTGAGATGCCAAGTAGGAGGAGGATGCCGAAGAGGTGGAAACTTCAGGAACAGTCCTTTGAAAAACTGACGAATAACTCTGGAAGAGCAGAGAGAGGAGGAGCCATCCTGCCGAAAATGAGAGATTGCCGCCAAGAAAACTCTCAAAGTAGCATGGGAAAGCCCTGATTGAGCCAGGTGCAAAAAGAACGGAAGTAGCTGGTCCGGAGTGGAATGGATAGGATGGATATTAGTAGCCGCGCACCAATGACAGAACCTCTTCCATTTGAGCTTGTAAGTCTTAATGGTAGACGGAGCTCTGGCCTGAGCGAGAACGTCTCTGCATTCCGGCGAGATATTTAAATGAGCAAATTCAAGGTGCTCAGGTTCCAGGCCGACAATTGTAGAGAGGAGGGGTTCGGATGGTAAATCTGACCCTTGTCCATCGTGAGGAGGTCCGGTCGAGGATGGAGGAGGATGGGCTTGCACTGGTCCAGAAGGAGCAACTTCGAGAACCATGCCTGTCGGGGCCATCTGGGGGCGATCAGGAGAATGTGGCAGGGCTGCCTCTGCATCTTCCACAGCACACGAGGCACCAACGGAATCGGAGGAAAAGCGTAGGCGAATAGATCGCACCAATTCATCAAAAGGGCATTCACGCACGACCCGTGGTGGGGATGCCAACTTGTGTAAGATGGGCATTTCCGGTTCTCTGGGGTTGCAAAGAGATCCAGAGACGGACAACACCACCGTTGAAAAACAAGGTCGAGAGTTGGTTGATGCAACTCCCACTCGTGGTTCGATGACGTGGACCTGCTGAGGGAATCCGCTAGGATGTTGGAGACGACCGGCAGATGCACCGCCGTCAGGGTAACTTGATGACGAATTGCCCAATCCCAGATCGACTGAGCCAGCCGAGACAAGAGTGGAGACCTGGTACCGCCCTGCTTGTTGACACAGTGCATACTGGTGGTATTGTCCGTCTGAATGAGCACCAATTCCCCTTGAATCACAGGAAGGAACGACTTGAGTGCCAGAAAAATGGCCATCAACTCCAGCCTGTTGATGTGCCAAGAACGCTGAAGCAGAGATCATTTGCCCTTGATGGAGAGGCCTTGAAGGTGAGCACCCGAGCCTTCTAAGGAGGCGTCTGTTTGCGTGAGTTCTGGAGTGGTGTAGAGGAAAGAAGTCCCTGTCGCAAGGTTGGACGGTTGCGCCCACCCCTGGAGAGCTGTTCTCATGCGAGCGGTGACACCAACGAGGTCGTTGAAAGAACCGGTGACCTGACGCCACTGTACGTCCAATTCCTCCTGAATGGGGCGAGTCCGTAGTCTGCAATTTGGGAGCAGTGCAATACAAGACAATGCCATCCCCAGAAATTACTTTAAGATCCGGACTGAAACGGACAGTTTTGCCCGAATCAGAGACATCAAGCGGAGGATTTTTTGTTGACGCTCTTGGGACACGAATGCCTTTGTAAGCATTGTGTCTAAAGTGGCTCCCAGAAAATTCCTGCGGGGAGCCGGTTCGACCTGGGACTTGTCGGCATTGATGGCTAGACGAGAGATCGAAACACGTCCTGACAAAGACAAATGTCTTGAAGCCGCTGTTTGCGAGACTGTGACTTGAGGAGGTAGTCGTTCATATATGAAAAGATTTGGATGCCCTGGAGACGCAGGTAAGCCACTACTGGGGCCATTACTTTCGTGAAGACACGAGGAGCGGACCGGAGGCCGAAAGGCAACACCTTGATCTGAAAGTCTCTCCGTCCCACCCGGAAGTGCAAGTACTTCCGATGCTTTTGGAGAATTGGAACATGGAAGTAAGCATCCTAAAGGTCGATGGGGGTCATTAAGTTGCCCATGGAGAGAAGACACAAGATCTCTACTAGTGTAAGCATGCAGAAGGATTGGTTCTTGAGGTACCTGTTGAGTGCTCGCAAATCCAGGATTGGTCGCCAGTCTCCCGTCTTCTTGAGTATTAGTAAGAAACGGAATAGAAACCCTTTCCCCTCTGAGACTTGGGAACCACTTTGACGGCACCTTTCTGAATCAGAAGACAAACTTGATGGAAAAGCTCCTTGAGGCGGGCCAGACGGTGGAGTGGGAGGAGGAATCTTGATGAACTCTAGAGCATGGCCCTTTGCCACAATGTCCAGAACCCAGCGGTCTGAGGTGATGGAGGACCACTGAGAAAAGAACAGAGAGATTCGACCTCCAACACTGGGGGGGATATACAAGTCATTGTCGTTTGGGAGTGGATCCTCTATATGAGGATTTTCCCCTGTAGGATTTGGACGGCTGCTGTCGGGTGGACTGTTGTTGGTTGGATGAGTAACTTGATTACCTTGGTGGTAGGAGCGATATTGAGTGTTTCCTCCACGAAAAGTAGAGGAGATGCCGCGTCTGCGTGCACCACAAAAAGGCTGCTTCCGAAACTGTAAAGTCCCGAGTGAGCGAGCAGTATCAGTGCGCTTCTTAATGGACTGTAATGACTCATCTACATGCGCCCCAAAAAGCGACTCACTGTCATACGGCATATCCAGGATTTTGGCTTGTACTTCCTGGCGGAAAGAGGTGGACCGTAACCAACCCTGTCTCCGCAAGACCGCTGCCCCAGCAAGCTGACGACAGCCAGTGCACGCAATGTCAACTGTGCAATCAATAATTTCCTCTGATGTCCTCTCTCCGTCCTGCATAATCTTTAAGGCTTCCGCCTTGGAAGCGTCAGGGATGAGGGCCACCAGGGCAGACAAGTCCGACCACATCTGGTGGTCGTAGCGGCCTAAGATGGCTAAAGCCTTAGCTGCCCTCACCATAGTGGATGCCATAGTGAAGAATTTACATCCAATAGCGTCCAGGCGATGACTCTCCCGATCCGGAGGAGCCGTAATTGGAGATGTCGGATTACGGGAATGACGTTGTGCAGCTTGAGTGACCACTGAGTCAGGCTTTGGATGAGAAACAAGGCACGCTGGAGAACCGATGGGCGCCTTGTACTTTTTTCTCAAGGGAAGGCAGTAGTGCTGGTAGTGAATTTGGAGTTTGCATTAGTTTCGTCCCTTCAGTCCATATAAAATCTATGATGGGTATAGTGTGGACTTGCTTGAATGGTTGATTTTTAAAATCATAGAGGAAACAGTCCTCCTCCCTCTGGACTCTGGGCAGCTTGAAGCACTGGGCCGCTCTATCCATCAGCTGATGGAAACGTGCAATGTCCACCGAAGGCGAATCCCCGGGCTCCACCCGAGGAGGGGAAGGCGTCTGGATTTGGTAGTCGTCCCACTCCGCCATGTTGGTGGCGTCGTCATCATCATGAACTTCTCCATCTTCCCGTTCTGGAATGACGTCGTCGTCATCAACAGGGTACACCGTAGTGTGTATTTTCACTGACGTCTGAACTTGTGGAGAAGGTGTTGGTGGCAGTGGTGGTGGAACAGTGACAGGAGCAGCCGCAGGCACATGAGGCACAGGCGAACCCTGTGGAGAGGGCAGGAAACACCGGTTGTAGTCGTCCAACATATGTTGGAGATTGGAGATGAGCGACAAAGGCAGTGTCGCAGTTGGAACCTGCACAGAATGTCCTCTGCCTGAGAATATTGGTCGTCATCATCATCACCATAATCCTGGCACTTGCTAATCAAATCCGAAGGACTGCGTGCCACTCTGAAGGAATCACCCACATCATTGTCAGAGTCAGAGTCCTGCTCAGAACCCGTGGCAAACATGGGCGAGGGACGCTGCGGATCTAGGATGGATAGCTGGTCAACTGGCCGTTGACGACGATGGTGCAAGGGGTCGGCGGCGGAAGAGCCAGACCCGGTGGAAGACAAGGGCACCAAAGGCAATGAAGCAAACGAAGAAGGAACCACATCGACGCTGTCGTCGACGGTGGCGACGACGACGATGGCAGAGGCGTCGACAAAATTGCTGCAGAAGGATCGACCATCGACGGAGCCGCCGTCAACGGAACCATCGTAGACGGTAAGGTCGGCAACGAAGTCGTCGGCGTTGATGAAGCCGCCGTCGACGGAGTTGTCGTCGACGGAACCGACGACTAAGAAGATTTCCTGTGAGCTTTCGTCGACGATGATTTTGCTGATGACGAAGCAGATTTCTTAGTCGACGACGAGGCAATAGGTATCGTCGACGAGACAGTCTTCAAACTAAGCGATACCTTAGTCGACATGGAAGACGTCGACGTTGCCGTAGATCCGGAGGTTGATGTCGTCGTCACTGTCGCCGTCGACGATCCGGAGACGGCAGATCTTGTCGTCGGGACGATCGTCGACGCTCCCATCGACGATGAAACATGTTTGGGAGCAGAAACATGATGGGAGGCAGCAGAAGACGCCTGAGAGCCAGGTCTCGTGGGCGTAGAGGTAGTAGGAGGTGGTGAAGACACCGCAGGAGCCACAGACAGGGAACGTTTCTTCCTTTTTAGAAAAGGAGACTGCATATCCTGCACACTACTACGCTTGGAGGCTGCTTCAGAAGGTCCAGATTGCAAACTTTCTGCATCCGACAGTGCCGAATACTTATCTTTAAGTCTCTGAAGCCAAAGGAGGAGACGGCCTTCTCTGTCCTTAAGGGTCTTTGTAGAGAAAGTCCTGCAGAACTTGCATTTACCAACCTCATGGTCAGGATAAAGACAATAAATGCACTTCTTGTGGGGGTCTTCAGGGTAAAGAAGCAATTTCCCACAAGAAGAACAAGGTCTAAATAAAGACTTCTTACTTGAAGACATGCTGAGAAGACTGGAAAACTTAAAGTTGAGAAAACTTCACACAACGTGCGGTAGAAAATCTGAGGGTCTGAGCTCTGAGGAGAAGGTTCTGGAAGGGTGCTGGCGCCTGATTGGCTGCAGTTTGGACTAACATAATGACAGGAATATGTTACAAGTGTTTTCTCTCTCTACCATGTATTCCTATGTAGGAATTGTTTTTGAGTATTTACTATGTATTTTTCTAGTATTATTTTATGTGTTATGTATTTACATACATATGTTATTGGTATGTTATTGCTATTTTATTTACCGTGGGACTCCCACTTCGACGACGTGGAATATTCAAGCATGTGAATCTATGAAAGACACCCTAATACTGGAGAATCAGACTGCATTGACAAATCTCAATGCTAGGCTAGTCGATGAAAACATATGTTTTCCAAACTCCTCAATCCTCTTAGACTCCCCATCGGGAGGATTCATGGAGAACGAATTGAAGGTTCACCTTGCTGGTTGAAGCATTAACAACCAGAAACTCAGGAGTAGACTGTTTCACTAGAAAATGAGGGCACTAGGGGCCGGACTGTGATTTCTGGTCACCTGCCTATTCCTGGTGGGCAAGAACAGGGCTTTGACCAGGTGCCAATTAAAGTGTCAGTGAGCACCTCATTAAAAGGGAACATTGGCTGGCCCTGGCTACAAGATTTCCATAAGGACATTTGTCTTAATCTCAATAGAGGGCAGTTGTAGGTTCAAGATCTGCTGCTCGTTGGATTACCACTGTAAGTAATGCATTCAGGGCCAGACATCAGAACCAGCACTAGTGGAGTTGATGTCGACAAGGGAGAGGCTTGTGTAGGCCATGGAGTTGGGTGAAAGTCTGTACTTGAATCAGTAGGTAGCTCATAACTGGTCCAAGGGGGTCAGCAGGCACAGAGAACGGATCTGTTGGCTGGTACCAGAGTCCAGACCCTTCAGATCCTTGAGGCCCAAGAGGTGCCAAAGGGAGCTGGAAGAGTGCCAAATATCTGCAGAATGGTCTCCTTTGATGGAGCGAGGTTGGAAAAACAAACATTTTGAATACCACTCGTGAAATTACTTCCTCATAACAGTAACATGAATTAATCGTGTGGTTTTGAAATTAACCAACATAGAATAGAATGAACACATACAAACACGTGGGATACTAATTTGCTTATGTTGCGAACCATAATCTACTAATTAAGTGAAGTTGTCATATTTATTTTGTGCACATTTGTTATAATCTAACCAAAACTTGCATGAATATGCTTTTTGTCTGTCTAATTGTGGCATAAATGATGGAGAATGGTAAGTAAACCATGCTTATGTGTTGCTGAATTTGCTAGGTAATAACTAATTGGGTTACCTTAGAATGGGGGAAGGTTAACAGAAGGGCTACATTTAGAAAATGTCATGTTTAATTGTGTTTGTTTCTATAATAGTTCCCATTCTGGGCCATGCGGCCTATAAAAAGATGAAGGTTTATGTGAACTCGAGAGACGTGCAAGCAGCCTGTATCTGTACAGCGTAGGTCAAGGTTAACGTGACCTGAAAGTTCGAGTTGGTGCCAACAATGTGAATGTCCGCATCGTGAGCCTGGGAAAATTAGGTGAAATAACGACTTAAAGGACACAAGCGGTAGAGACTGCTAAGAAACAATAGCGACTTTATTTTTTGAATCATATCGATGACTGTGCGGAACAATAAGGTGATGAGGTTATGCACATCCACCCCTCGATTTGTCAATTAGAACAGTCAAACACCACAAAAGTTAAAACTTTTAGATAGATTAGTTAGGGGAAAAAGGGTATAAAAGAGGAGGTTTGGAAGCAAGAAAAAAGCTTGCTTTTCGATTTTATCTTTGCACCCCGACATGCTGCCCGACTGCTGAATCTTTTTCTATGGCACAAGGACTTAAACTTTTCGAATGGGTGCGGAGTCCTTATGGGAGATGAACACCAAGAGAGAATAGAGAGGTGGTCTTTGGGAACTATTCAGTCCTAATGCTGATTGATGTCCGTGTTCCAAATTCTTGGTAATATGAATTTCTGCTCATATTTCTGAACTGTTATGCTAATAAATATAATTGTTCGAATTTAACCTTTTTTCTTCTTTAGGTTATTGATGTTTTAATGACTTAAAATTAGAGCAAATAAAGAAAGGTCATGCTAGGAGATGTAATTTCTAAAATAAAGGTTAAAATAAATGGAGAATTAAGCTGGTCTTGTTGTCCTTTAGTTAACTTTTACTAGCAGGTCCATTGGCAAATAATGGTGGTGCGTTTTAATGTTTTTCTTGAAAATAAAACCATGGTAATATAGATAAACTGCAGATGTATATAATATACAAAATTTTAGTATTAATTTAGACACTCCGCTATAATCCAGCAGCTCTCCTTCTGGTCTTCACCGAATCTTTGGAGCAGGGTGAATGTGTATAAATGACTCTCAGTGTTATGGGCCCCACTGATGAGTAAAATGTGTGAATAGTTCTCCGGGGATAAGGTGGTGGTTTATAGGGAATTTCTGGAGCTGCGCTGCATCACCTTCAATGTATATATTTGCTGTGGACTCGCTTACGTCTTCAAGCATTTTGCAGCACACATAGAAAGAGGAAACCCCCTCTCAGGATTGTTTTTGAGCAGGAATGTGCCCCTTCCTGCACAAAAACAACCCTGCCTACGTTGGCGCTAGGCAACAATTTGTGTGCCAAAGCAGAGGGAAAGGACAGGAATGCACCATATTTCATAAATAAGGTGCATTCCTGCCCTTTCACATTGGCCTAGGGCAGCATAGAAAGACGACTTGCGGCGCTGCCCTACACGAATGCCTCATAAATGAGGCTCATTGTTTTTAGCCATACCTTTGACCATCCCCCCACGCTCACTGACCTTTGGTTTGCTAAATATTTTCCCAGAATGTAAAAATGATTTGCTGTGGGAATTAGGGGCATTTATGGTTGTCGATAGTTGCAGCGGCAGCTGGCTCAGGTAAGCGCGGTGAGGCGGGGAAGTCGACAGATGACGGAATAGGTATAACTAACTGAATAAATAATACCTATTCCGTACTCAGTCGGCATCCCGCCCCTGCTGCGCCCTGCCCCGCTCACCACGCTTACCTGAACCAGCTGTCGCTGGATAGAGTTGGCAATGGTGAGGAGGAAGACCAAGTTCTATAAATTTTTGTCAGGAGGGTGTCATTACGCCTAAAAAGGTTTGACTGGGTGGGGGTCTCTGCATCATAATGTTTGAAGACCTCTGCTCTAGGGTGAGTAATCTGCAGTCCGAAGTATCCATCAGAAACTGTCTATTTTTGCCAGGAATGGTAGTCTAGTTTGTGACCAGAAAAAGTTTCTTAGCCTACCCTTTCTGCAAATCACTCATGTCTCTTCAGGATCAAAGTACAGACATTAAGGAGTTTCTTCACTCCAGCTCCTAAGTTTAAACGGTCAAGATTTGATAATTTTCTGAGCAGAAAATGAAAAGAACACTTAGCCGAAACAACTGTTTTCTTGTTTTTGAAATGACGACATAATAAATTGGCACCACTCTTGTGAACTTTGGTTTCTTAGAAGCCATGGAGACATTAAAGTCTAAAGAATCAGATTTCAGAATACAACATTCTATAAATAAAGACTCGCAAAACTCTGATAAAATGCCTCTGCAAATTATTGTGTTTTATTGAAGTTAGTGTCACAAGCCATGCCTACAGACCCCAATTATGTAGAATTGTGCATGCTGTACTTTCCAATTCAGTCAATGACCTTTCTCTCATTCACCAGTGGTTCTAAGTTTGAACTTTTCTCCAGAGCAGCTAGAGAACAGTCAACAGTGCAAATTTAGGCCTGGCTCCAATGTTTCTATTTTTTTTTTTTTTTTTGGTAATCCTCATATATCACAGATGGAACTCTTGATGGGAAACTGGCTCCTCCATGCACCAATGGTCGTTCTGTACCTGCCCTCGTTAATTTCGGCCTGATGCAAGTTGGTTTACCGTACCCTCAAGTAGCCACTACCTTCCCCTCCGTTCTCCTTTTTTCGCCGATCTTAGAGCGCCCCATGCTACTTAGGAGATCGGGGAACCAGCAGGGCTCCAGACAAATCATTGGAATACCAATCATCGAGATTGCCATGCCGCCAAGGCCGCCCAAACGTTCATCTCACTTCTGGGATCACATGCCACATCTGATTTACTAGTTATCATAATCTGCCTCAGGCAGTTAGCAAAAGTGGGGGGAATTGGATCTTTCCATGCCCTGCAAATCTCACGCCTTGCTAACAGGATGATGTAGAATACAAATTTCGTGGGAAGATCATTCACCTGATAGTTCGTGACAAGCCCAGACATTACTGTAAACCTTGAGACTGATATAGAGATTAAGAGGACTTCTTCCAGAAATTCCCTTATCTTGCTCCAATAATCCACCAATTCAGGGCAGTCCACGAACATGTGTACATCATCTGCCTTTGAAAGGCCACACCTTGGGCAGTTGTAGTCTATATTTGAAACTTTGGCCAGTGTTTTCGGAGTTATATAAACCCTGTACATGGTGTATATGTGATTTCTTTTCAGCGCTGCCGGCTTAATTACAGCATTTAATACCCTGAAAGAGTCATGCCAAAAATCCAAAAAGGACCCACTGGCCGGGGTAAAAGCATTGCACCACAAATTGCTAATTTCAGCCTCCATGACTTCCTCACCCTCTAACATTGCTGAATACCAAAAAGATATTTGATTCTTCCACTTACCCCTTCTATCTACCGCATCAAATTTAGGGTTAGGGGGGTTATCATCTCCGGGAGTCACAGGTCTCGTTGCCCACCAACCTGATAGTTGATAATATTTGAACCGCGTCAGGGATCCCCTAGTTAGATTCGACAATATATCCCAACTTAAATGTTGGCCATCTCCCTGCAGGTCTCCCCACCTCTCCAGCCCTGCCTGCTTCAATGGTAATGATAGTTGATCATTTAGACAGGCTGGAAGGCCTGGTGAATCCCATATGGGTGCCTGCGGCGCATAATAAGAAATGTTTAGTTTGTTCCTTACAAATACCCAATTTTTCAAAGCTGACCTCAAGATCTGAAGCCTAACTTTTTTAAAGAATTTTGGGTCCCCAAACTTATAAAGGAAGAAACTTAATCCCTGAGGGACATCTTTTAACAAAGCAGAAAATAGCAAACCCATCGATGATTGGTCCAAACGACCCGCCATGGTTCTAAAATGCTTGAAATGAAAAGCGTGGCAATACAACAGTAGGTCCGGGAAGGCTAGCCCTCCTGTCTTGAGACCCCTTCTTAATTTCTTCCATGCTATTCGGGGGCCTTTGGCATTCCAAATAAATGAACCCAATTTTCCTTGGAGTTTTTTAATTAAAGGTACTGGAAAAGATAATGGAATTTCGTTAAATAAAAAAGTAATTTTAGGGAGAACTATCATTTTCAAGAGGTTCACTCTCCCATACATATTTAAAGGTAGAGAGGACCAGCGTTGTAATAGAGCGATTGTGTCTTTCATAACCCTTTCTAGATTAGTTTTGGGGATTTCTTCAATTTTGTTGACCAGGTGGATTCCCAAATACCTCATTTTATTCTTTTTCCCCATCGAGCTAGCCAGCTGATTCCATTCCATTATTTCAGTTTTTTCAGCATTGATGGAATACCCTGAAATATTACCAAACCCCTTAGCAAGATCTAATAGTCTGGGTATCGCTACATCCGGATTTGTTGTATACATTAACAAATCATCAGCATACAATGCAATCTTCAACTCCATATCCGCAATCTTAAAAGGTTTAATTATTGGATCCGCTCTTAACAGACACACAAAAGGCTCTATATATAAATCAAACAAAAGGGGGGATAGGGGACATCCCTGTCACGTGCCTCGGGAAATAAAAAACTGCTCAGTCAGAGAACCATTTACTAGAACCTTCGCTGTCGGGGCTGAGTATAAAAGCTTAATGGCCGTTATGTAGCTCATTGGGAAACCACATTTTTCCATCGCCATCCAAAGGTAGTCCCAGTCTACCTGGTCGAATGCCTTTGCGGCGTTGACTGCTACTATGGTCAGGGGCTGCTTCTTTTCTTGAGCAACGTCTATCGCTGCCACAGCTTGAAAAGTCAACTCATTAAGCTGCCTATCCGGAATGAAGCCCCTTTGGTCGCAATGTACCACCGATTTTACTACCTTTGCTAATCTCGTTGCCAGTACCCCCGAGAAAATCTTATAGTCCACGTTTAATAACGAAATGGACCTATAGGACTCTATCTTACTCGGGTCCTTATTTGGCTTCAACAATAATGTGACCGTCGCCTCAGCCCATGACCTAGGGACCTGCCCCCCTCTGAGTAAGATTTCGTTAAACAATAGAGTCAGGACCCCTATAATCTGCTCTAAAACGATCTTTAACAGTTCCACTGGAAGCCCATCAGGACCTGCGGATTTGCTCTTAGCCATTTTCACCAACTGAGCCCTGACTTCCCCTTCTTTAATTTCTGAACTGAGATAAGACCTGTTTGACTCCGACAACTCAGGGAGCTGTACATTTGCGAACCATGATTCTACTTGTTGCCTACCCAAAGAGGGGTTAGTTCCGTATAGAGACTGCATGTATCTCTTTGCTTCTTCCCTGATGCGGTCATCCTCGTTAGATTTTTCCCCTGTGCTTGTTAACACCAGACTGTCTATCTGATTTCTAGTTCTGTCCGCTCGGGCCTTCCAGGCTAGGAGACGCCCGCACTTCTCACCATAGGCAAAATGTTGTAGATTACTTGTGTCCCACTTTTCCTTCAGAGCCTTATCCAACCCTGCTTGGAATTCTGCTCGCAGGCCATCCAGTTCCCTCTGTAGGATTAGCCTGTTGTCCGACTCCTCGGCCGATGCCCTCTGCAGCTCCCGCTCCTTGAGCTTGATTCTTAAGATCCATGCTTCCCTTTTCTCTTTCCTCAGTCTGTTCTTCCTCATCATCAGGGTTGTTAACAAACCTCTGGAAAAGGCTTTATACGTTTCCCACACAATTTGCTTAGTCGCTGACCCGATATTAACCCTAAAAAACTCTTCAGACTGGGTCACTAAGTCCTGTCTGACCCCTTCTTCTAGTAGCAACGTCCGGTCCAATGTCCATCTCCTTTGATGTTTTTCCTGTTTCAAATTGACAACCATTTCCACCATTGAATGGTCTGACAAGATTGCCGGAACATATAATATGGAGTCGACTGCTGATGGGAGATTATCATCTAGCAGGAAGAAATCTATCCGAGAATGATGCCCATATCTTCTGCTGTAGAAAGAGTAGTCTCTTCCCCCCGGGTTTTTAAGTCTCCAAATATCTGTCAGGTTAAAATCCCTCATAATGTTCTTCAGTTCCTGACTTGTTTTTTTGGGGGGGGAAAATCTCACTCTTGAAGATCTATCTAGATCTCTATCGAATATTAGGTTGAAATCTCCCCCTAAGATTATCGGGCCTGCTGTCTCTATTAAGTTGGTTTTAAGTTTCACCAAAGCCCCCGGAGCATCTAAATTCGGGCCGTAGTAAACTGCACAAACAAAAGGGGTACTTCCTGCAATCAGGGAAGCTATCAACCATCTGCCTGAGTTATCTGTTTCATGTTTAATCAGCCTGATCCCCATGCCATGCCTAATAACTATGGCCACCCCCGAGTGTTACCACTTTGTCCCGAGGAGACACGTCCTGGACCCATCTACATCTCCCAAAGATTTGATTACATTCTTCCCTTTCTATATGCGTCTCCTCGAGTAGACAGATATGTGCCCCTGATCTAAACAAAAAATCAATAATCCTTCTTGTTTTCTTCCTATCCCTTAACCCATTAACGTTCCAGCTTATTAGTTTTATACTACATATCGTATTGGCCATAATTCTCTATGATCACTCTAAGCATTCTGAGCCGGTTCCCTACCTGTGTGTGATTTAGTTTCAAACATATGAGGATTATTTTTTTTTCTTTTCCCCCCTGCTCCCCTCCCTCCTCCCCCCCTCCCCTGAGGAACCCCCCCCCCTTTACTCCTACGGCGATCCTGTCGCCAGTCAGGAGCTCACCAGACCCCTGGATGGAAGCCCTTGTAGTTTATTTGACTTTGTGAACATGACAAAAGCTAAATAAATTAATTTATTGGTTGACCTGAAAAGTTTAAAAAAAAAAAAAAAAGGATAATCTTACTAATATTACTACCCTACTATGATCGCCCGATCATCTAACCGTCTAACCGACTGGTTATACTCAGGTTCAATTCATTCCCCTTTTTTTTTTTATCAAATTATGTTTTTCCCTTTATGTATTTTTTTTTCTTTTTCCTTCTCCTTCCTTTATTATTTTCCCCTTTTTTTTCCTTTTTCCTTCTTCTTCTTCTCCCCTTTCTCTCTTTTCTTCCTCCCCCATTTTTTTTCTTTTCTTTTATTCCCTTCCTTTATCTTTTTTTACCCTTTTTTTTTTTCCTTTCCTCACTCTCGATAAACTACTTACACCCATTAACCCCTACACACCCGTTGATCACCTTAATACATGTGTTACTTAAACTCTGAGCTATTTATCTAGCGGTTTATAATCTCTACCCCAGCGGGGTTTCCTTGGTCTTTCTACATTTTACATTTTACCAATTTCGAATCTCTTACTAAGACGTATTCTCTCGCATCAAGGTGAGAAAGGAGTCAACATCAGGTGCTGAAGTAAAATTGTGAGTTTTGTTTCTCCAAACCACTCTCAGAAAAGCAGGGAACTTCATCTGGACCTGCGCCCCTAAACTCCTCAGCTCAGGCATTCGGCTCCCCAACTCCCACTGCCTCTGTGCTGTTACCTTCCCCCACATCAGAACGGATCAAATAGTTAGCTGAACCGAATTGCAGGGATTTTTCCTTCAAAGCTTTACTCAGGATTAATTCCTTGACCGAGAAGGACAGAAAATTCACCAAGATCTTTTGCGGGTCTGAGCTCCCCGAACGCTGCCTAAAGGGATCTCTGTGAGCTCTCTGTATCTCGCCCTCAAGGTCTATTTCTGGATTATCCTTAAGGACACCCTCTCTGAGAATTTTGCAAATGAGGGCCTTGACATCCCCATTTTCCATCCCTTCCGGTATTTTCAAGAATTTCAAATTATTCCCTCTTGAGTGAATTTCAAGTCTTTCCACGTCCCTCTGTAAATCCCTATTTCGCACTCTTAGTGTCTCAATGTCCCTGTCATGTCTTTGAGAAGCCCCTTTTAACAGACTTACTTCTTCCTCTAGCACCTCTGTGCGTTTACTAACATCCACCAATTTTTGTTCTAAACTGGCACATTGCTCGTGAATAATTTTTTGGTTTGCCTCGGATGTGTCAAATTTCTGATCAAGCTTTGTTAGAAGGTCCTCTCTGAGACTTAAGAGGAGGGCCCCTACCTGTGACAAGCCTGCATCAGGAGTTGTTGCCTGCGATCTTACAGGCGGCGAGGGGCTAGCCTGAGCTGCTTGCAACGGTATCTGTCCTATGGTTATTCCCTCTATTCTATCTTCATCTACTTGTGCTAGTTCTTCCTCCAGCCTCTCGTGACTTATGGGATCCTCTAACTCTGCCAGCCCCGTATAATTTTGAGAGGCACTGCGAACGAAATACCTGGTATATTGGGAGAAGTATGATCAGGCAGACTGCAGGCACTCGGTGTGACTGTTCCTTTCGGATCATCTAACGGAGGGTGACTGGGTGGGCCAGAGGAGCCAGAGGGGCTGGGGAGAGGGACACTCCGCCCCCCCTGTTGTAGTATCAACCACCTTCTCCATAATTTTAAAGTAGGCCTTTAAGGAAGGGGTGGGCTTTGGGACTGTCCCGTGCACCTTCAAGAGCTTCTGCTTTTGTTTGCTCACTTCCCCCGCAATATTGCTCCTCCTGCCCCTCCTTCTTCCTATTGGGGAGATTGGGATGGTCCCTGTCTTAGCAGTGCAAGGGACCTCAACTCCTGTCTTCTGCAGCGCAAGTCTCGACCTCAGCTGATACCTATTCCTGGCTGGTAGGATGGGGGGTACGTTAGGAGGCTCCTTATTCCTTCCCCTTTCCTTATTTAAAGTCTTATTCTTATGCTCCTCCCCAACCAGGGTCTCCAATGTTTCTAGATCACACCCAAGATGGTTGCCACTCTTAACCAAAATGCCAATGATGTGCAACTCTACTTTAAAGTCATTTTTGCTAGAGACATCCAAAGCCTCAAACACTGCCTGCACATCATCTAGACCTAGATGCCCAGTACTAACCTGAAGCTCAACCCAATCAAGGCAGAGTTCCTGTTATTTGCTAAGAACAAACAAGAAACAGTAAAAACTTGGGACAATAACATGAAACTTGACAGTTTGAAACCCCAACTTTCATTGAATGCCAAGTTATTTGAATTCACTCTCAATGTAATCTTCAGCTACAAGGAACACACTACTTCAATTATTTTATAAAAAAAACACACAGACAGGCACAAACTCCCTCCTCCCCAAAAAATAAAAAGTGAAACAGTTTCTTCCAGAAAGCGGCATCAGGACTGCTGTTCAAGCCTTCGTATTTTGATGATGGGAATGCCCTGTTCCCTGGCAACCGAGACGCCACGCTAGTACTTCTTAAATGCACCCTACATGCTTCAGCAAAGAGTTGATGCACCGCATAAAAGAACACAACATGAAAATGCATTAACCGTTGACAAATCAGCTACCTCTCCTATCACTCATGATTTTATTCTAATCTTTGACCCACCCTTTGCAGTGTTCTGATGCCTTTTGATAGGTTCATGCTATAGAAGGTGTTTTCTTCGGGAACACCTAGTTTGCATATTTTTAACCTTTGAATATTCCCCAGGCATCCAGAAAGTTTTCAAGCAGTCCCCTTGTGAGCCAGTATGTGGTGCCATTCGGCTCCACGTGGAGTTGTCCGTGCCGGAAGCGACATGCGCGGTGCCTATAAAGGTTTCACCCAAGTACACGGACCTCAATTCTGTGCCTATTTTCTGAGGCACAAAGCGATACCGAGTTATTGTGACTAGTGTGCCCAAATGAGGTCTGCAAGGATCTTTTAAAATGGAAACCGTAGAGCAGGGAGGATGGGAAGGAATATGCGGCTAGGAGTCTCTAACACATAAGACGTCCTAGAAGGAGTCTCTAACACGTAAGGCGTTCCAAAAGGTAAGTAACTTGTTCAACTGATAGAGTTCTAGCCGCAGATTCCTTACCTTAGAATAAATACCACAGCAATATTTTCCAAGAGGTGGGTCTGCAGACTGTTTACACACAAAAATCCTGGAAGACTGAATGGGGATAATGCCCATCATGCCAGACCGGAGTAGTGTTTGGCAAACATGTGCTGCTATGCAAACATAGCTGCCTAACAGATGTTTAGGACTGGGACTCTGCGAGCTAAAGCAGTGGTCGGAAACTTTGGTTCTGGTGAAATGAGCCCGCAAACCCGAAGTGTGTTGCTTCTTGGCCTGTGTGAAGCAGATTTAGATGCAGAAGACAATACATCTGCAGATGGTTCTCTCAGTTTTGCCTTTCTTCATTCCAAGAAATCAAACAGAGTTGATAGTCAAGCCAGATGTCTTTGGTACGATCAATGTAGAACGATAACACTCTTTTTAGATTCCAGCTATGGAGTCTCCTCTTTCTTGGAAGGGTGAGGTAAAGCAAAGAAAGTTGGCAGTGTGATGCTCTGTTCGACGTGAAAGGGTGCCACAACCTTGGTAAGGAAGGATATCCGGGTCCTAAAGACCCGCTTGTCCAGGAAAAGATGGTATACAGGGGAATTAACGGAGAGCGCCTGAAACTCGCTAACCCTCCTGGCAGATATAATAGCCACAAGAAAGATTGTTTTGATGGTGAGCAGTCAAAGAGGGCAGCTTATGCATGGGTTTTAAAGGAGCACCCATCAAAACGTGAGAACTAAATTGAAATCCCACTGGGGGAAGCAAGTTTTTAGGAAGCAGGTCCCAACAGCTGACTTGAACAGGGAGAATTGATCCAGCAACTGCAAGAAAGCAGTGATGGCCAAAAGGTAACCTTTAAGTGTGCCCAAAGCAAGACCTGGCCGGGCGAGGGACACTGTCAACAAAATAACTTGAGATAAGGGTGCAGACACCAGCGCACATAAGTTTTCCTCAGCAGGTTTATACAGTCTTTGTCAAAAGACGCCTGGCAGCCAAGATGATGTCACATACTTTGGAAAGCAAATCAAATACTCTCAACTGTCGCTACTCAATCTCCATGCATGCAGGCGGTGGGTGCACAGGTGCGGGTGTAGAACCTTGCCCTGTTGCTGGGCCAGATCCTCCCAAAGAGGCAGCCTTGCACAGGGGACAATGTGCATGGTCAGGAGTTCGGGATACCATACTCTCCTTGTCCAATCTGGAGCCGCCAGAATAACTTGGACCTGGTCCTTCAGAACTCTGAGCAGGAGGGGTATGTGGAAAGCTACAGGAGCCCTGAACTCCACACGAGACAGAATTTGTCTCCGATGAGAGCCGCTTGGGAAAGTCCAGAAGAGTCAAAATTGCAAGTTCTCGGCAGTGACTAAGAGGTCTAATCAAGAATCCCCCCCCCCCCAAAATGTCTGGAGAGTCTTGGGAGCAGCTCCAGGTGAAGACGCTAATTGTGATCCGCGAGGCATCACCGGCTGAGTTTGTCAGCCTTGGAATTTTGGGATCCCTCCAGGTGCTTCACGACCAGGAGGATATCCTGATGTTCCAGCCATGTCCAGAGGCATATAGCCTCTTGACACAAGGTACAAGACAAAGTATGTATTTATTGGATGCGCACAGGCTGTTTTTGTTTAATAGTGTATTTTGTTGTGTGCTCCTGAGGTTTTACTCTCTGCCTCTTGGAGTGTGCATATGAAATGTTTGATCAAGCAGCCTCTATATTTAGTGGATGACCCTCTGGGCACAACAGTTATCGCCACCCTGCGATTAAATCATTAGTCGTCCTTTTGTAATCACACAAGTACTCTGTGATTTGAAATCCACTTGAAGTTAATTTTATTCAAACATAAATCCGATATTTTCTTTCTCCACAGAAATTTTGTTTTCGTATCCACTGTTTATATATACAATTCATATGGCATACCCAATGATCGTGCATCCATGTGCACTTCTTCAGGGGAATATCTAAATCAAAAAATTACATAACTCATGAGGATACTGCTCATATCATGATATAATTAAAAAACAACATAATCTCAACTTTATCTCTATTTTAACATTTACTGCTCAATACTCCGATAACGCTAAATAAATATTTTGCCTGTGAATCTAACGTTGACCATGGGGCACATTATCAGAATTTTACGATTGATAGTGGCAATGATAAACGAAACTTTAAATAATGCCAAAAAATCCAACTATATTGTTAGTCTTAACGGGTTATTGTTTTGTGATAGTGGGTGTCTCGCACTCTCTCGGTGATCTGTTGGAACACTAACATGTTTCATTTCATTTCATTAATCTTTATTTCGGCAGTTGCCATAAAAGATGAGCATCAAATTACAACAAACAAAAATCAGACATCAATGTTGCATCAATAGCGGGATAGCATACGGATAAAACGAAAGAATGCCCCAATACATAGCAGCCTATACTATAAAGACAATCAAATGAATCAGTACTAATTCATTATTTGGACAATCTATAACGTAAGAAAACGGGAACAATTTTACTTATGGGTTAAATTTTACTTAAAATGACCGAATACAAAAAGATTGTACACTCAGTAGTACATGATCTAAATCAGGGATGAGGTACCCTAGGAATTAAAAGCAGTCTCTTATGCCATGCTGCTTCGAGAAATTTGGCCATTGCAAAAACAGTTACTTTTGAAAGGTCAGTCTTGAGAATTCTAAAGGCCTCAGAGCATTTGACAAACCCTAGATTTTTACATAGTGGGATTATCCAGAACCTTCTAGCCGCACTGTAGGCAGGACAAAAGAAGACTAAATGCAATTCATCTTCAAGCCTACAATTGCAGCCAGGACAATTTTCCAGGGAGTGCTGCTTCCATTTACTGGTGAATGCTCTAAGCGGATGAGTACCATAGCGCCATTGGAGATATAATTTCCTGGCCAGGTTCGGAAAAATGTCATCAAAAACCGACTCAAACTTATAGGAATCTTTCACCCCGAGAAAGGTGTTAACCAGGGAATCTGGGCCTGTACCCTGTGTGTGGGATGCAAGATTGCATGCATGAAAGGTTGCCACCAGGTGTTTACGGGACAAACCCTGACAGGCCGCTTCAGGATCACACCACAGGGTAGATAGACCCAGCCGGGCAAACTCAGTTTTTAGATATTTAAACCACGGGATGTTCTCTATAGTAGGAAGAGCAAGAATTTCCTGCAATTCCTGCCTATAGTTGGCTAACTCAGGAGTAGACCATAATCTTCTCCAAAAGGTTAGGGGCTTTACACCCACAACTTCGTCCAAGGATTTTAGACCCAGATCCAACCTGAGTGGCAGAAGGGGGGTGCTAGCCGGTAACTTTAGGAGTTGTCTAAGAAACATGTTTTCAACTAGGACCAGCTCTTTTTTGCAGGCATGACCCCATAGTTCACTGCCATAGAGAACCGCGCCTCTGGCCTGGAGTCTATAGATCTCCAACGGGGGGGCTAGCGGTCTAACAGATGATTTATTAGAATTAACTAGCCTAATTATTTCCCCTGCTATTTGGGCCAATCTGAGCTGGGACTTAAGGAGTAGTTTCTGTCCTGTAACTCCAGTTCTGTAGTAGGGGTATCTCTGTTATAGTCATAATCTAGTGAATAGTCCCGCCCATGTGCGCGGACCCCGGAGCAATCAAAAATAATCTCTTAAGCTGTCAAAACATGCAGACCTGCATAGACACTTAAGAAAGAATTTAAAGACAGATAATGCAGCCTATATCCACAGGCTACACTGTCCAATACTTCAACTAGAAATTCCACCAAAAACCACAACAGCACAGCCTGTCCAGGGTTTTCCACAGAGAAAACCTTGCCTTTAACAGCAAAACCCTCTGGAATGATAGAGAGGAAGGAGTGGACAGACAAGCCCCATAGGCTGCGATTATGTGGCTCAAAGCAGGATACTGTGCCTTTAAGAGAACTTTCCAGAAGCCTCACAGTATCCCAGAATGCAGTGCAGGTCCCTTTCACCTTCAGTTCTTTTTGAAGGCGCAACACCCCAGACCTGTAGCATTTCTTACATGAATATCTCTCTCCACCGGGGAGGAGGGCGGGCGCTTATGACTATAACAGAGATACCCCTACTACAGAACTGGAGTTATAGGACAGAAACTACTCCTTCTGTAGTAGGGGATATCTGTGTATAGTCATAATCTAGTGAATAGAATGGCAAGCCCATCCCCACACCAAAGCGGCGGTGGAGAACCGAGAAATAACACCACTACTGTGCGAACCGATTTCGCAGCGAAGCCTGCCCAATCTGAGCATCTGCCCTGGCATCAGTGTCCAGACAGTAATGCTTAGCAAAGGTATGGACCGACTTCCAAGTGGCGGCCTTGCAGATTTCTGCAATCGGAACATTAAGTAGCAAAGCAGTCGTGGCAGCTTTGCCCCTGGTGGAATGAGCCTTAGGTTTACCTCCTACGGTCGTATTAGCCTTTTGGTAACACAATTGCATACAGGACACAATCCACCTAGAGATGGACTGTTTTGAGGTAGCAAGACCGGTCCTGACTGATCCATAATTGACAAACAATTGATCTGAACCACGAATATCTCTGGTTTTATCCAGATAAAATTCCAACACCCTCCTAACATCCAGGGAATGTAGGGACCTTTCCGCTGAGGATGCAGGATTCTGAACAAACGTAGGCAAAGTTATTGTCTGGTTGACATGAAAATCAGAAATAACCTTTGGAAGAAATTTAGGGTGAGTATGCGTAACAACCTTAGCAGCACGAAATACAGTATAACGTTCTTGGCAACACAACGCCTGAATATCACTCCCCCTGCGGGCCGATGTGATGGCCACGAGGAACGCCGCCTTCCAGGACAGGTGCTGCAACGAAGCCTTATGAATAGGTTCAAAAGGCTCCTTCATCAATCTGGACAGCACCACATTCAATTCCCATGAAGGCTAAGGAAGCCAATTTTAACAGGAGGGGGGAGAGAGAGAGTCAGTGGATTCAGTCTCCCTAGTCATACGAATAAACAAAGTGGAATCCACTCAAAGTGATAGTGATCCCTAGAGTGATGGGGAACACACAGTGTTGTTTAAATGCCCCTCACACACCAACAGGCCCCTTGGTGTCATGCTTCATCATCGGGGCCTTCGCACCCCTCTACGGGATGCGGCGTGCTACGACTCGCGGATACGCAGGAGCACTTGAAGTGAACTATGTGTGGGGGTGTGTGTTTATTACAAAAGTGTGAGTGAGGTGAGGTGAAAAAGTGAGTGGTTAAAAAATACCTGGCACGTGGGAGAAAAAAACTTTATTAAATCCCCGGCTGGTATTATTAAAATGAAAGTGCAGGGCGTGGTTTTGATAGATACGTATTAGGGTATCAGACCACTATCTTAAAAGTCAACATGTTTCGGAGGTCAAAGCCCCCTTCTTCAGGACAAGGGTTAATGCACTTACCCTCCCCTTACTCACATGTAAAATGTAAAAATGTAAATAAAAATTACCACAATGTGTAATGTTACCTAACAATGTTAAATGTTAGTGAGTGTCGTTGCGCCCAATTGGCGTAAGAACCTGTGGAGACAAAATCATAGATAAACATACAGATCTATTTTTCACAGGTTAAAGGAGAAGAATCATGCTTCTCTGAAAAAACATCAGGTAGAACCAAAAATAATGGGACCCTGGAAAGGAAAAAGAAAAAGAAAAAGGACACTACAAACATACACACACACAACACCAAAATTACTCTCTGCTCAGATGGAAGGAGAGCAAAACAGAAAGGAATAAAAATCTTACTTAAAGTTCCCAAATACAGGACTTCATGAGCCTTTAGCGTATATTGGGGAATCCTTCCTTTCTAATCAGAAAACCTAAGAAATCAATATCAGGGGTTCAGTAGGAAGACATTGTCATCAATGCGCCAAAGGTACAGTGAACAACTGCTTCTCTTAGTGGTCTATAACTCACGGTTACTGCAACAGCTAATCGCCTGCCTTCCCTCAACGCGGCTCCGATGAAGTGAGCTACGAAGGAATCGAGGCCCTTATATATATTGTGCCTGTAGGTAATTAATGCTGATTAATTGAATAATGCAACCCGGGGGAATGCCCAAATACGGAGATAACAACCTCCGAGCGTCCGGTGATGCGCTAGAGCCTTTCACTACTCTGTCGCGCATGCGCATTACCGCTCCAGAGGTACGCATGCGCGGCAAGCGAGGCTGCCGCGCATGCGTCGACGGAGACACTTCGTTTAGACACGGAGCAGTCGGTTTTGCAGGTAAATGCCTGTTGATGAATGGCGCTTCAACTATAAATGCACAAGGACATGCATTTAGATGATAAAATAAAATATGCGCATATAAGGCAGTGCATTAAGGCAATTTTACAGCTAGAGGCCAAACAAAATATAATAAGCAACAAGGACAGCAGTGGTGAATTAAACTACTTTTTAGAAGTGTATTTGGACCATGTTTCATGAGTTTCCCCTCTTCACAACTAAGTTCTATAAAAGAATCACCGTCTGTTGAGTCCAAACTTGAAGGCAGTTTAACTAATTGCTGATCCAAATACACTTCTAAAAAGTAGTTTAATTCACCACTGCTGTCCTTGTTGCTTATTATATTTTGTTTGGCCTCTAGCTGTAAAATTGCCTTAATGCACTGCCTTATATGCGCATATTTTATTTTATCATCTAAATGCATGTCCTTGTGCATTTATAGTTGAAGCGCCATTCATCAACAGGCATTTACCTGCAAAACCGACTGCTCCGTGTCTAAACGAAGTGTCTCCGTCGACGCATGCGCGGCAGCCTCGCTTGCCGCGCATGCGTACCTCTGGAGCGGTAATGCGCATGCGCGACAGAGTAGTGAAAGGCTCTAGCGCATCACCGGACGCTCGGAGGTTGTTATCTCCGTATTTGGGCATTCCCCCGGGTTGCATTATTCAATTAATCAGCATTAATTACCTACAGGCACAATATATATAAGGGCCTCGATTCCTTCGTAGCTCACTTCATCGGAGCCGCGTTGAGGGAAGGCAGGCGATTAGCTGTTGCAGTAACCGTGAGTTATAGACCACTAAGAGAAGCAGTTGTTCACTGTACCTTTGGCGCATTGATGACAATGTCTTCCTACTGAACCCCTGATATTGATTTCTTAGGTTTTCTGATTAGAAAGGAAGGATTCCCCAATATACGCTAAAGGCTCATGAAGTCCTGTATTTGGGAACTTTAAGTAAGATTTTTATTCCTTTCTGTTTTGCTCTCCTTCCATCTGAGCAGAGAGTAATTTTGGTGTTGTGTGTGTGTGTATGTTTGTAGTGTCCTTTTTCTTTTTCTTTTTCCTTTCCAGGGTCCCATTATTTTTGGTTCTACCTGATGTTTTTTCAGAGAAGCATGATTCTTCTCCTTTAACCTGTGAAAAATAGATCTGTATGTTTATCTATGATTTTGTCTCCACAGGTTCTTACGCCAATTGGGCGCAACGACACTCACTAACATTTAACATTGTTAGGAACATTACACATTGTGGTAATTTTTATTTACACTTTTACATTTTACATGTGAGTAAGGGGAGGGTAAGTGCATTAACCCTTGTCCTGAAGAAGGGGGCTTTGACCTCCGAAACATGTTGACTTTTAAGATAGTGGTCTGATACCCTAATACGTATCTATCAAAACCACGCCCTGCACTTTCATTTTAATAATACCAGCCGGGGATTTAATAAAGTTTTTTCTCCCACGTGCCAGGTATTTTTTAACCACTCACTTTTTCACCTCACCTCACTCACACTTTTGTAATAAACACACACCCCCACACATAGTTCACTTCAAGTGCTCCTGCGTATCCGCGAGTCGTAGCACGCCGCATCCCGTAGAGGGGTGCGAAGGCCCCGATGATGAAGCATGACACCAAGGGGCCTGTTGGTGTGTGAGGGGCATTTAAACAACACTGTGTGTTCCCCATCACTCTAGGGATCACTATCACTTTGAGTGGATTCCACTTTGTTTATTCGGCTAAGGAAGCCAGACAGGAGGGAATGCCTTCTTCATGCCTTCCAAAAAGTCTTTGATCACAGGGATCTGGAAGAAGGAAGTCTGAAGGGCATTTCCTGTAGGCAGTCAGCGCAGCAAGATGAACCGTAATGGATTGGACATTAAGGCCCGACTGCGCCAGGTGTAGAAGGTAGGGAAGGATAACATGTTCCTTACACGTCGTCAGGTCATGGTCCTTGGACTTGCACCAGATGCAAAACCTCTTCCACTTGTAAGCATAAGAAGCCCTAGTGGAAGGATGCTTAGCCTCCTTCAGTATGTCCATACAAACATCTGGAAGATTCAAATGGTCATATTGCACTAACTCAGGAGCCATGCAGCCAAACTCAAAGACGAGAGGTTGGGGTGCAACATCTGCCCCCTGAACTTTGTGAGAAGGTCCGGCCTGCAAGGCCGCCGTATGGGAGGATGGAGAGACCGGTGAAGCAGGTCCATGAACCACCACTGTCTGGGCCATTCCGGGACAATCAGGATCATCCGCGCCCTGGACTGGGACAGCTTGATGAACACCGCCGGAATCAAGGGAAAGGGTGGAAAAGCGTACAGAAAGCTGTTCGACCAGTTAATCCAGAACGCATTCCCCAGGTTCCCCGCTGGCAGTACCAGGAGGCGAAGTCTCGGCATTTGCCGAAGACTTCTCCTAGTACTTCGTCGTTTATGAGCTATTCGTGGTTTCCTGAATCAGTCTGCTCAGCACGTCTGCCTGAACATTCTGCACACCTGGCAGATGGGTAGCCGTTAGCGTCAGTCCTCTGGCTAAAAACCAGCGCCAGATCGCCCGCGCCTCCTGCGACAGAGTGCGCGATCTCGAACCCCCCTGCTTGTTGAGGTAGTACATTGTGGTCGTATTGTCCGTCTGTACAAGCAGAGAGTTGGTCTGGAAGGACGGAAGAAAAGCCTTCAGTGCCAAGTGAACAGCTCTGAGTTCCCGGAAATGATGTGATGCGTGGACTCCATCAGGGACCACGTTCCTTGTATCTGCAAGTCTCCGGAAAGCGCCCCCCAGCCGTGGGGAGACGCATCCGTCACAACAGTCTGTGTGGAAAAGTCCTTGTGAAAGGGAACCCCTCTTAGGAGATTCTCCGCTGAACACTACCAGTTCAGAGACTGAAGAGCACGCAGAGACAGTCGTATCTTGTCGCCCAAAGATCCTTTCCTCTAATCCCACTGATCCTCCAAGCACTCCTGCAAAGGTCTCATGAGCAGCTGTGCGTGTGGCAGAGGAAGATACAAGAGGCCATCGACCCCAGTAGAGAAGACACCGTCTTCACTGTTGTAGATGGGGCGGTCACAAGAGCCTGAGCCTTCCTAAGGAGAGATAATCGTCTCTCCTCCGAAGGAGACACGCTTGCTGAAAGCGTATTGACGGAGGCTCCCAAGTACTGTATGCACTGGACCGGAATCGGGACAGACTTGGACATGTTGATGTGCAACCCAGCTCGTTCAAGAGAACGCACGTCCTCTGGAAGTGTGCCTGAGCTTCCGAGAAGGAGGAGGCCTTGATCAACCAATCGTCCAGGTACGGGTAGAGAAACCACCTCGTTTTTCCTCAGGCGTGCAGCTACCACTGCCATGCACTTCGAGAATGGTCTGGGCGCAGACTTCAGCCCGACTGGCAGTACTGTGTACTGATAATGATGGGCGCCGACTTGGAATCGCAGGAACTTCCTGTGTTTGTGTGCAATGAGCACATGGGAGTATGCATCCTGTAGATCTATGGCACCGAGGCAATCTCCCTGTTGCAGCTGAGTATAAACCTGATGCAACGACAGCATGCGAAATTCCTCTTCTGCGAATCCACTTGTTTGCTTGTCGCAAATCCAGAATGGGCCTGAACTCGTTCTTGTCCTTCTTGCGAACCAGAAAGAGCCGGGAGTACAGACCTCTTCCCCTTTGAGACAGAGGTACGTCCTCTATCGCCCTTTTCCTAAACAGGATATCTGCCTCTGCTTGGAGCTCGCGCAGCTGAAACCGCGAGCCGACCGGAGGAATTGCTGGAGGAGGGACGATGAACCGAAGACTGACTTAGACCCAGCCGGCCTTTGTTCGCAGAGGAGCAACAAGCTCTCCCGCGTATGCGCACAATATACTTGTAAAGCATTAAATGGCGGCCCGGGACCACCGGCAAATCCTGGGAGGAAAAACGCCGCTAGAAAGGGCAGAAGGCATCAAGCCGTTCTCCATGCCCCAAACCTACAGCCGTCCAAAAGTCTCCGATTCAGACTTTATGCGAGCCACTCACTACTCTCATGGCAGCCCAAGGGTTGCCCAAAGAACAGGAGAGTAGAAGCACACTGCTGAGCCGCAGGCTGCAGAGACATCAGGCGAATAAAAGTATGGCAACGTAGGACAAACCCACAATACCTGGGGGTCGGCAGGAGAGAAAACTCCGCTCCGACACCAATGCTTAAATCCGAAACTATCAGGCCAATTAGACCACCACTTGTAAGGCTTCCCTACTGTCTCTCGGCAGAGGAACCACAAATCGGTTAAGAAAACACCCCCACAGAGGGATCTCACCACAACGGTCCAGCAACAGCGGGCCACAGCACGAGGTCTACATGCCGCCACCCCTGCGACCAAGTCAGGAGCACGGTCGGAGCCAGAACCTCCTGTCAGGTGGTAGTGGACGAAAGTTAAGTCCCGCCAACCAGTAAAGAGTTGGAGAGAGACTCCCTGTACTCATGGAAGACGCATCCCTGGCATCAAGGCACGGAGGTTTGCAGACTGAGGGGCCAAAGGCCCCTGGGGTGGTGGGCGGGAGAGGGAACCGAGAGGATTCTGAAACATCCCCGGTGGTCTCACCAGTGGTGGTTGAGCAGGAGGCGACCTGGCAGACGAGTAGGTATGCAAGTACTCAAAACTAAGCAAAAGGACCAACGTCCCGCGCTTACACGTGGTGAGCAACCACATACTCCCCATCAGAAGGGTTCCTCGACGCTGATCAACTGCTCTGCGTCGTGAGTGGAAGGTGCCGGGAACACAAAGTCCCCTCCTACGAAGAGAGGCTCACCACGGAGCGAGGCCTGGAACAAGACCCAGGCGTCAAGAGCCGGCAGTATTCTGTGGCTGTAACCCATGACGTCGACCTCACTACGACGTCATCATCACTAAGACAGTGACTGTCTCTACGACAACCAACACTCAGATGTCAAAATGTCACTACGGTGTCAAACACGGAGACGCTGAGCCATCCCCAACGGTGACGTCTGGACCCAACGGAAGAGAGCAGAGCCCAAGCGACCAATCCCCCAAAAGGAGCATCACTGCTCCATGACGTCGAGCCTCACCACTCCATGACGTCGAGCCTCACTGTCCCATGACGTCGAGCATCACTGCCCCATGACGTCGAGCAACCCTGCTCCATGACGTCGAGAATCACCGCTCCATGACGTCGAGCATCACCGCTCCAGGACGTCGAGCATCACCGCCCCAGGACGTCGAGCATCACTGCTCCATGACGTCGAGCATCACTGCTCCATGACGTCGAGCATCACTGCTCCATGACGTCGAGCATCACTGCTCCATGAC
This sequence comes from Lissotriton vulgaris, assembly GCF_964263255.1. Classification (NCBI taxonomy): domain Eukaryota; kingdom Metazoa; phylum Chordata; class Amphibia; order Caudata; family Salamandridae; genus Lissotriton; species Lissotriton vulgaris. The sequence goes on along the minus strand of NC_141697.1, from coordinate 330,582,339 downwards.
GTCGAGGCACTCCATGACATCGAGGCACTCCATGACATCGAGGCACTCCATGACATCGAGGCACTCCATGACGTAGAGGCACTCCATGACGTTGAGGCACTCCATGACGTAGAGGCACTCCATGACGTAGAGGCACTCCATGACGTAGAGGCACTCCATGACGTAGAGGCACTCCATGACGTAGAGGCACTCCATGACGTAGAGGCACTCCATGACGTAGAGTCACTCCATGACGTAGAGGCACTCCATGACGTAGAGGCACTCCATGACGTAGAGGCACCCCATGACGTCGAAGCACCCCCATGTCGAGTGAAGCTACAAAAATCCAAAAATATCACAACAATTGTATAGAAAAAACTCAAAAAAGAAGAGCTAATGCTCCAGGGTCCTGCTAGCAGGAGCCGGAAAAAAGAACTGAAGGTGAAAGGGACCTGCACTGCATTCTGGGATACTGTGAGGCTTCTGGAAAGTTCTCCTAAAGGCAAGTATCCTGCTTTGAGCCATATAATGGCAGCCTATGGGGCTTGTCTGTCCACTCCTTCCTCTCTATCATTCCAGAGGGTTTTGCTGTTAAAGGCAAGGTTTTCTCTGTGGAAAACCCTGGACAGGCTGTGCTGTTGTGGTTTTTGGTGGAATTTCTAGTTGAAGTATTGGACAGTGTAGCCTGTGGATATAGGCTGCGTTATCTGTCTTTAAATTCTCTCTTAAGTGTCTATGCAGGTCTGCATGTTTTGACAGCTTAAGAGATTATTTTTCATTGCTCCGGGGTCCGCGCACATGGGCGGGACTATTCACTAGATTATGACTATACACAGAGATAACCTACTACAGAACTTGATGATCGCCCCATTCCAATTTATCATTCTAGGTCACACCCAGATACTCAAATGTAAGGACTCTTTCTAACCTATTCAGGCCTATGGTGGGGTTGGGGCGTGTTTTTTGGGAGGGATTAAAAATCATGTACTTGGTCTTCAGTGCATTTATTTCGAGACCATGCTCTCCACAGAATGCCTCAAAGCCCTCGAGAATACGCTGAATCCCCATTGGGGATTTCGACAACAGGAGGGTGTCGTCCACAAAAATAATTGCGGGCACCCTCCTGCCGCTGAGCCTTGGTGCATCTGTGTTGGGGACATTATTTAGGTAGTCGATTACCCCGTTGACAAAGAGGCAAAACCGGGTCGGTGCAAGAACACATCCCTGCCTTACCCCTCTGCCAACGGGAAATCTTTGTGAGAGGCTGCCCGACCTCCCGCACCTAACCTGTGCATAATTGTGTGTATGTAGGCGAACAATGATGTCTAAAAGAGAAGGGGGGATGCCAAGTTTGGCGAGTACCGTCCATAGTTTACTCCGCGGAACCAAATCAAAGGCTGCGCGGAGATCAACGAAGACGGTATACAGCGTACCCCCCTCCACCCGCACCGTCTTCCAAAACAGAAGGACTAAGAGAAAAATGTGGTCCATGGTTGACACCTTGCTCCTAAACCCTGCCTGGAACGTGCTTAAAACTGAATGGTCCATCATCCATTCCTGCAGGCGGTCAAGTATCTGCCTCGCGAAGGCTTTTTGTGAAACGTCAATGAGGCTGATTGGCCTATAGTTGGCTGGGAGCAGAGGAGAGCCCTTCTTGAAGATAGGTACAATCTCTGCTCCCAGCCAAGTATTAGGGACCGCCATTGCCCCAAGAATTGCGTTAAAAACTTCCAACAGATATGGGGCCCAGACCCTAGGTTGGTGCTTGAATAAGTATCCCGGGATTTTGTCTAACCCGGGGGCCTTACCCGAGGGCAATTTAGATATTACATTAAAAACCTCCCCCAGTGAAAATTGCAGTGTCTCAACGCCCTCCACAGTTTCAGATTGCGCGGTTGACTCACCAGAAAGTAGAAGGTGTTCAGACGTCAGCTCATCTTGGAGGTTGGGCGGGCAGGGCTAACCTCTTCATAGAGGCTGCGGAAGTGGTCCTCCCAAACCGAAGCCGCTATATTGGCCTCCACAGCCTGGGTCGGCTCGGCAGACCCTGTCCTCACTATCTGCCAAAATTTACGAGCATCTCTAGTCTGAAGAGAGGCCAGCATATTTTCCCAATTAGAGTAATCCCATTCGACCTTTGCTTGGTGGATTGCTTGCTTTAGTTCCGCCCTCCTAATCTTAATTATCTCTGTGTCCCTTGGATGCTTCAATACAGCGAGGAGGTCGGCCTTTGCCTTCCTACAAGCTGAATTGAAACAGGAGGATCTATGCCCCCTGCGAGACCCTTTCCACGCAATTGGTTTTAAAAGTTCCACAAGGGTATCCACCAATTCCGTGTGGAGGGTGCCCAACTTGGGGGGGAAAAATTTCTGGCGAGGATTGACTAATAAGGGCCCGACGCGTTCAAATAAGGGGATAATCCGTGCATAAAGCTCGGAAATGTGGGCAGGGTTATCCAGAAGCTTAGCCCACCTCACTCAGCGCCTATCATTTGTTAAAATTAGTTTAGAATCTAGAGATGCCTCTGCCGGCTGGTCGCCCAAGTGACCACTGGGCGCAAACAGCGAAAGAATCAGCACGTTGTCATCACTGTCAGTTCTTTGGACTACCACAAAGTCGGAGACCTTGTTCCAGTCCGATGTCTGAACAAGGATATAGTCCAAATGAGACTCCTGCCCTGATTTGTTAAAGGTGGGTTTTGAAGGGATGTCACTCTTAAGTCGGCCATTACAAGCCCTCAGCGAATTGCTGAGAGTGAGTGCCATAATTTGTGTTGCTAAAGGAGACCGTTGCAAAAAACGCAGTTGATGGACAGAATGTAGAACAATGTCATACATTCACCCCAGTACAAGGATCTGGGCCTAAATCCATCGTTTTTTTGCACTCCACACCACCCTGGGATAGACACTGGCTATATGCAAATCAGCTCTGACCCTGTGCCTCATGGGAACAGTCCAGTCCGAACTACCAAGCCATGTCTTTCCCAGACCGGAATCAAGCATCCAAGGACCGGTTTCTGGCTATCAGCCTTCATCAGCCTGGATAGCTTGACTCCAGTGGTGTGGAGAGCCTGGGACTCACGTCTGAATATACCCAGCACACTCGGGGTGAAAAATTGCAAAAAAACACAGTTGATGGACAGAATGTAGAACAATGTCATACATTCACCCCAGTACAAGGATCTGGGCCTAAATCCATCGTTTTTTTGCACTCCACACCACTCTGGGTTAGACACTGGCTATATGCAAATCAGCTCTGACCCTGTGCCTCATGGGAACAGTCCAGTCCGAACTACCAAGCCATGTCTTTCCCAGACCGGAATCAAGCATCCAAGGACCGGTTTCTGGCTATCAGCCTTCATCAGCCTGGATAGCTTGACTCCAGTGGTGTGGAGAGCCTGGGACTCACGTCTGAGTATACCCAGCACACTCGGGGTGAAAATTGCACAAAAAACACAGTTGATGGACAGAATGTAGAATGTAGACCATGGCTTAGGTGGGGGGCCAACCAATTGCGGAATTCCCCACTGGTCAACCTCCTCCAAAGTGCTCCCTCCAAAGTCAGGGTTAGCGGCCCATACTGACAGTTAAAATCTCCCCCCAACAAGATCCTAGCACCCAGGGGTATTCTGGGCAGAAATAGAGAAAGCTCATCCCAAGTGGGTGAGGGCTTTGTTATGCCTGTCGGTCTGGAGTATACGTTTATCAGCGCGAGTTGAGTATGGTTCGGCCATTCCAACAGCATGCACTGAACATCCAGTGAATTAGTTTGGAGGGCCCTAGCCTTGCATCCCAGATGAGAAGCCACCCATATACAAAGACCCCCCGAGGGCCGTCCCTTCCCCTCCCATTTGGCTGGGATTGAAAAGGTTGCATACCCTGAACGCCATATATCCTTCCGTGCCCATGTCTCCTGAAACAGCATATGTCCTGTTCGTCAAAGGACCCTTGTTCGTCAATAAAGGACCCCTAGAACACTAACATGTGCTATGTGAATATTCAAGGTAAACGAGGATGGAAAGGTAAATAAATGCTTCTTACCTGCCGTTTAAGTGTATTAGCTCAGGCGTCGTAAAGACGTGGCATTCCTATTAGATTTGTAAATCTACCATTATTTATATGGATGTTGTTGTTTGGAGTTAGAAATAGGACTAGTCTCTTCCGGTTACCTAAACCGGCGCCATCTTGGAGTGGTGTCAGTGAGATTGTACTACACGTATATATTAAAGAATATTGCGGTGTGATATAGTGCTCTGTGGGTTACATAAAATTCTAAGCAATCTGTGTGTTCATGGTCTTTCTATATGGAGTCTAATATCAGGAATATGCGATATTGGCAGAATGTCAGCCAGCTGATCGTGAATCATATAGACTATGTATAATTCTGAAACAATATCTGAAATTTGTCACATCAATATGAATATCAATAAATAATGTTGCACAAAATGGTACATTAGTAAGCAATGGTTTGTTTCATTAAGTTTACAGAAGCGAATTCCAGGAGGTCATTGAGTCAGTTAGGTTTCATTGAATTTAAGAAATAAATCCAATGATTTTCTCTTTGTAGTAAGAGTTTATTGATATCTCTTCCAGAATGTTTCTCTATCACTTCCAGCACCGTGAATTTAAGTTGAGATGTTACGAGTTCTTTCATTGAAATTTGTAGCAATGGTTGACTTAGCGTTTTTAGTTCTTATGTTGCTTTTGTGTTCTGATACACGAATCTTGATTTTCCTAGTTGTTTTGCCCACGTATACTAGTCCACAAGGACATTTTAATAGACAGATCACATTAGTTGAATCGCATGTCGCTGTAGTTTTTAGTTTGATTGATGTTCCTCTCATCGGGTGTATGATGGTGTTCCCTCTTATGATTTTATTACAATTGCTGCAATTCAGACATGGCGTGGTTCCCTTATAATTGCGTATTGTATTGTCTCTAGGATTCTTTAGTAACTCTTGAATGTTTTTACTTCTGGTGTATCCAAATGTGGGTTGTTTTGCAACGATCTTTTGAAAATCTGGTTCTCCTGTGAGCAATGGCCAATGTTTTTTGATAATCCGTTTGTACTGTTGACTGTGTGTAGAGAATTTTGATATGATCATTGTTTTAAGTTATTCAGTTTTATGAGTCTGCGTGAGTAGATCTGTTCTTGTTTTCAGTGTACATTTCTGTTCAGCTAGGTCCAGAATTGGTTTAGGATATCCTTGTTCCTTAAATCTGGGTATGCCATATGAATTGTATATATAAACAGTGTATACGAAAACAAAATTTCTGCGGAAAAAAAATGATATCGGATTTATGTTTGAATAAAATGAACTTCTAGTGGATTTAAAATCACAGAGTACTTGTGTGATTACAAAAGGACGACTAATGATTTAATCGCAGGGTGGCAATAACTGTTGTGCCCAGAGGGTCATCCTCTAAATATTGAGGCTGCTTGATCTAACATTTCATATACACACTCCAAGAGGCAGAGAGTGAAACCCCAGGAGCACACAACAAAATACACCATTAAAACAAAAACAGTCTGTGCGCATCCAATAAATACATCCTTTGATTTTTGAGTCTGCCCTCAGAACAGCAGCACGGCAAACAACTTACAGAGTTCAACCATGTCTTCTTACGATGAAATTACCAGAATGACAGATACAAGAGCAGAAACATTCCTATTTGTGGAAGACGATGTATCGAAGATTTATGCTCTCATTAATGAGGATACAACACCAATAGTAAACAAACGTAACAAAGAAAACAATTTGAAACAACTGATATATCTAATGAAACGAGAAATTAATCAGAGGCTACACGCCAGTACGCTTATAAAATATCACCGAGCGCAATGGATCCCAAGAGGCCCGAGTGTACCCTTAAAACCACTCCTCTGTAAAAACAATCCAAAATTTGTCGAACGCTGGTATTCAATTCTGAACAAATGTTCATTAGATCTAATTCTATTGATAATAGAAGAATTATCGAGAGTTTTAGAAGATTTACAAAAGGATATTTCGCAAACCAAATCAGGATTACAAGACATGATTGAGAAAGAGGATTGGCAAAAAACATTGGAAGACATACAAATACAATTAGACAAATATGCAGAAGCAATAAACAAACGGAAAATACGCAAATACAAAAGAGATACAATTTATTATAAGATGGGAGAGGTATATTCATGGGCAGAAGTCTATGCTAGGAGACGACAAAATAAATCATCTCATACCAACATGGAGACAGAAACCTCCTCGTCAGAAGGAGATAATCGACCACCAGAAAAACGCTCCACACAACCACTATTGCTCTCTACCTTACCTACAACAAGTACAGCGGTTCCTTTTTTAGAATCAGGCCAAACATCAAACGAAGACTCAGGAGGAGCAAGAGAAAAAGAACAAACAACACCACCGATTCAAACAAACAGACGCAACAAACCAAAGAAGACCAACAATTATTGATTAATATTTCTCAATATAATCTCAGCAAATTGGAACTTAAAACTCTCCAAAAAGGAACATCTTTTGTCCCCACATACCACACAAACAAACTAGAATTGGAAATGAGTCTATTCAAATTGATGCGGAATTTAGGATTACGCCATTTTTGTGAAAATGTGATGACTACTTCTACAAGAGAAGAAGACACACAATTAAAGAATCTAAGACCAAAAAGTACTTTCCAATCACCCGTCAGTCATAAAACTTTGGACAACTTTGAAAACTTGGTTCAGAATGACATCAACAAATTGAACTTCAAGAAGCAAACCAAATTGCAAAACATGTCAAAAAGTGAAAAGAACGTTTTACAAAATCTTGCCAATAATCCTAACATCCTCTGTCAACGTGCAGATAAAGGGGGAGCCCTGGTTGTGATGGTTTCAACATTCTATAAAACACAGGTTTATGAACATGTACAAGATAAAAACACATACATGTTGTTGAGTCAAGACCCAACTACTAAATTTCAAAATCAATTAAATCTAATCCTACAAAAAGCATTGGAGGATGGTGTTATCACCGAAAAGACAAAAAAATACCTCACCCAAAAATATCCCAAAACACCAACATTGTATATGCTTCCAAAAATTCATGAGCATTTAACACACCCGCCTTTCCGACCAATTGTGACAACAAAAAGAAAGTATACACGAACCAGTAGGCAATGCATGAATACATATGTGAAAGATAAGACAGATTTCATCAACAAAGTGACAGCAATTCAATTCACAGAAAATCCAGAAATCTGGATGTGTACAATTGATATAAAGTCTCTCTACACTTCCATCCCCCATAACCTAGGAATAGAAGCGGTAGAGGAGGTCCTCATGTCCTCTGAGCTAGACCACAACTTTCAGGTGTTCCTCATGGAACTATTGACCTTCACACTAAACCAAAGTTATTTTAAATGGGACAATGACCATTATCTACAACTCACAGGCACTTCAATTGGCAATTGTGCCGCCCCAGTACATGCAAATACATTCATGAACATCTTCGAAAAATAAATACATCCTGAATCAAGAGTCGTGGAAGAAAAACATACTAACTTTCCCAGATTTATAGACAACATCTTTGTACTATGGAAGGGCACCCAGCAAGATCTTCTAACAGCGTTAGAACAACTCAACACCATCAATGACCAGATACAATTCACATGTCTCATGGGCAATACAACAATAGCTTATTTGGATGTACTACTAACTCGCAAAGGAAACAGGATTGAAACTACTATATACAAAAAACCAACAGACCGAAACAACCTACTTCACTATCACTGGCACTATCACTGCCCCGCTCATCACCTATACCCCAGACCAACTACGCAGCCTCCAGGGACCCTGGCCCATTACGGCATCCATTTGTTCTCGCATATCCTCCCTTGGGCTCCCCCCCACCGCCTCTCCTTACATCCCCCTTCCTACAGCTGGCCCCTCTCTCCCGCCTTGTAGCATCATTCCTTCGTTAACCCCTAAAGCCCTCACGGCCTTCTATCTTAACACCCGGTCCGCTGTCGCCCACGCGCATAAACTCTCGGTCCTGCTGGATCTTCATGCCCCAGATCTTCTTTTCCTAACGGAGACCTGGTTCTGCGATGACTCCCTCCCTGCCCTACTATCCACCTTACCGGCCACTTACTATGCCCTCAGGGCGGACCGCCCTTCTGGCAGAGCCGGGGGTGGCGTGGCGGTCATCGCACGGGCCGATCTTCCCTTTCAAATACTATCCCTGCCTGACATCGCGACCACCGAATTCCTGGTGATTCGCACCACCTCCACCTCTCCCCCCCTGACCTGCTTTCTCACCTACCGTCCTCCTCAAACCCCTCTACAGTTTCTCCCTGACTTCTAGGATGTCTTGGCCACTATTACAGTCAATAACTCCTCCATTCTGCTTCTTGGCGACTTCAATTTCTGGCCCTCCGACCCCGCTGAATGTTCGTCCTCTAAGGAATTCTCCGAAACCCACCAATCCCTTAACTTCACATCCTACGTTCACTCCCCCACCCACATCAAAGGTCATACGCTTGACCAGATCTGGTCCCTGAACTGCCCTGTGGAATCTCTCTCCATTTCGCCCTGCTCGTGGTCTGACCACCACCTGATTTCATTCTCCCTTCCTATCCACCCCCCAGCTAAGCCCCCCCGCCCCAAAAACACCTGGGTTCGATCGTGGGGCCGAGTTAACCCGGAAAGTCTCTCATCCCTTCTTTCCTCCTCCCTCCCTTCCCTGCAGGGCCTTTCCACTCTCTCCCAGGTAGATGCCATAGACCAGTGGCTCTCCTCTGGCCGCGACTCCGTTGCCCCGCTCAAGCGCATCACCTCCAAGCGTGAGAAGGACGCCAACCGGTGGTTTAACGAAGAGCTTAAAGCCACCAAACTAAAAGTATGCCGCGCCGAGCGGGCATGGAGGAGAAACTATTGCCCCACTTTAAAACTGGAGTATACTAACATCCTTACCCAGTATAAAAAAGACATCTTGGAGGCCAAAACATCATATTTCTCCTCCAAAATCTTAGCAGCGGAAAACCAGTCTAAGGAGATTTTCACGATCGTCCACAACCTAGCGTTCTCGGACAGAACAACCCTTAAGCCCGCCCCGTCCGAAGAACTCTGCCTCTCCCTCAATAATTACTTTATTCATACAATTGCTACCATCAAGGCCAACATCCCTCTCCCTTCTCCCTCCTTTGTTGACCCCCAATGTCCCCCTCCCAAGGGCGAACTCACCACCCTCCCCCCCCATCACTAGGGAAGGTCTGACCTCCTTAGTGCCTCTGGTCAAGTCTGGTTCCCCGCTTGACCCCTGTCCGGCCCACATTCTCCGCCACATCTTCGTTACCTGCCCAGACCCCCCCCTTCACCTCATCAATAGCTCTCTTGCTCAAGGCGTAGTTCCTAACCCCTTGAAGTCTGCGGTTATTGTGCCTATTTTGAAAAAACCCGGGGCAGACCCCTCTGTCCCTGCCAATTTCCGCCCCATCTCCCTCTTGCCATTTCTGGCTAAGGTGCTCGAGCGCCATGTCACCTGCGCTCTGAGCTCCTTTGTGGAGATGCATGGAGCCCTTGCCCCCCGCCAGGCCGGCTTCCGCCCCGCACACTCTACGGAGTCCGTTGTCATCTCGGTCCTGGACAACCTCAGGGAGGGTATGGATACCAATCAGCACCAGGCCCTTGTGCTCCTCGATCTCTCAGCCGCCTTTGATACGGTGGATCACACCATCTTGCTTTCCCGTGTCAAGGCGGCGGGGATCGGGGGGACCGCCCTGGTTTGGCTATCCTCCTTCCTGAGCGACCGCACCCAGGCCGCTCGCCTGGGTGACTTCACAGCGGACGTCCGGAAAGTTCAGTGCGGGGTTCCCCAAGGCTCTTCCCTTTCCCCCCTCCTGTTTAATCTGTATGTCGCCCCTCTTATTTTTTCTCTCCAACAGATGGAGGTCGCCGTATTTAATTATGCGGATGACCTCCAGCTTGTTTTCAATCTATCCTCTTCCCCCTCTTCTGTTCTAAACTTTCAATCTGTCATGCTCCATATCAGGGACTGGATGAACCACAATCACCTCAAACTTAACCCCGACAAGACCGAGCTGGTGTTGACGGGTGGTTCATCCAGCCCCTGGTCCTCTCTCTTCTGGCCTCCCTCTCTCGGCCCCTCTCCTGCACCCTCCTCCTCTGTCAAAACCCTAGGCATAAAACTTAATTCTCAACTCACCCTTCACTCCCAGGTTAGCTCTGTGGTATCTTCTTCTTACCTTTCACTGCGCACTATACGCAGGGTGTCCCGTTTCTTCACTTTCTCTGCTCTCAAGCTTATCATCCTGGCCATGGTGGTGTCCCGCCTGGATTACGGCAACGCCCTATATACCGGCATCCCTGCATATAGCTTGCGGCGCCTACAGCAGATACAGAACCAGGCGGCCCGCCTGGCATTTAAACTTCCAAAATTTCACCACTCTACCCCCCTTCTGAAATCTTTACACTGGCTCCCCGTGCGAGCCAGGGTCCAATTTAAGCTTGCCTCCATCACCTTCCTGGCCCGACTTGACCTGGCACCGGCGTTCATTTCTTCCGAGATCGTTCCTTATGTTCCCACCAGGGAACTACGCTCGTCTTCCCAGTCCCTCCTTACCATCCCACGCTACCGGAGAAAGAAGTGGGGAGGCTCAAAATTTGCCACCCTTGCCCCGACCCTCTGGAACTCCCTTCCTCTCGAACTTCGTTCCATCACTCTGTACTAACAATTCCGTAAACATCTTAAGACCTATTTGTTCATGAAGTCTTTTGAATAATACTCCCGCAGCTCCCCCAGCCTTTTGCCCCGGATCCTGTTAGCTCTAGCGCCAAGAAACCGCTGGTATACGTGCGCTATACAAATAATTTTAAACTCAAACTCAAACTCTTCACTGATTACCATTAAAAAACAACTTACGGGGGGGACGTGGTCTGCAGCCGAGAGGAATCGCCGCATTCTGAAGCGGCTCCTCGGCCCTCGCCGAAATAGCTGGTATTGATCTGTGCATCTATTCCCCCCTACATTCGGGGGAGATGCCCTGCTGACCACCTGTGCGTGAGCGGTCTGCACCTCGGCCGCCAGGGTGTCTTGTACCTGCATTTGATCCCAGAGGCTCCGCAGACCCTGTGCCTCAAAGATGGCGGCCACGGCCGCCAACCGCTGTGGTGCCTGACTCAGGGACTGCTGCCGGAGCCCGGGCGACACTTCAGGAGTGATCTGAATACGGCGGAGCTGCGGGGGACAGATGCCCGCAGCTTAGAGTGAATCCCGTCCTGCTGGCACCAAGTGAGTGACGGCTCCGGCCGACGGAAGCGCCCCCCCCCCCCCTGGTATCGGGGGAGATAGTCATGCGAGTCCCTGGCTTTGGGCCTACCGCCGAGGACTGCCTACTACTTCCCGAGAACTCCCCGAATGCCCTCCGCTTGCTGCACCGCCTGACTGGCCGACCTCTCAACCCCCCACAATACATAGTGAGAGCCGTACACCGGGATCCGGCGTTCTGGGACACCGCCTCGGCCACACGTGGTCGGCGCATGCTGGGGCTGAGCTCTGCAACTTTTAGGGGTGACCTGCAAGGCCTAGAACTGCACTCCTGCATAGGCTTATTGTGTTAATCCCTGTCTTTGGAGACTGTATGTGCTAGTGGGGCTGCTTTGGCAGGAGCCGGTGCTGCTTGTTCTTGGTTACCACCCTCCTTCTCATGAGGTTCTGGATCTGCTCTTCTGGCTTGGGGTGTCCTCGAATCCTGAGACCCCACTTACCGACCGGTACACCTAAGATTACAGCGCCATTCTCCGCCTGTTTGGCTGTCTCGGCTGGGGTGCCTGTGACCTAGCCATCTGCGCAGAACTCTGTGTACCATTGCGGTCAGAACCCTAGTGTATTGGGAGACCTCCCCACCACAACGGACCTCCAGATGGCGGGCAACAGGGGGAATAAACCTGCTACCCAAAAGCAGATCACCAAATTTACTTGGACCTCTAAGGGCGATGGGAAGGAACGGACCTCCAAAGGAGAACCTAAGGGGACGCCCTCATCGCCAGCAGTGAAGTCCCTAACACTAGAAGATGTCATGGAGGCTATTGCAGGAGTACGAACCGCCCTAGAAACTCGCATCGACTCAGTGAACATCGAGGTCACCCTGCTACGAGCAGACCTCCGCAAAATAGACTCCAAAGTCAGAGACGTTGAGGTCAAAACCGCGGCCCTAATTGGCGATACGTCGACTCTTCAACAGCAAGTGGCCCTCCTTCAAAAACAACAACTCCAGATGGGCGAACTCCTGGATGATTACGAAGGCAGGGCGTGAAGAAATAACATCCGCATCCTAGGTGTTCCGGAACGAATGGAGGGGCAAACAACGGACTTATTTATTGAAGAACTCGTCCTGAAACACCTCAAGGCTAAGCGTCTCTAGCTATTTTTCCATCGAACTGGCCCACAGAGTCCAGGGTGGCCGGCCAAAACCAGGGGCCCCCCGTGCCCCATTATAGCGAGAGTTTTTTATTTCCGCGATAGGGACGTTATCCTCCAAACGGCCCGCACAGGAGCCCCTCTACGCCTGGATGAGGCCCATATCACATTTTTCCCAGACTTCACCATGAAAGTGCAAGCACGTAGGCGCAGCTTCCTGGAGGTCGAGAACCATGCGGGACAAGGACAAGGACATCAAATACTCCATGCTCTTCCCAGCAAAGCTCCGCTTGTGTCGGAGGGCAAGGCCTGTTTTTTTGCATCGCCAGAGGAGGCGTGGGAATGGCTGGAGGGTTGGCGCCAAGTCGGAAAGCCCCAGAATGACCGTGGCAGTCCTGGAACGAGTGAACGGCGTAACCATCCTGCGGAGCGGCGAGACCGGCTGACGGAGGACGAGACTGAGGAACAATGATGCTCTTCACTAAGGCTGGTTGGCTAGGATAACTACGAAGAGGACAGTCCAGATACGGCGGCAAGAGAACTTGATCCCGTCGCAAACGTTGGGCTGAGGACTTCTTCCATTTTACAATGTTTGCAACTTTTTGTCCATAATGAGAGGCGACCATCTTAAACGTATGTTTTGTGCTTTTTACTATATGACCCATTCTTGCGCACAGGTTGGTTTGAAAAAGGAAAATCTTGTTAGTTGTTATACCATGATGATATGTGGCGAGCGGCACGCACAGCTCACCAGGTACCCCTTACATGACTGATGTGGAATGTCAATGGGTTGGGACATAAGATAAAACGGGGGATAGTTTTCCAATATCTCAGGCGCCAATCTCCCGACATAGTCCTCTTGCAGGAGACGCACTTGGTAGGCAACACATGTCAAGCACTCCAGAGAGGGGGATACAAACTATTGACGCATGCAGGATTCACCTCTGGGTCTCGAGGTACGGGCATTCTGGTTAAAAAAAATGTAGCAATCACCTACACGAATACTTGGGCTGACCCCTTGGGTCGCTTCGTAATTGTTGAGGCCGCTTGGGAAGGACGACCACTGAACATAGTATTGGTGTACCTCCCACCAGCCCTAGGCCGCGATTCCCTCCGAGACTTAAGTGCCCGACTGGTGGACCTCTCAACGGGTACACTCCTCATGACAATGAATGACGATCTTGACAGACAGCCCAAGCGGCGCTTGCATAGGCTTAGTTCTGACCTATCGGGATTTGCACAAGCTATGGGCCTAGAGGATGTCTGGAGGACGTATTATCCAGACACTCCGCATTTTACGCACTATTCTAACGCACACAATAGCATTTCGCAATTACTCGGCCAGATGGATCATTGACCACAGATCCGCAGGAGGTGGCGGATACCTTCGCAGATCACCTAGGGCAAATTTACTCCGCCGGGGCGTTTTACACCTCGGAGGAATCCAGACAACTCCTTGAAGAAATGCGCCTGCCTACCCTTTCGGAAGAGGAAAAAGAGACCTTAGACGCCGACATTACGGCGGATGAGCTACATACGGCACTCTTCGCCATTAAATAAGGGAAGGCTATGGGCCCCAATGGAGTCCCCATTGAATTCCTGAAGGGCGTGGCATCCGGCATGATCCCACACCTTAAAAATATGTTTGAGGATAGTCGTGATATTGGCACCTTACCATTGGACCAGAGGTTGGCCTTCATAGTAGTTATTCTCAAACCAAATAAGCCCCACAATGAATGCGGTTCTTACAGACGGTTCTTAGTGCGGAAGCCAAGAGCTTGGCTAAGCTCCTAGCGAATCGGCTAATAGCTGTACTTCCTTCCCCGATTCAAGACGATCAATCGGGTTTCCTCCCTGGGCGTAATACAGCTCTAAATCTACGAAGGGTTAACAATATTCTGAGTAGGCAGCCATATATTCAGGAAGACGCATCCATTCTATCCCTTGACGCCACAATGGCGTTTGATTCGATCGAATGGTCTTATCTTTTCGAGGTCCTGCTTAGATTCGGCTTTGGACCCAAGTTTATCCAATGGGTACGGCTATTATATACAGATTTGTTGGGCCAAGTCCGCGTCAATAACCATACGGCTCGGCGGTTTAGGCTTCACAGGGGAACTCGGCAGGGCTGTCCCCTGTCACCTTTGTTATTTGCCCGGACCTTGGAACCTCTCGCCCACTGGATCCGAACTGACATCTCCATTAGGGGTCTCCAATGGAATGACGAGATTACTGACAAGATTTCCCTTTACGCCGACGATATTTTGGTCTATGTGACTTCCCCTCGATCCTCTATTAACAGCCTCTTCCATGTACTTACCAACTTTAGTAAATACTCGGGATATTCAATCAACTGGTCTAAATCTGTACTATATATGTTGCAAGGTCCACCGCCCCCACTGCCCCGAGGTTTTTCCATTACGGCCGCCCATGACGGCTTTAAATATTTAGGCATTTTTGTCACCTCAGATCCTGCGCTGTTCTACGATCGAAACCTGCTTGACCCGCTGCGTAGGTTGCATAGTGACATAGCTCACTGGCGATCACTGCCAATTTCCCTCCCTGGTAGAGCAGCCCTATTTAAAATGCTGGCGCTCCCACGTTTTTTATATGCCTAGCAAAATTGTCCCTTTCCAGTCGCAGACTCCTACTATAATGCTTTGGAGGGAGACCTGCGGCTTCTGCTGTGGGACGGAGGGGCGGCTCGCATTGCCATCCACAAGCTCACAAAAAGCTGGTATGATGGAGGCATTGCCTTACCTAACTTACGCCTCTACTATTGGTCGTCACAATTGGTGGACACTAGTCGCTGGATGAACCGCTCACCCTTCGATCCAGCTTTTTATCTAGACAAGTATCAGACTGGGCGGGAGGGATATCTGGGAGCCCTCTACAGTAAACCGGTCCGAAAAAGGTAGATAGGACCCATGGCACAGACGGTAGCAATATGGCATCGAGCCAATAAAAGCATGGGTTGGTCGTACAAGCTCACCAAAGCAACACCACTGTGGTCGTCGCAACAACTTGGCTCCCTTTGCTTCCACCTGGGATTCGACAGATGGTACACAATAAGAATCTCGACAATTGGCGATCTAATACACAGGGGCAAATTACTGACGTTTCAGGAACTCCAGGCCAAATACGAACTGGTGCACACAGAATCTTTCTGTTACCTCCAAATCAAGCATGCAATCCTCACTGCTATTCCTGATCTTTCCTCACTACCAGAGACCTCTCCCCTGGAGGACAGGCTGCTCTCGGAACCCCTACCGACCATATCCTACACTTACCGCAAACTACGTAACAATCTCCCCGGCCCCTTTCAATCCCTACGAGACAAATGGCACACAGATCTGGGTAGCTTAAAAGAAGAGGAGTGGCGGGCGGCCCTGATGTCCCCCAGGGAGGTGGCGATCAACCACCGCTTCCGACTAATTCAACTGAAGATTTTGCACAGAACCTACATGTCCGCCCCTCTCCTGGCTAGACTTGGGAGACGTGTGGATGCATTATGCCTCAGGGGCTGTGGCAACATTGGCACCTTCTTCCATGTCCTATGGGAATGTCCGGTGATACAGCAGTTTTGGAGGGGAACAACTCAGAAAATGGGGACCTCACTGGGGAAATCCATTCCACTGTCACCAAAGGAAAATATCCTCAACATATGGGGGGCTACAGACCTGAACGAATCAGAGTTGCAGTGGGCGGCTTTGGGTTTTCTACTGGTTAAGCGTTCCATTGCAATGCACTGGGGTGTTCCGACAAGGCCACTGGTGGTAGGTTGGGTGGCTGAAATGGACCGCAGCACGCTGGCTGCGAAAACAGTGTATAAACTGAGAGACTGCCCCGCAAAGTGGGACAAGAAATGGGGACATTGGAACAAATACCGGGGCGAACTCTGATTCCCCAACGGTGGAGGTGGCCATGGTTCCTCGCGCTGAACTGTGTATCGCTAAGTCATTTTACCGAATCTGTATCTTGTTTAATCCCGTCATGTTTTGTAATACGGATGGAATACTCTGCTTCTATTGCTCAATAAAAATATTATGTTAAAAATAACTGGAAAAAAACAACAACAAAAAAAACTTACCCACATCACAACTGTACAGAGTCAAAAGGATAGTGACTGAATCTGAAGAATTACAAATCCAAACACAAAATATGATCTCCAGATTTAAGGAACGAGGATATCCTAAACCAATTCTGGACCTAGCTGAACAGAAATGTACACTGAAAACAAGAACAGATCTACTCACGCAGATACATAAAACTGAATCACTTAAAACAATGATCATGTCAAAATTCTCTAAACACAGTCAACAGTACAAACAGATTATCAAAAAACATTGGCCACTGCTCACAGGAGAACCAGATTTTCAAAAGATTGTTGCAAAACAACCCACATTTGGATACACCAGAAGTAACAACATTCAAGAGTTACTAAAGAATCCTAGAGACAATACAATAAGCAATTATAAGGGAACCACGCCATGTCTGAATTGCAGCAATTGTAATAAAATCATAAGAGGGAACACCATCACACACCCGATGAGAGGAACATGAATCAAACTAAAAACTACAGCGACATGCGATTCAACTAATGTGATCTGTCTATTAAAATGTCCTTGTGGACCAGTATACGTGGGGAAAACAACTAGGAAAATCAAGATTCGTGTATCAGAACACAAAAGCAACATAAGAACTAAAAACGCTAAGTCAACCATTGCAACACATTTCAATGAAAGAGCTCATAACATCTCTCAACTTAAATTCACGGTGCTGGAAGTGATAGAGAAACGTTCTGGAAGAGATATCAATAAACTCTTACTACAAAGTGAAAATCATTGGATTTATTTCTTAAATTCAATGAAACCTAACGGACTCAATGACCGCCTGGAATTTGGAATTTGTAAACTTAATGAAACAGACCATTGCTTACTAATGTACCATTTTGTGCAACATTATTTATTGATATTCATATTGATGTGACAAATTTGTCAGATATTTTCATTTCAGATATTGTTTCAGAATTATACATAGTCTATATAATTCATGATCAGCTGGCTGACATACTGCCAATATCGCATATCCCTGATATTAGACTCCATATAGAAAGACCATGAACACACAGATTACTTAGAATTTTATGTAACCCACAGAACACTATATCACACCGCAATATTCTTCAATATATACGTGTAGTACAATCTCACCGACACCACTCCAAGATGGCGCCGGTTTAGGGAACCGGAAGAGACTAGTCCTATTTCTAACTCCAAACAACAACATCCATATATATACTGGTGGATATACAAATCTGATAGGAATGCCACGTCTTTACGACGCATGAGCTAATACACATTAAACAGCAGGTAAGAAGCATTTATTTACCTTTCCATTCTCGTTTACCTTGATTATTCACATAGCACATGTTAGTGTTCCAACAGATTCACCGAGAGTGCGAGACACCCACTATCACAAAACAATAACCCGTTAAGACTAACAATATAGTTTAATTTTTTGGCATTATTTAAAGTTTCGCTTATCATTGTCACTATCAATCGTAAAATCCTGATAATGTGCCCCATGGCCAACGTTAGATTCACAGGCAAAATATTTATTTAGCGTTATCTGAGTATTGAGCAGTAAATGCTCAGAAACTGAACATCGATGTTAAAATAGAGAGATTATGTTGTTTTCTAATTATATCATGATATGAGCAGTATCCTCATGAGTTATGTAATTTTTTGATTTAGATATTCCCCTGAAGAAGTGCACATGGATGCACGAAATGCATTGGGTATGCCATATGAATTGTATATATAAACAGTGGATACGAAAACAAAATATCTGCGGAGAAAGAAAACATATAGGATTTATGTTTGAATAAAATGAACTTCAAGTGGATTTAAAATCACAGAGTACTTGTGCCATTACAAAAGGACGACTAATGATTAAATCGCAGGGTGGCTGTAGGAGAGTAGGGTCTGCAATCCTATGATCACCCAGATTTTTTGCTTTTGTTTCACTGGTTTACGACTTTCTCTGGCTGTGGGCCTGCCAATCAGACCCACAGCATAGCTGTTCTCTCACTAAATTGACATGTGTACCTTAGGTGCATTATCCAATTGGTACTGGGCCACCTTATCCGACCCTGTAACTCAGGGCATAGGTGTACCCAGGGCCTACCAGGGGCTAAAGCATGTATTATGCCACCCCTGGATGGCCATCTAAATCTGACACAACTGGCTGCACGACAGCTGGGGCAAGGTGGTGTAATCACCCTTTGCTTTAGATATAGTATACCTATATCTAACCCTAAAAATGGACACACAGATTCCTATCAGTCACTCCTATGGCAGGCCTTGACAATCCTGAAGGCAGAGTGCTTGGAATCGTGTGAGATGGTGCTCTGGCATGAGCTGAGCCTGTCTGCAGCTTGCGGAACCAAGTCCTAATAGCTGTTCCATGATAACGCATACCATATACTCTTAAGTGCATTATAATCCTCGCGGTTAAATGCTATCTCTGGTATTGCTTTATCAAAACATGTCGAGTAAGGTGTCATACGAATTGGAATACTAACCCCTCGCCAATTCTGGCGACGGGGTTAGCATTCCACCCTTCTAGAGGGACACGACATGTATGTAACCGTGAACCCCGGTTAAAGTTAACTAAAGCCTCAGCTCCACAAAATGGATGCTGCCATCACAGACACGAGTCTGACCTCCTGCTGCTGGGAGTCCTTCCAGCGAGGAGAGCTTGGACAAAGGGTTTCCTGTCAGGGGCGGTGCTAGCACCATCCCAGACAGGGTTTTGTGTATCCTGGGTAGGCAGGGCTTTACAGGAAGGGGACTGCAAGTGGCACCCCGGTGCTCACTATGCATCTGCCGGCTATAACCAGTTACAGGGGCACACCAGCCGACAACGCCTCCTGGTCCGTGAGACTGCAGAGCCCAGCGTCGCCCACTCACCTGGTCGAGGTGACTTCGCCCGGGGCCATCCTGGTACCCACACAATCACTGGCTAGTGATTAAGAACTTGGTCCCCTCTGCTTTCAGGTGTCATCCATCTTCGATCCAGGCTTGGATCACTCGAACAATCTTCAGTGGTCGCCTGCCAGCAACTTCTTTCTTCAGGCTCTTGGTTCGTCAACGAGGATTCCCGACGTCTTTTCAGACCTATGCAGCTGCAGCCCCTGGGCTAGGTAACTTTGGCATTTCGGTGCCCCAGCATAGCCTCACTATCCAAGGGTCCAGATCCACTTTCGTTTTCGATCTACCTAGTCGGGTTTGCCCGAGAACACTAACTTTGCTTTTACTAGCCTCCATAGACTTTGTCCCGCATCCCGCGTGAGAGTGCACACTCTGCACCCGAGTCCCCTAGGCCTCCTATTAGTAATCAGAAGGTTCAGTAGTCAAGTCCTAGCGATTCCAAAGCCTATTAGTCAAGTACTTACCTGCTAGTAATTTCGCATTCCACTTTCAGAGTATATGGTTTTTCGTGCCCCTTTGGCATTTGTGTAAATTGTCAACTTAAAGTATTTTCGTAAGAGTTTTGTTGTGTGCTTAGTACCCTGTCCTCATAAAGAGTACAGGGCTGTTGTGATCTAAATAAATACACTGTTTATTTTCATAACACTTGTGTGGTGTCCTTTCACTTGGTGTTCAAGGGGTATATGTGATGGTATAACAGCTGGCTTAACACGCCCTCTAGAGTTTAGCCCAAAGACTGCTCGTATCCATGCTACTAGGATAGCTGGTCTATAAGGTTGACTTACAACCAATCAATAAGGGTTGTTTGGACTGATACAAAGTGCTCACTAGAATAGTGAACATTATATATCAGGCCAACTTCTCACAGTGGCGATAACTGTTGTGCCCCGAGGGTCATCCTCTAAATATAGAGGGTGCTTGATCTAACAAGGTCCAAGACCACACTTCTGCCCTCTTTGTTGCAATAACACATAGTGGTGGTCCATGAACACCTGGACCAGCCTCCCTTTGATGGATGGAAGGAAGGTTTTCAATACCAAGTGTATCGCTCTTAAGTCCAACAGGTAGATATGGAACAGAGATTACTCTGATTTCCACCTCTCCCAGATAGCCTCCCCAACTCAGGAGTAATGCATCTGTGATTAGAGTTCTGGATGCGCTGATCCAATTGCAGTTTGTGAGCCACCACTGGGGGGTCTTTTGTAGTTCTTTCCAGTTTCTGGACCAGATCAGAGATTTTTCTGATTGAGTTCACTGGAACTTCAAGTCCCACTGCAGAGTCTGCATATACCAACTGGCATGTTTTACCAGATTGATACAAGAGGCCATGAGGCCCAGCAGCTTCAGAACCAGTCTCACCAAAACCCAGGATAGAAGCCAAAAATGGATATCATGATGGATAAGCACGGAATTGCACTGTGTCTAGAACAGGGCTGATGCGAGTGTCTGAGAGTATGACTTCGCCATTTTGATAGTGGATTCCAGCAAATGCTGGAGGTCTGACGTAACCTGAGAGTGGAAGACGACTGCCTGGGTTACCACCTCTTTAGCAGTCAGTCATCAAGGTTGGGGAAGCCTGGAACCCCTAACCTCCGCCTTCATCTTCGTGCACTCCCGAGGGTTCGCTGGTAAAGCCGAAGGAGAGCACAGAAAACTGAAAATAATCCTATCCCACCATTAACTGCAGATAGCGACTGAGCTGGCAGGACGGGAATATGAAAGTATGCGTCCTATAAGTTCAGAACTAACGTCCAGTCTCCAGGATGCAGAGTAGACAGGACATGAACCAGTGAGTATTTTGAATTTTTCAAGAAGCAGTGAAGAGGGTGTAGGTCTAGAATAGGATGTAGACTTCCATCCTTCGGCACCAGGAAGCAGCGGGAATAGCAACAGCATCTTCTGATGTCACACCCGGTTGATGAATCCTTTGCCCAAAAGCCTGCAGAGCGAAAGACTGGCCTCAGTCAGCACATCTGAGGACGGTGGCAAGAATGGCGTAGTTTCCTGAAAAGGAAAGACATAACCCAGCTGAACAATCTGGAGCACCCATTTGTCTGGGGTAATTATTTGCCATTGATTTAGGTGCCATCAACCTGATGTCAATAGTGTTGTTAGAGAATATTAAAGGGGCTTTGAGGCTGTGCCTGCAGAAGGGATGGCTGACTGGATAGACCTTTGGCCTTGGTTCCCACCAGGTCTGTGGGAGCCGCCTTCACAGCCAAGGACTGAGGAGCCTGTTGGCCTTCGTGGCTAGGGATGAAAGGATACAACTGATAGCCCATATGGTATCCACTAAAAGAATGAAAGGTGAAATGTGTCTGTCATGGGGCCATGATAAGATCCAACAACCTAGCGGTGGCCTTACTATCTTTAAAACACACAAGTGCCAGGTCAGTCTTGTCACGTAAGAGGCGAGTGTCGTGAAAGGGCATGTGCATAAGAGATGCCTGGAAATCCACCAAAATGCCAGCTGATCTCAACCATCTAGGTGTCACTGACGATGCAATCAATCTGCCTAGTGAGTATGTTGTATCTCTTTTGCAGCATATGGTGAACTTGGCTGAGCCTCTATCAGCAATTGCTTGGGATAGTAAGGCTCAAGCCTCCTCCGAGACCATAGGCATCAGGTGTGTAACCAAATCCCATATATACCAGAGTTTGGGACTAATAAGTGAGAGGTGTTCGCCGACTGCAGTGCAAGGCTGATGGGGAAAATAATTCTCTCCTCAAAGATGTCCAGTCTCTTGTATTCCCTATCTGGCGGCATGGTAAGAAGGGGACAGGGTTAGCTTTGGAAGTAGAGGCCTGGACCACAAGGCTCTCAGGGGTGGGGTGCTTGGGGAGGAATGCTGGGCTTCGGGACTGGGGCATGGCAGCAGACGTTGGTTCTGGGCACAGGATTGACTGTGCAGGGCTTGGCCTAGACCCCAAGCAGGACATCAGTGAGACCTTCATTAAAGGGGAATAGGGGCCTGAGGGGTTACCCCAGATAGAGGCACCTCCATCAAGACACTGGTTTTAACTTTCACTGTTAGCAAAGTTAGGTCCAAGACCTCAGCTGCCCTCCGGACCACCATTGCAAAGAAAGGAGTAGTTTCTGTCCTGTAACTCCAGTTCTGTAGTAGGGGAATCTCTGTTATAGTCATAATCTAGTGAATAGTCCCGCCCATGTGCGTGGACCCCGGAGCAATCAAAAATAATCTCTTAAAGTGTCGGGAAAAAAAGAAGCAGAACTGCGCAGACACTTAAGAGAGAATTAAAGACAGATAATGCAGCCTATAAAATCAGGCTACACTGTCCAGTACTTCAACTAGAAATTCCACCAAAAGATCCACAAACAGCAAAGCCTGTCCAGATTTCACTTGCTTCAACAGCAAAAGCCCTCTGGAATGATAGAGAGGAGGACCTGGACAGACAAGCCCCATAGGCTGCCATTATGTGGCTCAGAACAGGACCTTTAGGAGAACTTTCCAGAACTTTACAGCATCCCAGAATGCACTGCAGGTCCCTTTTACTTTCAGTTCTTTTTGAAGGCGTAACACGCCAGACCTGTAGCATTCCGTACATGAATATCTCTCTCCACCGGGGAGGAGGGCGGGCGCTTATGACTATAACAGAGATACCCCTACTACAGAACTCGAGTTACAGGACATAAACTACTCCTTCTGTAGTAGGGGATCTCTGTGTATAGTCATAATCTAGTGAATAGAATGGCAAGCCCATCGCCACACCAAAGCGGCGGTATGTATTGTATTGTATTTATTGCTTATTGAGCGCAGCTGTCACCCAAAGGGTATCCTGGCGCTGAGACCTAACCGTGCATCTATTAAAAAGCTACATTACTCTGGGAAACAGGTAAGTTTTGAGGCTCTTTTTAAAAGTGAGCAGATCAGGGCAGCTCCTTAATGCCAGGGGGAGAGTATTCCACAGCGTGGCAGCCGCAAAACTAAAAGCGCGACCACCCATTCTCGTTCTGTTAATTTTAGGGACTTTTACCAAGAACACCGAAGAAGATCTTAAAGGTCTGGCTGCCTGATACCAGAGAAAGAGAGTCTGAAGAGGTATTGGTCCCAGTCCATGCAGGGCCCTAAAAACAAGGCAAAGAGCCTTAAACGCAATTCTCTGCTGGACTGGGAGCCAGTGCAAATCGGCCAAAGCTGCCGATGAAGAGGCGGACCGAGGTCGAGACAAGGCCAGTTTAGCAGCCATATTCTGTATCCTTTGGAGCTTTAGGACCAGAGTCTTCGGGGCACCCAGAAGTAATGCGTTGCAATAGTCGATCCTACTGAGGATGGAACTACGCACTACCTCAGCTCTGGAGCCCCGTGGAAGAAGTGGCAAGATTTTCCGTAGAGCACGGAGCAGACCCATACATGTTGCTGCCGTTTTGTTTACGGAGGCATCAAGCTGCAAATTGGGTTCGAATAGAACTCCCAGGTTGCGAGCTGACTCTGCCGCCTCTACCGAGCCCGGGATGGACACTGGCCAGAAATCTACCGGTAGTGTACGGGGAGTTCGGTCCAAGGAGCAGTGGAGTACCTCCGTTTTTGACCCGTTGAATTGCAACGCATTGGCTCGCAGCCATGCTGCCGTGGCTGCCATACAACGGTGAAAGACGTCCCTTGAAATAGCCTCTGATCCCTCAAATGAAAAAATCAACTGAGTGTCATCGGCATAATTGACAACAGATATGCCGAATGACTTTATCAGTGCTATCAAGGGACGGAGATATATATTAAATAGGATCGGGCTAATTGCCGATCCTTGAGGGACTCCCTGTTTCACCCGCCTAGTGGATGATCGAAAAGGTGGTAATGCCACGGCTTGTTGTCGGTTATCCAAATAGGACGTGAGCCAATCTAGGGCCAGGCCGCACACTCCCGCACTCCGAAGACGGCCAAGTAAAACTTCATGGTCCACCGTGTCGAACGCGGCCGACATGTCAAGTAGCACCAAGAATGCAGACCTGCCCTTGTCGACTCGCGCTCGCAGGTCGTCCAACACGGTGACCAAGGCCGTCTCGGTGCCGTGCGCTGGCCTAAAGCCAAATTGTGCAGCATCCAGACACAGATTTGTTTCTAGGAAGTTGGATAAGGCTCTTGTGACCCATCTTTCAAGAACTTTAATCGCAAATGGTAGTAGCGAAATTGGCCTGTAATTAGCCGGGCAGAGAGGATCCAAAGAAGCCTTTTTCAACAAAGGTGTTACAATAGCCAACTTCCAGCTGTCTGGGACTGACGCTGTGTTCAATGATTGACAGCAGATGGAGTGCAGCGGAGGGAAAAGCTCATCTTGAAAGGCCTTCCAGATCTTATGAGGCATTGGGTCCAGCGGTGATCCTGACGATACACTGCTTGCCAGAATAACAAATTCCTCTAAGGAGGGTGCGGGAAAGCTGGACAGCTGAGGCAAACCTTCTTTGTTAGGTGCCCGATTGGAGTCCAGGTTGTCGGACGGGTCCAGAGGAGAGACTGCGGATGTTACAGATTGCTCAGGATTTTTGAGTCCAGTCAAAATAATTCTGATTTTCTCCTCAAATGCAAGGGCCAGCGAGTCGCACAGTGCCTGCGAGGCCGGGATAGTAGACGCCGTGCAAGGCGGGTCAGACAAAGTCTTGACCAATCTAAACAGGGTCTGAGATTTGTTAGAGGCCTTCGCCAAAGTGTCTTCCAAAAACTTGGCTTTTGCGGCTCTTAACTGGGCCTTGTATTCGTGCGGTGGAGAAACGAGAAATAACACCACTATTGTGCGAACAGATTTCGCAGCGAAGCCTGCCCAACCTGAGCGTCTGCCCTGGCATCAGTGTCCAGACAGTAATGCTTAGCAAAGGTATGGACCGACTTCCAAGTGGCCGCCTTGCAGATTTCTGCAATTGGAACATTACGGAGAAAAGCCGTCGTGGCAGCTTTGCCCCTGGTGGAATGAGCCTTAGGTTTCCCCCCTAAGGTCTTATTAGCCTTTTGGTAACACAGTTGTATGCAGGACACAATCCTCCTAGAGATGGACTGTTTAGAGGTCGCAAGACCGGTCCTGACTGATCCATAATTGATAAACAATTGGTCTGACCTACGAATATCTTTGGTCTTATCCAGATAAAATTTCAACACCCTCCTAACATCCTGGGAATGTAAAGACCTTTCTGCTGGAGCTGAAGGATTCTGAAAAAACGTAGGCAAAGTTATGGTCTGGTTGACATGAAAATCAGAAATAACCTTGGGAAGAAATTTAGGGTGAGTACGCATAACAACCTTAGCAGCATGAAATACAGTATAAGATTCTTGGCAACACAACGCCTGAATTTCCCTCACCCTGCGGGCCGATGTAATGGCCACGAGGTACGCCGCCTTCCAGGACAGGTGCTGCAACGAAGCCTTATGAATAGGTTCAAAAGGCTCCATCAATCTGGACAGCACCACATTCAGTTCCCCTGAAGGAAGCCTGACAGGAGGGAACACTTTCTTCAAGCCTTCCAAAAAATCTTTGATCACAGGGATCTGGAAGAAGGAAGTCTGTGAAGGGCATTTCCTGTAGGCAGTCAATGCGGCGAGATGAACCTTAATGGAATGAACATTAAGGCCAGACTGCGCCAAATGCAGAAGGTAAGGAAGGATGACGTCTTCCTTGCACATCGTCTGGTCATAGTTCTTAGACTTGCACCAGATACAGAACCTCTTCCACTTGTAAGCATAGGAAGTCCGAGTGGAAGGTCGCTTAGCCTCCATCCGTATTTCCATGCAATCATCTGGTAGATTCAAATGGCCATATTGCACTATCTCAGGAGCCATGCCGCCAAACTCAAAGATGAGAGGTTGGGTGTAACATTTGCCCCCCGAACTTCGTGAGAAGGTCCGGCCTGCACGGCAGCAGTATGTGCGGAAGGAGAGACCGGTGAAGCAGGTCCGTGAACCACCACTGCCTGGGCCATTCCAGGGCAATCAGGATCATCCGCGCCCTGGACTGGGACAGCTTGATGAGCACCGCCGGAATCAGAGGAATGGGTGGAAAAGCGTACAGAAAGCTGTTCGACCAGTTGATCCATAGCGCATTCTAGCGTCCCCTGCTGGTAGTACCTGGAGGCGAAGTCTCAGCATTTGCTGTTTTCGGCGGTGACCCCCCCCTTGCGAAGACTTCTCCTAGTACTTTGTCGTTTATGACCCATTCGTGGTTTTCCTGTATCAGTCTGCTCAGTGCGTCCGCCTGAACATTCTGCACACCTGGCAGAAGGGTAGCCGTTATCGTCAGTCCTCTGGCCAGAAGCCAGTGCCAGATCGCCTGCGCCTCCTGCGACAGAGTGCGTGATCTCGAGCCCCTCTGCTTGTTGAGGTAATACATCGTGGTCGTATTGTCAGTCTGTACAAGCAGAGAGTTGGTCTGGAAGGACGGATGCAAGGCCTTCAGTGCCAAGTGAACAGCTCTGAGTTCCAGGAAATTGATGTGATACGTGGACTCCATCGGGGACCACGTTCCTTGAATTTGTAACTCTCCGGAGTGCGCCCCCCAACCGTGGAGAGAAGCATCTGTCATGATAGTCTGAGTGGGGATGTCCTTGTGGAAGGGAACCCCTCTGAGGAGATTCTTCGCTGAACACCACCACTTCAGAGACTGAAGAGCATGCAGCGACAGTCGTATCTTGTCGTCCCAAGACCCTCTTTTCTGATCCCACTGATCCTCCAAGCACTCCTGCAGCGGTCTCATGTGCAGCCAGCAAGATACAAGAGGCCATCGATCCCAGTAGAGAAGACACCGTCCTCACGGTTGTAGATGGAGTGGTCATAAGAGCCTGAGCCTTCCGAAGGAGTGATAATCGTTGTCTTCCGAAGGAGACACGCTTGCTGACAGCGTATTGATGCTGGCTCCCAAGTACTGAATGCACTGGACCGGAGTCGGGACAGACTTGGACATGTTGATGTGCAACCCCAGCTTGTTCAAGAGAACGCACGCCTTCTGGAAGTGTGCCTGAGCTTCTGAGCAGGAGGAGGCCTTGATCAACCAGTCGTCCAGGTACGGGTAGACAAACACCTTGTTCTTCCTTAGGTGCGCTGCTACCACTGCCATGCACTTTGAGAATGTTCTGGGCGCAGACTTCAGCCCGAACGGCAGTACTGTGTATTGATAATGGTTGGTGCCAACTTGAAATCGCAGGAACTTCCTGTGTTTGTGTGCAATGGGCACATGGAAGTACGCATCCTGTAGGTCTATTGCACATAGCCAGTCTCCCTGTTGCAACTGAGGAAAAATCTGATGCAACGACAGCATGCAAAACTTTTCTCTGCGAATCCACTTGTTTGCCTGACGCAAGTCCAGAATGGGCCTGAACTCGTTCTTGTCCTTCTTGCGAACCAGGAAGAACCAGGAGTACAGACCTCTTCCTCTTTGAGCCAGAGGTACGTCTTCCATCGCCCTTTTCCTTAACAGGATATCGGCCTCCGACTGGAGCTCGCGCAGTTGATACTGCGAGCTGACCGGAGGAATCGATGGAGGCGGACTGGTGAACCGAAGACTCTATCCATTGAAAACAATATTTAGCACCCACTTGTCCTGAGTAATTTTTCTCCACTCTGCCAGAAAAAATTGAACGCTTCCCCCCACCGGAGCGGGTAACGGATGAAGGGGAAGTAACAGCTCAGGGACGCGACCCAGCCGGCCCCTTTTCCGCTGTAGAGGACTGCTGTCCCCCTCTACCGTTCTGACGCTTTTGGAAGGGTCTCCGGAACTGCTGCTGTTGTTACTGTTGCTGTCCCGAAGACTGCCCTCGTCCTCTTCCTTGTGCACCGAACCGTCTCTGGAACGGGCGGTAGGACTTCTTTTCTTTGGGCTTCTCCAAGCCCACAGCCGTCAGGGTCTCTGCCTCCGCCTTCATGCGGGCCATCTAATCATCTGCATGCTTTCCGAACAGGGTTTCTCCGGAAAAGGGCAGATTGGCCACCCGCTGCTGGGCCTCCGGCTTGAGAGATGTGAGCCTGAGCCAAGCATGGCACCGCTGGTTGATCCCATGACAGTACCCATGGGCAGCCAAAAGAGATATCCGCAGCCGCGCTGATGACCTGGTTTGACACCAGCATGCCCTCTTTGAGGATCTCTTGGAAGTCCTCCCTCTTGTCTCGTGGCAGAAGGTCCATGAACTGTTGAAGGCAGTCCCACAGGGCACGGTCGTACGGCCCCAACAACGCTGCATCGCTGGAGGCCTTCATGGCCGTGGAGGCAGTCCCACAAGCCTTCCTTCCAGCCGAGTCGACCCATTGACTTTTCTTATTGGTCGGCACGGTTGAGGACGGGGAGGTAGAGAGTAACTTCCTGGCCACCGTCACTATAACAGAGTCGGGTACCGGATCTGTCCGCAGAAAGGCCGGGTCCGAATCCGGGGCCCTGTACTTCTTCAGAAGTCGGGAGGGAGCGGCCTTCACCACCGCTGGCGTGAGGAAGAGCTCCTCCGCAGGTTCTATCAAGCCTGGCACTAGTGGTAGAAGAGGGCGAGACAAATGCTTCTTGTGAAGCGTCTCAAAGATCACGGACGTCGTGGGTGTTGGAGCAGTCACCGTGATTCCCAATTTTGTAGCCCCCCTCAGGAGAACCTCCTGGAATGTGCTGATGTCGTCCACCGGAGACTCCCTTGTCTCTGGGGATTCCGACAAGGTCGGTGAATAGGATCTTGTCCTGGAGGAGTCCGTTCGGGACCTGGATCCCCGCCTCCTATGGCGACGTCTTGATCTAGTGGAGGATCTACGTCAACTCCCCGATCTTCCTCTCCGTCCGGAGCGTGATCGTGACTTCCTAGGCCTCGGTCGATCCACCGGTTCCACCGGGGCGGGCGTCTTTGATTTGGCCGGGGCCTTCGGCTTAGGAGTCCCATTTTGGAGGGGTTGGAAGTCTGGGCAGCGAGACCGACCTCGGAGGGACCGGAGGCGGCTTTTCTGGCAAGTGAGGTCGAGGTCCGGGTTGCGGCAGTGGTGGTAAAGGAGGAGGAGTAGGGGCCCTCGGAGGGAGACCCCTCATCAAAGGAGGCGGAGGTGTAACCGGCCTCTGTGACGGGGTATACACCTCGGAGTACACCGAGCCCGGTGAACCGCCTTCGTTTCCAGCCTGGGACGTTGGCGAACCTCCAATGGCGTCAGGCCTCCTTCCACGTCTCTTCGGCGTCGAAGAACGGCGACCAGATGGCGAGCGTCAATCCCATGACGTTGAGCGTCCTTTCCTCGGTGTCGACCGTCTCCGCCTTGACGGCGACCTCCTGTGCCTCGACGGCGACCTCCTGCGCCTCGACGGCGACCTGCGCCTCGACGGCGATCTACTCCTCGACGACGAGGATCCCCTCGACGACTATCTTCTCCTTTTCGCCGACGGCGAGCGTCGACGCCGGGCCTTTCGACGTCGATCACTCGATGATGACTTCGACAAGGATGACGACGAAATAGTCACCGGAGACATCGACGGCGGTCTGTTCAATTCCTTCGACGTCGACGTCGCTTAGACCCAGAGCCCTGGGGAGACGGGGAACAGACTGTAGTCATCCCTCTCGACGTCGTAGTCGGTGCAATCGACCCAGACGGAGAATGGGGACGCTTGCTGGTCTTCCTGCCCCTGGGGAACCCCCCAGAGGCCTCCGCACGGGCAGATGAAGCCCCTCCAGACCCACCTTGCGCCTTCTTTCCTCAAGGCCCTGAAGCCGGATCTTCTTTGTCCTTCAGGGTCCTGCCAGAGAAGCCTTGACAAATCACACACTCCTCTTAGACATGGGAAGAGGGAAGGCAGAGGATACACACCTCATGGGGATCTGATTTGGCCTTCTTCCTGGAGCACTCCGGACATTTGTCAAATAATGCAGGCATATTTGACATCAAAAAGGGTGCAAAACCCAAGAAGAAAGCACTAAAGTACTTTAGAAAGCACTCAAGTTGAAAAACTAGTGAAAAATCACCAATAAACCCTTGAAAAGGGAGAGCTCAATGCTCCAGGGTCCTGCTTGCAGGAGCCGGAAAAAAGAACTGAAAGTAAAAAGGGACCTGCAGTGCATTCTGGGATACTGTGAAGTTCTGGAAAGTTCTCTTAAAGGCACAGTATCCTGTTCTGAGCCACATAATGGCAGCCTATGGGGCTTGTCTGTCCAGGTCCTCCTCTCTATCATTCCAGAGGGGTTTTGCTGTTGAAGCAAGGGAAATCTGGACAGGCTTTGCTGTTTGTGGATTTTTTGGTGGAATTTCTAGTTGAAGTACTGGACAGTGTAGCCTGATCGTAAAGGCTGCATTATCTGTCTTTAATTCTCTCTTAAATGTCTGTGCAGTTCTGCATTTTTTATGGACACTTTAAGAGATTTTTTATTGTGCCGGGGTCCACGCACATGGGCGGGACTATTCACTAGATTATGACTATACACAGAGATCCCCCTACTACAGAAGCACCTTCCTCCGTAGCCACCAATGGAGGAGAAAGGAGACTAAAGTCTGGTGAAGTATTCCAGACCACTGGCATCAGCTGCTTCCTCATGACAGTTATCCTCAGCCACAGACTCTTCAAGGGGGTCCGGATACCTATAGGGATCCTCAAATCCCCTCAGTTAGTGTTCCTCACAGGACTTTTGGGGAAATAGGCTGTCTATAATTCAGACCCTCTGGGTCCAATTGGTGCTGGTGTCTGGCGACACCAGTCCGGCTCTGTATAGGAGCTAGGAATCACAATGGGAGCAGTGCTGGTCATAACGTCACTGGGATGGACCCCGGAGATCGCAGTCATAACAGCAAGTCGATCCACATCCATCAATGGATCCTGAGAGGTTGATTGGTGCCTACGGAGAAACCGCCCAGCGGAAATCCCTCTTGGACCCATGGGACCTAAAGGCGTTCAAGAGAGATCCGCCTGCCCAAAAATAAGGTGCATGGCCTCATAAAATTCGGAGTTGGGTGGGGGTTGCTCCAGCTCCAGGAAACACAGGCACAGAGGGGACCTAGGCTCAGGCTCCCCAGGGATGATGTGGGAACGAGGCTTAGATTTGTGACATCAATCCTGCGCTATGTCCAATGACTTTAACGTGCACAGGAAGGTGGAGAATGCTTTGACTTCTGGTGGGGCTTATCTGAAGTCGTCCTGGATCGCCAAGATGACTTAAATCTCGACCGGGACCTGGAGCAGCGTGGAGTCATGTGTAGAATGGCCAGGAGCTTCAATACTCACTCACGGATTGCCTCATGATGCATGGCCTTGCAATTCTGGCAGGCCTTTGAGTCGTGGTCCAGCTCCAGGCACCAAAGGAATAACATGTGGGGGTCTGTCACACACATTTTTGCCTGTGACAGGCACCACAAAGTTCAAAACTAACAGTTTTTTTCAGGGACATAGTCTAAAACAAAGATGGAAAAGGGCATACTGGTCAAGAGTATTGACAAAAATGACTTGGAGAGCTCAATCCAGCTCTGAGCTGATGGTTGGTAAAGTGAGGTGTGAGGTCTGAGGTCAGGGCGCTGTGGTGGCATCTATACGGACACCGTGCACGTTCCCTATTTGTGCACAAGGGGACTTTTCAGACATCTTTCTGTATCCAGTGTGACGGCCGGGGAATATTCTAAGCCAGGGAATCTGCGGCTACAAGTCTCAATTAGATATAGCACATATACATATAGTCAAAGGCTCCTAATACACAAAGTACTAAAACAAGTTTGTTTATATTAGTTTACAATACCACAAATGTAACCGCCACCATGGACCACACTGTTTGCTCCATCTCACCTTAGCTCAAAGCTACCAATTCCTGGGATTCATTTAATTAAAGCTTCTCTCACAATGCTATCTTAATACAATAGAATGTGCTTGCAGTTCTGGTTTGTTTTTGGCATTCCGCCTTCAGAAAGTGGTTTTGCCTTTTCATTTGAGGCAGTAAATCAAGTCCCCCCTGTTGGTCTCTGCCACATCTCTCCAAGGAGGAGCAGAGGGTATCATGGTTGTATCATAAGCAGGCTCTTAGTTCCCATAATGATAGGACTAAAGAGCATCAAGTGGATTTTCAACTGCTTGTCAGTTTCACTGGTGCGATGACAGGAAAGACAGTCCAGAAATGGCCTTGAAACTAGATTGACCTTTTTGTAATGCAGTGTTATGTAAAGGCAACAAATTAACACCATGCAAGCCTTTGAGCTCACTCCACCAGGGCAAAGATTGCTACCACGAAACTAACTAAAGACATTCCCTGCCAAGGCTCATGGGCGTCAGTCCATATCTTCACCAAGCACTAATGTACTGACTCTGCTCTACAGGAAAGGTAATATTGCTCGTTCTGGTCTGCAGGACTTCTTAGTAAGAAATTCACTCCTTTTGGGATGGCACTGCTCTGCTATCGATTCAAAGGTGAGGATTCTGCAGTTAAAAGTATCCTTCAGAAGAACAAGTTACTTTATCTTTGATAATGCTTCTGGTGGTGGATATTCTACCTGCAGATTTCTCATAGCCTGCCCACCCGTTCTGTGAAGTTGACTTCTCATAGGATGCAATAAAGAAATGGCAAAGTCAACATCATATTTTGTCAGTCCCTCCACTTCAGAGGGCACATAAATAATCGGTTAGTAAACTAACAGCAGCATGCTGGGGTGGTGCCTATTGCGGGCTCCATGTTATCGCTTCCAGAGATAGCGCCATCTACCAGCATGCTGGAGCATTTTCAGAAGGTCTGCCAGATCAGCATAACAGAATTCAAAAGATGAGGAATCTGCAGTTAGAAGTATCAGAAATATGAATGCACTGTGTGCCGCTCCAATAAACTATTGAATGTACATTTTATTGGAGTAACTTATCATTAACAAAGAGAATCAGTGAAAGGAGGTTCAAGAACCTGACAATTATGTGAGATGAGTAAATATAAATACCTCATCAAACAATGGTGATAATCTGTTGGCGAATTGTTGGCAGTGTCGCTTGCACTATCTGAAGTAAAAAATACGTCCCTTTAATGGAAGACTTCCCTTTTGATTTTAGAAAGAAAATCTTTGGGTGGACTTAGAATGCAGTTATATAGCCCCAATTGGCTGTCACCATCTAGTCCCAAATAATGGATAACGTCTAGCATACTTTGCCTAGAGGATCCATTTTCCAACTTCATATACAAGGGAGCTGTTGACGTACAGCCACTGGCATGGTGTCTTAAGAATCTGCTACAATTCGAAAATCATGATGGAGGGGGTCATTTTTTAGTAACTGCAAGTCCGAATCTGCCGTTTCATTATTAAGGGACAAGGAAGGTGTCTATCGGTGATTCGAGAAAAGTGGCAAAATTGGGATTTACAATTTTGCTTCTATAGTTTAAAAAAAATACTAATGTATGCACTACAAGAATTGTGGTCTAGATATAAAGCATCATTCCAGTTTGATTTGAATATTTATACTAGATGCACAAGTTACTACTTGTGTAACGATATATCTGAAAGAGACATTAGTGATAGATTCCTTACCTTAGAATATCCCCAGGCGTCAGACTGGATCCGAAAATTTTTGCGTAGCAATACCCCTGCGCGCCGGCAGGCGTCGTCCGCGTCAGTCGTCCGCGTCGTTAGCGCCGGAATGACGTCGGAGTACTTAGACGCCACCCATGCGCGCGGACGTCAGTTCTGATACACAGCTTTTCCGCGCCAGATACGCAGAGCCATGATAGAACCAACACTGGTGCCATGAAACTAGGGCCCTGAAAGGGGATGACCTTAACCCTAGATATCGGTTCGCAGAACGGGGAGGATGGGTGGGTCGGTAAGGAATCTATCACTAACTAATGTCTCTTACAGATATATCGTTACACAAGTAGTAACTTGTGCATCTGAAAGAGACACGTTAGTGATAGATTCCTTACCTTAGAATAGATACCCCAGCAATACTACCAACCCCGGTGGTGGGTCCGCAAACCAATAATCACACCAGAAAGTCCTGGAGGACAGAACGGCCAAAGAAGCCATCCCTCAGGACTTGGCTGTCCAGGCAATAATGTCTTGCAAACTTGTGCAGCGAGGCCCACGTAGATGCCTGACAAATATCCTGCAAGGGCACCCTCTGCCCAGGGCAGTGGTAGTCGCCGTGGCCTGGGTAGAATGAGCCCGTAGTCCCACAGGGGGTTCCTTCTTTGCCAAGGAGTAACACGCCTGTATACACAAGATGATCCACGGTGAGATGGTCCACTTGTGCACCGCCTTTCCCTCCTTAGCGCCCACGTAACCAACAAAGAGTTGGTCATCCACCCGGAACTGGCGTGTGCGATCCAGATAGTAAGAGAGCGCACATTTTGGGTCCAGACGGTGGAGCCTCACCCTCTTTCGAGGGATGCGGAGGCGGAAAGAAGGTGGGCAAGGTAATGGGCTGCCCGATGTGGAAGGCCGTGACAACCTTGGGCAGGAACGAAGGTCTCCTCCGCAAAACAACCTTGTCCGGATGAACAGAGAGGAAAGGAGGTGTAGAAGAAAGAGCCTGGAGCTCACTCACTCTCCTGGCAGAGGGGATGGCAACCAGGAAAGCAGTCTTCAAGGTAAGAAGACAGAGAGGACAGTTATGGAGCGGCTCAAAGGGAGCACACATTAGGTAGGTCAGTACAAGATTCAAGTCCCACTAGGGCATCACAAAAGGAACAGGAGGGAACATGTGTGTGATGCCCTTCAGAAACCTATTTACAATCGGGGACTTGAACAAGGAAGGCTGATCAGGAAGCCTTAAGAAGGCGGAAAGGGCAGAAAGGTTGCCCTTGATAGTGACCAGAGCAGAGCCCTGCTGGGCAAAAGAAAGAAGGAAGAGAACCTCAGAAAGGGGTGCAGAGTGGATCCACAGCCTTTGCTGTGCACCATGCCACAAATCTGTTCCACCTGCAGGCGTATACCGACTTTGTGGAGGGACACCTGGCTGCCAGAACGACATTACAGACTTCGGGAGGCAAGTCAAATGGCCTCAACTGTCGCCACTCAATCTCCAAGCTTGTAGGTGGAGACTGGACAGGTTCAGGTGGAGACTGGACAGGTTCGGGTGGAGTACCGTCCCCTGCTGCTGCGACAGAAGGTCCTCCCGAAGAGGCAGACGAATCGGGGGATCGACTGACATGCTGAGTAGCTCGGGATACCAGCAACTTTGTGTCCAGTCCGGAGCCACAAGGATAACCTGGGCTCCGTCACGCCTGATCTTCTTCAGCAATTTGGGAAGAAGTGGTATAGGCGGAAAGGCATACAATAGACCGCAACTCCACTCGCCACGAAAAGTGTCTCCGAGCGAGTGCCGCCTTGCAAACTCCAACGCGCAGAACTGATGACATTGCGCGTTCGCTTCTGTGGCAAATAGATCTATCCA
Source organism: Lissotriton vulgaris (assembly GCF_964263255.1). Taxonomy (NCBI): domain Eukaryota; kingdom Metazoa; phylum Chordata; class Amphibia; order Caudata; family Salamandridae; genus Lissotriton; species Lissotriton vulgaris. The sequence goes on along the minus strand of NC_141697.1, from coordinate 330,546,654 downwards.
AGGCTCTCCCCACTGCTGAAAGAGGCCTTGCGCCACGTCAGAGTTCAGACGCCATTCGTGATCCATCATGCACCGACGGCTGAGTTCGTCCGCCCTGGCGTTCAGGGAACCTGCCAGGTGTTGAACCACCAGGGTCACGCCCTGATGTTCCAGCCATTGCCAGAGGCGCAGAGCCTCCTGGCATAGGGTCCAGGACCCCACCCCGCCCTGTTTGTTGCAGTACCACATGGCGGTGGTGTTGTCCGTGAACACCTGCACTACACTCCCCCGGACAGAGGGGAGGAATGCCTTCAGTGCAAGTCGGATCGCCCACGGCTCCAGAAGGTTGATGTGGAGCTGGGACTCCGCCGGAGACCAGAGACCTCTGATCTCCGCCTCTCCCATGTGGCCCCCCCCAACCCAGGGGGGACGCGTCCGTCACAACTACGTGTTCCGGGTGGGGTAGGGAGAGGGATCTACCACTGACCCAATCGCGGTCCGTGAGCCACCACTGCAGCTGTTTTGCAGTGCCCTCCGAGATCAAGACATGGTCGGACAAGTTGAACTGATGCTGGGCCCACTGAAACTTCAGGTCCCACTGAGGACCCCGCATCCGCCACCAGGCCTGATGCACCAGAAGGATGCAGGAGGCCATCAGCCTCAGAAGCCGCAGCGTCAACCTGACCGAGACCCGGGATAAAGGCCGAAAGATCGGAATAAGAGCCTGAATATCCCGAACCCGCTGTTCGGGTGGATAAACCCGAAACTGCGCAGAGTCCAGAACCGCTCCGATGAAGAGGAGCTTCTGAGAGGGACACAGGTGTGACTTCGGCACTTTGATGGAGAACCCCAGCAGATGCAGGAGACCGGCCGTAGTCTGGAGGTGGCTGACGACTGTCTGGGGCGAGCCCGCCTTCAACAACCAGTCGTCGAGGTAGGGGAAGACTGAAACCCCTAACCAGCGCAGATGGGCTGCGACCACCGCCATCACTTTGGTGAACACCTGTGGGGCGCTGGTAAGGCCAAAAGGGAGCACAGTAAATTGAAAGTGCTCGTGGCCTACCGTGAACCTGAGGTAACGCCGGTGGGCCGGCAGGACGGGGATGTGAAAATAGGCGTCCTGCAAGTCCAACGCTACCATCCAGTCTCCTGGGTCCAGGGCAGCTAAGACCTGAGCCAGAGTCAGCATCTTGAACGTCTCCTTCCAGAGGAAACCGTTGACGTTCTGTAGGTCCAAGATAGGGCATAGGCCCCCTTTGCCCTTCTTGGGTACCAGAAAGTAGTGGGAGTAACAACCACACTCTACTTCTGGCCCAGGAACGCACTCAATGGCCCCCTTGGCCAAGAGGGCCGTGACTTCCTCTTGCAGAAGTTGCAAGTGATCCCCCGACACGCGGTGGAATTGCCGTGGCATGGCTGGAGGGGTCGCCTCGAAGGGGAGGGAGTAGCCCCTTCGGACGATTTGCAGCACCCACCTGTCCGACGTGACGGTGCGCCAGTGGAAGAGGTGATGGCGAACCCTGCCCCCCACTGGCGTCACATGGGCCTGAAAGCACGGACTAGGAGGGTTTTGAGGCAGGTGCTGCGGGGAAAGGTGTTGACTGGCCGCGCCGTTGTCCCCGACCGCCGCCACAGCGGTTTCCACGGCCGCCACCGCGCTGTTGGACATTTTACGGCACGTGACTGGCAGCACGTGTGGGGGCGCCCCTTCCTTGGCCACGAAAGGAGCGAAAGGCACCCGTTTGCTGGCTAGGGGCCGAGAGGCTCAAGGACTTGGCCGTAGCCCTGGAGTCCTTAAATCACTCAAGCGCATGGTCTGCCTTGTCGCCAAAGAGGCGACGGCCATCAAACGTTATGTCCAGAAGAGTGGCCTGGACATCGGCTGAAAAGTTGACGGACCTCAACCAGGCGTGGCGACGCACCGCCACCGTCGCTGCCACCGCCCTGCCCAGTGAGTCCGTGGTATCCAGCCCACACCGGATGGAATACCGCGCTGCATCTCGACCCTCTGTAAGGGTTTGGGTGAGTTTTGCCCGGACCTCCTCCGGGCATTGTGGCAGCACGTACGCGACCGCGTCCCACAGGGTGTGAGTGTAGCGGCCCAAGAGGCATGCGGTATTAACTGACCGCAGTCCCAAACTCAGGGACGAGAACACCTTCTTTCAGAACTGCTCATACCTCTTGGATTCCCGATCGGGCGGAGCCGTCGGGAATGCGGTCTGGGAAGTGGAGGCCTGGATGACCAGGCTCTCAGGGGTGGGGTGGGTGGACAAAAAGCAAGGGTCGCCCGGGGCCGGGCGGTAGCATCTGGCCACGTTCCTATCCACAGGCGGACCTGTGGCGGGCTTGGACCAAGTGCCCACAAGAACGTCACACAAGGCCTCATTAAACGGCAGCAGAGGCTCACTGGACCTTGCCTGCGGTTTAAGGACCTCAGTGAGGTTAGTCCTCACGGCCGCGACAGGGAGCTCAAGGTTTAAAGCCTTGGCCGCCCTTGTCAACACTACAAGCAACCCCCTCCTCCGTAGCCACGGTTGGAGGGGAGACAAATCCAGTGTCTGGCGATGTGTCAATGCACTGTCCTCCCCAAGCTCATATGTCCAGTCCTGTGGTGACTGGCAATCCCGTGCCAAAGGGTTCTCAGGCCCCTCCCAATCACCCTCGTCACCCATCTCCTGTAGTACAGGTTCAACAGATGGGTCCTGTTCATGGAAATAGAAATCTCCAAATGTCGTCGGTAGCGGCGCCCATCGGCGCCGCTCCGGCGCCAGAACCGGACCGAGGGGAGGATCAGGGACGGCGCCCATAGCAGGCGCTGGGGGCAACACCCGTAGGGGCGAGGTCGTGAGGTCGACCAGCGGAGACCCGGATCCGGAAGCGATCCAGGGAGGGCCTGCGGCGCCGGAATGAAAGTCGCCGGCGGTGCCGGGGCCGAAGCACCCGACGGCGTCGGAGCCGAAGCACCCGACCCGCTAGGCCCTCCAGCCGGGGCCGTTGGGCCCGGAGGCGCCACGGAACCCGGCTGAAGGAGGGACCTCAAGGCCATGAGGTACCGCTCGATCTCCTCACGCGTCGCGTCTTGCCCAGGGACCCGAAGTTGTGGGGCAGGCGGCGACGACTGCGACTCCGTCGGAGCCGCGTGGGTGGTGTCAACACCCGGCCGCATCGTGCGAGGGTCGGGGTGGGTCGGAGGAACGACATCAGTCGTTCGCACCTGGAACAGGGTTTAAACCCGTGCATCCCTACCGGCACCGTTGGAGTCTAAGACTCGAGTAGAGAAATGTTCAAAAAGATCACAAGGTTTTAGTCAAAAAAGACTAAGGGGTAGAGCTTCTCCGGATCTGCGCTAGCTGGCGCGGAAAAAAGAAGAACTGACTTCAGCGCGCATGGGCGACGTCTAAGTACTCAGACGACGTCATTCCGGCGCTAACGACGCCGACAACGGACGTGGAGCCGCGGACGACGCCTGCCGGCGCTCAGGGGTATTGCTATGCAAAATTTTCCGGATCCGGTCTGACGCCTGGGGATATTCTAAGGTAAGGAATCTATCACTAACGTGTCTCTTTCAGATCACTAAATCACCAGTAGAAAACTCAAATGTTAGTTTGGGTGTGCTTGGGGTTGGGGGGGGGGGGGGGGATGGTGCACACACCCATCCATAGACAGGTCAGTGTATGTGGTAGGGTGTCCATGTATAGGAGACTGTTGCTGAGAGATATTGGACATTCATCCTCCTTATCGAAGAGGTATCTCTTGGATGATGCTGGTGAGGTTGCTTAGGATGATGCACCTTCTCTATGTCTGTTGAAAGTATGATTCGAGCATTTTTTGCTCAATATCACTTGCGAGATCATGTGGTACCAGCTGTGGTCAAGCATCACAGCTGGAATTGTCGGAGAAATGCTCATCTTTGGAAAGACTAGAGCAATGACTGGAGGGGCTTCTTACTGATTCATATACAGGATCACATATTGCAATGAAAGTGGACGTTCGCCTTTTGGCCTATCTTGGTGTTTAATAACAGGCGTTTGTTACCCAGCTCGCGGCTACCCATGACATCGACCTTGGGAGGATAAATTGCCGAGTAGACATCAGGATTCATCTGTGGCCATGAGATCGAACAGATTTCTGTAGTGGATGCTTTAGTACACTGTGCCACCCAACACAATTCAGGTCAGTAACGTCGTTGGTTGAGGCTTGCAGAGGGTATAGTAATGGGAAGAAAAGAAGTTGCAGACACAAACCCTTATGTGGAAAAACCTTAGACATCATAGCAAGTGTCAAACAAGAATATTAAGATATTCATACATTAGTAACATGAGTGGTGCAACATAGAATGCCTTGAACCCTTAAGTCTTCAAGATGACTGACTCTATAGTGACTAAGAAACAGAGACTAAAAGAGTATACGCCCTCATCTCATAGAGTAGTCGTTACAGCCGTCTGAGAAGTACAAGGGGTGGAAGCTGGCTTGACACTCCTCAAACCGCAAAGGCATGGTTACAAAGATAAAAGGAGGGTGAAACATCTCACAGAAAAAGCAGCAGTCAAAAACGTTAAACCTACCTGATGTCCACCTCGTCTAGATGAAGCAAAAAAAAAAATTATGAACATCAGTTTTAAGTGAAAATATGGCTTTGAGTTTCGAAAAAGCACCAGGATAGACTAGTCTGCACTTGGCACTTTTCTCCCTTTTCCCAGAACCCTGGCCGACCCTCCACGGCACAAAACTGTTAATACTATATGAACTCCACTTTATCATTTCATTCTAAATTAATTCTAAACATTGTTTTCAGGGTGTAGTGCCCTTTTTAGAAATATTGACAGTATTTTACATCTTCTCATAAGTTTTTATCAATAACTACTGGTTATTGTATTTGCGTATAATTGTATTGCCCTGTTGCACATATGTACTGATATTAATTAATCAAACAAAGTACTAATTTACACAATGTGTATTTGTAAAGAGCAGGTTCACCCAAGGGTGTCTTGACGCCGATTAACAGATGTTTATTGTTCCCCAACTCATTGGTACTCATTTTATCGACCTTAGAAGGAAGAAAGGACCCGCTGGGATATGAACCTGTGACCATGAGGTCGAACACAGGCCACTAAGCCATCAGACCTGCTCTTCAATTGTGAAAAAGGATTAGTTACTTACCTGTAATCCTAGTTCTCTTCCAGGAGTATCCTCATCAAAGTCATAAGCATTAGAATATTCCCGCCCATGCGCGGGAACCCGGAAACATTATATTATATGTGCCCCATAATATATGACTGTGATCAAGGGCATCCCGCCCGAAACGCGTCAGTTTTCTTTCTCTGTTAAGCGTTGCTTAATAAAACTCTTGCCTGAATACTGGATTCGTGGAGTTGCCTGCTTTCCTGGGGATCCGGGACGGCAGTCTTGCTTCTTGTTTTCGAGATATATATATATATATATATATATATATATATAAATAAGCAATTGTAGCCTAATGAACACATATATGGATATATATGTGGGGCACATATAATATAATGTTTCCGGGGTCCCGCGCATGGGCGGGAATATTCTAATACTTATGACTATTGATGAGGATCCCCTGGAAGAGAAACAAACCTACATACACCCCTTCATGATGGTGTGATGGGATACTTAAGAGAGACTGGGACTATTTTACAGCATCATTCAGACTGCAAACTTTATGCTTTTTTAGGGGTAGGTAGAAAGCTGTAATGTTGCAGGGCTATTTTCCGTCCAATCAACTATGGTATATTCAATCAGACTGATTGGAACCATTTACTTAAACAGAAAGTGTTGACTACTGTATGCACGTTTCCTAGATGTTATTTTTTCTTCTTCCTGAAACCATGAATATTTTAAAGACCTGTGTTCTGTGATCAGGATTGCAGATTGCACATTTTATGAATTTCACTGAGAATGCCATGACAGTGAACCAAATTATAACAAAATATTCGTACCTCCAGTGGTACTACAGTAGACACACACGATACTTATCCAGTCACCCTCGACTACCCAAAGAGTCAAGAAAACCTTGCACAGCTCTCTTTAGAATCATTTCAATGGGGAACTTGAAGTTAGTTTATGTAATAGTGTTTGGCCTCTGACACCGATACAGGAAAGTGTCCCTTTATTGCGAGATTGTAGGCGATTAACTAACACATCAAGGACCGTTTTGTGGGTATGTTTTCGGTCTGTACCTATTTGTATGCTTGAGAAGCATGGTTAACATTAGCACTATCTTGTAACGAAGACTGTTTATCTTCCAGGAATGTCAGAGCAAAAATTTTAGAAAGATTGTTACATATCTGAGAATTATCCCTTCACCTTGTTAATACCCAAGTGCACTCTTTCATGCATGCAAACTCAAGAAAGCACTTTATGGCACAGCAAGAATATGAAACACTAACTTCTAGGTCTAGTCATGCTTCAGTTAGGCTGAAGGGCTACTTTGCCAAAATGAACTTCAATGGGTAAGTGCTCTGAACCGAAAGTTTGCGGTTTGAAGCACGACAGCGGCAGTTACATTTAGTGTGTGACAGAAGAAAACATTCATTGTAGCCTCTCGCCCCTTGAAAAAATAAAAAAAGAATATTTATTAAACCTTGAAAGGAACTGCATTCAGGAGGAAGACACTATGGTCAAAACTGTTTTTACTAAAGAGTGGATTTATCCAGACAGACATCAACAAATTAGATTCTGATCAGTAACAATAATGTCATAATAAAACATTTAAATGAGAATTTAGAATGGTAATCATCCTTGGGTGTTATGAACCTCTTAAGACAATGCCAATCTATTTTTTGTTTCAATGTAAAGATGCACCATACTTTTCTTGGTAGAAAAAGTAAAATATATATCTTTGGAATACTAATTTCATGTGTTCATTTTACCAACAGATTAATTTGCTTTATTTCTGCCATATAGATAGTTCTTTCAATTGCTGTTCATAACAGTTGTCGACATTCCAAATATTTAGCCACAAAACAGTTGTTTTTGCAAGAACTTTATGGTTAAATTCATTTTCGTTCGCCGATTAAAACTACACCATCCAACATAAAATCCTTAAACGGAGTAAGAATCGTGGTGTAGAACACAAAACACAGAGTAAAACAGGTACCAGAACAAGTAGATCATATTACATCAAAAAATGTTTAATGGTCCCAAATATATATTCGAACAGTGAGGCATTTGCTCAGGGAGAGGGCAAAAAATAAAATAAAAATTAAGTTCAGGACACAAAAACCACCACATCTAGAATTCCACTCATCTTTAATCAAGAAGGGATAAACAAATCCCCTACCTCCAACAGAAATCTGCAGTTTTAAGGGCAAGAGGGAACACATAAAAAAGGGGAAACTTTGTATTCAGCCCTCCCCCCACAGAGGTTTTTAAAACCTGTTGTAGTTCGACTAAAATGTTCAGAATGTATGATTTCAAAGGCAGGTCTCTTCGCACAAAGAAACTGCTGGCATTCTTCGTAAGGTGTGAAGAATCAGTGGCAAACTGCCTGATCTTCAAAGTCATATAAACATGGTCCGAGAAAGCAAATTGATTGGAGCAACTGACCAGCCAATCCAGAGTTCCACAAACAAAACTCCTGCCCTGTTGGCTTTTTTCCATTTCCTTCCCTGAGAAAAGGGCAATGTGTGGTCCAAGCTGGAGAGCTCATAGGTGTCAAGTCTTTCCCCTTTGTTTACCATCCCCCAACCCTCCATCTGCTCCTTTGAATTGGCACTTGATCAGCAGAAATCCATGTGTACTGGTTAAACTGTGTTTGACACAGAAGTTCACAAAAGACCGCTGCTTTATTGTTGAATTTTGGGGGAAATCTGTTTTTGAATATGAGGCAGTTGCAGTTAAGAGCCAAGCCTTGCTTTCTTTGACAAAGGTAGTATTTCTTCCTTTTCTTCCTCTTCTTCCTCATCTTCATCTTCCTCTTCATCGTCATCTGGATAGTCTACAAGCCCAACAAGTCCCCCCTGTAATGAAATGCAAATTACAGAATATTAACAAGGTTGGATACTCGTTTGGATGATAAACTCAGACGTATTATAAAGACATAATACCAACATTTGATTTCTGACGTGGATGATTTGTTCAATAGTGATGTTCACCAAAAGAAAAGAAAACATCATCCCCAACGATAATCCCTAGTCTTGTTTATATCACAAAGCACCCATCACTTAAACCTTTCACTGCGGCGGAATAGCTAAGGGGGAGGCGGGGCCGCGCGGCGGTCCCATGCTCGTGACGGAACCGCTCCGTCACGGCACGCGGGTGAGCTGTGCTTGTGACGAAACGGTTCCGTCACGGCCCCGCCCACTCAATAGAACGCGCCGCGCAGGCGCGGAATTCGCGCCTCGCAGGCGCGGCGAGCGGGCCGTGATGGAACCGTTCCGTCACCAGCACAGCCCACCCGAGGAACGGTTCCGTCACGAACATGGGAGGGGTTAAAATCATGCCTAAAAACGCTTTACTGATGTTATTTCGAGTGCTGTGAATAGCCACACCATCTATGAAGACCATTTTCCCCAAATCACAGTCAATCATAATGACATTATCTCTCTATGATACCTTAACATAAGGACTGAATCAATGCAATCGGTCCTCCTACCCTCCCCCGTCTCCCCACCACCACCGCAGGTTTATTCACAGTGGTTATTTATTTGGTTCTGATGGAAGGACAATGACCTCCTGCTGTAGAAAAGACCCGGATAGTCCTCAATTCTATCCTCGTATCTTTTATCTTTCCCTATCTATAACGTAATCTTAAGACTATAGCACTTTTGCAGAAGTAAACTTCATGTGGGCAAGGAGACTGTGGAGCTCAGAACATACAGTTCATGCCAGTATATAGACTTGGGGAAGAGAAGATACTAGCTGTTGCTCAAGCAAGTTAGGGTGGAAATACACATAGAACTAGTGTGGACATTTTCAAGTGGTGGGCACCTGGCCCTACTAAACTAGGACACTAAATGCCTGGGTAAGGTAAGTGAAAATGAGGACCGGGAAAGCAGGTGCTGCGGAGCATACAGCGTCTACTAAGAAGGATGCAGGAAAATGCAGGAAAAACAGGAAAACCTATCCCTGAAGTCAAATTTGTTTTGGCATCTCTCGATGACTATGTGAATAAGAGAAGTTGGAGCAACTTGCACAGGCTTGCCTGTGAACAAAATTAAATCGTAGTTTAACCGATAATTTATGGACACAGGTTCAGTTCTCGGCCATCAAGTCATAAAAGACAATAAAAAGGCATTGTGAATCAGAACTAAACATCTAAACTATTAACCAACTCAGGTAAGCTATTTTATAATTTTGCTGAGTAGCCCACTCAGTTGACCCTGTTCACCAGCTGAAGTGCAGCATTGAGGGACTATTAGTTTTTAAGTTCACCCTAAATGTGACATTGGAAATGCGTTTTTTTGTTGGTAAGGGATGAGATTTTGTGACTTTTCCTGACTGCAGTTGCCATAGAATCAACCTTCTGTTGCATAAATTCCACAACTGAACAAAAAAATATTTTATAGACTCCTAAAAGATTAAATATCGATCCCTCTACAAAGGCTAACCGATTCAAATACTAACTGTTGTATTTAGGAATTAAATTCACACTAATGAAGGCAAACTTATCTGAGCAGCATTGTGTATTCAAACCACAAATCTGCAAAATAATACTACCACAAGATGTGCCATACTATCTTGGTAAATTTGTATTTCCCGGATGTGTTAGACATTATGCTGCACACTTTGGTCCTTCTTGGCCACATAATTCCAAAAGCCGCAACTATAACACAGCTCTTCGATGAAACCTATCAAAGGGTAAATATGAACGCTTGAATCTCACATGGACATCAATATTAGGTGGTACAAATTTCATAGGACTGCAATGAAAATCCAGACTAACTGCCCCGGCCCACACAAAAGTTGCAGTATGAAGCATTGTTTTTTTATCTACAAACAGGCTTGTGAGAGGCCTATCTAAAGGTGGTTGTATGGTTGACCTTTAGCTTTCTCCTATAAGGATGACAGACAAAAAGAAACCAATCAAGTGAAAATTGATGAGCCTGTGGCCAAAAAGGTTCAAGTTGTTCACAGTGTCGTAGGTTTCCTCTAAGAATGGAAAAAATGTATTCATTCAAAAAGGTAATCCCTTGTCAAAAAGGAAAGGCTTAGGAAAATTGTTCAGTGGTAGGCTTTTGGAAAGTGACGGCCCAATACGAGTGACCGGAATATTGATATTTTGGTGCCCTTTGAAGATTTCTTTTATCCACTATGATTGCATAAAGCATGGTAAGGAGCAGTATGAGCGTGAATACTGGGAAAGATAAATAGATGCATCAATGGATTTATGAGATCCATGCACCTGGTTGATTTAAGTGATGGACTGCAATCTAGAGAAGAGATATGATAAAACAGGATGAAGTTGCAGATGCAGCAGGAGGATAATGTTACTTACCGAATAAGCATCTGTTCTTGGCATGTAGAGCTGTAGATTCAAATATTTTGCATACTCCTGCCATCTAGTGTTGGGTCCGGATGTTTGCAAGTTGTTTTTCTTCGAAGGAGTCTTTCCGGTCACGAGGTAGGCGACGACTCCTTACGGTGATAGTGTGCATGGGCATCGACTCCATTGTTAGACTGTTCTCCCGCAGAGGGAGAGAAGGGAGTTAGTAAGGTAGAATAGAGATGTTCATGCGTATGTACGTAAAGTAAGAAAACTGCAACAGGTATAAGTACCCAGGGAGGCGCATGTGAATCTACAGCTTTACATGCCAAGAACAGATGCTTTCTGGATAAGTAACATTATCCATTCGAGGCATGTGAGCTGTAGATCACATGATCTGCATAGAATATTCAGCAGTATACTCCCAAAGCGGTGGCTAACCTGTACCTGTTGCAGTTGTTTGAAAAAGTGTTTTAGGTACTGCCTGGCCTACATTAGCTTGTTGCCTCGCTAACACATCTACACAATAGTGCTTTGTGTGTGGTGTAGACCATGTTGCTGCCTTACAGATGTCAGCTAGGAGGATATTGCCATGAAGGCCACAGTAGCCCCTATTTTGCTGGTGGAATGCGCTCTCGGGGGTATTGTCAATGTTCTTTTCAGTTTCACATAACATGACATATTTGGATACATTTCATGATCCATCTTACAATGCCTGATTTAGATATGGGATTGCCTTTGTTGTTCTTTCCACATAATACAGTAGAGCTCTTCTAACATATAGTGTGTGTAGAGCTCCTTCTGCTACAGAATCAGGTTGAGGAAAGAACACGGGTAACTCAACTGATTGATTGATGTGAAAAGCAGAAACCACTTTAGGAAGAAATTTAGGATTGGTTCGAAGAACCACTTTGTCTTTGTGAAGTTGAAAGAAAGGCTCTGGTATAGCTAGTGCGCCTGGAGTTCACCAACTCTCCTTAGGATTGCAATAAGAAAAGCAATCTTCCATGAGAGAAATTGCAATTGACACCTGTACATTGGTTCAAAAGGTGGACCCTTTAGCCTTGTAAGGACTATGTTCAAGTCCCATACTGATGCAGGTGGGACTCTTGGTGGTATTGCTCTTTTTAGTCCTTCCATAAATGCCTTAATCACTGGTATGCTGAACAGAGATAAGTGTTGTCTGTTTTGTAAGTATACAGCTACTGCTACTAAATGCAATCGAATGAGTGTGTAGGCTAATCAAGATTGCTGTAAGTGTAAGAAATAACAGATGGTGTTTTGCACTGAAGCATCAAGGGGACTGAGGTTGTTATTGTTACAGTAGATAACAAATCGTTTCCATTTTGCTGCATAACATACCCTTTAAGCAGGTTTCCTAGCCTCCTTAGGACATTCATACAGTCTGGGGGTAATTGTAAATAACCAAAATCTAATCTATGACATCAGGAGCCAAAGCGCAAGGTAAGTGCCTTGGGGTGTAAATGCCCGATTTCTCCATGGCTCTGAGTGAGGAGACTGGAGTTGAGATGCAGCTTTTGGAGTGGAACTAATGAGAGCTCTAGCTGGGTGGTGAACCAAGGTTGACATGCCCATGGGAGAGCTAAGAGAAATAGTTTGAGGGATGATTGCCTGAGCTTCCACACTACCAGCGGAATGAGTGGGAGAGGCGGAAAAGCATGGGCAAATATCTCTGACCAGATCACCCATAGGGCATTGCCTTTGGAGAGCTGGTGTGGGAACCTCGAGGCGAAGCTTGGGCATTTTGAGTTGTGGCGAACAAGTCGATATGAGGAAATCCCCATTCCTGAAAGTAGGGAAGAAGAATTTGCGTTCTCTGTCTGCTGAGAAAGTCTGCAATCTGATTCTTTAATCCTGGAAGATGTTCTGTTAGGAGATACATTTTGTGATGTATAGCCCATTTCCAAATGGCCTGTGCTAGGCGTGACAGTTGGAGAGAGTGATAGCGTGGGAGAACCCAATATACCCTTGGAGGCTTGGGCAATTCAAATAGTGTCAAATGTGCCAGCAAGGGATTTTATTTAAGGAATATGATTTCGAATTAGTTGTATTGAAATAATTAAACAGTTCGGTCTGCCGTAGGACTGACGCCCGTGCGCGAGCCGTTCACAAGGAAATAGTGATTGTCCAGATTATTGAATCTTGAGGCAAACTCAGAACAGAGTGATAAATTCCAACATTGAAGTTGTGGAGTAAAATTGAGTTCTCCGGAAATTGAACTAACTGTGCAGGATTTATTCTCAGAAAATTGGCTCTCTCAAAAAGGGTCTTTACTAGATGCAATATCCATTGTCCTGAATATGGTCTGAGGGATTTACGCCACGGAAGATCGAAACGTCGACTGTATCATAATATTTAATGTTTTTAAGTGATTGTTTTGTATATCAGGAGATATGTCACTAATTTATGTATTTGGGAATTAATGTTTTGATCATTAATTGTAGGATAAGTTACAATATACCTTTTTCATGTTTTACATTGAATTAATTTTCGTTCTAATTGTAACTTTCTTAAAGTGATCTTTATATGAAAATACATTGATATATTTACAATAAGATATCCCCTTGTTCGTTCTTGTTTTCTCTGCGCATTTATTGCATACATAATTTGTTAAGTTGGAGAGAGTGTCCCACTCCCACCCGTTTTTGTATATAGTACATAGCTGTCATGTTGTTTGTGTGGACTAGTACAGCTGTACCTATTAGGTGAGTTTGAAAGGCTTTGAGTGCTAGAAACATTGCTAGTAGCTCTAAGTGATTTATATGGAGGCTCCTGTACTTTAGACTCCATAATCCTTGGATTGTGTGACTTTGTAGGTGAGCGCCCCAACCAGTGAGCAATGAGTCTACTGTTCGCACTGTCTGTGGAACAGGATTGAGAAAGGGTCGCCCTTTGGATACATTTTGTGGGTTCCACCACTGCAAAGAGCGATGAGTGCGGCCATCTATCAACACCACATCGGTTAACTGACCCTGCGACTGGTTCCACTGACTTGCTAAACATTCTTGATGGGGACACACGGAAGTCTTGCGTGGGGAACAATTACGATGCAAGACAACATCATCCCTAGCAGCTGCATGAATACTCTTGCCGGTAATGATTAGTTGGGCTGAAACTGAGTGAGAAGGGCCTGAATGCTGTGAATCCTGGCTGTATTAGGAGAGGCTAGAGCTTTTTGAGCATCTATTGTGACTCCCAGATAGGTTTGTGTGTTGGAAGGCTGTATATGAGACTTCAATGCGTTCACTGTAAAACCCTAGTTGGTGAATTAAGTGAATGGTGGTTTGTGTTGGAGACACATTTGGTAAGTGCTGGCTTTGATGAGCCAGTTGTCCAGGTATTGGAAGATGTGGATGTTTTGTCTTCTCAGAAGGGCTGCGACTACTGCCAGGCCTTTGGTAAACACAGGAGCAGTGGTGACTCCAAACTGTAGTACTTTGAATTGGTAAAGATGACCCGCTATCATGAATCTGAGGTATTTGCGATGAGCAGGATGAATAGGAAAGTGGAAATATGCGCCTTTTAAGTCTAGAGTAGACATAAAATTGCCCTGCTGTAGAAGTGAGGGCCCTTGTTGAAGTGTCACCATGTGGAAATGCTCTGAAAGTATGTAGATGTTTAGTTCTCGGAGGTCTAGAATAGTTCTCAAGAAGCAGTCCTTTTTGGGAACTAGAAAATACAGGGAGTACATGCCTGTCCCTTGATATTGTAACGGTACTGGCTCTATGGCTCCGTTGCACAGGAGAGATTGGACCTCTTCCTGAAGTAGGCGTAAATGTTCTGGAGACATTTTGCGAGAACGTGGTGGAATGTTTGGAGGATTGTTGGTAAGCTCCAGGCAATAACCATGTTGAATAATTCCTAACTCCCATTTGTCTGTGGTAATAGATTGCCAAATGGGGAGGAATTGTAGAAGACATCCCCCGACAGGTGTTATATTATTGGAGGGGAAGTGTAGGCATGCCACTGGTTGTTAGGTGAGGGCAAATTACTTGTTCTGGAACCCTTGCCCCGACTCTTGTTGTTGTTTCCTCTGTATCCTCCTCTAAAGAAGCCTCTTGTAGAGAAAGATTGATTGTTGCCTTTGTACGAGCGAGCAGTATTATCTGAGGACATGGTTTTCGACACTTTCCCGGTAGAATGAGTGATGAAAGGAGCCAAGATTAGGAGGAGACTGCAGAGCTCCCATAGATTTGGCTACTTCTGTATCTTTTTTCATTTTTCCAGGTCCGAAGAGATGTTCCTTGTCAAAATGAGTATTTAAAATAGACTTTTGGACTTAATATTTAAAACCAGAAATCCTCAACCGTGCATGTCTCCTTAAAAACACACTAGTGTTGATCTCTCTAGCTGCGGTGTCTGAAGCATCTAAAGAGCATCTAATTGAGGAATTGGAGATGAGCTTTCCTTCCAGGACTAAATCTTGGGCTTTTGCTTTGTGCTCACCAGGGAGCTATTGGAGCAATTGCTGCATTTCGTCCCAGTGTGCCCTATCATACCTGGCTAGTAGGGCCTAGGTGTTGGCAATGCGCCAATGATTTGCTGCATGGACGGCTACTCTTTTACCAGAGGCGTCAAATAGTTTTGACTCTGTCTGGAGGGGGAGCATCCCCTGTAGTTTGTGATTTGGCCCGTTTACGGGCATTAGAGACAACCAAGGAGTCTAGTGGTAACTGTCCTTTAATAAAGACTGGATCAGAGGGAGCAGGCTTATATTTTTATCTATTCTGGGTTTGAGAATATGAGCAGGCAGCGGATCTTTAAAAATATAACTGCCGTGTTTCATCATACCTTTAAGAATAGGTAGAGTCTGGCTAGCCCTTTGTGTGCTACTGAGCGTTCCAAATAAGAAATCGTCCTGTAGAGATTCTTTGTGTAACTGTACTCCATGATAGTCTGCCGCTCTAGCCAGTAATTCTAGATATCCTACATTGTCGTTAGGGGAAGGCTTTGCAGGGCAAAAATCTGGGTCGTTATCTGTGGATGAATCAATGTTGTAATCCTTCCAGGAATCTATTGGTAAAATATTGAGCCCCCCCATCATCATCATTATCAGGTGGCGGTGGTGGAGAGTTAGTTGGTGTAATCAGTAAATGCTCAAAAGGTGGAGAAGATGATACAGGGGAACATGGCGGAAGAGGAGGGGAAGGGTTAGAACCTACATTCTTCCTCTTCAAAGGAATATGATAAAGAGTGTCCTCTGACTCGGGTTTGCGTTTCTGAGGAGGTTTGGTAAGGACCCGTCCTGTATCTGGATTTATATTAAGTTCCTTTGTTTTGGGTCCGATTTGGGTGTTGGGCCATCGAAAATCAGATCCTGCAGCTTCGTCCAGGACACTTGGGAGCATGGAGAGGAATTGACCCCTAGTTTGTGTTGGAAGCAGTGTCTCTAAGAGGAAACAGGCTTTTGGTTTTTATTCCTCCAGTTTCACCCCATAGCTGTTGCCACGTTCCTGATGACCATATTGTAGATGCCAATGTCATCTGGCGGCGAAGGCCTTGAAGGGTACGTATCTACGGCCTCATCCGGGCTTTCGGCATCGAGGTCCTGCCAATCCAGGTTCTATGATGCCGAGCCCAAACTTGTTTGCCGGCCTTCCTCGCCTTCTCCCTCGTAATAGTATAGGCCCTCTTCTTCTTGGTGTTCTTGGGGCTTCTGAGTTTTTGGCAGCTGTTCGGCGTCGAACTCTGCTTTGTCCTCAACTTCGACGATTGTCGTCGGCTTCGACGGAATGTTGAACCTTTTCATCCGTTTGACGAACTCCCTTTTCCTTTGCAGGATGCTGTCCATTTCGGCCTCGAGCCTTCTCTTCTTCCTCTCCATCTCAGCGGCCTGTTTAGCGTCGAGTGTTTCGGAAGATCTGTTCGATGTCAACATTGAAGTTGCCTTCGGGTCCTTTTCCTTCGGCGTCGAGCGCGCCTTTTCGGGGACGTGCTTCGACGACCTAGGTTTGTCTTGGGGTTTAACCGACTGGGACTCCTTTTCGAAGGATCCGCTGGGCTGTTTGTCCCTGGATGCAGCTGCGTCCGTCGAATGTTTCGGCGCCAGTGCTCCTTTCGAGGACTTCAACTCTGATTTTCGAGAGTCAATCGGGCCTTAGGGGCCGATGTCTCTCTTACCTCCTTTGTTGTTTTCGCATCGGTCTCTATGACCGTGTAGTCATCTGGTCCCTCGGTGATGTCGCCCTCTTCCCCACTGGAGAGGCCAAAGTCCCGGAGTGACGGAGGTTGACCGTGGCCTTGCATGTTGTAGTTGGCTCTCCTCTGTCTCTCTCTTACCCTGAGCGTCTTCAGGGTAAAAACGGAGCAGGCGTTGCAATCCTTGCTCTCGTGGTCGACCCGCAGGCAGAGGTTGCAAACCGGATGCTGGTCCTTCGGCGCATACTTATTGGAGCAATTGCAGCACAATTTGAAAGGATTTTTGTCCATACCTGCGCTCAGGGGGCCCCCTGTGTGCGCATTCTCCGTTAGACATCAAAGTTTTTGATGTTCTCCTTCCTCTTCGTCGTCCCGGTTCAGTGTTCTTGCTTGGAGATGTATTCTCCAAATCTTTTTCGTGGTTTTCGTGTCTTTTTCCTCTTCTTTTCTCCAAAAACGCTGGAACCTTGCTGTGACGATCCAGACCCAACGGCGGAAAAAAGACTCTGAAGATGGCGCCCAAAGGTATGAGCTTCCGCAGGAAGCGTGCCGACGTCACAGGAAGGACACCAAAAGGTGGGACGTCTACGCCCGCCTGGGCTATGAAAACCCCCCCCCCCAAAAAAAAACAATAGAAAAGACTACGATTCTTGACCCAACCACTAGACCGCATAGTGAATCCAGAAAGATTCACGCAGCAAAATGCCTTTTCGATGTGGAAGGTTTCGGTTCCCAAGGAGTCTGATTTCGGCGTCAATCATTTCGGCTCCGAAGCGGGTTTCAGGCTTTGAGCCTGAAGGTTTTGGCTCTGTGCCAGACTTTGGCCGACTCGACCCCGAGCCGGTAGGCTTAGTGACATGTTTTGATGCCGAGCCGGAGGGCGGGCATCAGAAACATCTTCTCTGTGCCGACTGTGGCCCGAAGGCGGAGGTGGAACCGAAACCTTTTGTTTTGGCTGATTTGGATTTTGGGGCAAGGGGCGTTCGGTACTCACGGGACGTTGACCTTGTGGGAAGTCATCTTCCATCTCGGAGCACGATTCTGGAATAGATGCCGGTTCTTCTTGTTCTTCCTCGGACCCTTGAGCGTCAAATTCATCCTCAGATCCTTCACCGCTGATATCCGGTGTGTATTTGACGTTTTGACTCTGCATTTTGCGACGTCGAGCCCGACGATCACGGAGCGTTTTCTTCCATCGAAATGATCTGCGTGCATTGCAGTCCTGTTCGTTGTGCTCCGGAGACAAGCACTATAATAATAACGCACAACAACAATTGTATTAAAAAACTAAAAATTGCCAAAAGTCAATAGGAATACATGAACGCAGAAAGCTCTGAGGTAGATATGGTAGGGAGAATAGCTGCATAGATTCACCCGAGGGGGTGAACGCATATGGCATCTTAGCACTCACGTGCAAGGCAGCTTGGGGCTTTACAAAGTAGAACAATCAGTAATATGAGGTACATTGAGAGCAAAATAAGGGAGAAGTGAAACATATGTCCAAGACTTATAGCATGTTATGGAGTGACAGGAGGCAGCAGACAAATCATTATTATACTTAAATACATTTTGGAATCAAACTCCCCAAAGAAACAACAACAGCTGGGTTATATAAGAATATGCAAAGCCCTTTCCCTTGGTTCAGTCCACGTACACCCTTGTCACGAGGCACACATCAAAAATATCAAATTTATGAAGAGAGAGCATACATTATGGATGACACTGTAATAGGCTCCTATACTAACATTGAGGACTTCTGGCGACATCAAAACTCAATAAGTCAAAGGCCAACTGGTTCAAAAATGGTGAGAAAGGATTGTATGACATTACATGTTAATAGAAAAAAAGACAACAAAAACCTGTTGTCTTGGTGGCCTCACAACTTTTAAAATAAGTATGGCTGGCAACTGTGTTTAGTGCGGCTACATCAGATATGAGGTTAATTCACGGCTCACAACTCAGGTGGAAAAATAGTGCTCAAGATTAGCAGTCAAATTATTTACTTTTCTGAGTAGGGTGACTGGTTTAGGTTGCCCTAATCTAAGGACAATATAAACCCAATGGAAAAACATAACATTAACCTACTGAACATTGTTAAAAATTGCTGAATTGGATCCAAAGAAAGACTCTAATTGTTGGATGAGCAAACAGCTGAAGTTAGTGCCACATAAATGCTTGTGAAATGCTCAGTGGCAAATACTTAAAGCTAAGATGTACCTGGCAATTTAGTTATTTGTAGAGCACCAATTGCAGCAGATTTTCAATCTGGGAACCCTCCTGTGTTGATCAGGAAAGACCATCAAGGAGGAAGCATTGTTTAATTATGGCTCTTCAATCCTGGTATTCGGGAAAAGAAACTGGATCCACAAGCAATAGCTTTCAATCCCCTCATTATATAACGGTACTGTGTTCCAAAGAAACTGGTTAATCAAAGTCTTGATGTAGAAGTGGCGCTGTGTGAGGTCATACTTTTTTTTTCTATACTTGTAGTCTCTACCACAGCCTTTACCAGCTCCTTATAATTATCTAGAATAGATTTAAGCATGCTTTGAAGTAAGGGTAGACACTGTTCCGTGCTTTCAGTCTTGCCAAGAATCTCCACTAGTCAGTCCTCTTCAATGTCCAGTTTGTGGTGTCTACCTGCGTTTTGGACAACCTCATGGTAGGCTGTGCTGCCATCAGACGAGAAAGGACTAACCCAATAGTGGTCCAAATGAGAGGACTGGGGAGATCAACATTACTGCCTTTCCAGGGTCATCAGCTGGCCCTGTATCTAAGTGCTGATCATGTGAGTCATGGGGTGATATAGACTGTCGGGTCATAAGAGGAATTTGGGGACCACTCTGGTTACTCTTTTGGAAGCACAGTAAGCTGTGTGCATAGAGATGCAGGGAGGCGGCAGTGGTGGAAAAGGGCTTGTGCCCCAATCCTTCTGCCTCTTTGACATTGAGTCCGAAGGGGTCCCTTGGGTGGACTCTTCCTCCAAGGCAAGCGTCTCTTCTCAAGGAGTGTATCAGAGGGCTTCGGCACCAGTGGTTTTGCCAAGATCTTCCTAGTGATGGGATGGCTATAGAGATGCTTCAGACTGGTTTAGAGTTCCTCTTGCAGTATTGGTGCCTCAGAGTCCTCGGATCTAGCTTTTGACGTTAACAGGATCTGGGGTGTTGTTTTCAGCCTCTGCTTCAGGTGCGTGTGTTCGGGTCATCATTGGATCAAGTAGGGCTCAGTGGCTGGTGAGGCTCAACTTCCTTCAGTGGAGCCTTCGATGGCTCCAAAGCTTCTCGTAGTGTTGAATGGAACCTGAAGGCACTAGAAGACCTGAAGGTGACTGCCTTGCTGGTTCATGCTCAGCGCTGGAGGCCAGGCTCTGGTGGGAAAGGTGCTGTACCTCTACATGGGAACTCTTGCAACACTGGTCATATGGCTCTTCAAGATGGGTATGGTACTTATGAGTGCACCTTTTTGTTCGAGGATCAGTGGACTTCAGCATTGGTTTGAAGTACTCTTTCTCATGCTCGGTGCTGCTCAACGATATCCTCTCTAGGCTGGGCATTGGCTGGGGTGCCTGGACAGCACAATTACCTGTTTCAATGCTTCCTTTGATGCCAAAATGATGCTCCTCCTCAAAAATGTTTGGAATTTGAAGATATTTGTCAGTACATTTTGCAGTGTGCTTATTTTATGTGGAACCTTAAGCTATTCCTTAAACGGAAGACAAGGCAGAACTCACAAGTGGTGTCATTGGGGACTGGGAGAGAGGCAGCGATAGACATTGTCACAATACGACCATAGATACTTCAAGCTGCACTAGGGAGGGATTGATGTGGGGGAAGAGAAGGCTGCCCTGAAGGGTAGGTTGGGGAAGCTGATGTTGGGAAAAGTGTGTGCTCCATCACACCCTTCGGTCTGCATTCTCTGTTGGCGATGGTCAAGAAAGGACCCTTCCCCTGGCATTTGGAGAATCGACTGGCAGTACTCTAAGGTGTGAGTTGAAGTAGAGAGACAAAAAGTCCTTAAAGCGCGGACTGTTCTTCTGATCATTTACGTCTAATACGAATCATTTGGGCCCCAAAAATGTGTGAAAAACACAACAGACTGAGCTCACTCGGAATATCTTCACACCTGAAGGCAGGGGGAAAAAAAACGAACATGGAGTCTGTGCTTGTCCAAGGGAGGTATTCCAGTACATCTCATGACTCAATACTTCTTAGAAGAAAAATAACTTGCGAATTTCGAGCCCAACACTAGATGACGGAAGTATGCAGAGCATGTGTGTCTACAGCCATATAGGATACAAACATATGTTAAGAAAAATGATTCTACAACAAAACGTTCTACGCTCTTCAATGTGTCTGGTTGACAAACCATTTGTAATCTTGCTTCTCCCATGTAGCAGGATATATAGCTTTTGGTGAGCACACAAGATAAATGATAAAAGATAAACTGCACGTTTCTTCCTATGCCTAATGAACAACAAAGTAAAACCGCGTCTACATCCCTTAACTTGCTAGGGAGCAGGACATGATAGAGATTAGAGGTATGGGACTTTAGGATAAGTTACAGAACAACACTATGGTAACTTGTGCCCATTTTCAACAATCGGGCATTCTCTCGTCCAACTAAAAGAGAAAGTATTCTGAATCGCAGCAGTAAACTAATGTCTTTTAAAAAAGTACACAATAACTGTTGATTCAATTGGTAACCTGTATGAGACTTTGAAATGAAACATGGCAGTCTTAATGACAGCCTTGCCCTTTAAAATTGTGGGTGCAAAATAGGACTTTGAAGGCTAGTAGGTATAACAAAAACAGCTGCCAATTGAACTCTCATCAATGAGTGCTATGGGACCGTTTTTCTGTGGCAAACCACTGAATTTGGTGAGAACTGGAGCTACTGTTTGCTTATCCCTCCACTGGAAAAGGGTACAAGGAAGCTATCCATGTAACAAATAAGTGGTCCATCGAGAACTTACTTTGAATCAATAATATTAAAATAGATCTGGAATATTTGTTGAATTTTCAGAATCTCATTCAAAGCAATGCTTCATCTTAGAGTTATGGAATAAAAGGACAGATTGTTATATCCACAACTATATATTCAAGTACATTCATAAACACCTGATTACGTTGAAGAGCAATTCTCGGAAAAGTGTTTGTGCAAACACAAGAAAAGAGGCAAGAGAGCACCTTATAATTTATACAAGAAAACAATAAGTAATCTGATAGTTTAATGAAATGGAAAATCAATGTAAGCTATTATATAACACAAATGTCCACTTGTGTGTGTTGATGTTTGGAATATGAGGCTTACATCTGTGTCATCATCAGGACAGGGGAAATTAGATGAGCACCCAATGACTCAATAGAATATGTACAAGGGAATTCTTTGAAAACAATTCTATTAAAATGGTGCTTGAAGCATCAGGAAAAACTAAGGTGAGAGAACAGGAAGCTAATTGTACGAAGGTTGTCTGAAAGAATTCCCTTTGCCTTGCAGACTCCTTAAAACCTCTATATACCTGATGCTACATGAAGACCAAGTAGGTGGATAAGCTGAACATAGTTCAATATTATGAGTGTTTATTATCGAGACTGTTACATTTTCGTACCACGGATTCCCAAAATGACAGGGAATAATCCACGCAGGTGAATTAAAGAAAAGTCCAATCCTGGAGAATTGATACCAGTATGGATTTAAGCTTGTGTCAACTTATAGCAAGCACTGCCTTGAGGCTGTTCTAGCACCACATGACAAATCCAATTATTCTAGTGGGAGGGGACCTCACTTGTCTTAATTTAATATATCACATCAGGTTAAATCCAGAGTAAAAAGTGAAAGGACAGATCTTGGCTTCATCTATGATGAAGAGTTACTAGGGCGAGAAAATCACAGACTAATAAGGACCATTCCTGGCATATAAGGTCTCTACATTAAGAACAGAGGGCAGGGACAGTAAACCTGCATGGAACAAAAAGGATCCCTGCCTGTTACTACCAATTGACACAGTCCTGAAACACTGCAGAGCAGGAATACTGATAATCTATTCATGAACAAGTACAACTAATTACGGTCTCAAAGCGAAAGTGTTTAGGTTGGAGAAACTCTGGTCAAAAGATCCTGAAATGGGATCTGGGAAGGGTAAATAAAACAAACTAAGCAACACAGAATGAAAACGGAATGTCCTTGGAAAAATGCTGAGGCCACCTTGGGCTTAGAAGTGGCGCTGATTTGACAAGAGGACAAATAAGTGAAAGTAGGGTGAACCTGAAGCCATGTTTGGGTGATTGGGTTTGGCTTCAGACAAAAACGCAGTGCTCTTCCTTGTGTATCTGGAGAAGTACCCATCAGCTTAAGAAAAGAAGATTACAAAACAATATTGTCTTGATTGCCGCACTCTAATTACTGGTTCTTTAAAGAGGGTGATGAAGCACAAAAGAAGATTCTATAGCCTTGAAGACCTTAAAATTGAACAGTTCTACGTCTCATCTCCTTGGAGGTTCCAGCTTTCACTGCAATGTCCCATGCTCAAGTCATTAGAGCCTACTATGATTTCCTAGAGAAGAATAGCTCTGCAATGGATCCTGATTTCATCTGACCAGAAACAGACAAACCTCCTTATGTGCGCTTGTATCAGAGTTTGTAAAGGACTAGTAAGAAGGAACGAAGATGAAGAGTCACAACTTACTGCACCACGTCTGCACATTCATTATGAACTTAAGGGCCCAGTTGTAATGGCTATTGGAGATATACTAGGATTGGTTATGTTGAAATAGTAACTCCATCTTGCTAGAATGAGAAAAGTTAGACTTTCAAAGTCAGGCAGGCTTTGTCCGGTAGCTTTTGAAGAGGATTTTCATTTAATTATGTGCATCTGCTATATACTGTGTGTGAAGGATGACAGCATTCCTACAGAAAATGAAAAGTGGCCAGATTTAGGAGGAGTTCCTTTAACTCCGTGGTACTTGTGGCCTTTGGATGCAACTTGCCACCCAATAGGAGACAGCAGACTTCCCCTTAAAATACAGTGGGCTACTTGCAACTGCAGGTTCCTCGACTTTTGTAGCTCCAGTAGCTAGACTAGATCCTTGGTGTCCTAAGCTGTGTATTTTTTTCTAAAAACATAAATGTTGCAGTACTTCCAGGACCATGCCACCTCCAACGTTTTAGGGTTTTAAGAGATTTAATTAGCTAGGGTCCATTTTGGGCCTCCCACAAAGTCTATTTTTGGTGCAGGGGGCAAAGGCAGAACTCAGGGGGCTGTGAGAAAGGCAGCTACATAAATGCCACAGCTGTCAAGGAGCAGGAAGCAAAGCTTTTTATGGTTCAAGCCTGGAACAAACAGTCATTGCTTTGGTCCACTTTCTCCACCCCATGCCAAGACTTCAAGGCGGGCTCCCTCAAAAGAGAAGTCAACCTGAAGTGTAAAGAAGAATCACACAAGAGATTCTTCCTCTTGTGTCATTCCTGTGAAAGGTCATCTCTAGTCAGAAGCATCAGTCACAGTCTTCTGCCTTGACTTACCCATAGGATCTTCTCCCAATTTTGGTAGATATGCAAAGCCTTGCTTGGATCCAAATAGTTACTACGCCCAGACCTGCTGCATCAGATTTCTGAGTTTCCATCCCATGGCCCTAAGTGGTGGCTTTCACAGACATTGTGGCTCCCTTTTGGCCCCTAGACACCTATGGAACCACTGACTGTGCACAGTTAATGACTTCAGGAGCACAGATCGACTCCACTCTGGAGCAGAGAGACTGTGGCCCACCCTGGACAGCCTTGTTCCAGCAACACCTCTGGGTCTGCAGCTGCAGACTTCAGACCCAGCTACCAAACCATTGAAAATCCAGAAAACCAAGCTATTTTGATCAGGGCCAAATGCAAGGTTCAGACTTGCTTCAATGATGAGCTTCTTTGTGAGCCTCTACTCAGCGCTTGAAATTGTGACTTTATTCAAATGCCTGTTATTGTCTACAAAAGTAATCAGGCATACAATTGTGTTCCTCCTCCTGATTCAGATGAACGTTAAATTGGTCTTACAGAATGTCTGTTTTATCTGTCTGGCCATTCTACAGAGGAAACCTCATCCTCTACAGCAGGTTTTAAAAAAAGATGCTGACATCTTGCAACTACCCTTGCCTATTGAGGCTAACTTTCAGGTTTTGCCTTCCGCCTCAGGAAACTGACATTTTATGAGGCCTTTATTGATCTCACTTTGGCTAGATCGGTGAGCCATCAGATTGCTCACTCATCAAACCCATGCGTGACTAAATTCTTATCAAAGAGTTTGTGCCTTCCTTTCAGAGCCTGATCAGATGGACAGATCAAAATTCCTCACTGGAATGCAAAATTAAACTGAGGTAATGGGCCATCAATGCTGTTGTTCCTAGCAGAAATACAGAACCTCTGACTACATCCATGCAATTTTGGTCAGCAGCCATAGTTCTGAAACCTAGAAGACACACATCAGAAGACTAAATCGTCCTGGATTTCTCATTCTGCTTTCTTTTAACTTTATGGAGAGGCTGGAAATCAGCTTGTTCCAACTATTCAGTTGTGAAAAACAGAGAAGAAAAAGCATTTCTGACCAGCCAAAATTCAAGGAAATATGCAAAACCTCCATTCAAATCTTTACTGAATGAAAAGCTGAGGCCTTAGAAAATGTATATTAACACAGTGAAGCAAAGAAGATTCAAGTACAAGGATGCATTATGCATTTCACATGCCAAAGCAATTCCTCTAACCGAGGACGGCAGCACGTTGATAAGATCTATCAAATAATGTATTAAAAAATAAAGACCTATTTTCTAATAATCTAGAACCATGGATGCTTAAGCTGGTAAAAAAAAAAAAAAAGACCGCTAGTCCAGGAGAAGAAATTACCTACTGGTTTCCTGGATGCGCTCTGTGAGTGGGAAAACCAATATGGATTTTGAAACAAGCACAAGCAAGAACCTTTTTAACATAGGAAAGCTTTCAAATTGCATATTTAATAACAGTTTGAAATGAAGACAAACATTCAGAGAATTAGCAGCTGCAAAATACCTTCGTAGTGATAGCTGCTGTCTGAGATGTGCTTTTGGAAACCGAGCCGGGAGAGCCTGGTGACCCTGGGGAACCTGGCGATCCTGGGGAACCGGGAGACCCAGATAGGCTGCTTGCTGAGGACTGGCTGGTGAGGTTAGTTTTTGTACCACTAGAGAATGAAAGTTTAAAACTTGGACTTTGTCGACCTGTGAGATTCGTTTTCAAAAGCACCTCTTTTTCTTCACTGTCTTTTACTGAAACAAAGAAAACATTAATAGATTACAAAACACAGGATTTGTTGGCAAACCATGGCCTTTTTTTTTTACACTACCCAGATAAGAACAGAACTATGGGCAGGGTAGTGCCTCGACAATTATAGTCTTAGTGACCCACTACACTCCAGTGAACAACAAGAACATGTTACGAATATGGGCTCTTTGACACCTTTGATTTTAAGGCGCAACTTTCTAGCCTTCCCCAAGTAGCAGGATCTCCAACTACACACTCCCCAATTTATTCTTTAGCCGATTATAACAAATTCAAACTGCACCTATTCGTAAGGCAAGATCCATATAAAACACTCATTCCGGAATATCAGTAAACCCAGTATGTTCTTTATAAATTAATTCTGCCACTGTATCACATTTTTTTCACCTTTAAATGTTATTAAAATATAGACACCATTTCATATCAAGGTTATTACTATATCTAGAAAGCCCATCACAGCTAGCATCCCACATTCTTCATAACAGTCACCAAATGAGTCTGGAATCAGACTTCTTTTTTAGCATCATATTCTTGGCACGGTAATTATTCTTTATTTTGGTACTAAAGCCAACATCGTAGTTAAGATCAAAAGCTTCAAAGAAGCTTCCAGCTACTTCTGCTTCATACGACACTAGAATTGGAGCATAGGTCACAAGTGCAACCAATGAACAACCTCCTCCCAAAATCTTTGTACCTAACATCATTCTTACATTTGCAATTTTACCCCAAAAAACCTGCTTTACACATTGCTCTAGCATCTGGTAGCATGATCTTACTGCAAGTCATTACTAGAATAAAGGTCCCAAGAAATAATTGTTAGTGTGAATCCTTTTAATAGGGTTGTCTCTATGTCTATCACATCCAATTCATCCCTCTACATTTATTTCAATTTTAGCATAGAATATTCTTCTGTGTTCATAAAAATGTGACCACAACATATTAGGCGCATGATGAGTTTCGTATACCATGATCTTGGAGACAATCTCTTCAAAAAGCCTATCAGTAGCAACCAAATATGACAAAACATTTTTCAGTAGATTAAATGTATCCTTCACTCACAATCAATAGACTTCTCAGGTCTAGAAAAAAAATATACAGTGAGGCTATATTTGTTAATTTAAATGTAATTGTTTGCAAATCCTTCCAGCATTCCCACTAGAGTTTCTACTTTAATCAAATTGATCCTCTAGTCTATGTAGATGCCTCTGATGAGGCAGGAGCATTAGGTTTCAGAGATTTATATAAATCTCACTGGTTTTTGACGCAAGAAAATATGTTCAACCATTTTTCCCCATTTTAATTGGATGAAAATATTAAATTGGAATGCAGCTTCTCAATGTCTTCTGGCTGAAGGAAAAATAGCAGAAAACCTTTGGTTGTATAAATATTTATGCTTAAACCTTCATATCCATTTGCACTTTCTTTAGACTTTTCCTACAGTGTCTCATTTTTCCCTACATGAATGTTTCTAAACATACAAAAAGACAAATATAACAGTTTTTACCTTAATGTGCCCCATATGTATAACTTTAGACACAGAGTTTGCAGTCTTGTTTGTTACTGAAGAGCTGCTGCCCCTTGAAGGGCATGTCAACCTAATGGGCTTCCACATCACCTAAAAGTAGAAGTGGGGCTTTATGCTCCACTCATGAACGCATCAAGTACATCACAAAGCACAAATCAGTCTAGTCAATGCATATTTTACATCTGAATCAGCTGGGAGAATGAGTGCGCACCCTGAGAACCAAGACATCTATCCTCTTAGACTACTGTGTCTGTCCAGGAGAGTCACTGGGAAAGTGGCAAGCTTTGCGTTCACCAAGGAAGCCTGTGCTACAAGCCTCTTTGAAGTTGGGTGAGCATCAAGGATCATGGTGTCCAGCAACACATCACTGAAATTATACACCTGTTTGTCAAGTGGCAAAATCATTGAACAAATTATTTCAGCACGGTGTGAACTGGCATTGCAAGTGCTGCCACTGCTTTCATTACAACCACCACATAAATAACGGCCTCCGCAGAAAGGCAACATTCTAAAATAAGTAGGTCTCCCTTCAGATGATGTGGCTAAGCCACTGATATTATTTCATGTCCAGCAACCACAACATATGCAAGGTTGCCAGCTTTGCTTAAGTCTCCCTCCGCTCAGAAAGGATACCGTACTACCGTTCTTCATAGAAATAACAAAACCAAACTGAACTGTTCAAAGCTTTGGTTACGCCCCATGTAGCATTATATGAATACGGCCCGATGTATCTGAGGAAACGTTTTTCGTTTTATGTCCCAGGACCAGGTAGACACTTGCGTTCCTCAAATTCGTGCCTGGCCTCCATACCCAAAATTCGTTTGACAAGAAAGGGGTGCAGCTCACTGTCTTATTTGGCAGCTAAGTGGTGGAACTCTCTCCCCTGTTGCTCCACAGTCTTCAAAATCCCGCTCAGTTCAGGAAAAAACTTTAAACTTTCCTATTCAATTAAGCCTGTTTTCTTCTGTTTTCACTGTGTTCATGTGCTGGCTCGTGCCGGGACACACTTCTGAGTAGCCGTGCGCGTTACAAATCACCCATAACATAACAAAACAGGTCTGAGAATATAAAAATGCCAGAGATCCTGAACCTGAATATTTTTACTGGCATGATGCATTATGTGAGGTGGTTGCTAGTGTAGATGACCGTTTTGAATCCAAAATACCGCCGCAGAGATTGGCACCAATGGTTTCTGAAGCAGTTAGATACCTAGATCTTGGAAAAGCAGGGTATTTCAACTACATCAAACACATAAAAATGTGACAGAGGGGAGTATGTGTGGAAATCTGAAATGCCTAAAGTCAAACCAGGAGGTCAGACAGCAAAAAAAAAAAGAAAACACAGGATGAGGAACTTTACAATGGGAAGCATAACATCTTGAAAAGATCTTTTTGAATTTTGTCAATTTAAAACCAATTCATGTACTTTTACTGAATGAGGAACAGTAGATTTTGGAAAGCTAAATACCATTAAGTGCAAATGTTAAAACGTTTCTAAAATGGATTGACTTGCAGGATCAGAGGTGCAACACACAATTAAATTCAGCCGAGGATTTTTTTGTTCTATAATAAGCCACCATAACAAAGAATTGCACCGATTTTTCAAATCAAATAATCCAAAACATCGTTGCTGCATTCAATCTCTTATCACACAGATGGTCCCAGAAAATATGATTTAGAACCAAAACCCATAGTAAACAGGCATACTGTACCTAGCTATGTAATAGTAACTAACCAGCATGGTGATGAAGTGAGATAAAGCAAGTACTATCACTTAGTGTTTTGATGACAGCATTTCCTCAGCAAACATATGGGCAAAAATTGATAAGAAAAAAAGAGTTACATCTGAGTTGGGCTATTAACTCTTAAGGTTGCTAACTGTAGGAACAAAAACTGGAAAATATTGGAAGGGCAGTAGTGGGGAACAAAAATATTGGCCAATAAGAATTGGGCGGGTTAAGTGATCATGAACAAACCTCAGCTATACACAGGATCTATATGGTTAACCATGGATGATTTACTTTGGGGGCATACTTTTGACAGCAGACCTCAATAGCAGTACAGACCATTCTGCACAACTGCATTACAGAACAGTTTTATGTGCAATTTCAGTTTACCTGTACTCAATTCACATGTATCTTGTGATTGAACCACATAAAGCTTACATAAATATGTACGGCAAAATCCGGATGCCAGTACAACAAAACACACCATACTATTACATTAGGAAAATGCAAATGTCATAAAAAGCATCTTCTAGAAACGGGACTGGAAGTACAGTGGAAGCATGCTTAAAAGTGCTCTGCAATCATATACAAAGGGTAAGCACTCAACAATGATCACTAATTCAGAACTGCAACTACAAGCAGATTCTTTCACCTTCGGACACAGAAAAAAACCCTTTCTGAAATACTTACATTTTTTCCTTTCCATAAATTTACTGATAGGATCTATAATATCCTCATCAGACTTTGCTTTTTCAGATGGCGGCACCACTGCTTCCCCATCTTCAAGCTCATCCTCATCTGTGTTGAACCACATTTCTTCCTCGTCTTCCAACGTTCTAGCATCCCTCCGGTACCGATGGTTCCTCAGAATAGAACGCATGCTGCAACAAAGTACCAAGAAACTGACTCAGTACGTTTAACACAAGTCATGGAGTTCCTTTGCATTACCACCAAAAGTGTTAAAACAAAAGCTGTTGGTATTTTGAGTTAACTTTACTTTGCATGTTCTGTAAAGTGTTTCATAACTTTTTTTTCTCTCTAAATGGAATTTTATGCTCCCAAATTGTGACAGCAAGAAAGGCAGTTAACTTAACAGTAGTAGAGCGAGCATTTAAAATAACAATTAGCAGCAATATTATGTGACTGTTTACCATAGGTCTAAGCCAACACACATTCAATTTTCCATCATCAAACCCATGGCAAAGAAAACAAGCATTGGCATAGTCAATAGGTCTCGCCTTTGGGATCTTATAGTGTTTAACCAGAGCTATAGGCTTTGTCAATGTCTTTAAGCTATGCTTTAGAGCAGTGTGGTTGGTGTGTGGCATGTTGAAAAGTTATAATAAAAGAGTATTATAAGCATTTTGCAACCTGATATATAACTAGGGCTCCCGGTTTTATGGTATTTATTTTTTTGCCATTTCCGTCTGTATTTATCCATATTTATTTTTCGGGATTTTTTCTGTATTTATCCACATTTATTTTTGCCACAAGAAAAAGACGACGATACAGCTAGTATTTTTCCACATTTATTTAAATTGACAATGCACACATGCGCTCAGTTTTTATTGGTCAACACTATACATTCATTTGAAAAATTTGCCTTTTGCAAAATGTCCCAAATATGCTTAAATGTGCTATCACAAGCCATTTGTCTTAGAGCCGTGCAGTTTCTGTCATCGGCAGAATGCCACATCCCTTCCCCCACTGAACACCATACTGCCCCACTGAGAGAAACTCACACTGCCTTCAGCTGCAACCCAATTGTGCCCCACCAGCGCTAAAGCTGTCCCTGGCCATTACTATGAGGATTGATGTTTTGTGTGTGCAGAGGAGAACAATCATTTGCAATGCAATAGGTCTCGCATTTACGCTAGTTTAAGCTATTGGCATAGTAAATGACAATGCCTTTTATTTATCGGTTTTAGAAAATATATATAAATAAAAGGCATTGTCATTTACCATGCCAATAGCTTAAACTCTGGTAAATGCAAGACTTATTGCATTGAAAATGTTTGTTTATTACTCCTTTGTCTGCCCATAGCATGTTCCAGGGAGACTAGCAAGCTTCTTGTAACACTACTTGAATCGAAAACACTTTCATAATATCTTAAAATGTTTGTTGCATTCCAACAGGCAGGCTGCATGAAGCAAAATCAAATGTTTCATTAAACAAAACAGAGTGCATGTGCATTAAATAATTACAAATGATTTTTCCACTATACTGCTTCCATTTTGTAAGTATATAACCAATGGACATTGTAACGGGTCCTTTCCGGGCCCTGTAGTCATGTCATTAACTTTTCAGGCAAAAACACTCATTGAGATAAGTTAAGGTAACCATGTTGTTCCTGCTCACATTT
Source organism: Lissotriton vulgaris (assembly GCF_964263255.1). NCBI lineage: Eukaryota > Metazoa > Chordata > Amphibia > Caudata > Salamandridae > Lissotriton > Lissotriton vulgaris. The sequence goes on along the minus strand of NC_141697.1, from coordinate 330,515,161 downwards.
CATATGCTGTACTTAATCTTGCACTCCTTATGAGTGTTTGCTTTTTCCAGGATGTTGTTACTTTTTTTTTTTTCAGACAGCATATTACTCTTGTGTAGTGCATAATTTGAATTGAGTCACTTCCAGGAGTTTATAGCGGGGCACAATTGGGTTGTAGCTGAAGGCAATGCAATTTTCTCTCAGTGGGTTAGTATGGTGTTCAGTGGGGAGAGGATGTGGCACTATGGCCAGAGCTGCTAAATATGGAACTGGGGAACCAGGCTCAGCCGTCATACCTAGTCCACCAGACTACTCTCCTGAGGGAGCACATTCCCATGCTAGACCTTAGAAGGCCACGCCAGACCTTAGAAGCCCACGCCAGACCTTAGAAGCCCTGGTGTCTTGGCATCAGCAGGTTGGCCCTAGCAGTGGCAAGTGTGAGTTAACCTTGAAGGTCTGTCCACCACAATCCATACTGACGTTCACCTCCAGTCTTGCGGGTAGGCCTACGAAGCAGCATACCCTAGAGCAACAGCGACTCTGTGAATGAGGTCTCAGGACCCTTGAGGCCTGTATTCCTCACCCATTGGTACCTCCATTGGCCTTGTTTTAGCAGTGGTAGTGCAACTCACCACGGATCGGCAATGCAGGATTTGCACGGGCACCATACTAAGTTCGCAAACGTTACGGTCTCTCTGCTTCATGCACAAGCACTTTTAACACATGCTGCCTCCTTCGTGGCCAATGGAATTATGCAGCAATGGAGGACAAAATTATGTTGCAGTGTTAACTAAATTATACAGCAAAAAAAGTCTATTGTAATGCTGTATGTTTTCCGATACTTTATTATTTTGACATCTTTACACATATTAACAGTCTCTGCAAAGATTTTGCCTCATCTGTACCAGTGCAACATACAAATGCAGCAGTGAGAACGGTGACCAGTCAACCTTTGCAAAGGGCCCTCTCCTTTGCAGCAACACAAGTCACATTTTTTGTAACTTTTGATCTGTTTGAGCTACAAACACGTTTTTTTGTTAAAATAGTCAGATTATGCAGCAGATGATATATTATGTGGCAAATATGGCAGAGCCTAATTATGTGGAAAACATTTGCAAACTAGGATATTTTGCCATTCATGTTTGAACTGCTTTTGTGGAAAATTGGAGAAGTGCTGATGATAGAAACTGCATGGCTCAGAGACATATGGCTTGTGATTCCATTTTTAACCTTATTTGGGACATTCTTTGATTAGAAACGTATCCCAGTTTGTGAATGTATTTTAATGTCGATAACTCATATTAAACCTTAAACATGTGTATCCATTGGTTGAATTAAATAATGTACTAAGCTGGAACTGGTCACTGAAATCCCAAACAAATACTAAAAACTGGGATGGTTTGCTCTTTCTGGCCACACCTCTGGCTCCACTCACGGACCCATTCCTCTGGAAATTCCCGCCGTCTGATACAAACTCCCACAGTTTCCCTACTTTTTTGTACCCAACTTCGACCACTGGAAACATACTGGGATCCTCCCTCCAAAAAGATAGCAATACTTCTCTCTGACGATTGCCAAAAAGCATGAAATGTGTACATGAAATCTTCCAGAACATGATTTCAAATTATAATTACTAACTAGCTCGAGGCTTCTCTAATGGCTATATCCGGCGGGCCCACTTGGCCGGTAGAATACGGAGGACATTAAACACTACAAATACAAGAATTCTAATGGAAAGGAAGAGCAGATCGAATAAAAGTCAAGAAGCGATATGTTGGGGAGGGAGCAATCAGATTGTGCAAGAATTTGTAAAATTATATTCAGAGTCGAGTGTCTCGCAGTTTGTGCAATAATCCTCTCTGAATATCAGGGAGGGGGATGTGGTATAACAGCCAAAACTGCCTACTTTGGAACTTTAGAACGAGGTTCGAGGCTCAGCGCCGGCTCAACATCCTTAGATTCTGGGCAAGTCAATTAATCTCCCCGTGCCTACAAAAAATGAATAACTGTCATGCGTAATGTGGTTGTCGTCAGGTAAAGCGCTCCGAAATCTTCGGGTTCTAGTAACTTCCAAGCACTAGAATTGCACGAGACTGTGAGTGACACTAGTGTGTGTGCAAAGGAGGTCTTGCTGTGTAGCGCCTAAACAGAACCGTCTTCTAAGAGGAGTCACTGAGCTCCAGACAAATAGAATTCTCACATCCCTACCCCCAATGATAATGAGGGGAATAGAGCGGGTTTGGCCCTCTTAAATCCATCAGCATAAAGCTTTGCAATTGAGCTCTCTGCATTCTCTGTGTGAGCCGTTCTTTTTGCCAGATGCTTTGTTTAACGAACTTGCTGGGAGGGGTTTGTCTCTTCTCCCGTCGTTCATCTCTGCGACAAAGGTGGCCCAGCACCCTGCCGCATCTCTGTAAATGGTCTTTCAAAGACCTGTGATGTGCTCGGGTGCGGCTGGCAGCGCCGTGCCTGCCCGGGAAGGTGTCTCAGCCCGGGCTGACACCTCTTAACCCTCTAAGGAGGGGGAGACACCAGATTGCAGCAGAACAAAATGTACTAGTATTTTCCCGTTTTTACATATAAATACAGATAAAGGAAAACTTGTTTTCCGTCTGTATTTATAAGTAAATATCCGTAAAAACGGAAAACCGGGAGCCCTATATATAACCAAGACATTATGTACAACTGAACGACCCAATTAAAAATAGAACATACATGTATTTTTTTTTGTCCTTGCGATTTCTTCATGCCTTTTCTAATACTTTTTTCTTTTTGTTTTTCATGGGGGGGGGGGGGGGGGGACACAACAGGAGAGGGGAGGTTTCAGAAATAGTACCTGAACTGCAACATGAGCAGCGGACGGACACTAGGGGAGATCCAACAGATGCCAAATTCCAAGGGCAGACTGAGGTGATGTTGGGTGATGCTGGGGTGGCCCTGAGTGATGCTGGGGTGGCCCTGTGTGATGCTGGGGTGGCCCTGAGTGATGCTGGGGTGGCCCTGAGTGATGCTGGGGTGGCCCTGAGTGATGCTGGGGTGGCCCTGAGTGATGCTGGGGGTGATGCTGGGGTGGCCCTGAGTGATGCTGGGGTTGGGCTGAGTGATGCTGTGGTGACGCTGAGTGATGCTGTGGTGGTGCTGAATCATTCTGAAGTGGTGGTGCTGCGCTCTTTAAATTAATATGGCATATACATATGAAGTGTTAGGCTGAAATATTTTCTGGGAAATGGCATATATGAGAAGAAAGGATTAAAAACAAAAATCGATGTTTCCAAGGACCTGATTATAAGTTGACTGGTACTGGTGGAGTGCAAACTCTGCATGTGAAATGTGTGCTCACATGCAGTGGCACTGTGCCGGTAGGAGTTAAACCACAGGATGGGGAATAACTGTGGACCCGGTATTACTAGGCATAAAACCACATGGAATTCCTGATTGCCTGGGGTTTGACGCACACTTTAACCCGCTGCTCTGAGAAGATGGTGAAGGTGTGTGGCCGATTCTGCTGGAGGTGAGGGTGAAGTGAGAGCGAGAGGGGAGTAGAGAATAAGGGAGGGAAGAGGTAGATACTCCTGGTAGGGGTCCAAAAATGCTACCCTGCAAGAAGGCAAAGTCAGGGGATGAACTTTGGCAGCTGTTGTAGCTAAAGCCTTCTGTGGTGTTACCAGACGTAATTGCCACTTGGTAAAATCAGTTCAGGTATTCCCACACCAGGGAAAGCTAGATGTGACAACACCACCCCACTCGTGATCGGATACAGCAAAATTCTAACGGTAATTCCGTTCTTCCTGACTGGTAGTCTGTCCTTAAGAAGAGTACTTGAAAGCACAGACGTAGTAATAATCTAAGCTTTCGTAGCATTATGTCAATATTCCATTTCACAAAGCACTATAATAAAATGGTGGTTAGTGTCATCCAAATGAATGGCAGAATGAACGGCAGAGTCAGCCATTATTTCACCAAACCACAACTCACAGACGGTGAGGTCAATAACTCAATACAACCTTATAAAATGATGGCATTAGGTGCATGAACTCACCTGGGATGAAGGCCAGCATTAAATGAGTGCACATTGATATGTTTCAGTGGGAGTCTCATATGCTGCCCACGAGGCCTCTGGCAGTGAAGGTGCGCTTCACAGAAAGCCTAACTCCTGTCAGGGCTTCAGTGCGCATGGAAGCAGCATAGACACCAGCTCAAAAGCAATGTTTATGTTTGAGTACTAGATTAAACAGCCCGACCCCGCAGTACGCTTGGAGTTTGTACAACAACCATTGTGAAGGTTGGAGGAGCTCTTGGCCACAGGAGGAAGTGCTCTGTTTGGAAAATTTTATTTTTCATAGGACGGTGTCAGGACGAACAGTACAAGGGGCAGAATGCGGGCAGTGCAGCTGCTTCCAACTAATTGGATTCCAGAAAGAGACCCGGGGCAGGGCGCTCTGCTTGCCGGACAGTTGGTCATGAACCCTGAAGGAATTAACTCTTTCAGTGATCCTTCTTTAATAATGAAGGACCGCTGAAAGAGTTAATAACCGAGTAAAGAAGGGAGCCCCTTGGCCTAAAACAAACTTATTCAAAATTTAAATGTTCCCAAACTCCGTCGTGCAGGGAACCATACACGGAAAAAGCCAACATTTTAATAGAATATCATGAAGTTTAGGGCCCTAACCAGAGAAGACAGCACTGGCATTGAGCTGTTACAACAGTTACTTCTTTTTCTCACTGAGAAAATGCAGCACAAGTAGAGAGTCTTGAGATGAAAACGCAGAGAAACCTGATGTGCGTTTCAATGTATACTGACATTTCCTTTGAACTTGGTAAAAAGATGATGTTTATTTATTTATTAAGTTTAATATAGCAATGGCTAGACCCGGAGGTATCGGAGCGCTTTACATAAGGAACATAGCAATAAAGTTTCACAGTTACATCAATTAAAACCAGCTGACGTGTCGCTCTCATTGGAAACTGACTTGTAATGAACTAAGACATACTATCGTCCAACAAAATGGCGATCACGGCGGATGAATACTACACAAATAATCCCTCTGCTAGATTAAAATTCTACATAGATCTCCAAACAAAGGATACCACCAAATCTCCAAACCTTGGCAGGCACTTTGCCATACAATATGTACACAAATCTGGCTAAAACGGACAGACAAGTCCAGAACCTTACAGTAAACAATGCGCTGACCGGAAGTAAAGTTCAGTAACGACATTTATGTCAATGCAGCTGATAAATAACCGCATCGCACGAGTGACACAAGTAATTAGTTCGGACTTTTTGGTAAGAAGCAATTTGCATTCTGGGATTTGTAGTTTTGGTCTTCACATTGATTAACACTGGCTAAATATCTCAGCATGCAGTAATGATACCTTGTTGAAAGGGAACGATTGGCTGATGGCTTCACTAGAGCAGGGGGTCCATTCCCAGCCGGATCAGCGCACCCCAGAACACGTTACAACTTGGATTACTATAATCTCTGATAATGAAAAACTCCCTGCAAAAGGCATTATATGTGAGTGCATCAAATGTGCGTAGGTTTAAAAGTGCATTGGGTTGTCACTAGCGAAACTACTTTTGACGCAGGTGATTGTCAACACACTGGAGAGAACTTCAATCTTGGAAGTTTGTGGGGAGCAGCAGAGAGATTTACAAATTTATCATATACATGACAATGAGAATGGTACATATAACCAGAGGATGTTTAATAAAAATAACAATTTGAAGAAAATAAAAACTACATTTAAGTGGCTTCACAAATACTCCAAAACACAGCACTGTATGGAGACTGTTTGCATAACTGCAGTCAGAGGTACAAAGCTTCATGTACTGAGAGTCGGCGTGTGTTCCAACAAGGTGCTATCAGACCCTGCCCCGTCCTAAACAGGGCCCCTTAAGTGCATGCACGACCCACGCCCACTACTCACCCTCGACCCCAGATGCATGCTGCTGTGAGTTTCAGTCATGCCGCTCCTTCCGGTCTGAATCTGGTCCTTCGACTCAGGCTCCTGTCCTGACCCCAAAAAATGAAGAGGAAACCGCTTGCCTGACTGCCTTTTCCTCTCCTTCCAGGCGCACTCCCCCATTAGATGAGGCTGCAGTGGGGAGCGTGCATGCCGCGGAGGACTAGGCTGTGCTGGCGGGGTGCGTTTCGGTGCACAACAGCAGCCTGTGCCTCCGGCTCCCAGTCCGGGCTCTCACGCAAGGCTCCCACCGCTGCTCACAGACCCGTCAGCAGCACAGGTCAGACTCAGAGCATCAGAGGAACACGAGCGGCCGGCAGCGCGTGCCAGACTGACTGGGAGCCTGGGAGCAGGGGTGGGGAGCGCGAGCGGAGGAATCCGTAAGGTTGCTGCTCCCGCTAGGTAACCGCCAGTTCGGTCAGATGGAAGCGGAAACTAATTTGGGACAGATTCTCGGCTGTCCTGCAGTTCCCCCGGGGCACAAGCAGGCATCCACTTCTGTCTTTTTGCTGAGATCAGCTGTAATGACAGAAGTGGATGCCTGCTTGATATAGTGCAGTACCAAAACATATTTAACTTTCCCTGTAACTATCCATCAAACTTACGAGACGGGCAGGTTAGTTAGGAATCTGCAGGCAGATAGATTATCCACCAGAAGGATTGTGACCCAGGGTAAGTAAATTTATCTTCGGATACTTCTACCTACAGACTAGATTACAAAGCAATACCCTAATAGGAGGAGGGTTGATGGATGGTTAAACGAGAAAATCCTGCAAGACTGACCTGCCAAAGTGACCATCACTGTGCACTTCAGAAAGCAGACAGTAATGTTTGTCAAAGATATGCAAATTTACACTCTGTGTGGTGTGGTTGTGTGACCTCATTGTGTAATAAACTCACAAACCCCTCTTGAGTCTAGTCAGGCTCTTCTGCAAAACCTTAGCTCATGCCTGGGATTTGAGCAGTCAGGCTTTGTTAAAGGAACAAATACAAAACATTTGGAAGTACCAAAACAGTTGAAAATGAAAGAAACGTGACACAAAGGAAATCAGATGCCAATTTATAACAAACATTTGCAATGCAATAGGTCTTGCATTTACACACGTTTAAGCTATTGGCATTGTAAATGAAAATGACTTATTTATGTCTTAAAACCGAAAACATAAAAGACCTAAAAATTCACGTTTTATGGATAAATATAACTAACACAAGGACAGATGATCACTCAGGGGCACTAGGGTGATCTGTAACATATTTATTGGTTAACAAAGGCATGGACTAGGGCCATGTTGTATAACTCGAAAAGCAAACTTTAAACACTGTGCTTTTCCACTAAACTGTACCCTTCACACTGCTTCCATCTAACCTCTGACCTGAACCCATAAAGACACAAGGGTCAAGGGATTAATAACCCAGCAGAGCTCAAAATACCCGGAAGCAGAAACTAAGGGGGTATCGAGCTTTCTACTATACACAGAGCAAATAAAGTGGTTTTATGACCTCAGGACAAGAGCTGGGGGAGGCCAGAAAAACACAAAAGGCAGACTTTCTGAGAAAGATTCCCTCAGCCTAAAAGTCACTTAAAAACACTGATTTTATTCATCTGCTAAAAGAAACGCATTCCAACCAGAAGGCAAACTTAATAACCAATTACATGCATGTGTGACTAGGGAAACGCAAAAAGCCAGTAGACCTAGGGATATGAGGACCCTCCGAACAGGAACTCGCATGCCTTGCTGAAAAGGATGGGCCCATTTCCTGGATGTCAGAAATCCACTGGAGAAGAGGGAAGGTGCGGAGAAGGGTGGTGTCCTGTACCAACCCTATCAATAATATTAATTTGTACGGCAACCGGTGAGGAAAAACCCATGTCGTCTACATACAGGAATATTGGGATGCTGGAGCTCCTGATATGGGCAGCAACAACCGACATATTGATGCAATAGGCATGATCTGTTTATTATAAGAAGTTATGACAACTGCAGTAGACCTGCTGTATTTACTGTGAAACGCGTTTGTTAAAGCCAATGAGCCTTTAGTGTGGATAGGTATTACACAGTGATATAGGCTACAGATTGTTTCCTGAAATCTCACATATTACCTAGTAGTAGGAAATGGTGTTGGTTACTCTCTCAAACTGTAGGGGTGAGTAATTTTCATGTGATAATCCTTGTTAGGGTCTTTTGAGGGATATTGTATATTTTGGCAACTGTAATTTTGTACATATTTGTAATTTATAACTGTAGGCTAGATGTTTGTCAGCTTGTGCACAATGCAGTGAGCATGTGTTAGTTATGGCGACCAGTCAATGCAAAAAGCTATAAGCCTTAATTGTTCACTTAGAAATGTTGGGTCAGGTTCCATCAGTTCGATTGGTTCAATATGGAAGGTTATGACAAAGCCAGTTGGCCTGCCCAATTGTAAAACTAATACATTAGCAGCAACAAAAGGATTTTAAGGGTGGATTCATATTTCATTGTGTTCAGCCCTGTTAACAGGTGTTTGCTGAATAGAATCTCACAGATTACAGTAGAAGGCAAGCGATTTAGTGTTGTTGATCCACTTGAAAAAAACAGGCATTAAAGATATGTACTATGATAAACTTTGCTGGGCCTTCCTAGAAGGCATTTTATATTGCTTGGACAAGTATAATTTTGTACACAGTTGTAAATATATTACTTCATACCGGTTGTTGCTTTTTTGGAAAGCTTATTCTCAATACACAATGCATATTAGTTTCCTGGGAAAATTTAAGTCCGATGATATGGGTCTTACCTTTTTATTTTTTTGAAAAGCTGTGCTATGATAGAGATATTTGGCTGATTTCTTTATTATGGAACATATTAAAGCCAAATAGCCATGTACATGTACAGGTGGGTCGTTGAGACATGGTATGTCGCAGATTCATTTAGCAGAAAAGGAGTTACTCACTTTGACAAACTTTGGGGGGGCAGAAATTTGCACTGTAATAATTCTTACAAGAAACTCTTCGGAAGGCCTGATAGGCTTAGCGCGATATATATATATATATATATTGCAACACGCTCCAACTTTGTGTCGTCAGAAATACGGCAAGCACGCAGGTAATCCGATGTGTAGAAATCCTTTATTACAAACCCCCTCACCCCAGACACGTTTCGCTATAAAAAAATATATATATACACACACACACATATATATATATATATATATATATATACATACATATAGAGAGAGAGTTCTGAAGCACACTAAAATGACATGTATATATATATATATATATATATATATATATATATATATATATATATATATATATATATATATATATATATATATATATATATATATAAATATAAAAAATAGGTCCGCGTCTGCTTGCTAAACGGGAGATTGCGGGAGCAGCTTGAAAGCAGTCTGTTGGATATTTGACTGGCGAGGCTTTGACCAGTTCAACGCAGACCCCCAATCGAGAAGAGGCGGCTGACAAGCAAAGCTATCACCGCCGTGTTCTTCACGAGAGGAATTTGTGATCCGGAAGGATTTTTTTCTCAGCCAGCCCCCCCTCTGCCGGGATTGAGTCGACAGGATCGCCCGCTATGCTCGTGGTGTCGGAGGACGCTCGAGATAATTGCAGGACGTGCAAGGTAGGACTTTAAGGCTATCGAGGGGTAACTGAAGTGCAGGGAACGTTGGACACAGAAGATTACTTAATACTTTTGCCCAGAAATCGTCCCTAATTAATTATTTGTTCATTATCATGTCGGCCGACACGCTAAAAGACCGAGAAGCGGCAGCTTTGGAACTATTTGACTATGTAGCCCGAGCAAGCAATCAGTCATCACAATCTGGGGCACAAGTCATAAAAGTGAATGAGGATTTAAGAAGCAATGCAAACGCACTGGAGAAATTGATGCGCGGGGAACAGGCTAAGTAGTGGGAGAACAAGTCACTGCAGCGTTACCTGGATGTGGGGAGAATTCCCAGAGGTTTACGTATTTTGACAGCTCCTAGCTATGAACAGCCGAACCCTGAAATGATGAAGGAATGGGCCCAATGCAATCTGGACTTCTCTAGATGCCTAGTCGAAATTTTGGTAAAATACGCAGAAATAGATAGAATTGAATTGCAAAAGCGCGTTGAGACACTTACAGAAGAGATATCTTCCATGGGCCCTGTGGAGGAAATAGCCGCTTCTCGGATCCGACATGGTGTGAGATCGAGAGATTCGGTTTCACTTTCGGTTTCGTTGCCGGGCCCGAAGGCGGGGCGTCGGAAACTTTTTTCTGCGGTTTGACCGGGCTCGAAGGCGGGGCCGTTACCACACGGGGTCGGTTTTTTGGTAAGGGGACGTCGTCACTCACGGTTTGTTGCACGTCGAGTTCCTCGACATCCGACTCTTCCCCTTCCGACCCCGACTGATCTTCCTGATCCTCTTCTTCATCGAGGTGCTGGTCTTCGAACAGCTCCGGGATCGCCTCCGACTGCATTCTGGAAACCTCGTGTCTTCGAGCTCGACGGTTTCTATTCGTCGACTTGGAGGAGAATGCTGCGCAGGCTTCGCAGTCCCTGGATTCGTGTTCAGGCGATAGGCAGAGGTTGCACACCTCGTGTAGGTCCTTGTATGGGAACTTAGCACCACACGTTGGACATTTCTTAAATGGAGTCCTTTCCATGGACTCCGGGCTTGACCACGTCGAGAAAGGCCTCCTGTACGTCGACGTAGATCAAAGTTCTTCTTCGATGTTGGAGTCGAAACGCGTCGGAATGGAAATGAAGTCGCGTTCGATAACAATACCGTCGAATTGGAAAGGGAATACGCGCCGAAAAGTCACTTCTTTCCGAAGTCGATCTGGAGCGCTTCAATCCTCATCCGAACCCGATGGCGGAAAAAAACAATCTAAGGATGGAGCCGATGCCCATGCGCACTACCAACCAAAGGAGGAGTCACCAAGAGACAAAAGACTCTCCAAGAGAAAAACAAGTGCAATCATCCGAGCCCAACACCAGATGGCGATCTATTCATAATGTACCATCTGCAGCCCATATGCCTCGAACATGATGGTCCGCTTGCGTAAGGAAGAAGATAAAATTAAAGACCGAAAAGCATTCAAATTTCAACGGGACCGAGTGGATTATGAATGCAGGCGCATATTTACCGTTTCGCGCAAATATGAGGCCATAAAATCTTCAAAGTACGTAATACATCAGCAGCTGGTACTTCAAACAATAAACATCAGGCTGATTCTTCATATTCTGATGCCAGTTCAGCAATCGAGAGTGAAGAGGGAGATGCCAATAGAGCTTCAGCTACAAGGCCTCGTATTGCGCCCTCCCCCGCTGAAGAGATTAATTTTTTAGTGGAGGAGCGAAGAGCAACACTCAGACCGAGACTGTAACAAAAACCAGCAGGCAGAGGAGAAATTTTAAGCGTCGACAAAGGCGCAAAGCCCAGAAACGGCTCGACACCGCGAGGCAAAAACAAAAAACGCAGGAGGGGCTGGTGGAATCGCCGCTGAATTCACAAGAGTTAAATGAAAAAACAGTGATCAACCTGTCTGAGGCAGTCCTAACTAAAGCTGAAATTCAAATATTGTCCCTGGGATTATCATTCTGCAATGATTCTAACTTCGACTATCCCAACACTCGCATGGATATATATCAATTTGTGAGAAAACGCAAATTGTGCAAATTTCATGCCTTAAAAGCATCCAAAAGAGCAATCGATGATGCAGTTCCCAGCTCTCATGATACACAGACACAACGACCCAACCCAGTATTTGGTACTGAGGAATCACTATTGACTGTCCTGACGGAACTACATGAGGAAAATGCTTATTTGGAAACTGATAAGTTGTCCCCAACCTGCTTTAGTAGATCTTCAAGTAACACAAACATTGAAACCAAGAAAACACCTTCACTGCCATATTACTAAGGGATGGTATTGTTATTTTTAATGAGCATGTAACGGAAGAAATAAAGCTCAATTACAAAATTTGAATACGAAGAAGAAAGTTTCAAGCAGAAACAGACAATATTACCATCTGATCAATAAACTACAAAGCAATGATGATGTAATTGTGAGGAACTCCGAAAAAGGAGGAAATGTGGTTTTATGGTCTAAAAAAGACTACACATCTGAAGCATTATCCCAACTCAATGATCGATCCTGCTACAGACTTAGCAGTGCAGCAGCTGTTATTATATGTTCACATGATTGCTTATTGGTATTATATCTCTGCATGATTGCTATCCTATCCTGCTACTCATTTACTACCAACTTCTATATTGTACCCAATAGTTTGTTTAATCACCCTCTTGCCCCTACCCCTTGGTTCTGTAAAGCGCTCTGATATCTGCAAAGATCTTGTTTGCGCTATATAAAACTTTGAATAAATAAATAAATAAAGTGCACAAAACTGCACTTAAGCCTCCAGGCAGGCCCATCATATCAGCTAGAGCAAGTCTTTTGGAAAATGCTTCTAAATACATGGACATCTTTTTGCAAGAGTGGGTATTGAGACTATCATCTTATTTAAGGGACACAAGTGATTTCCTGAGTAAAATCAAAAGTTTTAACTGGGAACAGAAGTTCTATCTTCTAACTTTAGATGTGTCCTCATTGTACACATGTATAGACCACAAAGACGGCTTGCGCACAGTGGAATATTTCTTTCACAAAAGCAAAACGATTTGCCCCCAACATGATAATATGCTGTTAAACATGATCAGTTTCTGTCTTAACAATAACATATTTTTATTTGATCAAACGTTTTTCCAGCAAACTAAGGGTGTTGCGATGGGGGCCAGCTTCTCCCCCAGCTATGCCTGTTTATTCATGGGCTGGTGGGAGGAGCTGGTCCTCAAGGGCACGCATAATTGTATTTTAGGTACAAAGATGACCTGTGTCTGGTGTGGGATGGGACTACAGAACAAGCTATGGATTTTGTTAAACTAATCAATAACAATGATGTAAATCTGCATTTTACCTCCACCATAAGCAACATAAACATTAATTTTTGGGATGTAGAGGTCTATGCGGCAGGAAATAAGCTAGAATCCAAGCTTTATAGAAAAGAAACTGCTGGCAACTTGATTTTACATTTTTCAAGTTTCCACCCGAGACATCTGGTGCATAGCATCCCTTATGGGGAGATGTTATGCATCAAGCGAATTTGCAGTAATCCTGTAGACCTAGCGGAGGCCCAACTCCAGAGCAAAAGTAGGTTCCTTGCCAGGGGTATCCTTTAAAAACCATACAGGAGGCCATAAACAAAACCCTTAAATTAGAGATGATCTCCTCATTCCCAGGAAAACCAGAGATGGTGCACTGACGAAGGAGGCTGTTGGCTCTAAAGCAGTGAGTCTAATAATTCCATATAGTGCCAAGAAAAGACCATTACTAAAATTATAAATAAAAACTGGGCCTTGGTCAAGAGTGATCCGGTAATTTTGTGCGGAAATGCCCACCAAACCAAGCATTACCTTTAGAAGAGCACCTTCCATGCACAGCGATTTGGTATCTAGTAGTCCAGAAACATCACTATCATCAAATTGGTTGAAAGCTTCCAATGGGTTCATTAATTGCAGATCTTGCAAAGCCTGCCAATATGGCATTAACAAAAAAAGCTATTGTACTGCCTTCAGTGAGAAGGCAATTAAAATGAATAAGCCTTTCCACTGTAAGACAGAGTTTGCAATCTATATATTAGAATGCAATTGCCCTCTAAAATATATTGGCAGCACTAAACTTCCTGCAAGTTAAAGAGTTCTGCAACACATACGGGCAATTAATAATCATGACCTGACCTACCCGGTAGCCCGGCATTTTCAAGAAGCACACAACAACAACCTTGAAGACTTCTCATATCATGTTATAGATGCCATTCCAAAAACCAAAAGAGGTGGGGACAGAGAATATATGTTACGGAAACTAGAAACCCGATGCATTCTTAATTTGAACAGTAAAACCCCGGGAGGTTTAAATAACACAGAAGACCTATATACCTGCTTATAATCTGGAATCTGGTTTCTGAGGTTGCTGTGCTCCCTCCCCCCTTTCCTGCCCTGCGCGTCTTTCTCCCAAGTGGCTTCACAAAATGAATTGATGTCTACCTCATTACGAATTATAATTGATATATGAAAATTACGCAAATGAATTGAGTTCTATTACTTTAGCTGCTGTAAATTCTCTTAACCAATTAGCATATTTTTTTTATCCTTTTCACCTTATGCACTGTTTTTATAATACATATATATGTTTACAACATTTGTGGGTGTTTTATATCAAAATTGGTAGCACTTAGCACTTTTTGATCCCATTCATATGTGGCTTTTCGTATTTAGGATTTATACATTTTTATTTGGCATTTATGCAAATATTTTGATTGTGGGCTTTCCTTGAAGTAGATTATGAATTCTTTGGATCACTGGGTCCGTGAAACACACTTTTTATATCTACTTGAGGCTCTGTTAATATCTGAATTTTGGGCCGACAACAAAACCTTTTTTTATGAATGAGAGGGTTTTATAGATATTTTTAGGCATTATTATATAAAATATATATATATTTTTGTATTGCCTTTTAACCATGTCTAATTTATAAAATATATAATTAATCTCACTGGAAATATTCCGTGTACATGTCATTTTAATGTGCTTCAGAACTTCATGAGTGTTTTATTCATATTCATCATTTGCTCACCATATGAATCGCCATGAATACTGAATGTTTTTTCCATGTTCACTCTATGTAGCAATCATGTGTAAAGGTGTAGCTTTATAATTGGTCTAGCAACGGTTTGGCGTTGTCATGTGATCAAGCCACTTTGGGTTGCGAACTGCGTAATGGCCGTCGAATAAAGAAGTAATCTATGCACTTGAAAACGGGTCCGCGTCTGCTTGCTAAACGGGAGATCGCGGGAGCAGCTTGAAAGCAGTCTGTTGGATATATATATATATATATATATATATATATATATATATATATAAATCAACACATGGCAAAAACCAGGAGGACACATTTCCATAACTGTACAATCATAGACACTACCTTGACACACAGTCCGAGTGCTTTCAAAAAAAAGAAACTGATGTGTGGCACTAAGCCTACAACTTAGTTAAATGGTAGCATGCACAAGAATGTTAACATGACTAAAATGTTAAAAATAATTAAGCAAAATAAGCCTTAAACTGCATGTCCCACAATGCACTTTGACAAGCACTAAAAGATATATAGTTGTAAGGAAAGTAGGACAACTGTGTAACACTGCCGTGACAAGGAACCATCTGGTTCGAAACGCGTAGGCTGTAACAGTGTCTTAATAAATCTACAATTCCAAAGAGCGGAGTGCTGGTTTTCCTTTTTTGTGAGAAGAAACATCGGGACCCGGTCCTGGCCCCGAACCAAGCACCGACTTGCTAAGCTGTTCCCTCTGCGACGGGATCGTTTGAGTGTAATATATATATATATTCATTCACTTAAATAACCAAAGGTTTCAGGCCTTATATAGTTAGGAATTAGCATTTAAAAAACCATTGAAATTGCTCCTATATAGTTAGTTGTACTAACTATATTTCACGCACCCGCAATCCACTGCAGATGAGGTCACATATTACATCATTCATGACATGGTCAGTGACATCACTGATGACATCTCATTTGACATCACTGATTACATCACTGATGACATCATCCAGTGACTGTTTCTGATAAGTTTAAATATGTTTTACATATTGAAGAATGAGTGGATGTAGAAGTGCCTAGATGAAGGATTTAGTAGGTGCGTGACTGACTGTATGAGTGAGTGATTAAATGTGTCTTACTAAATGCATAGGTTAGTGACTAAACTGTCTGAATGTGTGCATCAGTATGTCTGTTGTTGTGTAAGCTGCTGCATGTGTTGATCAGTAGCTATATGAGTGGCTATATGGGTTATTGATTGGTTGCCCAAGTATTTGAATGGGAGACTGAGTGTGTGTGTGGGTGGCTGGGAGGTGTGTGACTGTGCATAGATGTGTGAGCAGTTGATTCACTAGGTGTATGAGTTCAAGAGTTCATGTTGAAACAGCTATATGGGCGGTTGACTGTGTGCATGGGTGTGTTGGTGAGTGAATGGATATCTCAGTGCTACATGTCCAAGTAAGTACATATGTAAAACACAGTGCATGTGAGAGTTGGCATATATAAATGACTATACATGAGAGCCAGTGAATGTGCGAGTGGCTGTATGGATCATTGTGTACTTGTAACAGTGATTGTATAATTGAGTAAGTATGTGTTAGTATATGTTTGAATAAGTAAGGTGTTGTGTGTATAACTGTATAGTTGAGGAAATGGAAGTGTGATTGATTCTTTGCATGACTGACTAGGTGTGTGAGTAACTCCATGGATGAGTGACTGTGTGTATAAGGGATCTATGGGTGAATGAGTGAATGTGTGTGTAGACCTAAGAATCAGTGAGTGCGTATGTAGTAACTGGTATTGGTGTGTCAATGGTTTCAAGAATGGTAGTCTGTATTTAACAGTGGGTGTATCAAAGGTTATATTAGAGTGTGAGGAGGTGCATCGTATTATCACATGAATGATATCATCAGTGATGTGATCAGTGATGTCAAATGAGATGTCATCAGTGATGTCATTTGAGATGTCATCAGTGATGTCACTGATCATGTCATGAATGATGTAATATGTGACATCATCAGCAGTGGATTGCAGGTGCGCGAAATATAGTTAGTGCACCTAACTATATAGGAGCAATTTCAATGGTTTTTTAAATGCTAATTCCTAACTATATAAGGCCTGAAACCTATGGTTTTTTAAGTGCATTTGCAAGGTTTTTTAAATGCTAATTCCTAACTATATAAGGCTTGAAACCTATGTTTTTTTCAGTGAATTTGCAAGGTTTTTTAAATGCTAATTCTTAACTATATCAGGCGTGAAACACATTTTTTTTCAATTAATTTCAAAGGTTTTGTAAATGCTAATTCTATTAGCGGATAACGTTTATATATGTTATTATCCTTCTGGGACCACCTGAGCAGCCATCTTGTTTCTCAGGAGAAGTGAGGCACAAGAGAGCACAAAATAAGAGTGGAAAACGCGAAAAGGGGGCAGGGTTGAGACCCCTGACCCCCTAGCCCTTCTCAGGGGGTCCCAGAAGGACCACCAAGTGCAAAAATCTTTTTTTTTTTATGGCGTACCCCGTGATTTTTTCGAATTTTTTTTTTTGCTCTCGGGGGTCCTTTTGGGACCCCCTGAGAAGGGCTAGAGGGTTGGGGGGTCTCTACCCTGCCCCCTTTGTGTTTTCCACTCTTGTTTTGGGCTCTCTTGTGCCTCAGTTCTCCTGAAAATCAAGATGGTGGCCAACACTTCCTGGTTTGGACAGTTTGGAATGTTGACAGTCGACTGCCAGCCAATCAGAAACTCGCTCGCGCACGTACACGTACGGTGCGCATACGGTGAGGGCATATAGATATATATTTTGCTCAAATTCAATTTTCTCAACTACTGTAGGGATTTTCACCAAATATAGAAAAGGCACTACTGCATACCTGTCCCTACCATTTTGCCAAGTTTAGTGTAATTCCGTTCAGCCGTTCGGGATGTAGCAGTGTCTGAAGGTCCCATAGAAAATGCCATTTGAAAAATTTCAAATTCAATTTTCTTAAGAACTACTGGAGGGATTTTCACCAAATGTAGCAAAGGCACATCTGCATACCATGCTCTACCTTTCTGCCAAGTTTGTGTAATTCCATTCAGCCGTTCGGGCTGTAACCGTGTCTAAAGGTCCCTATGGACACCCAGATTCCTCAATCGGTGCCAAAGTTATTCCCAATAGAATGTTGAGCGTATATAGATATATAATTTGCTCAAATTCAATTTCTCAACAACTACTGGAGGGATTTTCACCAAATATAGAAAAGGCACTACTGCATACCTGTCCCTACCATTTTGCCAAGTTTGGTGTAATTCCGTTCAGCCGTTCGGGCTGTAGCCGTGTCTGAAGGTCCCATAGAAAATGCCATTTGAAAAATTTCAAATTGAATTTTCTCAAGAACTACTGGAGGGATTTTCACCAAACATACAAAAGGCGCTGCTGCATACCAGTCCCTACCATTTTGCCAAATCTGGTGTAATTCCGTTCAGCCGTTCGAGCTGTAGCCTTGTCAGAATGTCCTTATGGAAATTAACATGGGGAAAAAACGTTTTGAGACCCCCTTTTTTCTCGGCCCCCGCTTGACGAATCCCCCCGAAGCTTTCAGGGAAGGAGCGGAACGCAGCGAGGCAAATTTAAGGAAAATTACAGGCAGATCCCTCAATCAGCGCCAAAGTTATTCCCAATAGAATGTTCGGAATTTCCTATGGTAACTAGGTCCTAACTATATATACCTACTGGCTATCGCCAGTAGGATAGATAGAATATATATTATATATATATAACATGATCATATCACATTGAAAAGGAGTTGGATTCAGGGCTGAGGTGGGCAATTTTCTCCTTTTAGTAGGTCCCTTTTCTTTTCATTTTTATTTGCCAGGTAATATTAGGCTACCTAGACAATACTAGTGGGTAGGTTGCTTGCTGCTAATTTTATCGGCAGTGCTTTACATTTCTTGCAATCACCAACTCTAAACAAGGCGACCATCATGGAATGGCACTGCCCATGGTGTATCATTGTTCTGCTAATCTAAGTTAGTCAACCTGTTGGTTCTAAACGTGGCAACAATGCTGGAATTTTTAAAAACAATGATATCTTGCATATGTTTTTATTTTGTGTGGGGGTGTTTTATAATGGTTAAGGGGGTGAATGAAAGAATGAGTGAATTAATAGATGCATGAGTGCTAGGGTGAGTAACAGAGCATATACTACGCACTACTGAGTCACTAAAACCAGCACTGAAGAGGCACTTTCATTTAGAAGTCAGACCTACTGACATTGCCAATATTTGTTTGTTCTTGAGAAGTCATACATCACTTACTTGTGGTGACATGCTTATTACCAGCAAGGCTCTATTAGTTGCAATCACTTCTCTGCTATGATAGAAGCAGATCCTTAATTCTTCTTTTGCTTCTCTCAAACCTATAGCCATGAAGTAACTTGAGAGCAAAGGTATTTAGGGATTTCACCTTTTCCTATCAGGTAAATAGATGACATCCCACCCCCCTGTCTAATTTAGAAACGGGGGACTTTTCCCAAAGTGTAATTCAAAGGAGGGTAGAGAGTATTTTTTTCCTAAACATCTGGGAGTCTGGCTTTTAGATACTGGGTAGGTTAAACTTGGTTAATAACAGTTGTGGTAACTGGTATTTTTCCAGTCTTCTGTGTCTAAAGGGTAAACTACTGACATCAAGTCTGAAAGCTTCTTATGTCAGAAGGCTTGAGGGAATACTCAGAATGTGGCAGGTTTGCTTGGCTTTCTGTTCTCTTCTTTCTGTTGTATCCGTTTTTCTACATGATTTCATCCCAACTCCCTTTATACTTCCTTTTACTTTTTACTGCTTCACAGCACTTTCACTTCCCGGGCTTGCTGGAAGAAGGTGGGTTTACAAGATTATTTTGATCTATCTTACTGTACTACACAAAAATATGTTAATACTAGCCCGTCTTTCCCAGGATGTGCAGAATATGCAGGATCAGCCTGGTGAAAATAGTGCTGTGCTCCCACAATGCTAATATATAATAATCAAAGTCTATCCATACGTAAACTACGTTAAATGGTGTAAACCAGGCCTTTTCTCTCCTATTCACCAAAGCAAACTCCTAAGCTGCCCTCCGTCAATTTTTTTTGCAGAAGCAAGGCCAGTATAGATTTACAATAATGACCAAGGCTCATTATACAAGCGTGTGTATGGGAGCAAGGAGACAGAAAGTAGCCTGATACCAGAGTAAGTGAGCTAAAGGAAAGCATATGGAGGGAAAATGGAACATAGCGCCACTAGGCACAGGGGTGAAACAAAGTATGGACAATGCAGTCGAGGAACAGCAAGCTAGCAGCGTCATTTTTGGGCATCCATGTGTGTGCTTGCCAGGACAGGGATAACTAATGATATACATAGATGGTTGGAGTTTGAATTTTACATGGTACCTGTATGTGTAAGGACTAAATTTTGCCATTTGCCTGGCGAACCATCAGTGCCTGGAAACTGAATCCAAAATAATGTGAAAAACCAAGTAATGTTCTGGTTGCCTACTACAGGCGAGTATGAGAAGCATACATTTTTCCTGCACTCAGCATATTAGCTTGCTTTCATGTTAGTACAATAAATAAGTGAAAAAGATCTTTGTCAGTCCACCTGCCACAATGGGAAGACAAGTAAATTACCTGTAAAGTAACGATCCATATTGGTATATGGTAATTAGTCTTAAATTTAAAAAAAAAACATTGAAATGGCAAAGGAACAGATTCTGAGACAGCCAACAACAGAATAGAATGAGACAATTCTGACCAACTAAGCCCTCGGAGGATGAATTCCTGTGCCACATACCAGATGCATCAACATAGGTAAAGTTGCATGCATTGTGCATTTTTATGTGTGCATGCAAAAGATGTCACTATTTTGCAGCAGAGATTAAACTTCTTTGAAGGGAGCTTGGTTCAATACAGGCAAATGCAGGAATGATCTGGTATGGTGGTTGTTTCCTAGAGAACATATGCAGGTCACCTGCAAGTAAAACTGTATGCATGCTGTGCACATTTGATGCTGGCTCAATGGCACGCATAAAACAATGTAGATGAATAAATGTGAAATTGTCTAAGAATCCAAGGGCATGGTTCTGAATGTTATATTTTAGTAGCTTGCACAAAGTGAAAAATATACAAGTTGGAGACAACAAGCTGAAAAGTAAGTAAGTGGGCAAAGCAGCAGAGGTTTAAGGTGGATCACACAGACTTACAAGCACATACATTAATACTATCATTTTTATTCACTAACTAAACACTGTTCAAGTGCTGATAAATCTGAAGGAAACGCAGAGGCGCCTTTCTGCCACAGATATTAAATAGTAATTCAATGAATAGCAGCTTTCACGAGTAGTGCTGCAAACAATCACTGGGATACACACAAATAAATGAAACCATGCAATTTCCAACTCCCCCTGCAGTCTTTGAAGCAATTTGCAGGACTGCAAGTGAAAGGGTACAGTATAAATTTACTTTAAAGCAACATGTCCTGCTTACTGATGTGATTACCAATACAAATGCCTTGAATTTTTTGATAGCTCTACAGAATTGTGACTGAGAAGTTGGAAAGGAATACCTGTCAAGTTTAGGATTATCTTGCCTTTCCCTTTGTTGCTCATAACGTAGTTTCAGTCCTTTAAAGGTCTGCACATATTCCACATCCTCCAGTGCTTTCCAGTAATTCTCGATAACATGAGCCGTCAAAGACTTTATGTCTTCCTAAAACCAAGATGTGGAGCCATGAGACAAAATATTTCAATTTTGGGTTTAGCTAAAATCTAGGCAGTTATCAGTCAAGCCATTACAATATAACAAAGTTCTTTAATGTGCAGCATTTGAGGTTTGAACACACCCAAGGAGAGACATAAAACAACATTTTTTAAACATTGGCTTGTTTTGAAGATTGATATTTATAAGAAAGCAAAGACCCAAATAATAATGATCTGAAGATGTGGGCCAGGAATTTGAAATTTAATGATGGAACAATTAGAAGGTACACAAAATAAATTGGTTGTGTGCAGTTTTAAGAAATTGCTTGCTTCATGATATTCCTTTCCCCTTCAGGTTCTCACTAATATATATATATACACGGACGTTTGTTCATAACATGGAAAATATGATTCTTGAAGTTGCATGAATCGGGTTTGTTGCACAGTCCTAACAGCAGTCTATAGCACATTCAAACTGTCCATGTACACAGAAGGAAAGGAATGATTAAACATCAAGGTATAGCTAAATTAACTTTCATCAAAAAATCAAAACCCCTAAGCTAAATTACGAGCTCACTCAGAGTGCGTTAGAAGTAAATATCAACGGTATGTGGGCAGGATTTACTCTGGCTCCATTCCAGAAACAATTGAAAAGGATAGCGACATTCCTACCCTTACTAGTTGCTGAATAATAGGTTAACCTTTTATTTAATGTTAAAATGTCAGACAGACTTCATTAGAGCTGCGAAGTGTGGCAAACAGTCAAGTTTCAAATAATGTTCCGGCTTCCTTTTTCACTGAACTCACCTGCAGAGCATTGCAAAAATCCTGCAGATAACTGTCAATACTCTAATAATGCTTCTTACTGTACATGACAGCTCAGTAACAGCGCTTCTATACAAAAGCAACACATTCAAAAAAGTAAGCAGCCCACTATAGGCTGGTAGACTACTAGATTGATTAAGCAGGAAACATGCTAATTTCTAGGTAACACTCAAATGTAATGTTATTTCCTCAAAATTAAAACCCTAAGCAAAACATCAAACTTTCACTGTTACTGATATGTATACAGAAACTCACTGTATCAGTCATCAAATCAACAGGAAGAGCCGCATATTTGCTAAAATTCTGATTATACTTCTATTATTTACATACTTCGCTGTCTTAATGGCATCCATTTAATCTTGCTATTTTGAAATAGGCATAAAAAAATACAATAATGTGTTATTTATTCTTTACCTACCATTGTGTGTGTTTTGTTGGATGAAACATGGAAGCCTTCTGATTAGAGAAGTGGTGATCAACCCATGTTCAGAAAGACCGGATTAAAACCAGATTTACCAGTATTCAGACTATGTAAATAAGTTTGTCATGTACTGGGATACTTACCTTGAATTTCTCGAAAATTAGGCACTTATCAATACCTCCTGGATCTAGTTTGGACTGCTTACTAGGTTACACTGTGTGTTTGAGAAAATCTAAGTTTTTGCACTATGCACAAACAAATTCCAGCTTAGTGTTCACACAGTATGTCCTCTACCAGAAGAGTGGATTTCCTTTCCGAAACATACTTTGAAGCCCATGTGTATACTTTATCTAAATATTAGAGGTTAACCCACTGACTCAAAGCACTACTATTTTCCAAATTAATCTTTAAGATGAACATGTTTCAACCAACATCAGAGCTTTATGACCAGAAAGTCATAATTTAATTTGGTTTTTTTTTAAAGACAGGAAATGTTACTTACCCTCTAGTTCTCCTTCAGGGGAGTCTCAATTGCTATATAAAATATTATAAACAAATAAATTGCAATCATAAGCACTAAATTGTCCCAAGCATTCGTGGAATCCCGGAGAACGTTTTTGAAAAATATGTAACATACTTTTCTATTACAAAGGACATTTAAAACATTTTCGATCTGAATAGTGAAGGCAAAATATTATTTACATTAAAATAGAAGCCAATTTCAATGTTGCTAGATTATGAATAGTTGCACAAAATACTCTAAACGTGTTTAAAGAAAGAGGTAGCAATGTAGCTAGGAAGGCTGCAGCCTAAAAAGGGTGGAAAGATGACCCTGTTCACTTTAAGGAAGCCCACTCCACAAGCATCCCATCATGCCCTGGTACACGTGCTGGCCCTCCAACTTTCCCCAAAATTAAGTTATTGATTATTTCAGAAGGCTTCTTACGAATAGGGCTCTATATACAACAATAGAGCCAGCCCCTATGGGTGTTATTGATATCATTGGAACATGTGTGCACATAGTGATAATAGTAACTGTGAAGGATAGCAGATCATGGAGCATTATACAAAGATATTAAAGAATCGAGATACCCGACAATTTTTACTGGTCTGAGTGAAGAACAGATTCAATTATTAAATATCAATTACAAACAGCTTATTTCATTAAAAATGTATTTTCTCTCAGTTAAAAATGCTACTAAGACTTTTTTTTAAACAAATGACAAAAATCGACAATTCTGCACCAGGTTAAGTGCATGTGCAGGACAATTCACTGCTTCTAAATTCAATTGAGATTTTCTGACAGACAACTGGTTTTTGGTATTATTGCAACGTGTGGTAAATGACATTTATACAGGAGGGAAGCAGTGTCTAAATTATTATTTGTGCTGGTTTGATTAGGATTCTTATTAACTAGTCATTAGTATATATTTACTGCTAATAGCTGCAAATAACGGCAGAAAAATATTCAATAAGTAATTACGTTTCAGAAATATATTTCTAATTACAGGCTGGTCTAAACAAATGCTAAATATCCTAAGACCTTAATGGGAAATTAAGCAGATGTGGAAAGTAGTGAATGTAAACTTGCTCTTGCATATGTTTGGAGCTGTTAAATAGGGGGGAGCAGAGGGGAAATTAAGTATTGGGATTAGCAATTGCTTATCAGTAGTATTTGCAGGCAAATAGTTAGTATGGTCCGTTTGGCTTCATACTACTACTGATACACGCAGAAAGTTGAGGGATTTTGGAATTTTAAAAATAAGCACAAAGAAATTGTGTGGCAGAGCAGGTGGCTATGAAGAAATGCGTTACTTACCTGTAACAGCAGTTATCCAGTATTGGTGTCGTTCATAGATTCACATGCCTGAATCATTCCCCGTCGCCGAGACGGGAGCCTCCGGTACATAAAAAAGTAATGTCCTAAGGACATACATAGAGAATATAGGCCGAAGGGCCTCCCCTTTTGGGGCCTTTCCACGTCCTTATGTAAAAAGGACCGAACTCTCATCGTTAGCCAATCAGCTCCGACCTCCTTCTAGAACCTTCCCGGGAGGAGCCTCCGTCCCTCAGATTTTCGTACGCACCCAGCTAGGGTGTCGCAATGTAGACCTAGAGGTACGTGAGTCCTTACCGGGGAGGCGGGAGGGTTGCATGTGAAACTATGAAAGACACCAATACTGGATAACTGCTGTTACAGGTAAGTAACGCATTTCTTATCCAGTATTTGGGTGTCTTTCATAGATTCACATGCCTGAATCAGAGTAGCCAGCAGTTATACATGCATAGTGGTAAAGCACATTCTCACATCTAGCAGGCCTGCATAAAGTACAGACAACATGAGAGAAACATGGTAATATACAGTCATGCATATAGCAGAGAAAACCATGAAGAATGTGCATACCTGGATGGCGGGACGAGGTAAGGCTCACCTTATTGGAATAGATGGCGCAGCACCGCTTGTCCCACTGCAGCGTCCTTCTGCAGTTCGATGTCCAGGCAGTAGTGCTTGGAAAAGGTATGCGGGGACTTCCATGTCGCCGCTCGGCAGATGTCCAGGATCGTCACTCCAGCGAACAGCGCCGCTGACGTTGACATCGCTCTGGTCGAGTGGGCAGCCACTCGGTCTGTCAATGGCCGTCCGGCCTGATCATGGCAGAAAGCAATTGCTGAAGAAATCCAGCGTGAGATGCTCTGTTTTGTCAAGGGCAACCCCATGCGCGGGCTGCTGTAGGCTACAAAGAGTTGAGAAGACTTCCTGACGTCTTTGGTCCTGTCCAAGTAGAATTTGAGACACCTTTTCAGGTCCAAGGAATGCAGCGCCCGTTCCGCTGCTGTGGAAGGGTCCGCAAAGAACGACTTGAGGACAATTGGTTCGTTCAGATGAAAGTCTGACGGCACTTTAGGAATAAATTTAGGGTTGGGCCTGAGTACCACTCGGTCGTGCCTGAATTGGAGATACGGTTCCTGAATGGACAGCGCCTGAAGTTCGCTGACCCGTCTGGCTGACGTCAGGGCTAGCAGGAGAGCCGTTTTCCAGGAAAGATGCTTGAGCGAGGCCCGGTGTATGGGCTCGAATGGGTGTTTCATTAATTGGTTGAGCACCAAGTTCAACTGCCAGGTTGGAGGGACTTTCCGAGGCCTCGGAAAGGATCTGTAAAGCCCTTTCAGAAATTGCTTTACCAGTCGACTGGACCAGAGGGAGGGTCCCGATGGGGTCCTGGTGAACCTAGAAATCGCAGCCAGATGAACCTTAATGGAGGCGTGAGCCAGCCCCGATTGAGCCAGGTGTAGGAGGTACGGTAGCAGCTGTACTGGGGTGACTCGGAGGGGGTGTAAGTCTTGTTCCGAACACCACAAGCAGAACCTCTTCCACTTCAGCGAGTAGGTCTTGGTCGTGCTGCCCGCCCTCGCTTTGGCTAGTACTGCCCTGCAGTCCTGCGGTATATCTAGGTCTCCGAACTCACGGTGCTCAGGAGCCAGGCCGATAAGTTGAGCGAACGGAGGTTCGGGTGGTGTACTTGGCCTCCGGACATTGTCAAGAGGTTCGGGTGTTGTCGCAGGTGAATCGGGGGCCTGATGGACAGGCGAAGTAGATCCGAGAACCAATGTTGTCTCGGCCAGTACGGAGCAATCAGGATCAGCGTGCACGGTTCCGTCCTCATCTTCCGGAGGAGCCTCGGTATCATCGGGAACGGAGGAAAAGCGTACGCAAACACGCTGGACCAGCCGATGGAAAAAGCATTGCCCAGCGACCCCCGTTGGGGATGCCAGCTTGCGTAGCTTCGGCATTTGGCGTTCCCTGCCGTCGCGAAGAGATCGATCCTCGGGGTGCCCCATTGTGAGAAGATGTGGGTCACCGTGTCGTCGTTGAGTTCCCATTCGTGGGAGAGAGAGGTCTGCCTGCTGAGGGCGTCCGCGATAGTGTTGTCCTTCCCTGGAACGTACTCCGCCTTGAGGGAGAGGCCGTGCGCCACCAACCAGTTCCAGATTTTTTGCGATTCTCGTGAGAGAGAGATCGCGTTCCCCCTTGTTTGTTCAGGTAGTGCATCGTCGTGGTGTTGTCTGTTTTGACGAGCACAGGGGAAGTGCCGATACGTGGCAGGAAGGCCTGTAGAGCCAGGTACACTGCTCTCAGTTCCAGGAGGTTGATGTGTAGTTGTTTCTCCTGGGCGTCCCATTTGCCGCTGACTCGAAGGTCTAACAGTACTGCGCCCCAGCCTTCCAGTGAGGCATCGGTCGTGATGACCAGTGGTGCCGGCGGCAGGAGGAACTGCAAGCCGGCCGTCAGGTGAGTCCTGTTCCTCCACCACAGCAGGGCCTTTATGATGGCCGGTGTGATTGTGAGAATGTCGTCGAATGAGCCTGAACACTGTTTCCATTGTCTCGCCAACGCTTCCTGTAGGGGGCGCATGCGGAGCCTGCAGTGCGGTACGAGGAGAATGCATGAAGACATCATCCCTAGCAAGGAGGTGAACGTCCGGACCTTGATACGAGGCTTCTTGGCCACCGCCGCGGCCAGAGACAGTATTTTGCTGATCCTGTCCTCTGAGGGGAAAGCCTTCGCACGCTTCGTGTCCAGGGTCGCCCCTAGGAAGGTGATCCTCGTCGACGGAGTAGTGCATGATTTTTTGAGGTTGATCGTCAGACCCAGCTGTTGGAAAAGAGCGCTGCAGGCGTTGAAGGAAGCCAGCGCGTCCTCCGGGGAAGGAGCCTTCACCAGCCAGTCGTCCAGGTAGGGGAACACCTGGTGACCCCTTTGTCGCAGGAAGGCTGCCACTGGCGCCAAGCACTTTGTGAAGATACGTGGGGCCGATTTGAGGCCAAACGGCAAGACCTTGAACTGGTAATGTCTGCCCGCTATTTCGAACCTTAGGTATTTCCTGTGCCTGACGAGGATGGGGATATGGTAGTAGGCGTCCTGTAAGTCCAGGGAGACCATCGAGTCTCCCCTCTCCAGTGCTCCTAGGATCTCCTGGATTGTGACCATCCGGAAGGATTGACTCCGCAGGAAGGCGTTGAGCGCCCGGAGGTCTAAGATCGGCCTCCACTTGTCCCCTTTCTGTTGGACCAGGAAGAAGTGGGAATAAAAACCCTTCCCCTTCTGGGACTCCGGGACTCTTTCGATGGCTCCTTTGACCAGCATGGCGGAGACTTCTTTGGGAAGGCTCTACACACCCTACACTTGTCAGTGACGTGGTCAGGGTACAGGCAATATAAGCACAGGTCGTGCTTGTCCTCCGCTTGAATCCGCTGCTTGCCGCAGGAGGAGCAGGCCCTTAGGAGGGCTTTCTTCTGTGAGTCCGCCACGGACGAAGTTTTCTTATTAGATTCCGACATGTAGTCGATGATAGGATAAAACCCTTTTCGTACAAAGTGAACTTCGGCGAAGTTTGAGACTTCGAATTTTTGAAAACCTGAAGAGCTCAGGTTGGAGACTCCCTAGCACAACGTGCGGTAGAAAAATCTGAGGGACGGAGGCTCCTCCCGGGAAGGTTCTAGAAGGAGGTCGGAGCTGATTGGCTAACGATGAGAGTTCGGTCCTTTTTACATAAGGACGTGGAAAGGCCCCAAAAGGGGAGGCCCTTCGGCCTATATTCTCTATGTATGTCCTTAGGACATTACTTTTTTATGTACCGGAGGCTCCCGTCTCGGCGACGGGGAATGATTCAGGCATGTGAATCTATGAAAGACACCCAAATACTGGATAATTATGGGCAACTAAAATTAGATGATTAAAGTAAGTTTATTAATTTGGAATCATGCAGTTTAGTAAGATGCCCTTCCAAATACATAAAGGCTCCCGTCTAACCCTTCTAAACCGGCATTAGAAACAAGCAATCTGCCTTTGTCACACTGAAAGGTGAGATAGTGGATTTCAAGGACAAAATGAACTGGGACTCACCACTCTAACGTATTCAAACAGCTCAATTATGGCAGAGTTCATCAGATTGTAGCGTGAACCATTATTTAGAAATGCCTTGACCACTGGTTCAAACAAAAAACTTTTCATTATATAACGATTGTAGAATTCATCCTTTAGCCCAACTATCTTTCTCATGAAGCGAAGAGCACCTAGAAGACAACAAACAGTTACACTAAACTTAAGATATAACAGACTGCTGATCACCAGGATTGAAAGATTAACATTAACAACTTTTCAACTGTCATTTAATGACATACAAATAATTATCACATGAAATCTACATACGTTCCTACTGAACAGAAATTTGCAAAATTTCATAAAACTTGAAGAACCTATCAGTCTTTAGATGTACGGAACATTCTCGTTTAATCAAAGGAATTACTTGACTCTAGTTGGTTTTGCATCTTGACTTTCATTTTGTTTGACTACTTTATTTTGCAAAATTGTTGTTGCACTCTGTATTCTCCTTGAAAAATAAAGTAACGTGGTCTTCACTAAGGTCAGACCTCTGACTAGATCATTCGAGTTACACAGGCTGAACCCACACAATGGCATTCAAATTGATAATCTGACCTAACTTGATTAGCATTTGAAATTCATCAACTACGAATGTAAGCCTTTCAAATCAAAGCATGTCTAGGATCATTTGCAGGTAACACTTTTTTTGCACACTGTTTTGAAGCAACTTGATTTTATCGCTTCTCGGCCTTTTGTAAAACCAATAAAAACTAATTTAAAGCAACTTGATTTTGATAAATTAGCATTAAGGTAGGTTAGCATTTAGAATAGTCTTAAATTCTATAGTATTGTAAGTCCTTTTTCAGCGTTCAGTCTTGTGCCAGTGTTGTGACCCTGGGGTTTGAATGTATGCTGTAAGCCACTTTCATCAATAATGTTGCCTAAAAGGGTTATCCATGCTCTATTTTGAATGCATACCTAGAAACTTCAGAGGATTACAAATCCTAAAGGCATGCTAATAACATATTTGTAACAGACTCATGAGGAATCTACCTGAAAAGGCAACACACAACATCTAGGTGACATGGAGCAGCTAGGTCCCAGGCACTGTAAACAACACTTTGAGAGCCAACTTCAAAGACATGGCACCTGCATTCTGTAAAAGCCTGGGACCTGTGGTGTAAATAGAGCTTATGAAATAAAGTAGCAGACAAGCTTGGGAAAACAGCAAGCTACAAAAAACAGCATTGAACTACCAAGTACAGAAAATAAATAACGATCATTTCACACAGGTTTTGTCTGATCTGAGAGCAAAAAAGATATGGAAACTAGGGAAGCTTCCTTTTATATCTGGAATGGACTTTAAATCGTAAATGCAACAAGGTTCGAAAATGGATTGTTGACAGGTCTCTTCTAGAGATAATAAAACACTGAGCAGTTTAGTGCTAAGTGGGAGGTACCAGACTTGTTGAGGTTACGTATTACTTTTAAAAGCTAGGTGTAATCTTCGCTATAGATGGTTACACCTACTAACCGTATAACTTCACAAACGCAGCGCCTTGAGATCCTCATGGGTGAGTAGCGCGCTGTAATCCCCCATATTGATTGAAGAAGGGGTCTAGCTGAATGGCCTCGCTTTCGCAAAATAACAATTGCCCATTTCTGCAGCAGTTAAAGCTTACTCATTTAATAGTAAATGGATAGAAGTAATCTTAAAATTTCTCTTAGCCTAGTTCTAAATGACAATTCTAATACCTTTGACTGAGTGTAAGTGGGCTAAGACATTGGAAAACCACATTATTTAAGTGCAGTTCCAGATGTGATAACATCAAGCACCAGGCACAAACAAGCCATGAACATCCTCGGTCACAGATCCTTTGTTAAGGTTAAGTAATAAACTGAGGCTGGACAAGGGGATATCAGTCTATAAAAACACCTTTTTCTACAGGATGCAAATACAAAACAAGACAAAACACTTGAAAAACGAAAACTATTTAAGAGTTTAATGAATACATTTCATCAAGAGGTACTAATATGGCATGAATTATAACCCGAGGGGGTATCAGGCGCAGTGAATCCCAAAAAGTAGGAATAAACAGCAACAATAAGTATTGCTGGTAAATCTAGGTGTGAGAGCACTTTTCGTTTTCTGTACCTGACAAATGAGGATATACATTCTCAACTTTGCAACTTTTTTATATTAGTAATTTAAGACGTTATCCAGAAAATACTAGCATTTTTGTAATTATATATATATATATATATATATATATATATATATATATATATATATATATATATATATATATATTCAGTAGTAAAAACAATCTATTTCCTTGCCATTTCTAAAACGGACAATACAGTCACAGAGCATAATGCACATAAAACTTACATAATGCCACAAAAACATGCTGAGAGGACATGAGAACGAGTACTCTTCGAAGAATGTCTTTGTTGATGATGTAGTTCTTTATGTGGTAGGTGTGATGTTCAACACAAAACGTTAGGAGTTCTAAAATTAATGCCAACAGCTGGGCCGTCTGGAAATCATCTGAAAAAAATTAAACACGTTACCCAAGAGCACAGTAGAATTAAATCATAGCTGGACCTGCTGCACTGGATTCGTCCTTAGATAAGCATGTCATTGGTGTGTACAGGTTTTTTGGTGCCCACATAAGTTAAGGCCTATTCAAAGTTCGTGGGTTTTCTCCTTCCAAAATAGTGTTCAATTGTTGCTTGGTTTGAATGATAAATAATCAAACCAGTGGTTATTGTATGCATTGAACGAAGCAGAGTCACAATTGTTTGCCAAACAGCAGGCAGGGGTTGAGCTACACTAAAACATACACAGATCTTTTAAAATTCAACCTCTCCATAGAGCCCACTCACTCAACTTTCAAATGATAATGGAAAACACGCCGGCCAAGCTCTGCCAAGTTTTACAGTTGCCTACTTCTTATACCTCTGCCTTCATTGCTCTCGAGTGGATAAGCAGTATGCTTGCAACCCTTCGTTATTATTTACTGATAACTTGTGGAAACAGCAAATGCATCTGTCTCCGTCATGAAAGGAAAGATACTAGAGTTTTAATGGTTTGCTTATGTCAAATGAAGAAAAATAAACAACGCTTCAAACGTGCTCCCCCTAGTCACCAATAGGCTAGTGCTTCACTATCAAGAATTTGGTTTAAAGTCACGAGGCCAGAAAAGCAACTTCAAAGCAGGTATTTTGAAGCCGAACAAAAAAGCGTAAAAACCTCTAAGTTGCATAATAGCACAGCTAGTCAGTCAGTTACATACAAAAGGCATAGATGCTTTGAAGTTCTTTTACTTAAACATGATCACAAACCATAGCTCAGCAATTATCCCAAGTTAACTCCATCTTTATCAGCATGATTTTTTTAATGTTCATTCAGAGTTCTCTTGTACCTAAACCACCAAAAAGTCACTACCCAGCAGTCAAACAGAATTTTCAATTATAGATATTTACCACAAATGAAACTGGAAGGTTAATTTCTTCACAATTTACCTATTTGGCAAGGCGGCAAGGGCTGAGAAGGCAACCTGCTATGCTATTTTGAAGGCTGAACTCTAATAAAACTTCAACTTATTTATTAATTTAGTTTTAGGACATAAAAACCGGAAAGCAGATGCAACCCAAAGTGGCAGTGGCCTGTCTTTCAGCCATGTAAAGGTGCTGAATTTAGCCACGTAATGGTGCAAACTGAATTTAAGTGCAAATAATTTTGGTCACTCCAAAAAGTATATATATATTTTTTAAGAATTTTGTCCTAAAGTACCCTTTCTCAAGTCAGAGGGCTAACTTGAGTTCTCATAAATCACTGTTGCTGAATCCACCTCCAAAATCTAAAAACAGCATTTCTTTGTAAACCAGCAACAAGAAGTCTATCTCCACCCTTAACGATCTAACTACACCTAGGAACTTCACTCTAGTTGAAATCAATTCTAAATCATCCAAGGGCAAGTTATTTCATCAACTCATACAATCACGCAGACATGAAAACGTAGTCAAAAGCACAGTAGTAAAGATCAATGAAGAAACTTCGAAACGTACTAAAAAAAGGGCATGGTTTAAAGTAAATATGAACAGAAAAACCCAAAGGCTGAGGTGGGAAACATTTTTAATATATTCTTGCAGGAATCTAAAGTAAATAAAAAGTTAAATATTTCTTTAAAAAAGGTTAGGAGAATTTGGTCACAACTCCTCAACACACTGTATTGCATAGCTTTTTCCAAAGGGAGCGCCCATGAAACTTTTAGAACTGTTATCATCAAAGAACAAAACCTCATTTAAAACGAGCATTTGGAATGCACAATCGGTCTCCAATCTGCGAGAGTTAGAGCTATCGGCGTTGTAAGTGACAATATCTTTTACCCATGTGTTTTGGCTTGGAGTGGAATGGATGTATGTGGTTTGGAGTGGAATTATGTGGGTTGAATTGGAATTGTTAGTTGTGGAATTGTGGGGGGTGCATCGACTCGGTTCTGTCCACCCAAACAAACAGTCAGTTTTTTGTTCGCACTGTCCACATCGCTGGAGCCCAAAAAACAATTATCTGTGTGAGTGGGAAGAGCTCATTTTGGAGTTTTTTTTAGAAGGAAAAGTTAATTCCACCTAACAGGGAGGTTGGAGGGTGATAAGGAATCTGCAGTTAGAGTATCCACCAGAAGGAGTTAACTAACCACAGATTTCTCACCTTTAGACTATATATATAGTAAAGCAGTCCCTACCCAGGTAGCGGGTCTATTGGACAACGAAGCCCATAACGTCCTGCAGGACTGAACAACCAAAATGCCCTTCCACTCTGACCTGGCCGTCAAGGAAGTAGTGCTTTGCCAACATGTGCACTGAAGGTCACGTTGCGGCATGACTAATATCCAGGATAGGTGCAATGTGTGTCAGTACAATAGTAGCAGCTTTGGCCCTGGTGGAATGGGCCCTCAGTCCTCCTGGGGGGGTTCTTCTAGGCCAGCACATTGCAGATTTTAATGCAGAGGATTATCCAACTGTACTAAGTCCTGTTCTGCTCTGCCTTGCCTTTCTTCATCCCAGAGATCTCCAAAAAGAGATGAATGGCAGTCTACTTGATGGTCTTTGGTGCAATCAAAGAAAAAACTCTGGGCTCTTTTGGGTCCAAATAAAGTCTCTCCTCCTCCTTTGAGGAGTGAAGCAGAGAAAAGAAAGTCAGAAGTGTGATGAACTGTCTAACATGAAAGGGAATCACAATCTTTGGTAAAAAAGCTGGTCTATCATCAGCACCCGTTTTTCATGAAAGAAGGAGGTCTAGGGTGACTGGACTAAAAGAGCGTAAAGTTACTGCAACAAGAAAGACAGTCTTCAAAGTTGAGAGGCATAGAGGTCGCCTATGCATCAGCTAAAAAGGGGTGCACATAAACGTAAAGACCAAATTAAGATCCCACTGTGGCATCATGAAGGTGTTAGGAGGGAACATATAAGTAGGCCTTAAAAAAATTGCATTAAAACAGGTGTTTTAAACAAGGACGAATGAGACAGTAAACACGAAAAGTCAAAAGATCTAAGAAATAACAATTAACAGTGCCCACTACAAATCCTTGTTGGGTCAAACACCCAAAGAAAATGTAAAAAAAAAAAACATACATCTGACAGCTTGGCCTGCAACAGGTCTGTGTTACAAGTAGCACACCAAGTCGCAAACTTGTCTCAGTGCCTGAGGTAAACAGACTTTACCGAAGGACGTCTGGCTACAAGGATGACATGCACTACTTCAGGAAGGAGACTGAATGCAGGCAACTGTCGCCATTCAATCTCCACGCATGGTGGTGTAGATTGCACAGGCCAAAGTGTAAAACCCTGCCCTGCTGCAGCAATAGAAAATCCTCCAAAAGCTGCAGCATGATCGGACGGCGGTTGTTTATGCCCAGAATTTCTGGACACCACACTCTCCTCCCCAATCTAGAGCCACTATGATAACTTGGGCACAATTGTTCCTGATCTTAAGAACTCGGGGTAAGAGGTACAGCATAAGGCATACAGAGTCCAGTGCTCCACAATACTAAGTATGTGTCTCAAGGGGGAGCCTTCTTAGGATCTCGTTCACGCTAAAGTGCTGATATTGCACTTTCTCTGTGGAGGCAAAGATCAAGCAAGGGTTTTCCATACTGCTAGAACACCCCTTGTGCTACCTAGTGGTGTAACTGTGATTTGTGTTCTGCTAGGTGATGCGGGTGAGTTTACATACGATGGGTTAAATAATCCCCCCAGGTGGTCCACAATGAGTGAAATTAACCAACAATTCTGCCAGTTCCAGAGGCGAAGGGCTTAAAGGCAAAGGGCCCAGGATCCCATTCCGCCAAGTCTGTTGTAATACTACACAGCAGTATTGTTGCCCTTGAGGACCTGACTAGCCTCTCCTTGATGGATGAAAGGAAGGCTTTCAACAACACAGGAATGTCCCAGAACTCAAATAGATTAATGTGGAAACTGGTCTCCACCGGAAACGAGTGTTATTTGCCGTCATCTCTCCCAAATGACTTCCGTACACCAACAGAGATGCATCAGTCACCACCGGCATCTCTGGGTGGGGTAGGGAGAGTGGTCTGCCGCTGGTCCAATGCAGGTCGAGGAGCCACCAATGCAAATCTTTTGCAGTCTCCTCAGAATACTGGAAGTACTCTGACCGGTTCCCCTGGTGCTGGGCCCACTGTCCTCAGATCTCAATGCAGAGCATGCATGTGCCATCTGTCATGGTGAAGTGGGGAGGATGCAGCAGGCCAATAGTTCATGAAGCCTCAGAGTAGCACTAACTGGGTAACAGGATCAAGGGTGAAACATCAGGATCATAGTCGTTAGAGAAAGAGCTAGGATTAATCCTGCTACAAGCCTGAACTACCAGGCTCTCAGGAGTAGGGTGTTGCGGCAAAAAAACTAAGGCCACCCAGAGCAGGTGTGTGGCATTGTGCTACCAGTCTATTCACAGGTGGACAGGAACACGGCTTAGTGTAAGTACCTGTAAGTGTGGCAAGTCAGGGTTTTGTTAAATGGCAGCAAGGGTTTGGACTTCAGTCAAAACAATGTTTTTACCTCAACAGACGACAACTGTAAGTCTAGGATTACCGCAAATGAGATTGTCTCATAGTTTTTCAAGATCAATGCTCTCCATTGTTTATGTAAAAGTACCCAAGTATCCAAAATTGCAGAGGTGAATTTTTTTCAGTCTTCCAAATTCAAACACCATTTGAAAACAGCCATGCTTCTAAGGATCACCTAAATCAAATCAGTGTGTCTCAAATTATGTTTCACACTAACAGTCAGGTACACAGTACATAACCGATGCATCCCAGTCAGCATACACAAATTGCTACAGAGTACTTTCAACATGAATAGAAACTTTAGAAAGACTGTAGAAAGATTGAATTGTTGCAAAATATGTTTATTATTCACAGCAAACATTTTCTCTTTAAATGGGATAGCTCTTGGCACACATTGGCACAAGTGAAAAGAGCAAAGTAGGTTTTCTAAGGATCATATGAAATTGTGACGATCAACTTCTCAGTTGTGACTAGCTTGAAGCAACATCCTACACCTAAAGCTAGAGATCACTGTACTCCAACATCCACCATTTCAGGTAGAGGTCAATTCATAATTCATTAAGATGCACCCAAACACACAGTAGAGCACCAAGTATTTCTGCATGCAATATCGCAACCTTGACAAAAGGCTTCTCAACTTCACACATTACGTTTCCACATTGCTTGCTAAAGTGCCAATCACATACAACCAATTATTTTGTTGCACTTTAAATACTATGTGCAATTTGTTACATCAGCAATATGTTACACAGAAACTAGTGCATACTTTTATCAGATTAAACAGTAAATAATTTGACCCGACTGTTCACTGTTTTCTGTAAAAACATTTTTGGGTGTCCTTTGTGTACTTACCTTTGCTGGGTTTTTCCTCTGTAGTATTTGCTAATAAGGGGGCAGTGAGAACGTGCATACAGTGCTTATAAAAGAAACCAAGGAATTCAGTTTTTTCAGTTTTCTGAAAAACAAAACAATACTTTACTTATTCCAATAACGAGGAAAAAACAAACACCCAGTATTACAAATTAATGTGTCAAGCATTCATCTATTCATGAAAGTAGAACATTCATGCTTACATTGGCAGTGGCTAGCATATTTTCTGGGTCTACTAACGTACGAAGCAGACCCATTAGCTGGACAGCCCCTCCGAGCTCTGGATCAGTGTCACAAATCATATGTTCAATGATGAGATTAATTAGTAAAATGTCCTGTACAAAACAAAAATAAATGAACAGAACAGATTAGTTACACAGAACATGTGGACACTTAAGTTAACATTGGTCAGATGCTGACTCTAGAAAACTTCCTTGAATGAGAGGTTTGTCTGGAAAGAATGGGTGTAGAAAACCACAAGGCACACTGACAAAAGGTAGATATCTTAAAACCTTAATTACTGACCTAACAGTGACAATTTTCTTTAAACCTGAAATATTAATGGTCTATATTTCTCACTAATGCAATGTTAACACATATCTTTAATTTAAACATGAAAAATGCTAATTTAGACACCTGGAACATGCTCACTTGCCCTACGCACTATTATTTTTGTCTCTGGGTTAAGGCAACAATGAGACTACAAGAACAAGTTACTTACCTAGTGTGAGACACTTATGGTAGAGGCTATCTAGCCACACATTCCTCTTATCACTTGAATATTCCTCAGACTAGATCCAGAAACTTTTCAGCAGCACATCTGAACACTAGAAGGTGGCGCCGTGCAGCTCCACATTGAAGTAGTTTTGTCCTGGAAATGATGCGCAGAGCCTATATAGGCACCATTCCTGTACTCCAAGTTGTTTGAGTGTGTCCATGCCCCCAGACGCAGAGCCCCAAAGTAGTAAATTTTTTAAAAAGTGGATCTGTGAATGGACTGTCCTGCAGGACCAAGCGTGCAAAATGCTCTTCCATATGAACTTGACGGACCAGACACTAGTGCTTCATGAACCCATGGAGAGACACCAATGTAGTCGCCTGGCAGATGTTTAGAAAAGGGATTCCATGTACTAATGCATTAGTAGCAGTTTTAGCCCTGGTCGAGTGAGCGCGCAGTCTTTCTCGAGGCTGCTTTTTAGTTAACGGGCAACAGAACTTAATGCAGAGCATGATCCAGTGAAACGGTTCTTTTTTGTCCAACCTTGCCTTGTTCAGAAAGTTTGCCTTTTTCAGAAAGTTTCATTCAAGGAGGTACGTATCTGAGTGAGAGACGCATCGGAAACTCCAACGGCCAGAATTGCTCCCATTGCAAGTTCTCGGCAGTGGCACATATCTTGAGGCAAGGTTCTCCTCAGTCGCAGAAGAGACCTTAAGCCACCTCCGGGTGTAATTATCACAAGTAATCTGCTAGGTGCAGACAGCTGCGTTTGTCCTTCTGGCATTCAATGATTCTGTCAGGTGGTTAACCACCAGGGAAATTCTTTGGTGGCCACCTGCCCTGTTTGTTGCAGTACAACATGAAGGCGTGTACTCCATGAGCACCTGTACTAGCCTCACACCTTGATAGATAGAAGGAAGGCTTTTAACATCAAGCAAATGACTCCCATCTCCACGGAGCCGGGACTCAGCTGGAGACCAAATGTCTCTGATCTCCACCTCTCTCAGATGGCTAAACCATCCTAGAAGCGATGTATCGGTCACTACTGTCAGCTCTCGGTGGGGAAGGGAGAGGGGTCTGCAGCTGACCCAATCACGATCCAGTAACTTTAGCAATCTCCACCAAAATCTAGACCTGGTCAGAGGGGGGCCCTAGATGTCGGGTCCATGGGGATTTCAGGTCCCACTGGCAAAACCCGCAAGTCACCTGGTATGATTGACCAGCAAGATGCAGGAGGCCATCAGTCCCAGAAGCCGTGAGCATAATTGAATTCTAGGACAGAGGCTGAAGGATTGGGATCATACTCTGAATGTCTTGAACTCTCTTTCCTAGGGGAAAGGCGCAATACTGTATTCAGAATGGCTCCAATGAAAGGAAGCGTCATAAAAGATGTAAGGTGTGACTTTGTCATGTTGATAGCAACTCTTTAAAGATAACAAGAGGTTTGTTGCAGTCTGTGGGTGGCTGATGACTGTATGGAGCGAGAACGCTTTAAACAGCCGGTCATCGACATATGGGTCAAACTTGCCCCCCTGACCTCCAAGGTGTGCCACGACCACATGCATCACTTTTGTCAAAACGGTGAGAACAAAGGGTAGAATAGCAAACGAGTAATCCTCCTGTCCCACCACAAACTGCAGGCTGGGTATGCAGGATAAGTATATGGAAGTAGGCATCCTGCATGTCCAACGCTCTGTCTTCAGGGTCAAGGTCAGAAAAGCCTCAGGCCAGTATGAGCATCTTGAATTTTTCCTTCCAGAGGAAGGCTTTGAGGGGGCACAAGTCTGAAATAGGACAAAAGCCTCCGTACTGCTTGGGCATCAGAAAGTAGAAGAGAACAACCACATCTAACTTCTGATGCAGACACCCTCTCTGTAGCCCCTTTGACCAACAGGGCTTGCACTTCCTGTCACAAAATGGAAATATGGTCCTCACCCAGTCATTAGGGAGACGGTGGAAGGTGCAACATATTGAATTTGTCCTTCCAGAGGAAGATGTGGACAAGAGGGAGCAGGCCTTAGGTAGAACCAATTCCTCCGCTCTTCTTGGGCATCGCAAAGTAGCGAGAATGACAACCAGGTCCTATTTCTAGTGAAGGCACCCACTCGGTAGCCCCTATGGCCTAAAGGGCTTGCACTGCCTGCAATAAAATGGAATGATAGCCCTCAGCTAGTCATTGTGCAGATAATGAAAGGAACGGCGGTGCAGAAAGAAAACATAGGCCATAGCCCTTCCTCACTATTTGCGGGGCCCACCAGTCTGATGTTAAGGTCCTCCAACCCTATAAGAATCATGGGATCCTACCTCCCATCGGGTGACTGTGCTCTACTAAGGCCACGCTAGAGGAGTTTGTCAGGTGGGGCTATGGGTTATTGGGTGGCCTGTAGACCTTGGCCGCAAGGGCAGTAGACACTGGGAACATAATATTGTATGGAGCCATGCTGTTGTTGGATTGGCTGGCAGTATGGAGTACCTCTGCCAAAGATGTGAAAGGAGTGCTAGGTCTGGTGCAATTGGCGAGGTGGGGGCAGATAAGCCTAGGGAGCAGGCCATGGCCCTGCTCAACTAGAATCACTTGAGGGTGGAGACTGCTTCCACCCAGAATAGCTGAGACCCATGAAACTGTATGTCCATGAGGGAATATTGGACATCACAGAAGTAACTGGTGGGCCGCAGCCAAGCATGGTGGCGAATGAAAGTGGGCCCAATGGCCAGCCTGAAGGGAATTGGTGGTGTCCAAGCCATAAATAATGGGTTACTTTGGCTGTGCCCCCACCATCATGTATGGGCTGGGCAATAACAGGTTGCAGATCTTCAGGGATATCTGTGAGGACTTGAGCCACTGAGTCCCAAAGGGCTTGGGAATGGAGAAACCAGGAGATGGCTGTCGTTTACAGAACAGTGAGCCAGGGCTGGTGGAATAAAAAAATCTTCTCCACTCTCTTGGATTCCCTATCAGAGGGAGTGGTCATAAAAGTGTTGGGTTGAGTCCTGCTTATTGACACCTGCACTCCTAAACTTTTGAGAAAAGGGTAGAGAGACAGGAATGCGGAGTCGCCAGAGGCATGGCGATGACATCTCGTTATTTGCCTGTGACTAGGCAGACTATTATTATTATTATTATTAAAAGGTTCTTTTATAGCGCATGGCCACTCGGGAGCATCCCAGCGCTTAAGACTGACCAGACAGGGAAGAATTAAAAATGGAGATCTGAGTTATCTAGTTTTTGGAAACAGAAGAGTTTTTAACTTTTTCCGGAAGACAAGAAGGTTAGGCTCCTGGCGAAGAGGTGGAGGAAGAGCATTCCACAACCCAGCCGCGTTGTGCGAGAACAGACGGCCTCCTGTGCGGGCTCTGCTGATCCTAGGAGCTATCAGCAGGTTTTGTTGGTTCGAGCGAAGATTCCTGGTGGGTTTGTATGGTCTGATCATGTTATCTAGAATGGGGGGGCCACTCCCATAGAGTGTTTTATGGACCGTGCAGAGTGTCTTAAAATGGATTCGCTCCTTTATGGGGAGCCAGTGCAAGGTGCAGAGTGCGGGCTTAGCTGATGTCCGATGGCTGGTGCCCGTAAGTAGCCGTGCTGCGGAATTCTGGACAACCTGAAGTTGCCGGATAACCGACACGGGGGCTCCAAGATAGAGCGCATTTCCATAATCCAGCCTAGATAGAATAAGGGACTGGACTATGGTTTTCTTTGCTGTTTCGGGTAGCTGAGGGAGGATTTTCCGAATTGTTTTCAGCAGTCCGAAGCAGGTGGCCACTGTCTTCCTTGCCTGGGTCTTGAATGACAGCTCTGCATCCAACCAAAACCCGAGACTCTTTATCTCGGTCTTTGGGGTAGGTCCTGGACCCATACAGGGGGGCCAATGTATCATATTATTGAATATGGCTCGTTTTCCTAAAAGCATCAGCTCTGTTTTTCCTCCATTCAATTTCAGGTGGGACAAGTCCATCCAGTTCGCTACTGCCTCCAGGCAACGGCAAAGCCTGGAGGGGGCGGATTCCACCTGATTGAGAGAGACAACTAGCTGGGTGTCGTCAGCATAGTTGGATCCCAAAGGGGGCTACTACTTCCGCCAGGGGCGCCATATATACATTAAACAGTGTGGGGCTAAGGGAGGAACCCTGTAATGGCATTAGTGGAGAGCAGCTATTTTCTGAAAAGACCTTAAAAGATCTATCACCAAGAAAGGACTCCAGCCACATGAGTGCCCTGTCTTTAACGCCCAGCTTTCTGAGACGAGACAGGAGGACACGGTGGTTCACCGTGTCGAAGGCGGCACTGAGGTCCAGGAGGATAGAGCAAGGCTTGACAAGGTATCTATCAGTGTCTCATTAAATGGCAGAATGGGCTCAGAAGATGTCTGCCCGGCCTAGAGGACTTCCATTAGCCCATTATTTTTAACCTCCAAGGTGGGTAGCTGGAAGTCAAGGACTTCAGCCTCCTTATGCATTACTGTGGCATAGGAGCCGGATTCTTCGGTGGCTGGTCCAGTTTGAGAAGACCTGATCCAGGAGAAGTATCGAGGCTACTGGTGTCCTGCAAATCTTGTATGAATTGTCTTCATGATCAACCCCCATTTCATAATCGTTGCTCAAATCTATGCTGAAAACGGAGTGCAAGGTGTGTTCTCCCTTATGAAGGCAGCAAATCAAGGGGGGGTGCAGGAATAGCAGACAGACGTATCTTCAGTTGAGGTCAGACTAGCGCCGATTAGGTATCTCTTTGTACGGTCAAGGATTTGGCAATGGTGTGGATCTTTGCAGAGTCAATCTGAATTGGAGACTTCATGATGGGCTCTGAAGGTCCCACTGGCGCAGAGGGTAAACTCGTTAGGAGAACTCCAGATGGAAGGCTACTGGACTCCTTGGAACCCAAAGGAACACAAAAGGGAGTCGGCAAAGATCCGAAGATCGTACTGCACCGTCCACCTGGATCGCAACTTTGACCAGTCCCTTCACAGGGTCACCTTATGTTTGGTGATGAAGAGCTTCACTTGTGGTCCCATACCGGTGACATGTGGGCTTTACAAGAATATTTGACATTGACGTACAATCTTTGGAGGCTTTACAGTCATGGCTCAGCCACAGGAACACCTGATGAGGATCTGTCACAAACATTTGTTTGCAACAGTCCTTACTGGGCATGAAAACTGTCATATTTGGGGGTGACATTCCCATGCACACTGTTGAAATTTGACAAGCTTTTTTGAGGTAAATTTGAGACCAAGAATAGAGCTCCACATCAGTGTCTGGCGGCATGGATAGAAAGGAACTGACGAAAGTGCACAGGTGTGGCATCCATATAGGCTCCATACTTGATTTCTGAAGCAGAACTGCATCAATGCAAAGCTGCATGGCACCACCAACCTGCGCGCAGAGGTACAGCTGAAAAGTTTCTGGACCCATTCTGATTCCTGGGAAATATTCAAAAGGTGAGGATTTTGCAGTTAGAAGTCTAGCATAAAGATATTTTATATAGCTTCTTTATATAAAGATTTGATGTGTTACTGTATGTGCTTTTCCAAAGACGTTTAGTTTGAAGTAATTAGGTTTTATAGTTTACGCTCCATTGTGAACCATGGTGCAGGTTTATTGCACTTACTGACTGGAGATTACCAGGTTTCACAGGTGTCACAAGCTCAGCTGCTTGGGTCACCCAAACGGAGTGTGCTAAATATTAACCACTATGCGATGTGCCTCTTGAGGAGAAGACTTGTT
Organism: Lissotriton vulgaris; assembly: GCF_964263255.1. Classification (NCBI taxonomy): domain Eukaryota; kingdom Metazoa; phylum Chordata; class Amphibia; order Caudata; family Salamandridae; genus Lissotriton; species Lissotriton vulgaris. Next base: position 330,472,310 of record NC_141697.1, on the reverse strand, counting down.
GATATGTTCTTTATCCCTTTCGATGCTGATGACGAGCTCAGCTCGTCATCACCCACGGGTGGCGTGTGCTGATGACGAGCTGAGCTCGTCATGTATCGCGGAAAAGGGAAAACAGCCGCACAGCGCAAAAATCGCAAACCGATATTTACACATGCACCCTAATTTCTCCTTTGCAGCTAAACTGTTCTGTAGTCACATACACTAACAGCCAAAATTGTAACAATTCTAGTATCTAAAAAACACAAAGTTACAAGATAGCTTGCTCACTATCAAGTGTCACAAACGATTCCTAGATGAACAGAGGATAAGACTGAAGGTCCTCTACACTGTTAAGAGCATGCTCATTTAACTCTACCTTGTCTTCTGATCACATGTCCCTTCTCACCCAACACATACATCACTGTTCCTCACATGGTTCACTTTTCCTCCATCCAAACACATCGGTCTTTTCACTTTCATCAAGAGCTTGCTAGCAAGAAACACCACACAAAATACGAATACAGATCATTATACCACACATTTAACAACAACAGTCCTAGATTATGCCAAATCACTGGGCATTACATTCTTACAGCTAAATGAACATGACTGCCAGCAAACCAAACCAGAGGGAAACTACAAGAGAATACCCAGACTGACAGCTCAGACACCGGCATGCAATAAACCAGAGAATATCATGCTTGTGCATCCCCAGACCTCTGATGGAGCTAAGAGCTCACACTAATGACAAACTATATGCTACACACATGCCAATAACATAACACCCTGGACGAAGCCTATTAATCTTCTGCATTGGGAGAATGGTAAGGGTTGGATGGATGACAGATGAAGGCTAGATATTTAGTCACAGTGGTTGCATTTTAATTACAGTTCTTATTCCAGATTTCAAAACAAGGCATCAGGGAAAATCTTTTGGTCCAGCTCTAAAGAACAGTTTTAGAAATGTTACAGCTTTCTAAGCACTAAGAAAAACTTCTAATCATATGTATACAATGATGGTGCCCTAATTAATCCGTTTCTTCAGAGATTAACTTTATATTTCGTTATCTTGGATGTCACAAAAAAACTGCAATCCAGATCTGTGAGCAAAAAATGTATTTAAGGCATTCCTGACATTACTGATTGATTCGCAGAATCTTCACCTTAAGTGAAGACTAGGATTTCTGTTCCTCAAACTACTGGATGATGATGCTGAAATCTATGCTGCACACAATACCCGGCACAAAAACAACCCAATATTCTAAAAACAGATACATATTTTGCATACATCCAAGTTTCAAACTGGCCACATTCACAATACATTTTTTGCAAAAAGTCTATCAATTAAAATATATTTTTTCACAGACCTTGCCCCTCTCACTCAAGCTTTCTCAATAGTATTCTGCATCAAACCAACTTTAAGTTCAGAAGAGTTAATATATTCCGTGAGAGGGTTAAGAGAAGGGAGCGGAGGGATTAAGAAAACTCTAGTTCCTAGTGAATACTATAAGTTAAGATCGAGATTGCAAATGTGTTTGTAGAGAACAGTGAACAAATGTTTACCCTTAAAAAAGTGTTTCCTGCAAAGAAAACTTTCAAAAATAATGTGCTTAACTACTACATAAAAGGGAAGACTGTAAAGGAAAACTTCATGAAATCTATTTACAAACTGAGCAGAGACAAACAACAAAGGAAACAAATATAAAACTCGGCTCGCCAGCAAAATGTTTTCCACCAACAATACAAGGGTGGGGGACTTGAAGTACAAGCTACAAAGATCTTGGCAACACATAAACTGCTCTTACATGACATGAGAGTTTCTAAGCCAAGGACACATTAAGACTCTTAAGAAGGATTGCAGTGCAAATACTCGCCAAGTAAATAGCCTAAAATGTAAAAAGGCTATCAACAGGTTAAAAATATAGAACAACATTTTTAATTTAAGAGTTTACAAAAAATTTCTGTATGCAATTAAAAGCCTTAGCTGTGCAAGCGTCCTTAGTTGTTTTCACAAGTGTTGCACCAGCAAAGCAGAATACCAACATTGTCATGGCACCTATTGCAAGGTCAGAATCGTGTTCCCAATCAGTTCACAAGTAGCCGTTTCTACAAATCAAGACGGACAAAAGGAACAAAATCTGGCATTGCAAGTATTCTAATCAACGACCAATACATTATTTGATCTACTTAAACGCAAAGAGGCACCATTTGGAAGAGTTAAATAAGCATTACCCACAATTACGGTCATTACAATAGTTACCTAAAAAGGAGTACAGTTTGCTTTAAGATCACTCTGTCTTTAACTACCTTTCAGTGCCTCACAAACCGCATGCCCATCCAGCCGAGCCCAACACTGCCATTGTAAGTCGGACTCTAGCAATTCACAATATTTTTGTGAGAGATTTTGATTTTCATGATAATAAATAAATGAAAAAGTTTATGAAGGGTAACTGCTGTATTTGTGAAAAGGCACCACCAATGCTTCTCCTGCAGCAACCTGAACTTTGCATTGAAGTATGACTTTTTGAGTGATAACAGAGAAACAGGTTGCAACAAAGTGATAATTGCTTTTAGACACATGTTAAAATGTTGGTCTACTAGGGTTTAATGCAGATTGTTTTCTCTTATGACTTCCACATAGATATTTTAGACAGTGGTCTAAAGCTAAAATGAGAGTACGTATTCAGGAAACTCACAACCGTCTCAGAAAAAGGCCTCAAACACTAACACACACTTTCCCCAACAGCAGTTTCAGCTGATAATTTTGTGCTATTCTGTACACACACTCTCACACTCACACTCTCACAAAATACAAGACACCAGACCAGAAACCGATATTTTCACTCCTAATGGGCCCAGGTCTTAAAACCCTGCAGTCTCACCTTACTAATACGGTCTTCGATGAAAAGGAACAGAGAGCTGAGGTGCTAGACTTTCTGTGCCAGGAATTGCCTGATACCCTTGCAGACATCTGCAAAACCTATCAGAGTTGAATACATGCATGACTACATCTTGAAGGAGAGAATACTTAACAGCCATCAAGAGCTGAGCAGTCTAAAAGAAACAAAGATCCACAGAACAGTTTGAGCTGCCAACATTGCCTGTTGAGGATGCAGATGTGACTGAGTGACTCCAACCAGTCGAGTGACCATACAGTAACCATAGCCTCGCGTAGGGGTAAGAAAGATCAGGAGGTATTCAGACATCACAAAACCTGCATGGAGGCACAGTTGTGATGGCTAGACAAGGTCTTGCTGATTATCCAAACATTGGCTTTACCTTAATAGCGGTTATTGGTTTAAAGATCTGTCCATTTCAATTCAGAGTTGACATATTTCCTTTTTTTGTTGAAAAACTTTATTCACAGCTGCAGCATTCAAAATTATACATCACAGTTAATCGCGTCAACACACCAGCTGGTGTTTTGTATTTTCACCCCGTGCATATCCCCATATCTCGTTACAGTGATACTAGCAGGAGACGGTAATAGTAATAACACAATTCTTTCTCATAAGCTCCTAAGCAGCATCAGCAGCGTGAGAATATACATTAAAGTGTCCAAACATTAAATTCTCCCCCCACCCTCTTGCCTTCTTGAACTTCCCATCCCCTGGCGGTTTAAAAATTCCAACCATCTAGATAGGATTTGGGCTATTCTGGCTATTGTAGGCGTCAGCGTATGCTACATCTTGGGGTGTTATCGGTTATGATGCGAGAGGATCTGGGGTACATCGTCTCCCTCTACAGTTCTTGTGGCCTCTCCTGACTAATCTCCCGGTCGGGCACCCGCTGCCTGGGTTAGGTCCTCGCTTTCCAGTGTGATGAGAATAGTCTCCCATTCCTGGGATATGGGGAATTTTCGGAGACCACGTGTTTCCTCCCTCCTAAGTGTTGTCCCCTCCGCCTTCCCCCACTTAAGAACTTCTGCCTGCCATAAGTGTATCCCAGGTGGTCTAGGGGACTTCCATCTCATCGTTATTGTCCTGAGTGCTAATAACAATGCCAGGTCTAGGAGTTTCAATTGGGCTTTCAGTGCCTTAGGTCTTATGCGCAGCCCCAGCAGACAGTACAGCGCTTCCTCCGGCACTGGCAGGGTTGTGACCGTTCGCATTATTCGGCACACCCCTACGCAATACTCTCAAAGTCGTGGGTATAACCACAACATATGAAGGAACCCAGCCTGCTCCTCACTGCAGCGCGGGCAACCATGGGGAGAGTCCGGGAACATTTTATGTAGTCGCATAGGGGTCAGGTATGGCCTGTGTAAAACCATCCCCTGAATAAATCTGAACCGGACATTACGTGATACCCGTCTAGGGTGTTCTAGTATCGTGGTCCAATCCTTGTCCGACAGCTCCTGGCCTGTGTCCTGCGCCCAGGTGTGCATAAGCGAGGTGAGTGAGACTGCAGCGTGCGCCCTGACCCCTGTGTACAGCCATCTGACCAGGTGTCCTCCCGAACCCATGAGATACAATAGGTGTACTAGTTCTTGCTGTGGGGGTTGTAGGCGTGGAGGTGCCCATCTGTGTTGTATGTAGTGTGTGACTGCGGCATGTAGTAGGTACAGTCTAGGGGAGGCACCAGTGGCCTGTAAGAAGGCTTCATGAGTAAGAAGGTGGTCATCTCCGAAAAAGTCTCCTACACTCTCCACACCCGACTCCCCCCAGGGTCGAAGCGCTCTGTCCGTGAGCCTGCCCTGCGACGTCGGGATACCCAACAGGGGGGTGTTAGCCGCGTACGACTCAGCCGAGGACGTGTATGCTAGAGCTTTCCGTCAGCATTTTAGAGTCGTACGGAGGAGTGGATGGCACTCCGCAGGAATGCGGCTCTTCTGGAGCAACAGGGCATGTAGCTCTCCCCGTCCCAATCTGTCTGTCGTGTAGTCTATTTCGTGTAGGTTCCGTCCTGCCGTCCAGTAGGAGAGCCATTGAAGTTGGCTGGCATAGTAATAGCTTCTGAAGTCCGGGGCCCCCATCCCACCAGCTCTGGTCCCAAATTGTAGTTTACGAAGCCCTATCTGTCGTCTCCCCACCCCCCAAATCAGAGTGGGTAGAAGCGAATTAAGAGTGTCAAAGATAGACTGTGGAAAGAGGACCGGGAAGTTAACAAAGAAGTAAAGCATACGAGGCAGCATTACCATTTTAGAGATCGCGATTCTGCCCATGACCGATAATGGTAGCGTCGTCCAAAACCCCACTGAGGCGCGGAGACGTGATATAGCTTTTTTTAATATTCCCCGCTATCTGGTCCTCCTGCTGCCTATAGACCCAGATCCCCAGGTATTTAAATGTGGTGGGAGCCACCGGGATGAGGTGGGCCCGAAGGGTATGGAACCGGGGTTCGGAGTGTCTTGGAAGTAGAAGCCACTTGACTTCTCAGGATTTATGGCCAGTCCCGAAATTGCGGAGAACCTCTCAAAGGTCTCATATATGGCGGCGTGATCGGTCTCTAGGTCGCGGAAAAATAAAAGTATATCGTCCGCGTAGATCGATATCAGGTGCTGGGCACCGCCGCTAGGAATGCCACTCCGTGGCATCCTTGTCCTCAGGGCTATGGCCAGGGGTTCCAGGGCCAGTACAAAGAGCAGTGGGGACAAGAGACATCCCTGTCTAGTGCCGCGATGGATCGTGTATGCATCAGAGATATGTTGCCCCGTGCGCGCCCATGCCGTCGGAGCGGTATAAAGTAATCTGATCCATGCCAAAAGGGGGGCGGGAAGCCCAAACTTCTCCAGGGTCTTGAACATATACGACCAAGCGAGGGAGTCGAAAGCCTGTCTGAGGTCCAAGGCGAGGGTACACGCCTTCTTCCTCCACGTCTCGGCTTGGGGGGCTCCGTCTCTCGCGTTCAGGTTGTCACTCGATCTGTCGGTACTCGGGTCCTTGGCTCCCTTCTATGCCCATCACTTCCAGCCATTCCTCGGCATCCGAAGGGCTCTCGAAGAAGTGAGTTTTCCCATTGTGCACGATTTCTAGGCGGGCCGGGAACAACAGTGCGTACTTGAGGTTGGCTTTCTGCAACTTCCGTTTTGCCTCTAGGTAGGCAGACCGTTGTTTTTGGACCATGTTGGTGTAGTCCGGGTAAAGGGAGATTTTATGGTTGTCATGCTGAATAAGGGACATCTCCTGTGCCTTTTGTAGCAGGACGTCCCTGTCCCGGTAATTCAAGATTCGCATTATAAGTGGGCGTGGGGGCCTTCCAGGAGTAGGCCTGCCCATCGGGATCCTATGTGCTCTCTCCACGCAGAAATGTGGTTAGAGGCCCTCGTCTGCCACATGGTTCCGAAACCATTGTTCCATAAAATCATCCGCGGCTTGGGTCCCTTCACATCGTTCCGGAAGGCCTATAACGCGGATGTTATTTCGGCGATTACGGCCTTCCGCGTCCTCTACCCGGTCCATAAGGCTGGCAACCTGAGTTTGGAGCTGTTGGATAGAGGCCGTGTGCTCCGACACAGTTGGCTTGATCTCGCTGATGGTCAGGCTGTGCTCTTTCGCTCTGTCCGCCAGCTTTCCGTGATCCACCTTTAACAGTGAGACTGTGGTCGTCAGGGTGCCCATCTGTTGTTCCAGCACCGCTCTAGAATATCTAATTTCCTGCAGGATGATGTCCAATTTATCGATCTGTGGACCTTCCGTTTGTTGTTGCGTGGTGGGAAACGATAGTGCCCCCTCTCCAGCGTTGGGCGGCATCTCAGGTACCGGCGTCAGACCCCCAGAGCTCTCCACCATCCTCCCTCCCTTACGGACCATTATGTTTGATGATCTCAGTCCTTAGTACTCGGCCCAGTAGGTCCCTTGGCACCAGGCACCCGTGCCGGGACCTCACCCGGCGTCACCCCGCCCGGCAGATTCCAACTGTGGATGTTGTGTCCGATCTCCCGTAGGGCGTTGTATTTGCAGGACTGCGGGAGCCCTCACGGCGTCTCCCTCTGCCCATTCACATCCAGTCTGATGTCCCGCAGGTGGGCAGTCTACCCAAGGAGGCACGTGTTCCGCTTCGATGGGACCCCCGCCGCCCATATGCAGCAGCTTGCTGTGTGTCTTTCAAGTAGGGGGGGGAGGGGGGGGGGTGAGAAGGTGTCTTCCCCCTGCCCGGTCATAGGGAGACCAAAGCCCCGCTGGTAGTCAATCCTCACAGGGGGAGGGGGGGGGGGGGGGGGGGGGGGGGGTCTTGCTCCGCTCCGGCAGGGTCCCCAGTCGTCCAAGCACCGCAGCTCCCACACAGTGTCTCCTGGTCCCTCCGGGTCCCCGCAGCGCCTTAGCACTCCTCAGTCAGGGGAAGAAACAGAAATGCCATGAAGTGGGAGCATGCCGGGCAGTCTCACATGCATGTGTGACGGTGTCCCGCCTTAAGAACCGCCACCGGAGTTCAGAGTCCCCTCGCTGCCAGTGCAATGCCCGAGCCGCTCCCTGGGGGTCACTCCGCACGTGAGCAGGCCATATGAGCTCCCTCCCCTGCCGATCTCCGCTGCATAAGTAATGGCGCCACAATACTTCGGTCGGTCATCACTCCTGCCCTGTGTGTACTAGCCGGTCCCGGTAGTCAGGGGCGCTCTCCGGCGATGGCCAGGCATCGACCGCGTCCTCCGGCGTTGAAATCTGGGTTTTGGCCTCAAACCTCTGGCACTTCCGGGAACCGCAGCTGCGAGTCGGGCTGCCGCGCCTCCCACTGTGGGACCCGGCTTCAAAGTGTTCGGTGTCGCTGTAGGCCGCACCTCCGGGGGCCCGACGATGTAGGATTTCCACCCGCCTTGCAGCCGGTGCCGAGGGCAGTCGGGTCTAGTCCACGTTATCCCCTGTACCAAACATGCACCCCAGGAGCTCCCGGGGTAAATTTTGTCGGATTATGCCCTGATCAGCGCCGGAGCCTCACCAGAGCACATCCATGCTCATGGCCTGCTAGCCACGCCCCCCAGTTGACATATTTCTTAAAAGACTAGGTCTGAGGTTGGGCCGCTAACTTCTGCGCTTGGCCCCAGTTCCTAGATACAGCCTCCTAATGAAAAAGGCACATATGATCAACTTTATAAGTACAGTCATTCTTGTCACATCAGTCAATGCAGAAGGAGAAGTTTCTTACCTGTAACTCCAGTTCTGTAGTAGGGGTATCTCTGTGAAAGTCATAATCTGTAAATAGTCCCGCCCATGTGCGGGGACCCCGGAGCAATCAAAATAGACTCTTAAGTGGAGTGGTGTGGCTCCATGGTTAGAGGCGGCAGACCCGGAAGCAGAGGACGGCCCAGGACCAGGGTTCAATCCCCGACGCGGCAGGGTTGTGAACCAGGGTCAGCAGACTCGATAATTCTCGCCTCGGTGCCTACTCTAACCAGGGATCACACTCGGCAACTCTGGGCATTAGCTTGCCTCACTCATCTCCACAACGGCCCCACACAAACGCTGGGGATGCCTGGTTTCACCTTGGAGATACCCAGGAGGGAACATCTCACAGGGAAAGCCAGGACGGGTTCCATAGCGGTCTATAGCGCCAGGACGCCTCCGGGTAGCAGTGCGCTTTACAAGACAAACATTTACATTAAGTCGTCTTCTTTTGCAGTCCTGCATAGACATTTAAGAGAAAATAAAATACAAATAATGCAGCCTGACATTAACAAGGCTACATTGGCCAGCACTTCATCCTGAAGTGAAAAGGACAGCCAAATTATATTATTAAATTTACAAATTTTACAGAGTTTCACCACACAGAGAAACTCCCCTTCACAAAAATCCTTTGCATGATAGAGAGGAAGGGTTGGACAGACAAGCCTCATAGGCTGCCATTATGTGTGTGGAAAAGGGATACCGTGCCTTTAAGGAACCCTCCAGAGACCCTCGGTCTCCCATGATGCACAGCCAAAGGCAAGTTACTCTCAGTTCTTTTTGAAGGTCTGTTAAAGCCAGGCCTGTAGCATCCAGGAAAAACCGTTTAATTCAACCGGGGAGGAGGGTGGGTCGCTTATGACTATCACAGAGATACCCCTACTACAGAACTGGAGTTACAGGTAAGAAACTACTACTTCTGTAGTAGGGGATTTCTCTGTGTATAGTCATAATCTGTGAATAGAATGGCAAGCTAATTCCAACAACCAATTCCAGCGGTGGAAGAAAACTAAAAGAAAAATCCCAACTGCGCAAATAAATTCCTCAGCGAAGCCTGCCCAACTTGTGCATCTGTCCTGGCATCAGAATCCAGGCAGTAATGTTTAGCAAACGTGTGGACAGACTTCCACGTAGCCGCCCTACAGGTGTCTACAATGGGAACGTTACGTAGCAAAGTCATTGTAGCCGCTTTGCCTCTAGTGGAATGAGCCTTAGGCTTACCCCCTAGAGTCTGGTTAGCCTTCTGGTAACATAGCTGTATACAGGACACAATACACCTAGATATGGACTGTTTGGAGGTGGCAAGGCCAGTTCTGATTGAACCGTAATTCACAAACAACTGATCTGACCTACGAATGTCCTTGGTCTGATCCAAGTAGAATTTCAACACCCGCCTCACATCAAGTGAATGAAGGGACCACTCCGCCGGACAGGAGGGATGTTGAAAAAACGTAGGTAACGTGATCGTCTGGTTGACATGGAAATCTGATATCACCTTAGGGAGAAATGTAGGGTGAGTCCTCATGACAACCTTGGAAGCATGAAATACTGCATAGGTCTCTCGACAACACAGAGCCTGAATTTCACTCACCCTGCGAGCCGATGTTACAGCCACAAGGAAAGCCGCCTTCCAGGACAAATGCTGTAGAGAAGCCTTATCAATAGGCCCAAAAGGCTCCATCAACCTTGACAGCACCACATTTAGCTCCCACGAAGGCGAAGGACGCCTAACGGGGGGAAATACCTTCTTCAAACCCTCCACAAAATCTTTAATTACAGGTATCTGGAAAAAGGATGTTTGTGAAGGGCATTTCCTATACACAGTTAATGCTGCAAGGTGAACCTTAATAGAATGGAAATTAAGGCCAGATTGAGCTAAATGCAATAGGTATGGAAGGATGACATCTTCCCTGCAGGAGGTAGGGTCAGAATTCTTGGACGTGCACCAAATGCAGAACCTTTTTTAAACTTTTAGGCATAGGAGGTCCTGGTGGATGGTCTCTTAGCCTCCTTGAGTATTTCCATGCAGTTGTCAGGCAAGTTCAAGTGTCCATACTGTACTATCTCAGGAGCCATGCCACCAAACTCAACGATGAGAGGTTGGAGTGCACCATCTGCCCCCCGAACTTCGTTAGAACGTCCAGCTGACATGGAAGTCGCAAATGGGGTTGGAGAGACCGGTGGAGCAGGTCTGTGAACCTCCACTGTCTAGGTCACTCCGGAGCAATGAGGATCATTCGCGCTCTGGATTGAGACAGCTTGATGAGCACTGCCGGAATCAGGGGAATGGGTGGAAAAGCGTATAGAAAGCTGTTTGACCAGCTGATCCATAGCACATTCCCCAGAGTCCCCGGTTGGTAAAACCTGGAAGCAAAGTCTCGGCATTTGCTGTTTTCGGCGGTGGCGAACAGATCTATTTCTGGAGTGCCCTAACTTTCGAAGATGTTTCCTAGCACCTCGTCGTTTAAGACCCACTTGTGGTTTTCCTGAACGAGCCTGCTGAGTGCGTCCGCCTGAGCATTCTGCACACCTGGTGGATGGGTAGCCGTTATCGTCAGTCCTCTGGCTAGCAGCCTGTGCCAGATCGCTTGCGCTTCCAGAAACAGTGTGTGCGATCTCAAGTCCCCTGCTTGTTGAGGTAATACATTGTGGTCGTATTGTCTGTCTGTACAAGCAGGGAGCTGGTCCAGAATTACGGATGAAAGGCTGCAGATCTATTGCGCAAAGCCAGTCTCTTCGATGCAGCTGAGGATAAATCTGGTGCAAGGACAGCCTTCGAAACTTCTCCCTGCGAATCCATTTGTTTGCTTGTTGCAAATCCAGAATGGGGCAGAACTCGTTTTTGTCATTTTTGCGCACAAGAAAGAACCTTAAGTATAGACCCTTTCCCCTTTGAGACAGAGGGACGCCTTCTATCGCCCTTTTTCTTAACAGAGTATTAGCCTCTGCTTGGAGTTTGCGCAGCAGGTATTGTGAGCGAACCGGTGGAATAGCTGGAGGAGGGCTGATGAAACTAAGACTGTATCCATTGCAAACAATATTCAGCACCCACTTGTCCGGAGTAATTTTTCTCCACTCTGCCAAGTAATTCTTTATGCTTCCCCCCACTGGAGTGGGTAACAGATGAGGGGAAGTAATCCCTCAGGGCTTAGACCCAGCCGGGCCCTTATTCCCTGAAGCGGCCTGCTGGTTGCCTCTGCCCCTCTGACGCTTTTGGAAGGGCTGCCTCCGATATTGTTATTGTTGCTGCTGCTGTTGTCCAGCTTGGCGACCCTGCCCGTGCTGGAATTGCTGGGAGGAGTAGCACCTCTGGTAGGGACAGAAAGACTTCAGCTGTTCCTTTGGCTTCTCCAAGCCCACAGCCTTCAGCGTTTCAACTTCCGTCTTCATGCGGGCCATTTCCTCGTCTGCATGGGTCCCGAAGAGGGTGGAACCCGAAAAAGGGCAAGTTGTCAATCCGCTGTTGCGCCTCCGGTTTTAGGGAGGTAAGGCGCAACCAAGAATGGGGTCTCAAATTCATCCCGTGGCAGTACCCATGAGCAGCCAGGAGAGAGGTATCTGCAGCCGCGCTGATGATTTGGTTGGAAACCATCATGCCTTCATTCAAGATTTCTTGAAAATCTTCCCTTCTGTCCCTCTGGAGGAGTTCAATGAATTGTTATTGCGACTCCCATAACGAACAGTCATAACGACCCAAAAGCGCAGTTGAACTTGCCGCTTTCATGGAAGTGGCTGCTGTACTGCAGACCTTTCTTCCCGCCGAATCAATTTTGTGGCTCTCCTTGTCCGGAGGGACTGTAGACGAAGGAGCAGTAGCATGCTGCTTCTTGGCCGCAGTCACAATGCCCGAATCCGGGCAGGATCCATTCTCAGAAATGCTGGATCCGAATCTGGGGGGGTCAGTCGGGATGGAGCAGACTTCACCAAGGCCGGTGTCAGGAACAGCTCCATGGCCGGTTCCTCCAACCCGGACACCAAAGGCAGTAAAGGACGAGAGAGGTGCTTACGCTGTAGCGTTTCAAAGATGACAGGTGGACGGGGTAGGCACCGCCAGTGCTATCCCAAATTTCGCTGCTCTTCTCAACAGCACGTCCTGATACGTAACAATGTCATTCACTGGCGAAACTCTCGTAGGCGGAAAGTCCGACAACGTAGAGGAGGCTGAGGTAGAGGCGGAGGAGGTGGAGGAGCAGGAGGCGGTGGAGGTAGTTGAGGAAGAGGAGGCGTAGGTGTCCTAGGCCGTGAGGGTGAATAGGTTCTGGAGTATTGCGAGTCCGGAGACCGAATTACTCTCTTCTTATGAGTAGGCCTCAGGGAGGATGCTCTGGAGGTCGACTTCCCTGATGAAGAGGGCCAGTGCGACCGGGGACTCTCTGATGTGGAAACGCTATCCACAGAGGATGAACTTCCACTAGACCCTGTTCTGGGTGTCTACTATCTCTTCGACGTCTACTTCCGCCGCGACGCCGACCGTCTCCTCGACGCCGACCTTCATGTTTACGGCAAACTGCGGTGTTGCCTCGGCGGCGAGCGCCGATCTCTTCGGGACTCAGCACAACGACGATGGTGTGTTGACGTCGTCAGTGAAGTCCTCGACGTTTACCTCGTCCGAGGTCTCGAAGTCCTTCCCCTCGATGCCGAACGTCGACGTCGCTTCGACCCAGAGCCCTGGGTCGAAGGGGAACATATTGTTTCATACCTCTCGACGCCGTAGCCATCGACGTCGACCAGGACCGGTGCCGTTTCCAGGCCTGTTCTTGACGGGGGAGCCCCCCAGAGGCCGATGCACAGGCAGAGGACGAAGAAAGAGTCCCTCCAAGCCCAGAGGTCCCACCTGCTTCCTGATGTCTTCTCTGCTCTAGGCCTTGAAGACGGATCTTCTCCCTGTCACGCAGGGTCCTCTTGGAGAAAGAATGGCAAATATCACAGGAGTCAGGCACATGTTAAGATGGAAGACAGAGTATGCATACTCTGTGGGGGTCTAACTTGGCCTTCGTCCTACCACACTCAGGGCAATTGTCAAATATAGCTGGCGTTTTGACAAGAAAGAGGTGGTAAAGCTGTTAAAAAAAGACAGCAAATGGAAGAGTAAGACCCCAGACGTCAAGTGACACACTAATATCACAAAAAAAGCTCAAAAAATTGAAGAAATACCAATAAAGATAGAGATCAATGCTCCAGGGTCGTGCTAGCAGGAGCTGGAAAAAAGAACTGAAAGTAACTTGCCTTTGGCTGTGCATCATGGGATACCGAGGGTCTCTGGAGGATTCCTTAAAGGAATGGTATCCCCTTTCCAGACACATAATGGCAGCCTATGAGACTTGTCTGTCCAACCCTTCCTCTCTATCATGCAAAGGATTTTTGTGAAGGGGAGTTTCTCTATCTGTGGTGAAACTCTGTAAAATGTGTAAATGTATTATTATTATTTGGCAATCCTTTTCACTTCAGGATGAAGTGCTGGTCAATGTAGCCTTGTTAATGTCAGGCTGCATTATTTGTCTTTTATTTTCTCTTAAGTGTCTATGCAGAACTGCAAAAGAAGACGACTTAAGAGACTATTTTGATTGCTCTTGGGTCCCCACACATGGGCGGGACTATTCACAGATTATGACTATACACAGAGATCCCCTAATACAGAACCAGAACAATTAGAAAGGGCCTAAATTGGTTGTTGGGCAATAGCATACTTTGAGCACTGTCCATCTAACTTGACATCAATGACCAGATAACCATCACAAGGAACCAGAGTTTGCAGCTGTGGGTAGGGTAGGTTTTTGGATTACATTGTTGTGGTGCTAACTTTTATTCTAGCACTCAACTATTCTGAGGGTTATATTTTTAATAATTCTTGGTACAATAGGTTTGGCTCACAACTGCTTGAGAAGAACCAGAGTCGACTCAAACTAAGTCCCTTGGACAAATGTGTTCACTGGACCAAAATTACCAGAAATTGAGCACCTGGTGCTAGGTTTGTGTCGCACGCCGAGAAGTTGTAAGCACCCTCCTGAACCACACCTGTGTTTGTGGATATCTAAGTTTTAACTGAATTATTTTTTTGCCTGATACATATTGCATTATTTTTCATAATGAAACTCCGACAGGTCATTGATTTTATGAGCTTCAAAAAGCAACATAGTTATTAGTAGCCACCCTGGTGCTTTTGAAGTAAGGCCTGACTACTAGACTTCGCTAACCTATGAGCCAAGTACACCAAAATAGGGACTATATCACGTAAACTGGAGCGCACCAGTACTGTGCCCTGGAACACCACTCATGAATGCCTACCTCAACATGATATTGTCCAGTAATCACAAATGGTCCCAGGTTCTTAAGAAAATGAATCATACCAATCCCGTCCAAAATTCAAGCTCCAAATATTTTCCACAGCTATTATTTCACATCTAACTTTTGAGGCCTGAAAACAATCAGCTTGGAATATAGGCTGAAGTACTAACAGAAGCTGAAAGCTGGAATGTGTCTATGGAATACCTCACAATGACTACATTCTGTTATACAAAGGGACTATTCTACATTTCCTCTAGCCTGATTCGCACATTGGTTTGTTGAATCATTCACATTTTTCTTCAACACAATAAACTATATAGCATGGAAGAATGACCAACAAGAATACAGTTTTACAAAGACCATGATAAAACACGTCTTGACAAAGGCAAACACTGCTGTCAGACAATGCCAGACCTTTTGGCTTCACCAATGTTTTGTATTTGCTACACTTTCACTTACATCATCATTCTGCTGAGCTTCTTGCATAACAAACTCGCGAACCATTGATGGATTGTATTCAACCAAGTATGAAAAAATATCTGTAGCAGCACTCCGCACCTGCGCGTCATCCATGCCCTAGAGGGAGGAAAAACAAACACAATGAAGTCTAAAGACAAAATTGCTAGGGAATGAGGGTGAGCAATTTAATTGGAAGAATACTATAATTCAGGAAAGATTACATGATTAACTTTTCACTCACTGTACTTTTCTGACTGACAGCAACTCTGCAGCAGCACCACCGGTTGAATTAGCATTTAATGAGCCCCTCTCCCCGATTTACTGCATTGATACATGTGTGAACACTGATCCGTATCCTGTTATTTTTTGTTGGTGCTTTAAGTTGTACACTTGTTTCATGACGCATCTCCTTTCACAGCTCTTCTGGTGCATCATGTTTTCATTTGCATTATGTATATCTAGATAAATAGCAGAATAACTGTTGTCTCTTTCTTTGAAGTAATTGCATACCCATGTTTAAATCCCTTGTGCTACCACTCAAGTTTTTTCTGCGCTTGCAGCGCAATATTTAGTCTCATCTCTATAGTTCGCTTTCCAACAAACTACTTCATATTAATTTGGAGGAAACCATACTATTCTGTTAGAGTGGTTTTCCAAGTTAGGAACTAAGATTTGCAATCCAATGAGGCATCAGGGGTTCGATACAGATGCCTATTGCAAATAAGGAAAGGGTGAATGTCTCTTATGAATCTGGTGACAATGACCATGGTAACAAACTATAGTTACAAGTAAGTAATTTTTCATTCTCCTTTTCATTCTCCCCAGGTTCATAACCCTAAAAACTATTTCAAATCAATGTCTCAATCCAAAGGAAGGTAGGTTTTGGAGATGTACTCTTAAAACACTTTTAAGAGGAATATTTGACCCACCTGAGCATCTGCCCAAATAATTAAGAACTAAATATCTGATCAGGTATTTAAACATTAGGTTAAGGGTTGATTCACATCAAGGTCATTATGGTAGCTTCCCCTCTGCCTCACAAGGGTCTCATACTTCTAGAACAAGTTTAGCTTGCTTTCTGAAAATACAACTTTACACACCCATAGCCCACCCCCTAACTTCAATGTCAAACAGCCTTACTGTGCAACAATGAAAGATGAACAGACGTCTTTATAGTTTTGTGTTGGAAGATTACTGTAAGCTCCTTCTGTGACTAAGCAATGCAGTGCTACGCTCTGTGGCCTTCCCAAATACACCCTGGCTCCACTAAGGTCAGCACTGAAGGATTCGGCCAGACTAGTTGCTGGTACCAAACGTAATGAGCAGATTTCCCCAGTCCTAAAATCTCTTAAATGGTTGCCCTATGAAGCTCTAATTCAGTTAAAGTTAGTCGTCCTAGTGCACAAAGCCCTGCACGCCAACACCCCCAGGTACCTAGCGCAAAAGCTTGAATTATCCTGTGGCGAGAGAGCCTCAAGAAGTGCTAAAAATGTCCTCCTGAAACCTCGTATCATGAACAAACAGAGAACTTGTCGATATGAATGTCAGCAGCCCTACATGCCAAGAACAGATGCATACTGGTAAGTAGCATATTCCGTTCGAGGCATGTGGGCTGCTGAATTCATATCTGTGCATAGAATGTATAGCAGTCTCCCCCTTAGCGGTGTCTACCTGTGCCAGCTGCAGCAGTCTGAAAAAGAGTCCTGAGAACAGCCTGTCCTACAGCATATTTCTGTTTTGAATGTACATCTACACTGTAGTGTTTAGTAAATGTATGTATGGTTGTCCATGTGGCTGCTCTACATATTTCTTCTAGAGGAATGTTTCCTAGGAAAGCCATGGATGGCCCTAACTTGCGTGTTGAATGCGCTCTTGGGGGAACTGTTAATGTGCTTTTAGCTTTCTGATAACAAATCTGTATGCACTTAACAATCCATCTGGCCACTCCTGATTTGGAAATGGGGTTGCCTTTGTGCTGTGGTGAAAAGGCAACAAACAGTTGCTTAGTTTTCCTGAAATGTTTTGTCCTGTCTATATAGTACAGGAGAGCTCTTTTAACGTCCAGTGTATGTAGAGCTCTTTCTGCCACTGAATCTGGGTTTGGGAAGAACACTGGCAGTTCTATTGTTTGATTGATGTGAAACTGGGAAACCACCTTTGGCATAAATTTAGGGTTCGTACGTAGCACTACCCTATTTGCATGAATTTGGATGAATGGCTCCTGAATAGTTAGGGCTTGCAGCTCACTAACTCTTCTAAGTGATGTAATTGCCAATAAAAAAGCCACTTTCCAAGTTAGGAATTTTATTTCACACGAGTGTAGAGGTTCAAAAGGTGGACCCATCAGTCTGGTTAGAACCACGTTCAGGTTCCAGACAGGTGAAGGCGGGTGTCTTGGAGGAATGACTCGTTTGAGTCCCTCCATGAAAGCTTTAAGAGCGGGTACTCTGAAGAGTGAAAGGTGCTGCCTGTTCTGAAGATAAGCTGCCACCGCAGCTAAATGTATACGTATGGAACTGTAGGCTAGATTGCATCTGTGTAAATGTAACAGGTAACATGATGTTTTGAGTTGATGCATCTAGTGGATTTATGTCATTATTGTTGCAATAAATGACAAATCGTTTCCATTTTGCCGCATAGCATGCTCTGGTAGTAGGTTTGCTTGCCTCCTTGATAATATTCATACAGTCAGGAGGCAAGTTGAGGTAACCAAACTCTATGACTTCAGGAGCCAAATTGCAAGGTTCAACTGTTGCGGATCTGGGTGCTGAATGTCGCCATGGCTCTGCGTTAAAAGACTGGGTGTGTTAGTCGCGGCCTTTGATGAGGCACCACAGAAAGTTCTAGGAACGTGGTGTACCACGGTTGCCTCGCCCACGTTGGAGCAACTAGGATGAGTGTCATCGAGTGTTGTCGCAGTTTGCGTGCCACTAGTGGTATGAGCGGGGCTGGGGGAAAAGCGAACGCAAACCTGCCTGACCAGTTCATCCATATCGCATTGCCCTGAGACTGCGGATGTGGAAACCTGGCGGCGAAGCTTTGGCATTTTGCGTTTTCCCTTGTGGCGAACAGGTCTAACTCTGGGTGACCCCACTGCTGGAAGTACGGTTGTAGCACCGAGGGATGTATCTCCCACTCGTGCATCTGGTGGCTGTGTCTGCTGAGCAGATCCGCCATCTGGTTGTCCCTGCCTGGGAGGTTTTCCGCCATGAGGAATGTGTTTCTCTGAATGGCCCACTTCCACATGGTTTGCGCTAGATGTGACAACTGTGGAGAGTGCGTCCCTCCCTGCTTCTGTATGTAGTACATGGCAGTCATGTTGTCCGTCCGGATCAATAAGACTTTGTTGCACAAATGTACCTTGAACGCCTTCATTGCCATAAAGATTGCCATCAGTTCCAGCAGGTTGATGTGCATCTTTCTTTGCTGTGTCGTCCATAGTCCCAGCACTGTGTAATGGAGGACATGCGCTTCCCATCCCAGGAGAGATGCGTCCGTCGTAAGCACTATTTGTGGTACAGGCTCTTGGAACGGTCGTCCCCTGCAAAGGTTTTGTGGGTTCCACCAATGCAGAGAGTTGTATGCGCGACCGGTCACCAACACTAGGTCTTTTAATTGTCCTTGAGCCTGGTTCCACTGCCGTGCTAAGCACTCTTGAAGCGGACGCATGTGTAGTCTCGCGTGAGGGACTATGAAGATGCAGGAGGCCATCATGCCTATCAACTGCATAAACACCCGAGCTGGGAGCGAGTGTCGAGGTCTGAATTTGTGAATCAGTAATTGAATGCTGTTGATTCTTGCAGAGTTTGGCTGTGCCTTTGCTGCCAGAGTGTCTATTGTTGCTCCCAGGTACTGTTGTACGTGGGCGGGTTGAAGATGAGACTTTGGGTAGTTTAATGAGAATCCGAGGCTGTGTAGGAGGTGAATAGTGCGGGACATGTGGCTGGCACATTGCTGGGCTGACTTTGCTTGGATAAGCCAGTCGTCCAGATTTGGGTAGACCTGAATATGCTGTCTCCGTAGGTGTGCAGCTACTGTTGCTAGGCACTTGGTAAATACTCTGGGGGCTGTTGTGACCCCGAAAGGCAGGACCTTAAACTGGTAGTGCTGATTCTGTATGGTGAACCTGAGATATTTCCTGTGTGTCGGATGTATCGGTATGTGGAAATATGCGTCTTTCAGCTCTAGTGTTGCGAGGAACTCTCCCTGACTGAGTAATGGTACAACCTGCTGTAATGTGAGCATGTGAAAATGTTCTGACAAGTTGTATTGGTTTAGGGGCCTGAGAGACCCTTCTTTTTTGGGAATTAAGAAGTACAGAGAGTATACCCCTGTACCCTGTTGTTCTACAGGTACGAGTTCTATGGCCCCTTTTTTGCAGCATGCTGGCGACCTCTTGCTGCAATAAGTGTATGTGCTCTACGGACATAGGACGGTGTCTTGGGGGTATGTTGGGTGGAGTGGAGGTTAACTCTAGAGAATAGCCGTACTGGATAAGTTGTCTCATCCACCTGTTTGTGGTAATGCTCTCCCCAGACTGGCAGGAACTGCTGTAATCGTCCCCAGACCGGTGTTACATGGTCTGGGGGCAGTGAAAAGACGTCACTGTTTAGTATTGGCGGAGGATCGGGTGTTATTATTCCCTCGTCCTCTGCCTTTGCTGCTGCTACCACGGTATCCACCTCTATTGTTTTTATTATAGGTGGTTTGCGGCTCCCTTTATTGTATGGAGTCTGCTGAGATGCCTGGCCTCGTGTAGCTCCTCTGTTACCAGAGCGACAAAAGGAGCCTCCTCTGAATTGTTGTGACTGCAAGGCACCCATAGACTTGGCTGTCTGTGTCTTTTTTAATTTTTTCTAATATTGTGTCCACATCAGAACCAAATAAAAAATCAGGGTTGATGGGTTGATTTAATAATGTGGTTTGAATCTCAGGTTTGAATCCAGAGATGAGTAACCACGCATGTCTCCTAAGCATGACACTTGTATTGATGGACCTGGCTGCGGTGTCTGCTGCGTCTAGCGCACATTTAATGGATGCATTAGATATAAGTTTTCTCTCTTGTATCCGTGCTTCTGCTCCCTCCTTGTAGACATCTGGCAAATGTTGTAGCATTTGCTCTAGTGTGTCATAATGAGCCCTATCGTATCTGGCTAATGGGGCTTGCGTATTAGAAATCCTCCATATATTAGCTGCTTGAGCAGCCACCCTTTTTCTAGAAGCTTCTAATATTTTAGAATCCTTGTCTGGAGGAGGAGCATCACCAGTGGTTTGTGAGTTGGCACGCTTACGAGCATTTGATACCACCAAAGAGTCCAGTGGCAACTGTCCCTGAATATACGTGGGGTCCACAGGTGCCTGTCTGTATTTTCTTTCGATTCTGGGGTTAACAACCCTTGCTCTTGTGGTTTCTTTGAAAATGTCTCCTGCGTGTTTAAGGACACCTTTCAACACTGGCAATGTTTTGACTGATTTCTCTGAAGTGGAGAAAGTGTCGAATAGGAAGTCCTCTTCAATTGGGTCAGCATGCATTTCCACATCATGATTGTGTGCTGCCCTTTCCATTAAAGCGTTAAACGCAGCTGTATCCTCTGTTGGGGAAGTTTTGACAGGATAGGAAGGAGTGTCAGGAATAGTTTGTGACTCCCCCTGGTCAACAGGGTCTGTCCAGGCTTAAGTCTGGTCATCTTGATCTGTGTCCGCAGGGTAATTAAATTCTTCATTGTAGTCATACCCCATATCCTCATTAGAGCGTGTGGGTGAGTATGCAGAAGTGTCCTGGCCATGGTACCTTACAGTCTCAAAAAGGGCAGGTGAAGTGGAAGAATCCCTTTTCTTTTTGAGTGGGATTTTATAGTTTTCTAGAGGATTTTCTGACCTGATCTCCCTCTGATAAATAGTAAGTCTGCCAGAGTGGAGTCGATATGTAGCTTCGACTGGTTATCATAGGAGGGCTCTTGGAACACAACGTCCTCTTCTAGAGAATGACTCCTTTTACCCATCGACACCTTCTTGGACGGTTTGATCCCCGTTTTCGGATCGAATGCCTTAGGCCGGTCAGTCGGGGGCAGCCCGAATTTAATCGGTGGCATAGTTTTTGTAGACAGACTGACCTTCGGGTCTGGCGTCGTTATTGGTCCGACTGACTTTGTCTTTTCGCCAATCTGTTTATGGCCTTGCGTCGACGTGGGCGCCTGTTGCGTCCGAGGCGCGCTCTTCTGCCTCGACGTGTTCCTTCGAGCCGCTCTTGGACTTCGGCTGGAGGCCTTTGACGAGCTGTGGCCTGTCGACACGTTGCTTCGGATCGAGAGCCTTCCGAGACTCGAGTCCCTTATTTGGGTCGCTGTCAGTCGACGTCGACCTCGTTGGTTCGACGTGCTTGACTTTAGTCATGGACTTTAGCGTACCGATCTTCGGTTCAACACCCTTTATTTGTGACCCTGCAGGGTCGCCGACACTTTTCTTTTTGTCGAATCCGATGGAGTCGAACTCTTCGATCCGATGACTGTCTCCAGCAGTTTCGGTTTCGTTTTAGACTCCATGGCTTTCGGTTTCGATTTAAGCATCGATTGGTAATGCTTGACCGATGGCTCGTGTGATATATTCTTAGCCGGGCCAAGACGCGGCGCTATAGAATGTTCACTATGATCTTGGCTAAGGCCTTCTGGCGATGCCTCGACCTGAGCCCTTGGAAGTCTTTCAGTGTCTGTTCCGGGCCCCGTACTGGTTGGGCCTGGTTCATGGCTCGAGTCGTCATTGACTGCTCTGATGGCTGATGCGTCGTCTCTTACCTCGACAGCGTCGTCATCCTCGACGTTTTCTTTGTCGTCTTCATAATAGTTTGAGTCATGCTCCGAACTGGGATCCGACTGCTGTTCTGGATCCTCAGTCTCGACGACCCCATCGTCTTTTTCATCGAAGATGTTCACCGGGTCGGGCGCTGGCTTCGTCATCGTCTGCCTCGCTGCGCGTCGAAGTCTAAGCGTCTTCTTCGACCTGAATCGAGCACAAGCTAGACAGTTGGCTTCATTGTGCTCCGGAGATAGGCATTTGTTACACACCGGGTGTACGTCGATGTGTGGGTACTTAGAATTGCAAAGGGGGCATCGTTTGAACGGGCTCCGTTCCATCGACGATCGGGCCTCTGGTGTCGAGGAGGCTAGCGGCACTCTTCGACGTCCTGCTTGAAAAGAACTGGAACAAAGTACTCGGCACCGATTGAAATAACAATACCGACGACCCCGAAGGCCTTTTGGCCTTTTAGAAAAGTTTCCGAACTTGTGTAAAGAAAGTACATCCGAACCCAATGGCGGAAAAAAACAATCTGAGGATGGAGAGGATGCCCATTCGCACTGTAATCCAGGGGAGGAGCAACCTATCTGGTGATACTTCGAAGACTCTTCCAGGACAACAATGTGCAATTATCCGGACCCAACACTAGGCGGCGATCTATGCACAGATAAGAATTCAGCAGCCCACATGCCTCGAACAATGTAGGTACATTTACAGTTGACCGAAATCTTCTTAAATGGCTTATTCCTATATGCAAGTTGAGCATCTAAGATAGTTGGCCTGCTACCAGGATCTTGAAGAATTTCCGTTAGGATTTTATTAAAGCCTTTAATGACTAGCAGGAGAATCCAAGAGGGATGAAAAGTTGGCCCAATTTACAAAAAGTTAACAATCTGAGACATTATAGAAAGAAGCATGCCTTAAAACCGTATAGCAAAATCAAAATGTATTCTATTTAAGCGAACAAGACAAGTCATGGTGTAAGTACATAATATTTAAGGTAATACATCGGCTAAAATGAGACCAAGATGCAATGAAAGACCTCACCTACAGTCATGAATAACAGGATTAAGACTGTAAAAGCAGGCCAATTCAAATAGCAGAATTAAGGGTAAGGGTATTATCAAGTTGCTTATTAAAACATAGTTGACAAGAGGAAAAGTATGGAGAAGATAGATGTAATGATACGGAGCCTGGCTATTATTGATGCGTAGCCTGGCTATTATTAATAAAATATTTATTTGGACAGATACAGAGCAGTCTGCTTGCTTCCTAACCTCTAATCAGCAGTAACTGACTAAACTAGAACTCTCATGCATTCTTTGTGGCCCATGGCTACACGGCCACTGTTCTATTTATAACATCACTAAAATAGAGATGTCATGTACCAGTCAAACAATACAATATCTATTAGATTAATAGCAATCAGCCATCCCAGCTCATAAAGATCATTATACTTGACAAAAGGTGGTGCCTGGCACCACATTCTGACAGAAAGCAGCTGTTAAGAAAGATAATGGCAAACTGAATACAGTATTCAAAGTAAACCCTGTGAAATTCCATACGGAAATAACGTAAATCTAAATTATATTAGTGTTTATGTAAAACAATTACTTCGATCAATGAAACCTAAAACTATTCGAGTATCCAACACCTCATTTCTCTTAACAAGGGCTGTGCACATGCGATCCCTAACAGATCAGCAATGATCAATCTAAGAAAAGATTTGAAGAAGCCACAACTGTCACTTTGAGGACAAAACAGGGTCTAGCAAAAATATGCAATCCGATAAAAACAGTTTGAGAGAGTAAGTGGGAGCCAAAAGTTGTCAAGGATTCAAACATTCATGCATTAAATAAAAAATAAAAATAAAAAAATAACTGAAGTCTGTAGCCATTTATCCCATTTCTCTTCCTAGACACCTTCCAAACTATTGCACCGACTAGCCAATACCACCAGTAAGAGAAATCAGGGACCGGATCTACAGAAAACAAGATCGTACCATCTGACCAATTCTTCATATAACCGGAAAGACATGACAGTTCTATCGGAGGCATACCACACAATGAATAATCCCACTAAAATGGAGAACAATGGGACATCAAAAAAATGTCCTAGAGGTCTTTGAAACAGCTTTCTTTTTGATGTAGCAGCTTATGATATCTCATCACCACTTCTCATTCCTCGAAGGTAACTCTCAGTGAACTCATTAGTTTGTAACGCTCAGATGCATGTTCATCTCCTGTTGAGTCTAGAACTCAAACTAAAGGCCAGTTTTAAAATAAAAAAGGATATCAAATACATATAGTATTGTAAAACATGCTCCTCTCTGGAGAAACATTACTCGTAATGGACACAGAAAATCTCATTTAATAGGCGGAAGTGAGACTGGGTTTTAGACGGATGATCCTAGAAATTCAAACACTAGAGGTCACTATTCATGTACATTGGAAATAAGTTGTAATATAGGCTTACAAATAAACTATGGCCATATAAACAAACAGCTCAACTGCCCACTCAGATTAGAGTTCCCCCGTTAGAAATTCACGCGTATATCATATGTGGAATGTGATGTAAAGTGTACCCTGCCAAAAAGCTCCTTGGGACAGAAAAAAAGCCTGTGTGCTGGAAGGCCTCAGTACAAAGGAGAGACCACAAACGCAAGACGACAAAGACTTCCTTGAGGCTCCTACCATTCCGTTGTTAGGGATACCTTTACAGACAGGTGTGGTGTCGACTCGTGCATTGAGGTCGTGGTCCGATGCAGGGATATCTACCATAGGAGCGTTTTTCGTTGAAGGGGTGCCGTATGTCAAATGAGACCTTTGTAAGTGAACATGGAACATCGGATGCCTTGTTCCTTCTTCATGCCGGTATTTCGGGATACATTAGAGATACATGGGCTCGGGGGCACATTGAGCCCGTTACAAATGAACTTGTCACACTGCATTACTTAATGGGTAATGGAGCACACTTGACAAAATGGTTAACACGAGGGATCCGCACTGGTGCGGAGATCTCGTTGCAGACACTATGGGCCACATGGGAAAGGGATATGTGGGTCATGGTTTTTCAGATAAAGAATGGGATATCGTGACGGGTTACCCCAGGAAGGTGTCCTGCAACCCTAAATTCAAATTCATCCAATTAATGCTGTTCCACAGGGCATATCTCACCCCACGCAGGCTTAACATCATGTTTCCTGATGAGGAGGACACTTGCCCTCATTGTCATACATCTAATGCGGGTCTATTACACATGATATGGGACTGTCCAAGACTACAGTACTATTGGACGTCGGTGTGTCGGATATTGACGGCCGTCGTTCCACTACGCAATAATGACACAATGGAATATTGTATGCTGGGTTTGGGACCACGCGGAAAGAAAGGCAATCCATCTCATAGATTTGCTAATCTTGCACTAATACTGGCGAAAAGGAATATTACAACTAGATGGAAGGCCTCTAGAGCTACATCACTACAGGAGTGGCACGCAGAGATGATTAGGTGGGGGAGGGCGGAAGGAGCTGAAATGCACCGGGAAGAATATAGGAGTCTATGCAGGACGCCGATTTCTATGGCATGGAACATGTTAATGGAGGAATACGCTGCTGTGGATACATTAGCATATTGAGACTGTGGAGATGCCTATTACCTAGCTTCCCCTAGATTCCAGGAGCGACTACAAGAGGTTATGTCAAAGGTACCTGCTCATCTCTAACGGTGAGACGGGCAGTGAATGCAGTATAACAATGTACACACGGAGGAGGGATCGCATGTGAATATGTTACTAGCTAAGGAGGGACCGAGCGGCGACTTGAGGTGGGGAGGGTGGGGGGTTTGTTATGTTTAAATTACGGATGGAAATGATACGACTATATATATGGTTGACATACAGAGAATGCGATTGGTTCTAGTAACCTGTTCTTGCGTTATCAGTATCTGTGCAATGACGTGCGATTTATTTTGATCTATGCGTGGATTTATGGGCATGTTATTCAAGAGCGGTTGGGTAATTCCTGCCATGTCAAGAATCAGGAAATATACATAATAAATGCTGCTATGTAACTCTGCAATGTATGTCAGATCTGCATAAAATCAATAAAAACAATATGGGAAAAAAAGACTTCCTTGGTGCCCTAGTACCAATGTGGAGTAACAGGTGGGTAGGTAGGAAGCAAATGGAAGGCACATCAGCAACCAGGCCAAAGAACAGGAGACAAACGGGTGGGAGGAGAACTCTATGGGCCAATTTTTATTCCGTAAATCCTACTGTAATTCCTTTGGTCATGAAATCAAGACACCTGATCAAGGCAAGGGTTTCAGCAGGCAATATTGCAATTTAACTTGCAATCCCAGAAGGAACCAAAAAAATACCAGTGGCCCAGAAGCAGGTAGGAATAACGCTGCTGTGTAGGCCAAAGAACAGGAGACAAACGGGTGGGAGGAGAACTCTATGGGCCAATTTTTATTCCGTAAATCCTACTGTAATTCCTTTGGTCATGAAATCAAGACACCTGATCAAAGCAAGGGTTTCAGCAGGCAATATTGCAATTTAACTTGCAATCCCAGAAGGAACCTAAAAAATACCAGTGGCCCAGAAGCAGGTAGGAATAACGCTGCTGTCTAAACACACCTGTTCACAATCACAATAAGCAGAAATGTAGGCACCCAAATGGGCGAGCAATCAAAGCTGTCTCAAAATTAAAAAACACAAGTCAAACACTGCACTATTGAATTACGTTCAAAATCAGAAAAAGACAATGAAATAAGAGTGCTGCTCATAAGGGACAGAAGGAAAGTATGCAAAAGCATGGTGTGCAAACTCATGCTGGTGTTACCAGAATCTGTCCATCCATCAGTAAGAAAAAGAGCTCTGGAATAATAGCATCTCTAGAGTTGCACATTTTAAAGAGACAGGCGCAGCTTTCCCCCTGGGTATCACTTTTTAAAACCGTTTTTTAGATGTTCCCTTACAAGAACTCATTTTCAAGATATGTTTTAAAGAGTGGGAAACGGAAAAAAATACAATAAAGAGAATGTTATGATTCATATTTCGGTGTTCCAAGTCCACTCTTTGCTGTTGCCCTCGTTCCACTTAACAGGCAAAGAAGGTTGTTGAGGTTAGGATAGAGCAAGCGCTGAACCCTATGTTATTTTGCGTGGCGGGGGCTAGGCCAAAGTTAATGCTGTTTGTTTCACTACACCAGGCATTCTGGTGATTTGATGTCCATGCAGAAGGGACACAGTGACTAAAAGATTAGGTGGGCAGATGCCTCTGGCAAACTTAGCAGCAGCTCTTAACTTTTAGCAGTAACGCAAAGGAGACTGGTATGCTGACCCCCAGCAGGCCATTTTTGCAACATGTTCAACTTCCATAGTGGTGTTTGAAGTTTGCGTACAACTGTTTACAAGTTTGAAAGTAAGCACTAGTTAAGGCTGCAATGGAAAAGGCACAGGTTTCAAACCATGTTTAGTTTCACAGCATACACATGCATTCAGAAAAAACTTGTCACTTTTATGAAGCTAGACAAGAAGCTGCAACAGGTTTGTTCATCACAGTTTCTTGTTTTGTTGCAAACAAAATAACTCGCCTTTAAACAAAATGGGACATTTACTAACAATGTGCAATAATTACCAAAATCACTTCCAAAGCTGGCAAAACACCCATATTAGACAACGTCTTGAAGAATGCATCTCTGTTTTGAGGTTGTAACGTTTGTGAAAATGCGCAGAATTCTTTTAAAAAATTTACCTGAAACAGAGAAAATACATTTGACGTTATAAAATAGAATTGACTGCTCAATGGAGCTGAAGTTGGAAGGGTATTACACTGCTTAATCCATCATAACTACAATAAAGATACTAAAGTGTTACTTAATTTTAACTGCAGTACTCCAGCAATGGTATCTTTCATAGATAATGTTCTTTGAATTATTCCAAGCCAGGCTTGGAAGCCCATGTTAAATGTTTTACAAAGCAGTATTAAAAGTTATTTAACACAATCTTTCAGGACTGTATATCATTGTTGGGATTTGCCAGTGAGGCTTAGAATTCTGCTTCCCGGAGGCCAGCTCTCCGATTTTTGGAGCACACGTGCTAATGGTCTGTTCCTTCTTCTAGGTGAAGGAAGGCCGCATGTTAATGTATAAAACATAACACTTGAAACCCTTATTTATAGGCAAGTTTATTTTTTCTCCAATAGTGGATCTGTTCCTGGCAAATATGCTTCCAATTAAAAACAAATAGCATAAAATTATATAGTTAAAATAAGAAATTAGAATTACTGAACTAAAGGTCGCCAAGAGCCTGTGTTCCTAATCTAGTCTTTGAGGAGTCATTTAACCAAAAATGCTTAAAGAAAGTGTAGAATAACTGTCCGGACCATGGTAGCCAGTCAAAGGGAGAAAAGAAAATCAGTTACTTACCTGTAACTGCAGCTATCCAGTATAGGCATCTTTCATAGATTCACAAGCTTGATTCATTCCCGGTCATCGAAGAGTCCCACAGTACTATAATCAAGCAGTAATAAACAACTATAAGCTCTAGGCCATGAGTTTAATGGCCTATGTACTTTTTTATTTTTTAAAAGGACCAAACTGCATCTATAACCAATCAGCTGCTAGCATCCTCTAGGACACTCCCAAGAGAGATTGATTTTTTGATCTCTGTTGCACCAACTGCGAAGTCAGGCTTGGGGTGTCCGGTCAGGCATGACGTGGAGTCATCAGGCGCGCTGTACATTTTTTGATGTGTGGTAGGGCAGCTGGAACACTGGCCAGGCTGGTCATAATCTTTACTCCCTCTTGCCAAATGTAGTCCACTATTGGTATAGAACGTACTGATCTTCTGGCCTGCTCTTTGAAATCGTAGAAGAAGCCGGCAGACTGCTTCACTGACATTGGAAGGAGAAATCTGGTTGTGGCCCTCTCCATGACGTTATTGAAATCTCCGTGACCTTATTGAAATCTCCAATATCCTTGGGAGGTGAACCAGTGTGGGGAGGTGGGGACAGAGTCTAATTACGTAGTCATCTCATTCGTCTAAAGGTGGTGGAACATCTGGAATTTCGCCTCTTCCCTCACCACGTCCGGGGATGATTGATCCTCTTTAGGCGGTACTGCTACATGGGACGCAGGTGTCACCCTAGGTGCAGAGGAAGGTGTGGTGGAACCAGAGGGGTAGCAGGTGGTGAAGATCCAGCAGGCTGCTCTTCAGGGGGCAGTGGAAAGCACCTCTGATAGTCAGAACATAGCCCGGAGATCTTGCACCAAGGAAGCAGGAAGATGTGAAGTGTCCCTCTTAGGTGGAGGGTCAGAATAGTACCTAGGAGGTGGAAGATACTACTGTTGGAACTATTTTCCTTACCCTCATACGCCTAGTCTTAGTCTTCCTCCTGACAATTCACATTCAGCCCTGGAGGACCGTGAGATGTGCCAAAGAGAATGCGATCTTCATTCGTGGTGAAATCGATGACAAAGAAATAGTCCACAGGCCCATCGTCGGAAACAGTCAACGGCAGTGACGTCAACAGGGATATAGACGTGTACTTCATGGATCCTTGGATCTTTATCGACAAGATGGGAGCGTCGATGGCTATCGTCATCTTCGCCATTGTTGACTATCTAGTTGTGGTGGTCGACCTTAGTGTTGACAGAGATTTTAAAGCAGAAATGCTTCAAAGTAGGGTTGGCAGAGGAGGTAGGAGTACAGTCTCCGTCTTTGGTAGTGGGTGTCGTGGACCAGGTGAAGCAGTCTCGGGGAGAAATGTTTTTGTTTCGCTTTTTCTTGGAGCTGGGAGGTTGACAGGAAGTCTTGATAGATTTTCTTGAAGTCTCTGAAGCTCCGTCAAGGGATCTCACCCTCTTGTGAGACCTGGCAGAGGAATCACTGTCCTCAGAAGATTTCTGAGTTTTGGTCTTCTGAAGCCATAGGAGTAACCTACCTTCCTTGTCCCTCAAAGTTTTTAGGAGAAAGTATGGTAAATCTTGCACTCTCTTACCTCATGGTTGGGGTGGAGACAGTAAAGTCATTCCTTATGTGGATCATCCATGTGGACTCTTCTTCCCCAGGTCTTGCGGGGACCGAAAAGGCCTTTATTGTCAAGATATATATTCAGCTTTCCAAGTGAGAATACAGAGTAGAGTTCATGGAGACTCCCTTCACACATAGCATGCAGTCAAAATCTGAGGGACTCAGCCTCTCTTGGGAGTGTTCTAGAGGAGCCTAGGAGCGGACTGGTTATAGTTGAAGCTTGGCCCATTTTTTTAAAAAAGGGAATAGATAGGCTATTAAACTCATGGCCTAGAGCCATTATAGCCCATGAAAGTTATTTATTACTGCTTGATTATAGTACAGTGGGACTCCCACTTCGACGATGGGGAATGATTCAAGCATGTGAATCTATGAAATATACTCCAAAACTGGATAAAGTCAACATTTTTGGTGGAAACCACCTACTGACTACTTGAAGTTACTAATAATCTAGTGCCCATCGGTGACGCATACTTTTGTCTCTGAAGAAGAGTCTCAGGTCGGTCACTGGTGAGGCACTAAAAAGCCCCATCAGTATGGAAATAGTGTTAAATTACAGAGCCATAACCTTTGAGATTCAATGGAAAAAAACGTGAAAATGTGTGCTTCCTAGCTTTCTGACAGAAAACAGGGAGGCCATGGTCTCAGCATCAGCTCTCGCTGTGCAACATTGTGCAAGAAAACTTGCAGAGCTACATGGCCCACATTTCGCTGATGCACGTAACCAAAATGCCACCAGTGCCAAAATAAACTAAGGAGCTTCTTCCTGAAATGGGGAACCAATATTGAAGATACTAAGATGTAAGCTCAAAGCCATGGCCACCATGATACCGAATTACTCATCCTAAAGACTGTTTGTTAATTTGTTGCCACCGAGAGTCCAATTGAAATTAAAACTGCATTATATAGCACTTACTACAGTTGATGCGTAGAATTGTTCAATTACTCCCTACAATGTGAGGCAACGGGGATGGACGGCTGGGTCCTGATCAGGAGACAAACTCAATTTTACCCTTCTATACTGGGAAGCAAATGCACTGGCATTAAGCATTTGAGACGGTACCATGAGCAGCCAGGTTTGGCAATAGGAAGTGCGTCACACCATTTAAGTCACCTCTTTTAGTAGCACATATGGGAGTTCTTTTCGGAGGTCTTGGATTACACAAGTGTTTGCCTTTTTGGGAGAAGCTTGTCTTCAGGTAATAAGAGTGAGTAATTTGTACAACATCCAAAATCAAGTTTTCACACTAGAACGCCATGTCTTGAAACACTGAGCGAAACAAGAGGAGCCATGTCCACTTACTTGGTTCCTGGGGTATAATTTGGAAACACTGCATTAGTATCTTGGTAGCCTGACCATGTTTTTGCTAACACTGGTTAACAGTAGGTGGGCTGAAAGAAAGGAATTGAGATAACCTTCTGTTAATCATAGTTGTTTAGGAAGTTTATCTAATCTCAAAATAGGCAGTGTCAATGACCGTATCGGAAGAAGTCACCTCTTCTATCTGAAGAGTGCCTTTGGTTTCAGCCCTTAACCCCTTCCGTGCTCATGACGAGCTCAGCTCGTCATGAGGCACGGTGCTCGTGTGCTCATGACAAGCTGAGCTAGTCATGACCACACCCATTTCTATTATGGTCAGGCACAGCAGGGGAATAAGTCAAGCAGCCAAGGTGCTAAGCTTTGGTACTCGTGTCCGGCAATGGAAAGAGGTTATACCTTCTGTCAATTTTGCCCAAAGATAGGTGTGGAGGTGGAGACTGACTGTTGAATTAGTAGACATTCCACACAAAAGTCCCAATATGTTCAGACTTTGTACAAGATCACAGATGGATCAAGTTATTTAAAAACCTCAACAAACAGCATAAATAACAGACACTTATGACTGTTATGACACTTATGACTGTTATGGTCTGCCAAAAAGCTGGCTGATGGAGATTTGGCAACATTGTTTTTTTTCTTCTCTGTTCTGCAAATGACAGCGAAGCCGTTGGAGGGGCTTGCATGCAACAGATATTATAGGGGTTCTAGATCTGGTACTGTTTAAACCAGTTTGCACAATGCCACAGATAACACTCTGCACAGAACTTGCCAAAGGGAATTACATTTTCACCATGGAAAATACATCAGTTTGCACTTTAAATGGTCTCCACATGTCACCAAGTAATCCTCACATTCATTATCGATCTATGTAACCAGAATATTGTGAATAGGACCATAGCAAGCTCATAACCATCTATCTAATCAGAAGGGTAATTGGGGAAACTCCCCTTCAGTTTCTTGAGGATGTCAAAGGAGCGTACACTAGGGGAAGTGAACCCCTAAAGTCAAGTCCATATATTGGAAGCTGGTACTCCATGCAGGGGCACAATGATTATGCAGAGAAATTCGAACAGTGGCAGCAGTGGATCAAGGTGAGGCTGTCACACATGTAGGTGGTGCATCTGTTCCCCAGAAAAATCTAACAAAAACGAGCACATAACTGAGGCAATGCCAAGATATCAGCCGGGAATTGGATTAGAGGTGGTCCTGGACATAAGTGGTGGAATGTACATGGAAGATCTATCTCCGCCAAGACTTGCATGAGAAGCCCAGGTGGCATCTTGATAAGAGACAGTTTTATGCTTGTTGCTACGTAATTTCTTGTTCATAGTGATTTTCTGTTAGTCAACAAGATTATTATTAATGAGGACGACAACAAAAGCATGACCTTTGATGGGAGGTCTTCAATGAAAGGCTAGATAAGGGAGGAGTCACCGATTAATCTCTGCACGCTGACTAGCAAGTCGTTACAAGATATCACCAGTTTATCACCAAGTGTCAGAATATCCAAATGTTTACACTTTTGAGTCTTGTTAGAATAGTAATTAGTAAAAGCACTCTGAAAAATGTCCGATCAGAAAAGGAGCCTTGAGAGCACAAACCAGATGCCTTACTCCATCCTTAGGCATTTTACTGAATTAACCAACATTTGAGTCACGAGCACACGTTTGTAATTTAAGCAATCAAATATTTTCTTGGGGCTGCAGTTCTTGTAAGGCAGAAAGAGTGAATCTTTTTATCATTAATAGGCTATTGCGCCAACTTAAAGGCGAATGAAGGAAGGGGACACAGCTGAAATTAAAATACAAAAGAAAGATTGCTAAAGACCAAGCTACTAAAAAGGCCAGCCCTGAGGGTGAGTCCAGTAACTAATCAGTAACAGAAATTCTTATTAAGTGTATTAATATAGGACAAGCTGCAGCAATAAGGTCTTTATTTGTGCAGTCAGAATAGTTGCAAATGTTGAAAAGAGATAAACGTGCATTAAGGATCCCTTTATACAAAGTAATAGTTAAAAAGAAAAAAGTAAGAGGAATGGAATTCTAAACCTCCCTGCCTGAATACCTGCCTGGAAGACCAACAATGAGCTGCATAGACTACAAACATGGCTAAATGAATGGTCCAAAAATGCCATGCAGTATATTTTTGAAAGGATTCCAAGAGTGGAGATAGAGAATAATTCAAAGCATGTGAATCTATGCAATAACCAAAGCTGAAGAATCTTTAGTTTAATAAGAACACACTTGAAAAAGGTAAAACTAAGGTGCCAATCTTACCAATTCTTGTCGCTTCTCATCATCTGTAGCTTCATCTGTAAGCTGTGCAAACAGCTCTGTCAGAAATTTTTCATCTTCCTAAAAACAAAATCATCTTATTTATTGCACAGCACAAACATTTAATACTTCTATCAATTGAAACTGCATCACAACTTTTACAATGCACCAGAATTATGGTAATTACTATGGTAAGTAGATTGTAGCGAAGATACAATTAACTCAATTTTTATATCCAATGTAAAAACCAGACTATTGTTTATTTTTTTTTAAGGGACATACCATTTCTGGCCACAAATAAATTATAGCAGGAAAGTAAAACTTTCAGCATTGATATTAAGGAAACTGGAGTGGATGTACTGGGGTCACATGGCTCCAAGATGGGCCAGAGTTACACGATTCGAAGACTGTCTGTGGCTGCAGAATTCTAAAATTAATTAAGGGTACCAGGATGAAAAAGAGTGCAAAAATGTGTGATGTCAGTGGGAACTACTTTTCCCCCTTGAATCAATTTAAGCAGGGGAAGAATTTCAGCTTCCATGTCTCCACACTTCCCCTGGAGGTCACTGGACCTAAAATGGATGTTAGAGCAAGCAGCAAGTTAGATCATACATTTGAATAGCAGTCACATACACAGCAAAAATCTCAATCCATATGAAAAATGGCTAAAGTTTATGAAAAATAAATTTCATCCATCAACGTTTATTTTAAAGATCACTAGGAACTTTATGGCAGACAGCAGCCTTACTCCTTAGCAGTACTAAGTCAATTGCTTTACGTTTTTCGCCATGTTTGTCAAATACACAAGAAGCATGTCAGGTTCATTTATCCTTAATAATGAGCTTCATTGCCACTACAAGGTTCAATACAACTTATTCTGTTCCATTTCACAATTAACTAAAATATAATGTTTCTAAACCTAGTAAGGAGCTATTTTTCTTGATACCAGGTGTAACACAACACTAAAGACCAGTGTAGAGTAGATTTGCACTACTAATGACAAACATTTGTTTTAACCCAATTGTTAAGCACTGAAAACTTTGCACGGTAACTGAAAAATAAAAAAAAGGAAAGTGAGCTGCTCTGGATTCTGGATCAAACCATGTTGGCAACAGGGGAATCTGTTTTATAACCATAATCCCTTGTGAAAACATTTACCAGTTTAACCACTAGTTCTCTGCCTAACTGACCTGCTTGCCTATATCCAGGCAATAGGTATAACACGACTTTTCCCAACATGCAGCTCACTCTGGTGTTTGACTTTAGATACCCCAGCACTAACTACATTTTCATCTTGTACAGCCAGCCAATTGAATGTTTCTGAGCACAAGTGACTTAAGTTTTAGCACTTGAAGCACCAGGCTGTTGCACATGAAGTATGAGCTATAATAATTTATCAAATGTACATCCCAGTGGAGCACATCCAGCAAATCTGGCCATGACCAGAATCCCCTCTGGTTCCACTAATGCTTCAACCCAAGGGACCCACAACTAAATGGGAAGCTTGTTAAATTCCTGCTCCTAGTGGCATCAAAGCAAAGGACTAGCAGTACTGCAATCTACGTATAGACCTTAGAGGCTCCAGGAAAAATGAACTAAGGACATTCTGCACTTTCAAATTACTCATGCATGTCTTGACATATAAAAATGTCTTTTTATTTTTTTAACAAGAGTAACGACCAAAAAGTAAATTCACCAAAATGCTTTTATCAGAATGTATTTTTGTAAATGGTTTTAATTAATCAAAATCAATAAATGTTTACTACTACTACCACTAATGGCTTTTAGAGGCATTCAAAATATCTATGTACTCCAAATTACATGAACTGGGGCTTCAGATCACCGAATGTGGTCAAGTGGCAGAATCCGTTTAAAAACGAATTTTCTAAAACAAACCACAGCAATGTAATCATCACCTTTTGCATGTTAAAAGAGTGCTGTAATCACATAGCATAACAGAATTCAATGGAAAAAAGAGACTTGCAAACTAAATTGTGCAACAGTGAGGCACTACTTCACTTGGTATCTTCCTTCCTCCTGCATGTTTTAGAATTAGATCAATTATCTATAATCCAAACAGGATATAAGACCCGATTTAATGTCTCTTGACCTCTACAGAAAAAAAAAACATCTTAGCATGCGTGGCAGACTCGTCTGGACACATTTTGCCTGTCGTCCCTACTGCAGGACAAGCACTGCAATTTTCCTCCTGATGAGGTCTGGGCTCCTTCCCTAATGGCAACCATTCCTCTACTGCGGGTGCTATGCTGGCAGTTTTGCTTGGACGATATTCACCGAGAAGGTTTGGTTTTCCGTGAGGCATACAGCTGTAGAAGGATGTCTGTGTACCACTGCAGCCTGCATGTTGAATCCCTTGTGGTTGGGTTTTTCTGGTACTTGCTTCCCACTTCTGCGGAGGCACGACTTTGTTTCACAAAGTTGGCAGTATAAGCACCAGTAACGTAAGGCCGCGGCAAACTTATGGGTGACAAGGGAAGCTCATGCAGCTCACACAAACTACACAGATCAACTGATGGCACCCCACAACATGGGCCACTTCCTAACTACACTCTACGCATGTCAGCTTTCTCTGGGTGCTTTTCACACCGGTAACATACTAGACAACCTCCTCCTACAGAGCCAGGCACTCATTCCCTCCATCAGCAGGGAGGATTCTTGACACTTAAGACAAACCCTCTAGCTCCACCAGTAGAAAGTGAAAACTTCGGCTAATGTCCCCTAACCTCTGAAAGACAGGCAGACACCAGTCCTGGATGTACCGGAGCTCTGTAGAGTACTTTGAGGAGGACCCGCTTCCTTGGACAAGGAGGTCTTAGAACCAGAACCAAATGGATATGTTTGAATCCCACTTTCATATAAGTTTTCCAGACCAGGAGTGTGGTTATAACCAGTTTGGGCTGATTCTCTTTCAAATGCAATTCTCAGGCTGCTCACCAGACACAGCCTTTGTGCAAAATGATAGGTGTCTCAAAGTATAAATGGGGCTGCCTCCAAGCAGCGGTATCTAAACCAAGGGTACAATAAAACATGGGATCTCTGCACCTTGCTCTCATTAACCTTACTGAAACAGTAACAGTACTAACACAGACAAAAAAGCAGGTTCAGCCTAGAAACTTGCTGACATTTAACAATAGAAACTGCTGTCCCACCTCTTATTTCTACCATCTACCAATGATAGATAGTAGGGGAAAAGCAATGCTAAAACCAAAAGGACCCAAAATGGATTCCATTGGCCCCAGCACTCATGACTCACACAAAGTACTACTACAATACAAGTGCTACACAATACACTAATTTAACATGCGCAGGGGATGCTAAGACAAGGTTCTGAGTTTCACATAACAGCAGTACTTCACACAAGAGAAGCTGGAAGGCCCGCTTTACCTTAACACAAAAGGTGATGGGAGTCATGCTTGCAAAAAGTAGCACAATCACGGATTGAAGTAGCACAATCAACCCATGGTTTTTGGCCCACTCTGCTAATCTAGACATAAGTCCGCCATATGTAAATCAGTTCTGGCCCTGCTCCTCATGGGAACAACCCATTCTGAACTGCCAAACAAGGCCACCGCCAGAGAGGAGCACAAGCAACCCATAGCCTCTCCTCAACACAGAGCAAAGGTCTGGTCATATTATAGATCCAAAGAACATAGTACGATTCCACAACCACTTTAAGGGATGCACCCAGTGCATGGGTAGTAATCCAATTTCTACTAAGAAGACACTTTGTGCGCTACTCAAGCTCACAGAACACATTGTGTATCCCAAATGAGACCTAGGCTGTTGAGCAGATGCTAGATTAGCCTGAAGCGAAGCCAAATTAAGAAGACGGGATACACGTTTCACAGTAAATTAGGCACTCAAGGTAAGTTTACTGGCCCGTTCATCATGCAGGCGACATTCCCAGCCCAACACGTATCAATACACCATGGAGAACATGGCTATAGTTCTTTCAGAAGGTGCACATTCTCTTAAGTATTTAGTTTAAAATATAGATATAATGCTTTGACAAACTAAATAAAACGCAATTAGAATAACTTGGCTACTGGTATTTACCTGTAGCTAACATTTCTGCACTGTCTTTAGCCACAATGCATATTAAATTCTACAATTTGAACATCAAAACAAACAAAAATACATTTATAGTAATAATCAAATAAATTATGAAATAATCTGTTTAATTCACACACAAAATATATTAGGACCATTAATTAGAAGGTGACACCTTTTCAAAATGTGCTTTTATTTCTAAAATATGAAGTGATATGCTAAACTCTAGTATATCGTTGCCTTTTTTGCTCAAAATATATGTACACTCATGACAGCGTACACCACTGCTTTAAGTGATGTCACCAATTATCCATAATAAATAAATGTTGCTGTAGCTATACTGCTCCTAATAATCAAGCTAAGGATACCAACTTAATTTGTATCCACCAATTCCAAAAGCAGCTGCCCAAGGAGGGAGAGATTAATTAGGAGGCTTGTGAACAGAAGCATTCTACAGTATGAAAGTAGTTCTCCTGTACTACTCTTAATTGACTTTGTAAATTATCAACAAAACATTTAAAATTGGAATACTTGTATACCCTTAGCAAAAACAGAAAGTACTGTGTTCCTCTTTATATAGTTGAATGTTTCGAGCTAGAAGCACAAAGGGCTAGATCTAGGAGATTATGTAAGAGGCTTACTCCTGTAATACAACTACCTAGTCTCATATTTGTGAATCAACCCCATGGTGTCACTGGCTTTAATGAAGTAGTCACAAAATATGGGCATCAGTATTCATCACGCTCACTTGGCAGAATGATTTCATCAGTACAGGCGTCTTAGTTCATGCCCCAAATGAACACACACAATTACTGAAAGCAGCCTTAAAGCAAGTCCTTCCTCAACAACTTACTACAATCAATACCCTGCTTTCTTTACCAGATCTCTGCCTAGGAATACGCAGCCAAGTATAATAAGGGCAACTTATTTTAAGTAAAATCTAGAAATCTAGGAAAATGGACATGGCTTGCCATCAGAATGACCAAGTTATGAGCACACTGTACAAGTTCAAACCAGCATGCAGTTGCAAACCAGAGTAAATATGCTGTCTGTGAAGTTTTCATAATGGAATGGTTATGTAGGATTCCAAAAATGTCAGCACATTCAAGGTTTTAAAATGGCACAGTACAGTAAAATCCTTTTGGTCTTTCTTGCATGTGCATTATAGGTAAATCGTGGATGGAACAGGATGTGTCCAGAGGCAGACTATTTATAGTATGGTACAACTCCAGATTTCCATTAACACTCAGCTGGGAATCTATCAAAAGATACCCAAGGGCCATTTGGAACAAAAGAGCCTAGATCTTAGACCATCCCAAACATTTTTGAAAAAGATTTTCCTCAAAGAAGATTTTCTTTCAAGACAATCTCTTCAACATACTTAACCCCTTCCATGCTCATGACGGAACGGTTCCCTCATGAGCATAAGGTGGCCTGTGCTTATGACGGAACCGTTCCGTCATGGTTCCATAGGCCCAATGGAACGTTCAGCACCGGGGGAAAATTTGCGCAGCACAGAAGGGGTTAACATTCCTACCTAAAAGAAGGGACAAAGATATGTGGAATATTGTTAAAAGAACACCTTAAAACATCAGTTGAGAATCTGTTCCGTCAACTTTGTATCCCAGCTTGCTGGGATGAAGGCATCTTAGCACTATTAACCTTGGAGTGCTGCTAAAAGACAATATCTGACTGTACAAATTAAAACAATCTAGTATGGTATTCACTGCATTCAACTTAATCTGTGAATGACACAAGCACTTCAGAAACAGAAGGTTCTAAGAGAGACTACATAATGGTGACGGAGACAATTAAAGTTTCGAATAATTTGATGTTCTTGTGTTAGGTGATCTATGGACATTAATATTGTAAAGAGGTGGTGGGCTGGATTGATTTCTCCTTTCTTATTATATGCATATGTTTTCTATTTTAACTGTAGTGTGTAGACAGTCATTGAAAATGTGTTATTAAAAAAACAGATAGGTACTGTTTCGATGACTGTTAGCTTGAATTTGGCTTACAACAGTAGATGGCACAATTTCATGATTTCAACTTTGATGTTTGCTTTACTAAACAGATCAAGGGGAAATAATATCAGGCAAAACATATAATGATAATGAATACAGTCTTAATGAATGTTTGACCACAGTTCTTGTGACACTTAATTTTTATTCTATTAGCCTGCCAAGGGGTATAGTATCAAGGCAGAGCTAAGCATTTGTGTCTACATTAGAAAGGACATGTGGAAAATAAAGGGAATGTTTAAAGGGCTAAACTATAATTAATAGGCATGAAATTAAATAACTCATGCAAACTATACACAGTGTTTAGTGTGCTTAGCATAAATGTTAGTTTGGCTTTCGTAATGCAACGAAAGAGGTGCTCTGAATTGGTACATTAGTGAAAAATATTCAGAGGAGGACTGGCAGTTACTGAAATCATATTTGAGTGAAAGCTAAAACCTAACCTGGCCTTTCTTGTCTATTGGTTTAGATTATAATAATGAAATCCCATCTATTTATACTCAACTAATCTAGTAGTCACACAAGTGTGGTAAAAAAGTACATAACAATCATGCTCATTTAACTCCTTCAACGGTAAACCCTTCAAGCCAATCCTAGCATTGCCTGTATAGCTCTCTTCCTTGTATATATTCCCTATGACATTTCATTCCCCATGTGTTACTTTTAACTTTATATAATGTTTTGCTTACAGAGATGCAATTGTTCAACAACATGTAGCAGTACATCACCGGTTTCTTATTTTGAAAAGGTCTGTGTCACTGTACACTCAATCAATATAACTAGATTGATGCTTCAATGTGTTACTTTCAAACACAGGGAACAGTTTATCAATGTATTCTTCCCTCGAAACTTGTGAAATTACGAACAGCAGTCTCAACACATTCTATGACCCTCTTAATTCATAACAACACAAAAGGGGTGCCACCGGTCTGAGTGGGCTAGAAAGTGTCTGTTTTCCCATGGAAGGTGTGTGTATAAACTAGAGAATAAGAAGGGTGAAAGGAAGAAAACCCATCAGCCCACCCATTGGCGGAACTTCATCATCTGGGATTTTTAAACTACAAACTGGTATCCACTACGTTACTCACTTTTGTTATCGTGAGTGAACTCTAGTAACGGATCCATCAGTGATGGAAAGCCAAAGAGTAGTGGTGTGAAG
Organism: Lissotriton vulgaris; assembly: GCF_964263255.1. NCBI lineage: Eukaryota > Metazoa > Chordata > Amphibia > Caudata > Salamandridae > Lissotriton > Lissotriton vulgaris. The sequence continues at coordinate 330,431,812 of NC_141697.1, read as the reverse complement.
AGCTGTGGAAAGAAAAAGTTCCAGTGCTCAAAAAATATGTGCTAGTAGAATAGTGGTATGTTAAAATTGACTAACATGGTGCCTAAAGATAAATTTTATTATGACGGTCACCCGGATGACAAGCTTAAAAACAGAGTGTGGATAGTGTTTCAACAAATACTACTATCTTGATGGAATATTTAACTGGTCGACATGTTTTAGCCAAGAATGGCTTACTTCAGGACCTATGTTAACACTACTGCAACTGTGACGAAAAGTGTAATGAGGACTACATACCATGCGTGAATGACCTACCATCTGACGGTGTAGTAAATGGTAGCTTCGGTAGTTATGGTTGTGAAATCACCTCTCCTGAAAAGAAAACAGTGTATACAGACACACAGTGTAACAGATGAAAGTTACAATTGCGAGGAAGATATACGACAGCCAACGAGACATTGCTCATTCATTATTTTATTAGATGATCACTCACCCAAAATGTACTTGGGAGTGGCCTCACCTTGCCTGGCACTCGCTCAGGTAATGAGGCCCCGCTCTCAGGAGATGGAAACAAAAATAACTTTAGAGTCATTTGTCTGGCATTGGTTCCACTTCGTGACAATATCCCCTGGTGTCATGAATGGGCGTGGAAAGGACCGCGGTTCTCAGCTAGCCTAGCCAGCTGATGATAGATGGATTAAATTCGAATTTGATAAAGCCAAGAGTATTCTATTCTCTTCTAGTTGGTAGACCATATTGCAAGATTGAGCGCATAGTGCTTTCTAGGCTGTTATCCCGAGTTTTACCAGATATGTGCAGTCGCCAAATGGTTAAATGGCAACTTTACATATGTTCTTGGCTTTATCAAACTCGCATGGTATGTAGTCCTCATTACACTTTGTCACAGTTGCAGTAGTGTTAACATAGGTCCTGAAGAAAGCCATTCTTGGCTGAAACATGTCGACCAGTTAAATATTCCATCAAGATAGTAGTATTTGTTGAAACACTATCCACACACTGTTTTTAATCTTGTCATCATGGTGACCGTCATAATAAAATGTATCTTTAGGCACCATGTTAGTCAATTTTAACATACCACTATTCTACTACGACATATTTTTTGAGCACTGCAACTTTTTCTTCCCACAGCTCTTCACACCACTACTCTTTGGCTTTCCATCACTGGTGGATCCGTTACTAGAGTTCACTCACGATAACAACAGTGAGTAACCTAGTGGATACCAGTTTGTACTTTAAAAATCCCAGATGATGAAGTTCCGCCAATGGGTGGGCTGATGGTTTTTTTTCCTTTCACCCTTCTTATTCTCTAGTTTATACACACGCCTTCCATGAGAAAGCAGACCCTTTCTAGCCCAATCAGACCAGTATCACCCCTTTTGTGTTTGTTGCAAGTAGGATTAGGGGATAGGGTACACTTAGGTCAGTAAATAATTTTCCCCTTTAGACCCTCCTCAAAGTTGTGTTTTCTGTTACTCTTAATTCATATACACTTGCACAATTAACTCCGAATACTGCATTTCTGATATCCATCATTTCAACCTGATGCATCGGTGAAGGTGCAGGACTTTGAACAGCAACCCTTCACTTAACACAGGCTAACCAATAGTCTAGACCCCATGTGGTTTTCTTTCCGCCTAAACAAATTTGTGAACTTGGAGGCCTGCAGTCCATTCATAAAGACATCGAACTATCAACATTTTATAAAGAAGGCTTTTTGGAATGGTGGTCAGGAGAGTTACATATGCCCTCAAAAACATTCTAGGCAGTACAGCTCTTTGGGACTTCGGAGTGGGATTCAGGGTGGTAAAGCACAGTCTAAAAGTGTATCAAGTTGTAACGCACACAGTCATTACACCAGTCTACATACTTGTTCATGACTTTCTGAAAGCCCTATCCACAGAAGGGGAATGACCCTGTCACAGCTTTCATGAAAGGTGTTGATTGATGGAAATCTACTGGGCTGTGTTACAACTTGCTCGGAGGAGGGTGATGAGGGTGATGAGGGCACTAGCCCAGCTGTTACTCGACCTTAACCATGTGGCTGGGTTGATTTACCTATAGTGTCCATCCTACTGCTGCGCTGCAAACATGAACTTACTTGACTCACAGGGCACCAATGAGTGAGCAGTTCAAAGCATCTCAGGTAGGTAGAGTGAGGGTAGACACTGAGGTCATGCAATCACACAACAGGCGTAATAAGTGAATGCTCAGTGCTATTTTTTTTTAAAGAAAAGAGAAATATTTGAATCACACCAAAATAACAAGCATTTACAATGCAATGGTCTCGGCATTAATAAAGGTAGAGCTATTGGCCTTGCTCATGACTTTTTTTTATCATAAATAAATGGCATTGTCATTTACATTGCCAATGCAGTGGAAAAGGGAACTGTGCGAGTTTCGTCCGTTGTAGAGGACAAAATTGGAGACTGGATGCGTTCAGTAGAGAACATCATTAAATTGGAAGCTCTCAGTTCAAAAACTTTACCCTTTAGGCACTAGGTTTTGCATTAAGGAGTCCCCGGGTTGCTTTTATGAGCTTACACAAAAAGTGTGATTTATGGCAAGCAATTATCTTCTCTATATTTAATATGCTCATGGCCACCGGAATCCCTCATTATCTAGGCACAAAATAATACAAGAACTACATCATTTTTCACTTCAATGTCCTTATCTGAAGGGCAAACGTTGATCGGCAAGAAAACACCGACACCGGGCATGACTGCACATTGACGGCCTGAAACGTGGATAAAGTGTCTTTTTGCCAAAATAGCGGCCAAGGCCTTGACACAATTAAATGTGCAGAAGCAGTGGGAAGTGAGAGGTTTATTCTTCCATCTACTAATTCAATATGTCACTGTACCACTCAAAAAGGGGATACGCATCTCCTTAGTCAATTGACCTGGCCCTCTTAGCGCATCAGAGAGGTGAGCCACTGAGGTAGGCACTAATCTTCTACCCCCACCCCCACTTCGCCCTAGACTGTTATGCACCATTCCTTCCTCATTGTTAAGAGGCAAATGTTTGAAAATACACTGCGCAGCGACCACCTATATTAAGGCAGGAAATGTAATTGAGCCATGGCTGATGTCTCCCTGTTGTGCATGTCAGACCCAGAGCTGCTCGACCACTGCAAGGCAGAGAAAAACAAACAAAACAGTGTGGTGGGAAGGGCTTCCGAACTGCCCTGCCCCACCACTGAGAAAGAAGCTGGGACAGTGGGCACTTGAACTACTTTTCCTCGACGTTTCTGCCGACTTATGCTCACGACTGCACCTCTTCTGAGTTACTTCTACTTTCTACGGTAAAATTTGGGTTAATTTCAATGTTTGGAAACTGTTCAAGTAATTATTTAATGACATGGAGATTTAAAGTGACAGTTATCCCAAGAGAGGCAGCTAACCAATGAAGTTGATGCATACCTTTCTCATGTACAATGTAATCCCTGATGTTTTTCCCATTAACTCACAGACTTGAAAAAAAGGCTAATAGAGAACTTCTCTGACAAACTGTATTAACTCATCGCTTACACACTCAATTCAATTGCACTCGTTTTTATTTTTATTTTTATCTGAGTCTTTAACATGAAGGGCTTGGAGAGACCCACACTAGGATACTTCCCTGGCAACTCACACACATTTTCAGGTGTTATCTGGGGTTGGACATAACTGGCATATTTGTCTCTAACGTAATTACTTGCAATGAAGCAAAACCACACGCAAGCAGGTGTAATTGTGCGAGCAGCGTAATCTTTCATTACTCAAACTGGCGTAATTGCGTACTTTCAGTAGTTTCACACTGCAAGAGCAAAGTCCATCTTGGTAAATGATGGATATAATTAGTAAAAATATTAATAATGAGAAGGGGACTTAGGCACATGATAAAAATGGAAAAGGTGGTAGTGGTCTGCCTCTGGTGTTTGCTGTGATCGCAACTGGAAACCAGAGGTGACGCCAAAAGAGGGAACTGTAAGACTGGGGGGTGGGGTGAAAAACATACAATCAGAATGACGTAAATGTGGCTAAGGAAGGAGAAAGACAGCGGGTTCATGGGTCTAGGAGGGTGAAGAGAAAATATTCAGAGGAATACCTCCCAGAAGGCAAACGAGAGTGACAGGGTAGGGGTAAAGAGGAGGATGCAGGTGTTTGCCCTATGAGCATCTCAACTGACTGATGACCTTGAAATACACGACGACCAGGGAATGCATTTATTATCCTATATTTGATCATCAACTGGACCATAAACAGATCTCAGAGGCGAAAAGAAAATTGGAATTAGCACTCAATTATAAATTTCATTAAAGTTCATTAGAGCATCAAATATCGGCGATGCTTGGTAGAAAAAGATCTCAGAGGCGAGGCAAGGCCAAAGCTTAGTAATGTCGAGGTGTGTTATTGCAGGCGTTTGACTATCCAGAGCCCTGCCCTTCCAAAACCCGGCTGCTCCCCCACTCAGTCAACCCCACGAACATTGTGATGCTAATGAGGCTGACAAGTACCTCTCCCGTGCACTTATGCTCTGGGTAGCGCTAATATGCTAGTCTGTCGACTGGCATTAGAACCCCATGCACAACCGGGACCGCTTTGAACCCTCGTGCGGCTCAAGTGAAGTCTGACATCACTTCAGTGCACAAAGACCAGAGTCAGACGAACAATATGATTGCATACATACAAGTTTTCTTGCAAAGCTGAAAAGCGTGCATCTGAAACTCAGAGCCCCAAAAGCTGTAGGCTCTCAGACCCTTTGTCGCAGGTACTGACGGATACATGTGATGCACGTGAAGCACTGACGGTGTTGGGGGAGGGAGCGTACAGTCTTTTCTTTACTCTACATTATAATTCTAAAGATATCCTAGTAGTTTGTACCTACTGAAAGCCGTTCCTCCAGTACACATTTTAGGTACTTCAATAGCTAGCGTGGGGTTCCCTCGACCACTGTCCGGTGAAGCCCATGAGAGAAAAGGGTGATTTGGGATTGATACACACTTGCAACTGCCCTGGTATACCCACACAAAGGAATTTTAGCAAATTGAGTAATTTCTAATTCCGGGGGCTCTACACCAAACTATACATCACTACTAGACCCTTTGGCATGAAGGACATCACCAAACTGCTGCATGACAAAGAGCGAGGGGGAACTTCTGCCTGCAAATACACATTCACATTTCCCTAATCCACCCCACTTATAGGCTAGGCCCAAATCCCAGTGCCTACCTCGACACCGACTGCCTCAAAGCACCCCTACGAGGACGACACAAAGCAAGTACCGCGTCCCAGGCAGGGACACTTAGTCCACTAACACCACTGTGAGGATGACACAAAACGAGCATGATGTTCTGGCCGGACATATGAGTGCTGCTGAGGCGCGAGGGTCTTAAAAGAGGCGATACACCAGATCCATCCCCCCCCCCCCCCCCCCCCCCCCCCTTCGTGAAGCGAGCCCGTGCTCAGCACCACCACAAAGGAGCAGGCGCGAGACACCATCAGTTGCGCGCAAGGCTTCCTGCTCGAATGCAACTTCAAAACACGCGCTAAATCACCAGGCAGGTGCTGGTTGGTGGGTCCCGGTTAGGATACCCTGTGACACTCCGGGGAGGACATGTACCTCGCGGTGGAGCAGGGGTTCCCTCCCCTTAGCATCAGGCATGGGTCAGGGTCACTGTCCTCAGATAAGGTGGCCTCCGTTTACATATAAACACCATGCGTGGAAGGGGAAGAGGAGGGCGCGAGGTGCAGGCGGTGAAAGATGTGTTCTGCAGCGCGTGGCAACAATATTCGCGATGTCGGTGCCACTGCCAGCCTTTCCAGGTGGCCACAGCAGCGTTAAATGCCCCCCTTCCTGCCATTTTAGCAAAATGAATGTCTGACTGTTTACAAAGGATGAGGGAAAAGGTCTTTGAAAGGCAGCAGGGGGGGGGGGGGGGTTCCGGCATTCTCTCTTGTCTGAATAAGCTTTCAGCTGGCCCATTAAGCGTGCCTGATAAAGTTCATATCAAAATGAAAGAGTCCCGCTATGTGATGTGAATCCAGCTCTGGAAGGAAATTTAGAAATGAAAGCACTCACAAACCCATGGAGATGTCTGCTGCTGCGAGATGCTCTCCCATTACACGTAACCAGGCTGAGAAGCGCTGGTACCCTCCCTCTCAAGCGAAAGCAGCGCAGCTACCCAGAACCTGAGAGTGCCTGCCAAGGTAGAGCATTGTGTTTACATGATAAAATGGTAGTTTGCAAGTAAAGTACGATCCTGGTCATGTTATGCACAGCGATTCGACGCCTGGATGAATTGGTTCGCGCTATATAAAGGTGTAAAAATATACATGTTTATATACACTAAACAGAAGAATTCAGAGAAATTTGAAGGTTTGAGAGACGAACAGTTAGTAGTGACAGAGGTTAAAGATGTACCTCTGAGTTTCTATTGCGTCCTGTGATGCACAACTGGGTCTGGTGGCTCAGTGGACTAAAGCGTCCATTGCAGGGGCCTGTGTTCGACCTCATGGTCACAGGTTCAATCCCAGCGGTTCCACTCAGCCTTTCCTCCATCTGAGGTCGATAAAATGAGTACCGTTGAATTCAGCAGCTAAGAGACCTCTGGGTGAACAGGCCCTACTGCTCAGTCTCCCATCCAAGATGACAGTGGTCTATCGAGGAGGGATAAAGTATACATTTTTTTAGGTTAGAGGTGTAGTAGAGCTGGTATTTACAACCTTGTCGTCTTTACATGCCTCTCTGCGTTCTGGAAAGAGGTCAGATTGGCGGCATAGACTTTTTTCACAGCAAACTTGGGCCAACTTGGAGGTCTCCTCCAGCAGGTGTGCGTCGTGCTAGCACCACCCACGCCCCATTTCTTTACTTTAATCATCATTAGGGCATCCCCCTGTGCTCTTGTCATCTTTAAACTGGCAATATCACGAGACTGTTCAAGGTATGCACTGGTAGCACGTAGAGAATGCCTATTTTTTTTAAGTGCATAGTTTGTTGTGCACACAAACACCACAATTTTGAACCGTTGGCCACGAGAAGCCAAAAGGGGGCATGCATGCTTTAACACCTTGCTTATAACTTAATGCCCTTTCAGAGTTTCTCTATATTTTTAATCACATGTGCAACAACGTTTACCATTTGGCCTCATTATGCTAAAAAATATTCACCTTCACTGCGGTGCTGCGAGGAGGAGGCTCTCCTCTGCACTTGAAGACTCGGCGACGGACACGGAGGAGGGCAGAGGGAAGGGGGGAGGCAAGCAGCTCCTGAAAGTGCTGTCTGCTCACCTTCACTGCGGTGCTGCGAGGAGGAGGCTCTCCTCTGCACTTGAAGACTCGGCGACGGACAAAAAAAAATGGCGGCCTCAAGCTATCGGAATTTCTCAAATTCGGGGGCGTGTTTTGCTGTCCTGAGTGACGGACGACGTCACGAGCTAAAGAACAGCAAAACTTACGCCCCCGAATCCGAAAAAGACGGGGCTTGTTTGGAGTGACTCACTTCTCTTCCAATGGCTGGCCTCTGTTTAGGAAGCCAGCCAATGGAAGCGAACTGAGCTGAGAGGCGGGTCTAAAGTGCCCTACTAAGAGTCATTAAATCTCCTGACCGGAAGCTGCTTCGCAGCTTAACGGTCCCGAGACCTAAAAAGTGGTACATAAAGTAGAAAAAACATGTCTTTACATAAATAGAAAGTCTTAGACTAAAGCACATGTGTGGAGTAGATTTCTTGGAATCTGTGACCTGTAGGTAATTCCGCAATCTCAACTAGTCAGTTCTTGCATCTGGGTTGCAGTTAGCTTACTGAAGTCTGTTTGGTCAATTCAAAGTCATTGTGTCTAAGGTATTCTTCAACATGATTCTAGGATGCACCTAGAATTGCAAGGTGCAGTTGTGCAGCTGATATCCGCAAGGAGCTTTCAGTACTGGATGCCAGAGCTCGTTTCAGCAGCTCGGTTTCTTCCTCTCACTTTTGTCTGCTGAAGAAGACAGCAGTTTGACAGCACATTGGACAGCTATTTCAGTCACTGTGATGGGGAATTGGAGTACAGTGGGTACTTGTACTGCAACGAACCAAGGTTGATATCGCTAATATCCTGTCACCCATACATATGGAAACTTCTGAAATCCTCACCAACTGCTGGATAAACTGTGGCGCTGAGACTTGGGAGCCTGCCAGCTTGATAAATGGGAAGAAGGGAGTGCCTTAACTCAAAGGAGCTTTTTGCCTTAAGGGGAGAGGCCCAACCTCTAAGACTGGAGAGGAGAGGCCCGGTAGACAGTTTTGCCAAGAGAATGGGTCTGTAGCTGACCTACATGAACCCAATGGTCTTCAGACCAAGAAACCAAGTTGTTGGGAGGATCCACTAGATCTTCTGTTTCAGCAACTTCCACAGAGGAAAAGCTGTGCTTATTCCACCTTGCACCAGCGCTACAGACCAAAAGAATCAAATTCTTGGCCAATAAAGCAGCTTGGAATAAATATCAAGTGGGAAGGTTTGGGTCTCACGTTTATGGTTTGCAGATAGGAGATGTGGATACACTGTCTGCAGTTCAAGAACACGATTAGGAGGTTCCTTTTCATAAATCGATCTTTCTGCAGTTCACCCAATTCATTGTGTACGGCGAGGATTCATAACATCAACACAATAAGCATGAAGCCCAGAAACTGGCTGTCATCAGGATTCCTGGATGGGCCACTCAATAAAAGACAAAAGGCTCAGGCCCTGTCTAGAAACATCCTTCCCTCTATCAACCAGATCTGCTGACTCACCGTTATTTCCATACTATCACCCCAATCTCCCACCATCAGCTAAATGGCATTCAGGAAGGAGTAATCGGCAATCCCCTGCTAAATTGGTCCTATTTCCTTCCACACTCAAGTGTCTGGAGCTACACCCACCAGCTCAGGAACATACATAATGCGCTTCGACTGTCTGGCGAAGGTTGCATCAACATTTCCATCGTGTATCATGTAAAAAACTGGACAATCCTAAAAGGATCGCACTAGCCACCACATACAGGTACATAACAACTAACAAAAATGGAGCCCTACTTGCAGGCAATGTACAAACAATACACACTAGACATACACACGGGGATGTCAGCACAGGGTCTGGGAATAGCACGCAGGCAGAACTTTAGGGGAAAGGGCAAGTAGGAAGCACACTTTATTCTTGAAAAAGGGAAAAAGAATGGCCCAACCACTATGGATTTAAAAATGGTATGCTGTCACCAACACTCACTTTACATGTCCCAGGAAACATAGGGTAGTCTGGAGTCAGTGAAGGAGTATGCTTTAGGCAGTCCCAAATTCTCATTGTCAATTTCAGGCACCCTTGCTTACTGACTTTGTGGGTGCTAAGCCAAAATAAAGGCAGGATACTAAATTTACTTTAAGTTGGTTAACTCAGAGAACACGTGCACATTCATCTACCTATCATACGGGGACATTTCTGTCCAATGTGGACGCTAAATAAGCTTGTGTGTACATAGTGTCAAAAGGACTATTCAGTGGACTAGAACACAGAGTAAACACCAGATGTTGGATCACTTCATCTATTAAGGTGCTTTCTTATATAAGCGGTCATCTGCCTAATACTGGTCCTGCTTCATTTAATGATACCATGAAAACTAGGATGCCAATTTTGAGAAGATGAAATGGTTATTCTAATGTTACTGGAAGAGGAAACCTTGAATTACTACATGGAATGGACAATGTCATCATACTCTGGTACCTCCAATTGGGTAAATAGTAAGTGGTGCTCTCAGTATAAGATGCAAGCTTTGTGTTGAATTCCTTTAAAGAAAAACAGCGGAAGAAATTTCAACTGGTAGTAACACTCTGTGTTAGTAGACTTATAGGTGGGAATGTCAACAATGTCATTATCTATTAAAAGAGAAGTGTAAACCCCTATATAACAATTGGCAATACAAATCTTACTTTAGCAAGGAAGACAAGAGGAAAGTTGAAGCGACACGTGGTCAACTATTAATTAAAGGAAATAGTTCTTTCATAGCGATAAAAAGATTTACAATTTACAAGCAGTGAAAGATTTTGGGATCCAATATACTTTCGGATAAACCCACTTAAGTTGGAAAATTAGGGCATTTGGTGCAAAGGTCACAGTCAAACAAACTTGTAAAAGAGTAGCATTTGGGAAACCAATGCATCAAAAGATTACAGAATACTTAATCTGAAAGCAACTCTAAATAAAGACATGGGTTCATAATAGTGGAGCCTTTCAAATCAAGTTGGTTTTACAGTCTCCACAACGTTAACGTGTTCAGCTCTATGCCCTTTGAGTGATGGTATGATGTTTTCTGACCTTTTTGATCGTTGATGATTCTGAATCACAGTGTCAGTAAGAATATATTTTGTTAGTTTGACCTAAAACAAAACTACCAACCACTGATTTAATCATGTGGTTGAGAGAACCAAAAATGTCCATTCAATTGAAAATAAATGTTTTGGTTAGACATCTCATTACTAGCAATGAAGAGAAACACAACCTTTGTAAGCATTCAATGCACGATTGTGGAATAAGCTGCTCTAGCACTATAAACACGTGACGCTTTGACAAAGTGCTCATGTTTTTTCTTTAAGTGATTCCACCACCCTAACAGCTTTTTTTTGTGGACATATGTGTTTCCGTTCAGTGACATGCATGGAAAAGCCCAAGAGGCAAAGTCACACAATATGATACAGCTCTGTTTTGGATATGGCAGTCTTCTTGATCATGAAAGTACTTGGGCAACAAAGGAAAGAACAGTTAAATCTATGGTGCTGGCCAGAAGGTAATGTTTGACAGGAATGTCCTATTTTTTAAATGGCTGCAGTCTTCCGTATTTACAATATGCAATGGCCTAATTTAGGGTAGGATGGCATCTACAAGGCACTCATGGCCAAATTTGGCGAAGGGGAGAAGACTTTTTTGGGACATTTTTAGTCCGTTAAATAGCACATGTCCCACCAGCACGTCCTCTATCTCCTATCGGGTCTGTTAGGGGAAATTGGCCAATTTGCTATAAACTTTGACAGAGCTCTGGAAGATCTGACTGACTCCCGACATGACATGTGGCTTTGACATGAAGAAAAGTGCCATGCTTCAAGCATATCAGAACGACTAGATGACTGCTTCTGACAATATACCCTCACAATCAGTTTTCAAGTGGTGCCTTCCCGATCAAAGCAGTTTATTTACTAATAAGAGACAGCCACATCTGTAGAAAAACATTCACATCCATAGTGACTCAAGAGTGTAGCAAAACTTACACTTCTAACATGGCAGAGAATATACACCTACCACACTTTTTAGCCAGAAGATCCACCACCAAAAACCTCAACAGGTCCCCAATACTCTGCAACTGTTCATGGTAATTGGCTCATTCCCCAACAATCGAACAAGTCTGACTTTTTGTGCATTACTGGCAGTGGTTGGTTGCAGTAATAGTGCAGCTTCGTTTAGAAATAAAAAAAATATATATTTTAACCAATCAGAAAGTATATCTGACTTAGCATAAATCATTACCCTTTTTACTAGAGAAAGGAGAAATAGAGTGGGCAGTACGATTCAAAAGTTTCACTAAAATTGAATTCTAGAACTGCAGTCCTTAAACGTTTTTCTTCCGAGGACCCCAAACGAATCACTGCTGCAAGTAGCTGACCAAGTCTAAGCAGTTTTTATGCATTAACCTCAAAAAACATTACACATAGATATACACACAAACACAAATATACATCAAACAAACACACACAATATGGAATATTTTAGTGAATTCACAAAAATATTCAAAAATTGAATTTACTGCGGAAGTTGGAGCTTTTTAACTCTTAATTTGATTTCTTAAAGACAAAGCAATACGCAAGACACTAGCATAGTCTTTTTTTTAAAGTCTTGATGCATGCTCTTCTTTTGTCTTAATTGAGGCCACCCATCATCTACATTACATTCTGTTTGCTGTACTTGTGCTGCTCCCACAAATAAAGATAAAGACACCAACCTAATTTTTATATTCCACTTTCAAATGCCTACACATTTACAAAGCATTTTAAAACCTCCAATTTTCATATTTACTATTTTATTTATGTGCACTTTATTAACTGGCTATTTTTTTTATTTAATTTTATTAAGTCTCAGACCCCATAAATAGGTGCCATGGACCATGGGTACAGTGCACCACAGGTTAAGAACCACTGTTCTAGACGTTCTGAGTCTTAACACATAGGGAAAGCTGCTTGATAGCACTGCATTCCCATGCAAGATCATCTTGCTACCAGAGATTCAGACCATCATCAAAGCACTGTACAAACATTCAATAGCACAACAAAAATTTAACTAAAAAGTAGTCATTTCCTAGTGTGGGGATGGGGTTCAAAGTTGAACCGTTTACAGTGAATGGTCAGCTCTGCGGGGGAGGGGGGGTTTCTTCTTTCTTTACAACCAGACACTGCATCCCAAGATGTGCATGAACAGTCCACCTATAAAGACAACATTAAACAAATAGTAATATTCTTCATGGGAAGAGAAGGCTTTGTAAGCTTGCCAACTGCACAATGGGAATACCAGAAATGGTGGGTGACAGCGACAACAGGACCACAAGATGCCAGTTGGCTAAAAGAACGCCAACCAAAGTGGTGGAGAAGGAAGTTAGTAGAGAATCGATCTGATGAACTAGGTGCAGGCAGCATCCTGGAACACAGCAAATTAGGTTTCTAAAAACATAGGCATTTTGTGCACTTAAGAAAAAAGTATCAAGGTTATTTTTTTTAGATTTTTTTGTTTAAAGAAAACATCCAGGCAAAATTTACCACATCCCGTACATTTCAAACATTTAAACTTACACTGCCCAATAGAAATATAGACTTACCTGCAACATTCCAACTATTTCTACTTTATTAAAAAAGATGAAGGAGTGAAGTGTTGATAACATATTTTCTTCGAACACTGAGGGTGTGGGTAGGACCATATCTTGAATATATTGGACTCGGTAAGTCTGATGTATTTTTTGCTTTAGTTCAGGGTCCGATATAGTAATCACCTCTTTAAACTTTGCTGTTTTAGTCAGAAACTCTCTGTGTTTTCGTGGCTGGGAGGAAGTTGGGTCGTACTCTAGGCATCCAATTATGTCCATTATACAGTCTTCCGAAAACATAACTTCAAAAAGTGCAGTTCGATTTAAGAGGAAGATTCCCTTGACAATTTCATACAAATGGTGCAAGCCTTCAGTGTTCTCCAAGTCCTCGCACACATGAAAAAGTTCCAGGAGCTTTTTTATATATCCCTCGTTTTCCAGGGCGGATGCAAGTTTTTCTCTCCGGAGGGGGGAGGGCAATGAAGATGCCACCACTTCTGTAATTTCTTCTAATCGACTCAATTCGCAAGATGGCAACTCTAGACCAGGTGATGACATATCATCGAAGCGTTCCTCTTCAGACTCATCCACGAGATCCTGTGTAATATCCACGGATGGATCTTTTCCTTGGACCTGTTAAAAAAAAGAACGTTTTATTAAAATCATATAATATTCATAGACAAAAGAAACCAATATAAACAAGAACTGTAGAAAAAAACGGCATTTTGGGGTGCACACATTTATCCCAGGAACGATGCACCTCGTTTCACTTTTATTTTACATTGTATCATGCATTAAACCATTCCGTTGTTCTTCACCGTAAATATATCTTGGCGCCCCCTGGGATATTCTTTTACTACAAATAACATGTGAACTCTTTTTCAACAATTTATTTATTCAAACCTAAATTTAATGAGGCCAAATAAGTTGTTTACAGGTTGCTTTCTTTGTCAATTTAACCCCTTCACTGCGGCGGCTATTTCGCCGCAGTGCTAAGGGGGTGGGGGGCCGCGCGGCGGTCCCGTGCTCGTGACGGAACCGCTCCGTCACGGCACGCGGGTGAGCTGTGCTTGTGACGGAACGGTTCCGTCACGTCCCCGCCCGCGCTACCGAACGTTAACGCAGGCGCGGAATTCACGCTGCGCAGGCGCGGCGAGAGGGCCGTGACGGAACCGTTCCGTCTTCAGCAAAGCCCACCCGACGCTCGTGACGGAACGGTTCCGTCACGAGCATTGGAGGGGTTAAACGGCAGTAAACATTTCTGTACTTTTATTGGTTTGAATCTAGGTCTAATTCTGGTCTCCAAGATACAACTATCTGATTGTCCATTTTTTCCGGTTGTCATTGTTTCATGCCAATACGTTTCTTACCAGTCACAATGTATACACAGCCACCGATGCGTATTTCCTGAAATAGTGTACATCTCTTGTGCTCCTGCCGCGAATAAATCTGTGTTTTAGCATCATTTTAAACATGAAATATGAGCATTTTCTTAAATACGCCTTAAGGCAAATAAATTAATGTGTTCAGAGTAAAGGTAGCAAATACAAAAAAAACAAGCATTTGCAATGCACTAGGTCTCACAGTAGCAAAATTTAAAGTTGTTGGTATTGTAAATGGCATTGTTTTTTTATCTATTTTGTTTTAAAAGCAATAAATATATACAAGGTTATTTATAATGTTAGTATGTGATAGTGGGGCAAATGTGTTATAAGAAATACAGTCTATGCACGTGAGATAAAACGCTATCAATTACTGCCACTCCCTATAGCCATGGATTAATATGATATTTTGCCAAGTGTGTTTTTTGTTGCAGAACACATACCATGATTGCCAACTGATACTGAAAATAGTTACCCAACAAAAAATGCAGACGACCAGATTTCAGAATGAAGTCAGTTGGATGTGCGAATAGCACAGGCGCTGCATACTGTGTTCCGTAGCTTCTTATGTAAATGGCACATGGTGCTTTCCAGAGCAAAGAGCGGGAGCTCTGACCTGACAACCCCACCCACCCACCAAAGCCCAAGCAGCTTGCCGGGGTCAACTTAGTTCAGTGGTTCCCAATCTGTGCGCCGTGGTTCCCAATCTGTGCGCCGTGGCCCCCTGGTGCGCCCTCCAAACTAGCCAGGGGAGCCACGCACAAAAGATTTAAGATTTTCGAATTCTACTCAAATTGCCGGTAACATCTTAGAAATGTGATTATTTAGTAAACGGATAAAACCTTTGTCCACCAGATGGCAGCACAGCATTCTTTATTGAGAGTGCAGAAGAAAACAAGTTACTTACCTGTAACTACAGTTATCCAGTATTGGTATCTTTCATAGATTCACATGCCTGAATCATTCCCCGTCGTCGAGGCGGGAGTTCCACGGTAAATTATATATATATAGCAGTGCCTAAAAACCATTAGTAGTAGGCTAAAAAAAGATATAGGCCCAACTAGGCCCAAAACTTAGCAGCCTATCTACCTCATTATGTAAAAAGAACTGAAAATGTAGCCTCAGCCAATCAGCTAACCTCACCCTCTAGAACCTTCCCAGCCCAGGCAGTTCTCCTCAGATTTTCCCAGCACAAGTGAGAAGTAGTATCCTATATAAGAACTGCCTAGCCGGGGAGGAGGGTGGGTGCATGTGAATCTATGAAAGATACCAATACTGGATAACTGTAGTTACAGGTAAGTAACTTGTTTTCTTATCCAGTATTGGGGTATCTTTCATAGATTCACATGCCTGAATCAGAGTAGCAAGCAGTAACAACCATAACTGTCGGTAGAGGAAGGTGGGAGACAATCCAAACCATATATCCCCACGCAACCTGGAAGGTACTAGAGCAATAACATATCTCAATACATATGCAAAATCATGACAATACCTTCATATAATATGTATCTATATATAGAACATTAAAACAGTATATTAGTAAACATGTAGCAATAGAAAAAAGAAAAACCATAACAGTCTGACCTCAGTGAAGAAGATGCTGCAACACTGCTTCTCCCACTGACGTATCTCCATGTAGTACCGGCTGCAGGCAATAGTGCTTCGTAAAAGTATGCACACTTTTCCATGTAGCAGCACGGCAGATGTTTTCCAGGGACACCCCTGTAAATAGGGCTGTAGACGCTGACATCATCCTGGTGGAATGCGCCTTAACCGTTCTTGTCAGGGGCTTGTTCGCTTTCTCATGACAGAAGACGATGACAGAGGAAAGCCATCTGGCTATAGTTGCCTTCGTCACTGCCTGACCACGTGTAGCTTGTCCATAAGCCACAAACAGTTGGGTAGATTTGCGTAAATCTTTTGTCTTTTGTAAATAGAATTTGAGGCATCTTTGGACATCCAAGGAATGCAGCATCCTTTCAGCTGGAGTCTTGGGGTCTGGAAAGAAAGTCTTGAGTTTCACCGGTTGGTTGATGTGAAACTGGGTCGGAACTTTGGGAATAAACTTAGGATGAGTTCTAAGTGTCACACAATCTTTTGAAAAATGTAGGAAAGGTTCTGATATAGTGAACGCTTGTATCTCACTTACTCTCCGGGTTGAAGTGAGGGCTAACAGAATAGCCACTTTCCAAGTCAAGAATTTAAGTTCCGATTTATGAATTGGTTCAAAAGGCCTTTTCAGCAACTGAGATAACACAATATTGAGATCCCACTCAGGAGGAGGAGGCCGCACTGGAGGGAAAACTCGAAACAATCCTTTAAGGAACTGTTTAATTAAAGAAGAAGAGCACAAAGATGGTTTGTTGTAACTCTTCCTGAATCTGGATATGGCAGCAAGGTGAACTTTGATAGAAGAAAAAGCGAGACCTGATCTGGCTAGAGACAGCAGATAAGGCAGAATCTTCTCTGGAGGAGCCTGTAGTGGATGGACGTCATGCTCTCTGCACCATAAACAGAATCTCTTCCATTTGAAGCGATAGGTTCTGATGGTAGACTGTGCACGAGCCTGAGATAGAACAGCTCTACAGTCTGGAGAAATCTCTAGGTCCTTAAACTCTAAGAAATCAGGAGCCAGGCGTGCAAGTGTAGCGACTGAGGATCTGGATGAAGTATTTGTCCTTCCTCTCTTGTTAGCATTGAAAACGTCGGTTTGAGGCGCAGTGGAGGGTGATGGGAGAGTATCAGAAGCTCCTGGAACCAATACTGTCTCGGCCAGCGAGGAGCAATTAGGATTAGAGAGCAACGCTCTCTCTTCATTTTCTGTAGAACCTTTGGGATGAGAGGAATCGGTGGGAAGGCATATGCAAAGATTCCGGTCCACCTCATCAACAGGGCATTTCCTCTCGATCCTTGCTGGTGGAACCTGCTGGCAAAGTATATGCATTTGCTGTTCTGTTGCGTGGCAAACAGGTCCAGCGTTGGTGTGCCCCAGAGCTGGAAAATTGTTTCCACTTGGCGTTGTTCGAGTTCCCACTCGTGACATCCTGTGAACGATCTGCTGAGATCGTCGGCCAGAGAATTCTGAATTCCCTGAACATGTTCTGCTCTGAGGGCAGTGAGAGAAGACACTAAAGTGACAGCTTTAGTGCGGACTGTACTCACAGTAGAAGACTCTGTTGACGCAGCACTCCTTGTGGATTCAGAGGGTTTATGAGAGAACTTAGGTTTTTTCAATCTCTCAGGGGAACACCTCTCTTTGGAACTGGCTCTCTTACTTGAAGTAGAGGCTCTGTCCTCGTCCCCTCTGACAGACGACTTCAGCCACAAAAGAACTCTCGCCTCTCTATCCCTTTTGGTCTTAGGAGGGAAGGTTCGACATATCCTGCAATCCTTCACAACATGTGAAGGATGCAAACAATAAATACAGTCCGAGTGCTCGTCGTCCACGTGAACTCTCTTCTTGAAGCATGAAGCACAGGCCTTGAATAAAGCCTTCTTTTCCGACATCTTGAAAGAATTGAAGAAATTTCTGAAGAAAACTGAGTAGGCACTAGGGAGACTCCCTTACACACGAAGTGCGGTGAAAATCTGAGGAGAACTGCCTGGGCTGGGAAGGTTCTAGAGGGTGAGGTTAGCTGATTGGCTGAGGCTACATTTTCAGTTCTTTTTACATAATGAGGTAGATAGGCTGCTAAGTTTTGGGCCTAGTTGGGCCTATATCCTTTTTTAGCCTACTACTAATGGTTTTTAGGCACTGCTATATATATATAATTTACCGTGGGACTCCCGCCTCGACGACGGGGAATGATTCAGGCATGTGAATCTATGAAAGATACCCCAATACTGGATAACTGAATGTTAGTAATGGAGATGGGTTATTTAGGCTCACCTTGGAAGTCTGACCGTACTGCGTTGCTTTTCCACATGGCCTCTACATTAGTTCCTTTTCCTGGTAAGTGTTAGTTGTGAGAAGCCTGTAAAGGACTCTCAAGTACTATGCACAAATTTCTCATCCAGCCCTCGCATTATTTTCTGGGATTTGTAGTCCTGGCCTAATAATGGGATAAACAGGGATTACAAGTCCCGGAATGTAATGCAAAAACTTGGACTGGATGGGCTGCTTGCGCATGGAAAACCTGATTTGTATGTATACCATTGCTGCCAAAGTAACTGTCAGAAGTTAACATCTTCTGCAAGTTCTATTTTGTTAAGACAGTACATCTTGGGTTCTAGTGGGACTATCGATTAGGGATACCCCTTTGTGGGCAAGGCCCCACAAGACCTACAATGCATAGTTCTGTTAGCTAAAAAGCAACGTGGAGGGCTGGAGGTCTCCCACCTACTTGGGGGCCACTCTGAAGCTGCACTCAACACTAAAATAAGCGCTTCGTAGTTCTTTATAACACTGCCAAATACACAACAGGGTTTCAAATGAAATGTATACCTGTATGGAATGTGGGCGATTTGGCTGTGTGATTTGAACACTCCATTCACAGATACGCAGCCTAAAGAGCCTGTTATATGTGAAAAGGTATGAGTTAAGACCATTGCACTAAGGCTTACTAGCAGAGAGCACCCTCATGGTTGCCCCTACCACTTTAAATAAAGCATTGATCTGGAGTTGTGACCAGTTCAGTGTGAATAGCTCATCCAATATTCTTCTGTTTAATTTTGATATGTGCATCTTGTGTGCATCTTGTGTGAACAAACTAACTACAAGCATTAAAATAAAAAAATAAGGTGATTTGAGATTGTAATGTTTGGAAAGTTGCGGTCTAGGTTGTTGAGCTCCTTATACAGTTTCCCTGTGGCATATAGTTGCACATGAGGGGCCAGTCTGTTTTCACACAGAAATACTGTACGGTTTATTTCACGAAAAAAATAAACGCTACAAACTGTTTTGGTTAAAACTGATACACGCGAATAAAAGTCATAATCCAAAAGCTTTCTGGTCACTTGTCAACTCCAAAATACACAAGCAAGGAGGTCTAAGCAGCGCTAATATCCCTGAAGTCGAATGGGTACTTTATTTAACAACGCATTTTGAGGAACAAGAAAAACAAGCACTGGCGTTGCCAATAGGTCTCGCAGTAGGAAAGTTGGAGCTATTACAATTGCAAATAACAATGCCTTTTTTTGTTTTCATAAAAAAAAAATAAAGGGCTTTGTCATGTACAAAAGCAATAGCTCCAACTTTCCTACTGCGAGACCTATTGGCAACGCCAGTGCTTGTTAGCCATGTTGCACAATAGTGCAGCGTTTTTTTTAACTTGCAGGCACGTTGTGTGCCACTTGGCTAAAAAAAAAAAAAAAACATTATGCTCAACCTTTGTATGGAGGAATGGGTAGGAATGGGGAAATGGATAAGGCGCTACTGCCGGAACTGGGGAGCAGGTTCCAGTGATGGCATTGCCTCAACATCCTGTGATTCTGGGCAAAACACTGAACTTCCCCTGGATAAAAAAAAAATGACTGAACATTTGTAATGTGAATGCAGCTTATGTAAAGCTCACCGATAGCTTCTGGATGGGTCGGTTGAGCACCGCAACAGTGTTTAATACTTCAATATACATTGTGAATAGTCACACCGGTAGGAGGGCGATGATCAATAGTTGTGTTGGTAATTACTTTTTCAAATTAAGCAACGGACGCCATACAACATACGGATGACATTATGCGAAAATGTCTACATCACCGCCAAGAGACTCACGTTCTGGGATACATTACCAATGAATCCATCACCTCTTATTTTTTGAACTACAACAGTTTTGGCGACGCTTGGCTAGACATAACATGGTGTCAGAGATAGATTAAAACCCCGAACACGAACTTAAATCGACGTGTAAAGCAGCTTAGGTGAGGAGTAACGGCAGGGAAAGGTTGAAATGTTGTGTCTAAACTGACTGGGAAGACACACGTTACACCCTGCGGGCAATGTGGACAAAGGAAAAACTGCCGAAAGACTTGTGCTGCGAAGAAGGAAGGAGATTCAAAAGGGCAAGAAGGCTGAGATAAGTGTTTTTACGTGACGATGCAGTGAAGTGGAGGAATTGAAACGCAAATGGTAAGGATAGCACAGCTGGGAGTTAAGCATATGAGCGCAGATCCAGAGTAAAAAAGAAATCTGACAGTTAATTGACGAAAGCTGTCGCGTTAAAAAAAAAATAACAGCTGTAAGGCAAGCGAGCAGCGTAATGTAATTGTAGCACTGTTGGAAAGAACACACATACATTGAACTGTTGCGCAGCTTAAATTTGAAATGTAAAGTATGGCATGTCCAAGCGAAGTGCCATAAGCGCAGTGGAAAAGGCATGCAGAGCGAGCAGCAAACCGTTGATTTATTGTCATGAAGAAACTAGAGTGCTGCGTAGGAAATAAATCGTTGTCACAAGCGCAAGTGGATAACGAGCCAGAGTGAGCAGTGAGGAGTTATTTTATGTCACGCTGTAAGGAGAGTGCAGTGTGAGAAAAGACTTGGTGCCTTAAGCGCTGGAGAGGAACGGGACAGAGCGAACAGCACGCAAGTGAAAAGGGAAGCGGAGCGAGCTGCGAGCTGTTCTTTTGAAGTCACGTATTGAGGAGAGTGCTGCGCATGAAAAGTCTCAGTGGCTGATTTGACTATTAATTAAAGCAGTGTGGTTAACAGCAAATGTGTAAAGACTAACCAGACGTTGAGAGCCAAATAAAGTAAAGTAAAACAACCTCCTTACAGTAGAAGCTCACTCTGGACGGCAGTTAAAAAAAAAAAAAAAGACGCGAGTGGTGCGTGCGCAAGAGCGGCCGGGAAACTGAAGTGAAGAGAGTGCGATATTATAGTGAAAGGGGTTGGTGCCTAGGGAGGGCAGGGGATTGACAGAGTGAAAGTAACTAAACCTGAATTGACTAGGAAGGCATCAAAAGGTGTCGGCCACTTTGAATTGGTGAAACGCTTACATGCAATAATGTGCAAGGTTAGTAACAGTGGCGACTGAAAGTCTAAGCCCTTTGATGTGCTGTGATTAGGGGAGGAGAAGCCGCAGAGCGCACGCTGGGCGAAGCCCTTTGATGTGCTGTGCGGCCGTAAATGCGCGTGCTTGTTTGGTCACGTGATTCACGTCAACTTAATGAAAACCGCAGCGCAAGAAGCCCTTGGTTTGACGAGGATTTCGAGCACTTGAATTCTCGCTCCGCTAAATGCGCTTGCGCGCATTGATAGGTCGCGAGACCTAAAAAGGAGAAGCACCCAGTCTCTTCCCACTGTGAGAGGCTCGGTGGACAGGCTGAACCACGAGCAGACAATATTGTACCGACCTGGCTTAAGAGGTAGAGAGGTGCGCACAGTCTCAATACCAGGTGGGGATGCACAAATCTTGCCACGACTAGTCGAGCACCAATTAGCGGGAACAGTGCTCCTGCTACAAACATGCCACACTGAGTCACCATCTTTATTATGAAACAATTACTTGGGTCCAGTCAAAACAATGGAAACTGCTTTAAAGTGCCACTGCGGCCTAGATGACAGGATTAAATAAAAAACAATTAAAAGCCTTTTTATCCTAGCTTCGCGGTCCAGAGAAAGGAACACTGATAACAATGGATTTGTCCAGCAACTAGCCCTGACAGAGAAACTCTACCTGTTTTGCAGGCCTTCATGCTTCCTGCTGGGAGAGCCGACATATCGATATTTAATCTGCACTCCCTTTAGTCTTGGAGTAGCGTCACCAAAGATTTAGGATTGCCTATCTACATTTCCTCACCCTATAGCGCCCATCTGATCATGTCCGAGACTCCCGCGAAAATCCAGGCTACTGTGTCAAACAAGTGAATGCCCAAGGAAGGAGGGGCACTGGGGTGGCACCGACATGGTAGATGGAGGCAAAGTGAGCAGGGTAAACCTCCCGTGAAAGAAAAGTCAGAGCAGCAGCAGAAACTGCTGCAACTTCAAAGTATTTTTTTTAAGTATAAAAGTGGGCGCCGTGCACATAAAAAGAGTTAGGCGCATTGCGCCCAACAATTGACTTGTATGTTTTACAATAGGCTCGCATAAACAAAGGCACGCGGCCACCATTCTCAACAAGCATTAGTAAGGTAGCTCATTCGATTAAGCAGATGCTGTAAATACGTGGGCGCAATGCCAATGATTGTACTTCATTTGCACAATAAGCACCATCCCGGGATTTTTACTGGGGAGGTTAATAAAACTAAATGAAGCCAGAACTTTTAAAGCAGTTAAAGAGAGCAAGAGCCACAGAAAATAAATGTTGTTTATAGATTAAGACAAATAAGAGCTCCAGCACCTATTTGTATACAAAAAAAAGCAGTAATAAGGCGGCTGAAGGCAAATTTGTTCAAAATTTTAAATTTACCCATAAACATTGAAAATTGCAATACGGTTTGCACTTTGTTACCAAAAACCGTCGTTTAAACGCTGGCTCATGTAGCTGAATTAATACATCCTACATTACTGACATTGGTTTTCTAGAAAGTAACGGAGCCTAAAAGTCTGCCATAGTGTTAAAAATCACAGAAACCAAGGACTCAAGGAAACCAAGAAGAGTTGTCTGTGAATAAGCCTCCTAGTTGTAATGATCAAAATCTTTCAATCAGCCGCATGTGTGAAATGCAAATCGGATGCGAGAGAAGTCTTTTATCAGGAAAACGGCAACTTGTTTGTGGGTGAAGGGGACACGGGGAGCAGTGGGCGGTCACCCTGGGAGCACTGCCAGGAAATGCCCAGCTGGCGAAAACTGTATATCCCACTTATTGTAAAATCCAGTTGTTAAGTTCCACCCAAAAACTCGGCACACGTTTGACCCAGTGTTGACCCAGGCCGTGATAGCCTTTGTGAAAAAGACACTGCAGGTTAGTTCTGCATTTAGATATTCCAGCTTTCAAATGCCTGGGAACTTTGGTAACATCTGCATCACCCCAAAATGCAATATATATTCTTGGGCAGGACAGGGGCCTAACCGGACCGTCGCCAAGTACCGGCTGTGGCAGAGGAAATTCACACGCGTGAATGAAGGGGTATCGGTAGGGGCTAGTTGGGGGCAGAGTAAAGGGCTGACGTCAGAGGGCAGGTCTGTGGCCAGAGAGTGGGCAAGAGAGAGTGAAGGCGTAAAGGCAGGAGTGTGTACGGGGCAGCGTGAAGGGCTGACTGCACACTGAAGCAGAAGCACACAGGCATACAGCCGTGTGTAGACAGAGCAATCAAATGCGCTCATAAGGTTCACGTACTGGGACAGACCCTATTCTTCAAACTGGGTATGAGTCTTGGTAGGACAACATCCAGTGATTCTGGACAAATGAATCACGTAACCTCTCCGTACATAAGAATCAATGTGTCCTTATGCAGAGTAACTGATTCCTCAGAGTAAAGCGCTCCGATACCTTCGGGTTGGGTTTGTGCTCTATTAAAGTGCACAATTAAAAAAACCAAAAAAATGGAGACTGAGTTTCAGAAGAACTCGTAAGGAGGGGGGGGGAGGCAAAGATAATGGATGTGGCGTAATGGCTGGAGCCGACGTCTGTGAAGCTGGGGAACCGGGTTCAAGTCTCAAAATACACAGCTGCCAGTGAATGAACAAGGGTGGCACCACAATACCCTAGCACAGCAGAGCATGCTGGAGGAGCGCGCACCGAGTGCTGGCAATACAAGTGGTGGTGCTGGTAAATTTCAGAAAAGCAGTGAGGCCTTCGTAATGGAGTGCGATGGGTGGAAGCAAGGGATCATGGAATGAAAGAAGGGAACTGGAGAGGTGAGGAAGGAAGGAAGACAGGAGATGCTTTTTCATGGACCTGATGGCGGCTGAGGTGTGGGTGCCAGCACGAGAGGTAGAGATTCCACATGGCACTGCTGTCTGTGTGCCAAGCCTGACTATGTTTGCTGTGTGTGAGTACAAGGCAAAGATGGAAAGATAGAAGCGCGGATGGGAGTAAGTGAAGAAGAAAAAGAGGTGGCAAAGCAGGAAGTGGGATAAACGTGCTGGGAGGAGAGATGGGGGGAGGGGTCTGGAGGCCTCGGAGCACGAGTGTGAGGGCTGGGGAGGGGGAGCACAGGGAGAGGGTAGAAAGCCTTTGATGCAGCAGGGGGCGGAGCGGATACCTTTAAAGAGCTACTGGCGGCACATGAAGTGTGAAGCAGTGGGGGGGGGAGCTCTTGGAGGCAGGAGCAAATGGTAAGGGGAGGAGAAGTGCAGCTGGAAGGCTCGGGCAAGCTCGTGCACGAGGACGTGCACTTGATGAAAACCTCTTTTTGATTGAGAGCTTAGTTTAGCTCTTGGTTTCACCCCAATAGGGCTCGCCTATTATATCCCTGCGGGATATTAATAGGCGAGCCCTAAAAAGCTGGTCCACCCGTCAATTCACCGGCAATGGTCCAACAACCCAATTGCTGTCGAACGCTGGGCAGCCTCATCAAAGAAAAAAGTTGAATGCAACACAAGGACGCCACTGGCAACGAATACTCAATCCTCGCTTCAACCACCTGACCATGCATTTACAAACTTGAGAATTACCATGGATAAAACAGTTTGAATCATAAATGAGGGTCGCACTGATAGAGACCCTGGACCAAATGGCCTACCACAGGCGTGGCTTAAACAAGACACAGAATTCTGGGCCCAACAACTGGCACCCCTCTTTTTCCACTGCTGGTCTAACTCTGAATTACCAGAATCATGGTGTGGCGCCATCATACATCTAATCTTTAAAGGAGGCAAGAGATCAGACCCGAAAAATTAAAGGATGATTACGCTATTAGATGTAGAATCGAAATACTACGCCAAACTGCTCCTTCATGATCTGGCGTCCTGGGCAACAAAAAATAATTTAATACCTTTTAATCAGACAGGATTTGTGCACAAATCAGGCACCATAACAAACTTGCTCGCAATATCCGTCCTGTTGGACAAAGCGACTGCCTCAGGAATGTTTATGCATGGCTGCTTCGTGGACTTTAAGGCCGCTTTTGATCGCGTGCCTCGAATCCTACTATGGCTCAAATTGCGGAATGAATATGCTACTTACCAGTATGCATCTGTTCTTGGCATGTAGGGCTGCTAACATTCATATCTTTGCATTAGATCGCCACCTAGTGTTGGGTCCGGATGATCGCACATTGTTGTCCTGGAAGAGTCTTCGAAGTATCCTGAGATGGGTGGCTCCTCCCCTGGACTACAGTGCGCATGGGCATCGGCTCCATCCCCAGATTGTTTTTCGCCATTGTGGCAGAGGATGGAGTGGCAAGTGTAAAGGATGTCCATGCTAATGATTGAATACAATAGTATATCTGCAGCTGCGACAGGCACCGGGGAGGAGGGTGGGCGATATGAATGTTAGCAGCCCTACATGCCAAGAACAGATGCATACTGGTAAGTAGCATATTCAGTTCGAGGCATGTGGGCTGCTAAATTCATATCTTTGCATAGAATACATAGCAGTCCCTCCATCAGCGGCGGTTGCCCGTGCCAGCTGCAGAAACCTGAAAAAGTGTCTTGAGAACAGCCTGTCCTACAGCCGCTTGCTGTTTGGAATGTACATCAACACAGTAGTGTTTTGTAAAGGTATGTGGTGTAACCCACGTGGCTGCTCTGCAAATATCCTCTAGAGGAATGTTTCCAAGGAAAGCCATGGATGCCCCCAACTTGCGTGTGGAGTGTGCCTTTGGGGGTATTGTTAAAGTGCGCTTGGCTTTATGATAACAGATTTGGATGCACTTAACAATCCATCTGGCTATTCCTGCTTTGGAAATTGGGTTGCCTTTGTGTTGTGGTGAGAAGGCAACAAAGAGTTGTTTTGTCTTCCTAAAGTGTTGTGTCCTGTCTATGTAGTACATCAATGCCCTCCGTACGTCTAAGGTATGGAGCATCCTCTCCGCCACTGTTTGTGGATTTTGGAAGAATGCAGGCAAATCGATAGTTTGGTTGAGATGAAAGTGTGACACCACCTTTGGAAGGAATTTGGGGTTAGTACGTAGTACCACCCTATTTGGATGAATCTGGATGAAAGGCTCTTGTATCGTGAGTGCTTGCAACTCACTTACGCGTCTTAGTGACGTAATGGCAATTAGGAAAGCAACTTTCCACGTTAGGAATTGCAGTTCGCACGAGTGCATTGGATCAAACGGTGGTCCCATCAGCCTGGTGAGGACCACATTGAGGTTCCACACGGGAGCTGGCGGTGTTCTTGGGGGAATGACTCGTTTCAGGCCTTCAAGAAACGCTTTAATGGCAGGCACCCTGAAGACTGAGAGATGCTGCCTATTCTGAAGGTAAGCTGCGATGGCGGATAGATGTATCCGAATAGAAGTGTACGCTAGTTTGCACTTGTAAAGGTGTAACAGATAGCAAATGATGTTAGGGATAGACGCATCTAGCGGGTTTATGTCATTGTTTGCACAGTAAATGACAAAAACGCTTCCATTTCGCGGCATAGCATGCTCTGGTTGACGGCTTCCTCGCCTCCTTGATGATGTTCATGCATTCAGGAGGTAGGTTCAGGTATCCAAACTCTAAGACTTCAGGAGCCAGATCGCTAGGTTGAGCTGTTGCGGATCTGGATGCTGAATTTCTCCATGGTTCTGCGTCAGAAGTCTGGGCGTGAGGCGCAGTCTTTGATGCGGGACCACTGAGAGCTCGAGGAACGTGGTGTACCATGCTTGGCGCGCCCACGTTGGAGCAACTAGGATGAGTGTCATGGAGTGTTGCCGTAGTTTCCTCGCCACCAGTGGTATCAGGGGTGTCGGGGGAAAAGCGTAAGCAAATTTGCCTGACCAGTTCATCCATATCGCATTGCCCTGCGATTGGGGGTGTGGGAACCTGGCGGCGAAGCTTTGGCATTTTGCGTTCTCCCTTGTGGCGAACAGGTCTATGTCTGGACGCCCCCACCTTTGGAAGTACGGCTGGAGTACCGATGGATGTATCTCCCACTCGTGCATTTGATGACTGTGTCTGCTGAGCAGATCCGCCATCTGATTGTCCTTCCCCGGGAGGTGTTCTGCCATGAGGAAGATGTTCCTCTGAATGGCCCACTTCCACATGCTCTGAGCCAGGTGAGACAGCTGTGGTGAGTGGGTGCCCCCCTGTTTTTGGATGTAGTACATCGCGGTCATGTTGTCCGTCCGGACTAACACCACTTTGTTGCACAGATGTACAATGAAGGACTTGAGTGCCATGAAGATCGCCATCAGTTCTAGATAGTTGATGTGCATCTTCTGTTGCTGCGTCGTCCATAGTCCCTGCACTGTGTAAGTGAGCAGGTGTGCTCCCCATCCCTGGAGAGATGCGTCCGTTGTCAGGATAACCTGTGGCACTGGCTCTTGGAACAGTCGGCCCTTGCAAAGGTTGTGTGGAGTCCACCAATGCAGAGAGTTGTATGCCCGACTGGTAACCAACACTAGGTCTGTTAATTGTCCCTGAGCCTGTGTCCACTGATTTGCTAAGCACTCCTGGAGCGGGCGCATATGCAACCGTGCGTGAGGGACTATGAAGATGCAGGAGGCCATCATGCCTATCAACTGCATGAACACTCTTGCTGGAAGCGAGTGTCCCGGTCTGAACTTCTGTATTAAGGACTGCATGCCGTCTATCCTGACCTGGTTTGGTTGTGCCGAGGCCGTCAGGGTGTTGATTGTCGCACCCAGAAACTGCCGGACGTGTGCCGGCTGAAGGTGTGACTTCGGGTAATTCAACGAGAAACCCAGGTCGTGAAGGAGGTGAATGGTAGTCGCCATGTTTGCGGCGCACTGCTGTTCCGATCTGGCTTGAACGAGCCAGTCGTCGAGGTAGGGGTAGACATGGACGTTCTGCCTCCTGAGGTGCGCTGCTACAGTCGCCAGACACTTGGTAAAGACCCTTGGGGCAGTTGTGACTCCGAAGGGTAGGACTTTGAACTGATAATGCGTGCCCTGGATAGTGAACCTGAGGTACTTTCTGTGGGACGGATGTAACGGAATGTGGAAATAAGCATCCTTGAGATCCAAGGTTGCTAAGAAGTCTCCTTTGTTTAACATAGGAAGAATCTGTTGCAGTGTGAGCATGTGGAAATGCTCTGACAGTATGTACAGATTGAGGGGACGGAGATCCAGAATTGGCCGTAGAGATCCATCCTTTTTTGGAATGAGGAAGTACAGAGAATAAACCCCTGTGCCTTCCTCCCCCACTGGCACGAGCTCGATTGCCCCTTTTTGCAGCATCACCAACACTTCCTGCTGCAATAAGTGCAAGTGCTCTGCGGACATAGGCCTTTGCCTTGGTGGAATGTTGGGTGGAGTGGACTTTAACTCTAGACAATAACCGTACTGGATAAGCTGTCGCACCCACCTGTCTGTGGTGATGTTGGTCCAGACGGGCAGGAACTGTTGTATTCTCCCCCCGACAGGTGTTAAATGGTCGGGGGGCAGTGACAGAGAGTCACTGGTTGCTTGGGGCAGAGGAGCGTGAATTGTTGCCTCCTTTGCCACGTCCTTTGTTGCTGTTTCCCCTGTAGCCCCTCTTGTTTTGTTTGGGGTACGAGGACTGTGCTCCACCTCTAGGGAACTGTGACTGTTGACCCATCTGTCCTCTGGTGACTCCACGGGCACCTGAGCGACGAAAATTATTGCCCCGAAACTGCTGAGATTGTAGGGCCCCCATCGATTTAGCAGTTTCAGTGTCCTTTTTAATCTTTTCCAGGGTGGTGTCAACATCTGGACCAAACAGTCTATCCGGATTGACTGGTTGATTAAGTATGGTTGTTTGAATGTCAGGTTTGAACCCCGATATGCGGAGCCAAGCCTGTCTTCTGAGCATGACACTGGTGTTAACGGCCCTAGCGGCTGTGTCCGCGACATCAAGTGCGCACTTTATGGCCGCGTTGGAGATCAGTTGTCCCTCTTGTATAATCATTTTGGTGCCTTCTTGAAACTGCGGAGGCAGGTGTTCTACAATCTGCTCTAGTATGTCGTAATGTGATCGATCATAACGTGCCAGTAGTGCCTGTGTATTTGCAATACGCCAGAAATTGGCAGCCTGTGCAGCCACTCTTTTGCCTCCTGCCTCTAGCACTTTGGACTCCTTATCCGGGGGAGGAGCTTCACCCGTTGTTTGGGAGTTGGCCCTCTTGCGTGCGTTTGCTACCACCAAGGAGTCAAGCGGCAACTGTCCTCGAATGTATGCAGGGTCTGCAGGCGCTGGTCTGTACTTTTTTTCAATACGTGGGTTGACCACCCTCGCCCTGGTAGGCTCTTTAAAGATGTCCGCAGCATGCTTGAGGACCCCTTTGAGCATAGGCAGTGTCTTTACATTTCTTTCCGAAACTGAAAACGTGTCGAATAGAAAGTCTTCCTCAACTGGGTCAGCATGCATGTCCACATCATGATTAGCAGCTGCCCTCTCAATTAGTGCATGAAAACCTGCAGAATCCTCCGTAGGGGATGCACGTGTACTGAAGGACTGTGGGTCTTGCCCCACATCTTGGTTGCCTTGGTCCCCAATGCCATAATAAGAATCTGGCTGTGCATCAGGTTCATTTACTGGGAACGTGTATTGTTCATCTTCACCATAGTCCCCACTGTCAGAGTGGTCTGGAGACGGTGTTGGGCTCCTTCCCAGAGGAGGCAGAATAGGTTCCATGAGGACAGAGGCGTCCTGTGGAAACTTCTTCTTCTTTAGGGGAATGACGTAGGATTGCACCGGCTGCGAAGTGATCTTTCTTTTATAAAGGGTTAACTTCCCCGTGTCCGCGTCTATAAAACACTCCGAATCCTCTTCGGGGTCGAGCACTTGACCCGAAGATGTCCCCGCCGTAGAAGAATCCGACTTCTTTGGCGTCGATTTCGAGGAAAAGGCCTTTGGCACCACTTTTGGCGGTAGAAGGAAGAGGAGCTTGCTTGCCGGCTTGACCGGGACATCTGCCGCCTTCTGCGTCGATGGCGTTGGCGTCGACGAGGAAAAAACCTTGTCCTTAATTCTTTGTAGTGAAGCAGCCACGAGAGATGCGTCGGTGACCGATGTCTTTGGCACCGACGGGGTGGCCTTGCCTTCGGATGCGACGTTCCGTAGGTCTTTTAGAGGGATGGACGGCGCCGACCCCGAGTCCCTGGAGCGATGCGCAGATGTCCCCGTTGGAGCCGGTGCTGCGTCGGTTGCTTTAGCAGGCGCGCTTGTCTTGTGCGTGCCACCCTTCTTAGAGGATCTCTCCTCTGGCGCCGATTTCGACCCTGTGGAATCGCCGTGTTTCTTCGACTTCTGCGGACCGGAGGTCGACGGAGTCGATGAGGCCGCCGGTTTACTTGTTTTTGCCGTTGCGACCGCCATCTTAGGGACGTTCGAGTCCTTCACTTTCGGTTTGGATTTCGGGTCGGCCATTTTAGGTGCAGTCGAGACCGTTGCTTTCAGTTTCGGTTTCGAAACCCTAGGCGCAGCAAGTATGTCCGTGGCCGGGCCGACAGGCGGGGCCGTGGCTTGCGCTACAGGGTCTTGGGTAAGGCCGACAGGCGATCCCGCGACCCCCTCCTGATGTTCTTCAACTTCGGGGCATAGCTCGTCCCCTGAGCTATCTTCCTCGGCCCCATAAACCATCGCGTCGTCCCCTACCTCGTCGACGTATTCAAGGCCCTGACCCACGACTCCGTCGTCGTCATATTCCGGATCGGCCTCGACCTCCGTCTCAGGCGGGGAGATTTGAAGATGATGGCTCTGGTCCTCTTCTTCTTGGTCGCCGAAGATGTTATCTGGATCCGGGGCCGCCTGCTTGGCCACAAGGCGCACCGCGCGCCGAATCGTGAGAGTTTTCTTCGACCTGAACTTCGCACAGGCCCGGCAACTTCCTTCGTCATGGTCTGGCGAAAGGCACTTATTACATACCGGGTGTACATCTATATGTGGGTATTTGGACCCACAGAGCGGACAGAGTTTAAACGGACTCCGCTCCATGTTGGGAACTTAGTGTCGAGTCGCGATGAGAAGGCCTCGATGTCCGAAGAGTTGTAAGAAACTCCGGTGATTCCGGCTCCGAGAGACGGAAGAAACTCGAGACCGTACGCAAACAATACCGACGTGAA
Organism: Lissotriton vulgaris; assembly: GCF_964263255.1. NCBI lineage: Eukaryota > Metazoa > Chordata > Amphibia > Caudata > Salamandridae > Lissotriton > Lissotriton vulgaris. The sequence continues at coordinate 330,400,579 of NC_141697.1, read as the reverse complement.
GAACCCAAAGCCTTTTGGCCGTAAAAAATGATGTTTATTCGGTTCCGACGGAGAGACGTCGAGACCGCATCCGAACCCAATGGCGGAAAAAAACAATCTGGGGATGGAGCCGATGCCCATGCGCACTGTAGTCCAGGGGAGGAGCCACCCATCTCAGGATACTTCGAAGACTCTTCCAGGACAACAATGTGCGATCATCCGGACCCAACACTAGGTGGCGATCTAATGCAAAGATATGAATTTAGCAGCCCACATGCCTCGAACATGGGGGATTCCACCAATGCTTCTACGAGCTATAATTGCGCTACACGCCAATACTTGGATCCGCATAAAACTTGCGGACGGATCACACACCTCAAGGAAAATACTAACATCACGCGGAGTGAAACAAGGCTGCATGTTAGCGCCCCTTCTTTTCAACCTCTTCATTTCCGACCTGTCAGAGTCACTCAACAAAGTAAATTCTCACCCACCAAAACTTGCCGGGGTAAGAGTTAGTAACTATTGTACGAGGACGATTTAGTACTGCTAAGCCATGCCAGGGTTGGCTTGCAGAGACTCCTCAATCAACTGTCCCTTTACACCATCAGAAACAAACTAGAACTGAACCCAACAAAGACAAAGGCAATTACCTTCCGGTCAAGGAAATACAGAGGCGGTGGTTGGTTATACAACGGTAAAAGTGTAGATAAAGCCATCTCTTATTAGTACCTGGGGGTCCACATGGACGGAAGGGGCTCTTTCTCCAAACACAGAGATGAGGTAGAAGCCAAACCCCTGTCAATCCAGGTTGCCTTTAAGACCCTTGCCAGACAACTTTCTGGGCCATCCCTTACCCCGCTCATAACCGTCATGAAGGCAAAAATTACCAGCTTCCTCACCTACGGCCAGGAGATTATGCAAGGGAAGGACAACAGTCTTGTGAATAAAATAAATAACAATTATAACAACAAGAACATTCAAACAAGCTTTGAGCCTTCCGAAATCCTCATCCCCTGCTCAAATACGTCTTGAGTTTGGCCTTCAAGATCATCACGCAGTATGGGCTGGAGCATTCATCAGGCTGTGTAATAAGTTGCGTAGCTCCAGAAAAGGAAGCCTGGCGTCACTCCTGTGGCAGGAAATTTCAGTCGGTCAGCTTGGTAGATCATACCGGCGCCATCTACAAGACTCCCTAAAACTCCTGGATTTTGAAGAAATCTGGAATCTTCATTCGGACAGAGCTCAACTGGCCGAACGTAAGCATGCTTGGACAATTGTATCATGGTTCAAGCCAGGGATTATGGGCCCATACCTGTCATATACTTACTCTGCGCTGTGCAAAAAAAGATCCATGGCCCTCAGAATGGGCGAATGCCCATTCCTGTATCACCTGCCGAGCTGGCAACGCGTAAATACCAATGTAATGTGCAGGGGGTGTGGGAGTAGCAAGGAATCAATCAAGCATGTGGCATGGCTTTGTCTTGCACTTCTTGACGACCGTAAGATCATGTTAAAGAGCGAATGGAATAAACTCGACATTCGCACGTGCAGACAAGCTATACTTGCATCAATGAATCCGGACAACCCAATGCTCAATATTCGGTTTACCAAGTTCATGACAAGAGCAGTAAGAAGATTTACAACCGTAGAAGCCAGCAAGTAAACAATGGTCAACAATAAATGAGAGGACCAACTCCTCTGTTCCATCAAATAGCAGTTGACCATGGCTTCATTATTCACACAGACTATCTCTGGACCCCATGTGTTCCAGGACCATTAAGCCATCATATGTAGTGTCTTTACCATATTAGCAGATTCACCCCTCCAGTATTACCTATTATGTATTCTCAATGACCATGGTTTTGCTCTGTGTTTTTAGCAGATGTTAAACCACAAGGGACAACAATGGCTCCCAAATGTTTTTCTAATACTCACTAAGAGGTTGTACAACTATGCTAACTAATTCTTTTTATTTTTTAATTATTTTTTTTAGATGAATGTTACCTTTTAACTCACTGTGATGATACAAACGGACATTCACAGGAATATTCTTAAAGGGAATAATATTTTTTTTTTAAAGATTAGACATTTTTTTTTGTTCGTCGCCGATATATGTTTTTTATTGTCATGATTTTAATTAATCAAACAATAAAGTTCTCTTCTCTGTACGGTTTATGTGATAATACAAGTGGGGTGACCAGATGGCTCCATGTCACTGGGACACCTCTTCAATTCCTGAACTTTGCTTTTACATAACTGTGCATTCCGTGAGTTGTAGTCTTGGCTCATTTTAGTTGTCCCAGTTAAACCAACACACCTAATCATGACATGTAAAAGCAAAGTTCAGGAATTGAAAAGTGGTGTCCAGGAGCCATCTGGTCACAATAGATACAAGTAAGGCTGGCTAAGTACTTCGGGATTTGCTTTAATGAAATCTGTGATTTGAATGATATTGGATTTTTTGTAATGTTGCGACATTCTGATCAGTAGCCCACATGGAATTGCAAATCTTCTAACTGCACGTGCAACGGGATGTGCCTTCTGTAGTTTTCACACCTTGTCTTTGCCTGTCAGCAGCATTAGGTCCTAATACACGTAACGTATTTGCTGCTTAAGAAGCCAGCAACCAAGAGCTTCTGCATGGCAAGAGGTCACCTGTGGCCAACCCACAACTTCAGTGACAGTGGTCATGTTTGCAGGCTGCTATAGAAAACAGGAAGGAAAGTGATTCGCATTGCAGCTACCCTAGAACATACAAGGCCAATTTTAAATTTATGTAGCTGGAGCCCAACTATCAATGCACTGGATATTAACAGCACCCTCCAGGCTCATACAGTTCCCAAAATACATTTGGAAGAGGAGGCAAAAAGTTTATTAGTTTTTCCTGGAGGATTAGGGACTCCAGAACTGAGGAAAACAGTGCTGTTTTTAAAATAAACAGAAAGGAGAAACACTACCTGCCCCACCATGGGGCGAATTCGCCTTGCTTCCAGTGAACCGGAGTCTGGTGGTTCTGAGTGTCAGTAAGGAGAATCAACTGAGAGAGACTGGAGGATAGTGACCACTGCTTAGTTTGACTAATATCTGCTCTGAGGTGCTCTATATGTTCTTATTCCACTGCACTTTCTGCTGTACCTGCATTTCCCTGACAAGCAGCGCTGAGCCCATCAGGGGCGGCGTAGCTTCTCACCACCCACTCCCAACAGTTTTCCTATGATGAGGGGCCAGAGAGTGATTCATACCCAGCTACGAACCTTTGTTCAATGACAAGCTGCAATAAACCTCAGTGTGTCCCTCGTACCAGTGTAGTACTTTCAACCTCTACATTAGCAGATCTAACAGTGCCAGTGTCAGTTGCTTCTATCGACTTTGCAGCACTGCAGAACACATCTACTCATCAGGAGCACACACCCTGAGCTAAAACGAATCTTAGATAGGAAAAAGGCACAACTGACCCCCAGCATGGATGGTGCTCGAGCATCGCAGTTCCACCAATGCTGCTCAATAAGAACAGTGTATTCCATCTGCAGAACCAAGTTAGATATAGCTTTGCAAAACTGTACCCTGACTTTGCTCCTTAACTACAAAGATAAACTTACCATTAAAGCTGTATTTCTGTCATAAATGGTCAGACAGCCCACAGCATAGTCTTAGCTACAAAGTAATCACAAACATTTACTTTGAGAACAGATTGTAATATTTGGCTTCCTGAAGTAAGTACATCTTCCTAATGTAAATTAGGTAATATTTTCGATTTATGAATATAAAACAATTGACATTTATAGTGTGTGATAAATGTCCCAACTGAACTAGGTGTTCCATCCATTCTACACTACAGGAGTACCCCATGACTGTTCGGCATGTCATGGGGTACATGACCCAACTTTATTCCAATTATTTTCGAGGAGAAAAGTGTAAGTACTCCCGCAGATGGAATTACATCCACCAACCCGCAAAAAAAGTCACATAATAGGGAGCCACGGCCAACTACCAATAAGCCAAGGGAGCCATGGGTTGAAAAAGTTTGGAAACCAACTAGGACTTCATCGCCAATCACGCCTCTGTGTTCGCACACAGCAGCGACACCTAGCGGCCCAGGACCACCATCGGCAGCACAGAGACAGCTGACATGGTTTGGTGTTGCTGCTTTTATACATCATCCTACCAACAGAGGGCAGTGCCAACAGTCATTAGTGCTGCTAAACCAGCCAAAGTGGGGTAGTGGTGTTCAGCCCAGCAGGACTAACAGCAGTTCTACAACCACAGCAACACCTATGCACCCACACTACGACCACAGCGCACAAAAATACTGACCGCACCAGCAGAGGGAATTGGGTGTGTGGTACACACCCACCACAGAGTGCACAAAACAAACACAATGGAAGCACCTGCCAAAAGAAAGGCTCCTCTGCATAACAACAGACTACCACCACAGAGAGCACCATGATAACACCACCAACACAGAGGGTACAAAGATAGAGGCGACAGCACACGCCACCACCACCCAAATATGCTGAAAACACTGGACTCCACTGCACACTGCCATCACATAGCACAAAAATAACGATACTGCGCACCATTTAGAGCAGATTTCCACTATCTTAGCACATTGCCACCAGAGAATTGAGAGAGCCCAGCAGCAACACACTAGCACCATACAAAGCAGTGAGTGCTATGCAAAAACATCTGAGTGCGCAAAGATGTGATGCTAGGATCACCATTGAGAACGGGTACTCATATACTAGGGCACTTTCGCTAACCTCACAAAGCTAAAGACACTAGCACCACGGAGAGAACCAATATCTATGCTGACAGGAGCACCATTGAGAATAAGTGTGCACTAAAACAGCCCAGTCAAGAACAGCTTTCAGCAACAGTTGCGTTTTCCCTTACATCAATGGCAGTTCGTAGCTGGGGAAACAATATTTGGAGTCTTGCTGTGAGGGCTCCCTGCCTAGCACGCCTGACCTATCAACTCCACGCATCACCACTGATAAAGCCCCTTCATAGAGACCAGGGGCTTGGTTTACAGTTTGGCAGGCTGGTTACCCAATAACAAACATTATGGATATCTGACACCTTATTACAAGTGCATATTTGGGGCCACTGGAATTATATGATTTTGCGTTCACTGCTTTTCCGCAAAATTACAGATCTGCCCCGGTTGCCACAAAACGCATATTTTGACCCAAAAATATCCAACTAACATGGATCAAAAACAAGTAAACTGAAGCAAAATCTGTTGATGCGTAGTGGAGAGAAAGGCACAATGGTTTCACCCTTCTGCTGACTATTCATTGCTATATTATGTTTGGGTGTCAGACTACTACTGGTGAGGTGAAACCGTTACCCAGATAGTATGTACAAAATTAATGAGGTAACACCATTAGAAAAGGTCACATTACGCCTCAATTTACCTTTTGTTTTCGGCATATTACTGTAAACCCTGCCACATAATTTTATCCTCTACTTTCGCATAATTCAAGTGGCCAGATAATATTTTACGGCACTTGTAAAGATAATCTTTCACGTTTTTTTCAGAGTATCAATCCGCCAACCTCTAAGTAAGCCCCAGGAGTGCAGGGTGCGAGTTCTTAGTGAGTGCACGCACACAATGCGCAGGCAGGACTGTGGTTCCCAGAAAACTGCCTGGATTAAATATGAAGCCAGATTCCTTTCTATTCAAAGAATTTCGTCATCCCAGAGTTTAACCCTAATCTCCCCATTACATACAAATTAAAGACTGGCCTGTTCATTTACTCCCATTCAACTTTGCCAGCACCCTTGGCATGACGCCTGCCTATCGGCCAATCTGTGCTCCTATGCGGCTACGGGGTGGAGTTGGTTAGCACCATTTATGTACCACCAGGCCATGGGATTTGGTATAAAAGGCCTGGGTTTACCACTGAAATTGTTTCAAGCACTTCCTAAAGCCATCTGAAAATGCTAATCCGCAGGACGACCGGGGGCTGCTGGAGTAAGAAAAGGTATTTTAAATTTTTATAGAAAACGCTTCCAAATTTGGACAACGCTGTTTTTTTCTATTCCTAAAAATACTAAGTATGCAGTGAAAAGCAGAGGCCCGGAGGAGACTGCCATTGCTATGGGGGTTCTCTTTTTGATGCACAACCTTCCCACCCCCATATCAGATACCTCTGTCTCCCCCAAGAACATGAAACTGACACAAGAACACATCTTTCCTTCTTTTGTGGGACCCTGGCCGTGGGGACAAGAGACTGCCCAAACTGAACTACTCATGTACGAAAAAACAAACATCTGCCCGGCTGGCTGGCCTTCCCACTGGGGGGTGGGCGACTATGAGGTTTATTAAGCAGAAGCACTGCATTTTTTTTTACCAACCATATAGCACTACAAAGAAAAAAAAACGATCACATTACAAGAATACAATTATTATAATTTATGCCCCGACTACAGCTCCCAGAATGCATTAGTGCACTAAATGAAATTGGAGTCGAACAGTGTTAAGATGACTGTTGTGCCAACTTAGTGTTGGAGACAAGGCAAGGAGAATTAGGAAAACTCTGAAAAAGGGTGTCAGCACAAAGGTGCAGGGTATCATGGGTAACCAAAAAGTGTTTATTGTATCCGCTCATACCATTTTAACAATAAAATGTGTACCAGCAACCAGAAGAAGCGTTTTTTATATGACCTCAGAACAGGATGTAGATTCTATGGATGGTGTTTTTTAAACAGAAAAAAAATAATAATAAAACTAGATATTTAAATATACTGTTGTACTAGAGTGACCAGAATTTTAAAGCAAAATATTCTTCAGTCTGACGTGAACAAAACGGCTGCAAAAAGTCAGTGGTACTTCCATCCTCACATGCTAGGGTCCTTTCATGTATTGGTAACACCTGTGTGCAGCTAGAAGAGACTACTGACACGAGGCCCACTAAAGACCTCAGCAATAGACTGTGATACATCAGAAAGACACCCATTTATGAGCACTCATTATAAATAAACAGGCAATAGCCGCACGGCCGTGAAAGTGACACGGCCGCACGGAGCGAAAGGGAAAGGAAAACAGTGGTGAGCGCGCACCACAGCGAAGCGGGGACGAGGAAGGGCGGCAGCGAGACGAACGCGCGCTGCTGCGCGTGCTAGCCACGGACGGGAATAGGCGGAGCGAAGGCGGGACATGCGCCGGCCTTTGCTGCAGTGCTGCCTTTTGTAAAAAAAAAAAAAACGCAAAAGCCAATTGCAGCCTACAGAAAAAAAATAAATCACACGCACGAGTTTGTGGTCAGCTTTGTGAAAGCCATACAGGAGGTCTCGCGCTGCACGAGTAGTGCTGCGCACTGCAACGCTAGGCGCGAGACCTAAAAAATTACTGTGGGCAGCCCACAACAACTAAATTTCTACAGCTGGAATAAAGACATCCAGTTGCTTGGTATCGGGACATGTGTGGTCAACAGTTGCACCAGAAGCTGCTACATCTTAAGTGTAGGAACCCTCAAGTGACAGCTGAAATTCACTAAGAGTACTTGCAGGGTGCAGCAGGAAGCAGAGTTTGGAATTCAACATTCAAGATTAACTCTACAGTCTGCAGTTTTACTTCACTAAATTTGCAAATTACTCTAAAATAAACTACTACTTGCTAAACCAATAAAGGTAATGTTGCTTAATATGCTTCAATACATTCCATACTATATGCATGTCATTATTTGAGATGGCACATGCTGTCTGCTATAATATATGCTAATGTACTGAGGGTCACTAGGTCACACCATTATACTTGATGCATGCTCTCTGCTGTGCATGTTAAGTCTAAGTCTGGCAGAATTTAGATTACACCAAGTAATCCGAGAACTTTCAGTAACTCTGCAGAACTACAGATAATTACACAATATCTTCGGTTTGCGTAATTAAGAGTGGTTTTAGGTCAAAGAATCCTACCATGAGAGCACATTTAGCAAGCGGCCTCTTGCACTCCCTATTTGGTCTTGCCGCATTTAGCGTGGTTTCCTAGTGCAAAATGCATCCTCAAGTAATTTTGGATGAAAGGATGCATTTTGCGATACGGAAATAGAACTAAATGCCAGTAGTAAATTGGGGGGAAATCCTACCTGAAGAGAAGATTTACTCGCTATTTGTGTTATGTCGCACTTAGTACTATATCTTAGAGCCAAATGCACCCTTCCTTCCCTATTGGTACTGTGGGTGCCCCTTTGTCCTAAGAAACTGAACAAAGAATTACTCTTCTAGCGCAATTCAAATGTGATTTTATGGAATTTTCAGGTAATTCCATGTGATTACACTTGAAGGAATACAAGAGTTGTGCCCCACCCTAGTTAAAACCTCATACATCCACAGGTTCTAAGAAGAAATATGGTTTTCAGCACTATGGACAGATCAATCAATCATTCGATTTGTAGTGCGCAGCTGGTCACCCGCAAGGCCATTCAGGCACACCAGGGTCCAGTGGTTCAGTTAAAGAGCCAGGTCTTTAACGACTTTTTGAACTCTGGTAGAGATGGGAATGTTCGCTGCATCGAATGCGGTCAAGTGAGAGGCAAACAGAGCAGGGGGGTCTGGTGAAAGTGCAGGCGGTGGTTCATTTACGCGGGTCAGCCATTTTTTAGGGCCTTGTATGCATGGGTGAGTAGTTTGAACTGGCATCTCTTCTGAATTGGGACACAGTGGAGATCTGTGGTGAGGGGTTATATGGGTTTGTCGCAGAAAGACTAGGTTGGCCGTGGGGTTCTGTTTGGTCTGCAATCTTTAGAGGAGTTGGGCTGCGATCCCTGCGTGGAGAACGTTGCTGTAGTCTAATCAGCTGGAGAGGACGGCATGAGTGATGGTGCGTCTTGAGCTCTGTGGAAACCATTTGAAGATCTTGCGGGGTTAGAGTTGGTCCGAATTCTGTGGGCCACCAGAAGGCATTCAGGGGGAGATTTTGTTGCCAAAGATGAGAACCTCTGTCTTTTCATTGCTAAGCTTCGGACAGTTGTCCCTCATCCAATTGCCGATGCTGGTCATGCAGCTGTGCAAGTTGGCTCTGGTTCTGGTGGATTCTTGTACGAGGGAAAGGATTGGTTGCATGCCGTCGTCGTAGGATAGGATGTGGAGTCCGTGGACTCAAACGGTGTTGGGCAGAGGTGTCATGTACGTGTTGAAGAGGGTGAGACTGAGCGATGATCCCTAAGGTACACCACAATGATTTTTGGGGGTTTGGAGGTGAATGGGGGCAGGTGAGTTTTGTGCTCTTCCAGTGAGGAAGGAGGCAATCCATCTAAGAGGCTCCTTGGATTCCGATGCTGCACAGTCTTGCGATGAGCATGTGGCAAAACAGCCGCCAAACGGTCCAGGATGATAAGTGCTGCTGTCTCTTCACAGTCGTGGAGGATGTTGATATTGTCAGTGGCCGTAATTAGGGCTGTTTTGGTGCCGTGGTTGCTGCGGTTCTGAACTGGAAAGAGTAGAGTAAATGGTTCCATTCTAGTTGCAGGGGTCGCGGAGTTTCTTTAGTAGAGCGTTTACCTCTGCATGCTTCCAGTCCTCAGGGAAGGTGGCTGTGGCCATCGAGGTGATCCTGGCTCCACCTAGGTTGAAGATGTAGTTCGGGCACTGATCGATGGGGGCCTCAGAGCAGACAGAGTTTTATTTATAGATCGCTGGCAAATCGCTACTGCCACCTGACAGGTATCCTATCACTATTGTCGACCTGTGGGCAGGGGGGATGATAAGTTTCATGCAGTGCAACAGTCCTAAAACAGTATAGCACAATATTAAATGATCTTAGGAAAAAGCTATGTTTTGAGACCCCTTCTAAAATGTATTAAATCGGATGAGTCTCTTGGGCGTCGAAGGTGATTCCATAGTCAAGCTACTTCAATTATGAAGGCCCATCCCCCTTATCTGGATTTTCTGAATTCGGCCACACAGGCCAGATTGGCTGAAGAGGAGCATAGGTTCCTACTGGGGATGTACCATTTTATAGTCTAGGGGGAGAAGGGGGGGGGGGGGGGGGATCGGAAAAAAATTTATGTAAAGATTTAAAAGCAATACAAGGGGACTTAGAAAGTATTCTTTATCTTAATGTTAACTAGTGCAAATCTTTCCGAGACCAGGATACTAAATATCTTGTGGATCTGTTCAGGGTCAATGTGGCAGCTGCTGCTTGAATTCTATGAAGCCAAATGAGCAGGTATTCGGGAACTCCTAACAGCAAGCCTGCTTAGGATCACACTACAAACAACTAGTGCTCTAGATGAGTGAGCAAGTAATAGGAGATTCTTATGTAAGGCTCGGATTAAAGAGAAGCAGGTCCCTGCAGTCTTATTTACATGAGATTCAAAGCTAAGCTTACTATTAAAAACGACCCCATAATTCCTGACTGCCTCTAACATTAAGGGGGCTTTGTTAGAGGGAACTGGCCAGAGGTTTGTTGGAAGTACAACGGAGACCTTAGTCACTGGCCAGAAGAAGAACGGGCTTATCTCCCTTAAACGTCCGAGTTAGATCTAAGCCAGCCTGTGATATCATTCATGCAATCATGAAAGGCATAGATTGTCGTCCTTTTATTTCTTTCCAATGACAGAATTAGTTGAGTGTCATTGGCGCAATTTACCAAACTGACATTGTGCAACTTGATAAGTGAGATCAAAGGGCTCATGTAAATATTGAAAAGAATTGTACTAATTGATGACCCCTGTGGAACAACGTGTTTAATAGACCTGAACTCAGAGCAAAAAGGAGGAAGGAACAATGCCTGCTGTCTGACAGATAAGAGTGCAGCCACTTTGCTACTGTGCCCCTGACTACAATCGAGGACAGCCTGACTAAAACGATGTTGAGGTTGACTTATCGAAAGCAGCAAAAAGATCTAATAAGATCAATACCACTGATTGACTGTTGTCTACTCGCATTCTAAGCTCATTCATAGCCGTGAGCATAGCAGTTTTGGTTCCATGGTCGGGATAGAAACCGAATTGCTCTTCTTATAGAATTTGGTTGACTTCCAGATAGTGAGAACGTTTAGCTAACAAACCGTTTCATGATTTTTACAGGGTATGGTAAAAGGGATATACACCTATATTTGCTATGGGTCGCAGGGTCCAGTAATGGCTTTCTAATAACGTAACAATTGCCCTTTATCAGGCTGCTGGGACCACACCATTATGCAAAGATTGGCTACAATTTTGCCAAAGCAGGGGAAAAAGTTATCTTGATCCTTCCAAACCTTGTGGGGTAGAGGGTCCAAAGGTGAGCCAGAGGACAATGCCAGTGCCAAGGCTCGAAAGTCATCCTCTGTTAAACATTCGAAGAGTTTTAATTCACTCATCTGCTTCGAATGCAAACTGGAATGAGTGGTCCTCATGCCTGTAGAGTCAGAGTTCATGATGGAGGTGGTGTCCTGGGGGGCGAGCTGGTTCCATGCGGTCAGTCGGTTGTCTGCAGTAGTTGTCTTGGTTGAATAAGTCAGTTGGCTTAGGCTGGGGTTTGAAGTTCCTGTAGATTCTTGTGATCTTGTTGTGGAAGAAGTTTGCAAGGTTGTTGCAGAGTTACTGGGAGGTGGTGATGCTTGTTGCAGCTCAGGAGGTTTGAGAATTTCTTGACAATGCTGAAGAGTTTTTTGCTGCTGTTGGAGTTTGATTCGATCCACAAAGCTGGGGCTTTTTCTTAAGACACTTGCAGCGGTCGGTGGTATAGGTTGAGGGCTGTCTTGAAGGAGGTCCTGTCGGTGGTGTCCTTGCGCCATCTCCTTTCAAATTGTTTACAATGGCGTTAAGCATTTCGGAGTTCTTCTGTGTACCAGCTTGTCTGCTATGTAGACCTTTTGTGTGTGTTGTTGCCATTGGGCATGATGCTGTCGGCGCAGTTTGTTATACAGGTGTTGAATTTTCTAATATTTTGGTCCAGATTGCTGAAGAGGGCAAGGTGGATGGTAGTATTTGGCCAGTGAGATTTTAGTCCAGCAGCGATGGGAGGGGGCGGGCGGGGGCTGTGCTGGCCAGAGTGGGGGAGGAGGTACGTGGATGGCTGACGAAGTGGCCATTGGCGGGTCGGTCCAGGTGAGTTTGATGACGATGAAATCGCTGGAGGTGAAGATAGGGTCTTGCTGGAGGACTGCGGTATGTATATGTCCGTGGACGAGTTGGGTGAGGCCTATGTCGCTCCTGTTGTTGAGGAGGTTAGGGATAGTGTTGAGGTCGCAGATGTGAAAACAGGTCGCCGAGGAATATATAGCCAATGGAGGCTATGGCAAGGGGTACAATGAAGTCACTAATGAAGTCACTGATTAAGTTGCAGAAACTTGAACGTGGTCCTGGGGACAGTAGACAAGGGTACCTGTGGTGGTAGTCGTTCCAACAGTTTGGAGCCTGAAATTTAGGTGTTGCATGACTGGAGTGAAGTCATCCATGTTGGTGGTGCAGTGGATGGATTCCTTGATGGTGATCTATCCCCCTGAGTTGTTGGTGTGGCCATGGGGGGTTGTCCTGCATTCTTTTGGTACCACAGTGGCAATGTGGGGCAAGGATATTGGGTTTAGCCAAGACTCTGTGAGGAATAATATGTGAGGTGCAACGGTGGTGATGAGGTCCCATAGTTCGGTGGCATTTATGCATAGTGACTGTGTTGAAAAGGGTGCACGCGAGCTGATGTTCTTGTGATGGAGTGGTCTGTAGTGTGTGTGTGTGTGCTGCAGCAGGTGAAATGGCAGTGAGTACAGGCGTCTGATTTTGAGGGCACATAGCTTGGCAATGGTGTATCTGCAGGGGAGGAAGGGCCAGGGGTCGTAGTGCTGGGTGTGGTCCATGCCCAGACAGGCTTGCCGTTGACGTGCCAGGTCTTGGGAGGTGGGTGTGGGAGGGGGCAATGGGCTGGGCTTCCGAAGGCAGGAACAAGAGGTGAAAGATGCTTCGGAGAGCAGGTAAGGAGGTAGAAGGGGGAGAAGCAAAGGGGGGGGGGGAGAAGCAAAGGGGGGAAGCAGGTGAGAAGCAGAGGGGGGCGAGGAGGGGGCAAAGTGGTCAATTGCAAAGCACAACAAGGTGACAATAGGCAAGAGAGCGAAAAAGGGCAAAGCACGAGGAGACAGAGCAAAAAAGGTGGCGAAAAATAGAACCCGGGAGAAAAGGACAATCAGTGAGAGAGCGAAAAAGGGTAAAGTAGCCAGAATCAGGGTGACAGAACAAGAAGGTGGCAGAAACCAACAAAAAGCTTGACACAGGAAGCGATTGAGAGAGAGAAAAAAGGGCTATGAGAGAAAGAAAAAGGTAAAAGACCGAGGTAATGAGAACAAATCAATTGTGAGAGAGAGGAGCAACAGAGGAATGAGGATGAGAGAGAACAATGCTGACAGGAGTAGAGGTTGCTTGTACAGTGGGGAGCTCGGACCGTAAGTGCCTTCACTGATTGGTAGGAGGACCAGTCCAGATGGGTGGTGAGGCTGGGCATCTGCAGACCTACATATCACAACAGCAGTCCAGGCACTTACTGTGATGTGTGCATGTATAGGGCCCTGTTAATTTCACTGTTTGGTCTGCAATGGCAACATAGTCAGCTGGATGGCATGATTTGGTTGTGTGGGCGAAGGCTGTATACGTGGATAAGATTTAGTCTGTCAAAAGGAGCCCTGGTGCTAGTGCGCTTAAGAAGTTTCACTTAACATAACAGTGCTGGAAGCAATCCACCCACACACCACCATTAATCTCAAACTGCCCTTGTAACTGGCATACTCTCCATAGTCATTTAGATTCTATTCTACAATGTAGTCAACCATGCTTCCAGCATGAGGCAACATAATGAAAATCATAACATAGCATGAAAGAACCCGATGTACACTACCTCCCCTGTACCAAATACATATTAGCAAACCGTGCCAAAAGTCTGGGGCAACTATAGATGGCGCTCTCTGTCAGCTCTCAACTCAATCTCTGGACTTTCCAACAATCACCAATTCCTACAAAGTGTGACCACTGAAGTAGTGGTCTCAACACCAAGAACATTACTCCGCTCAACTGCATTAGCCTCACTATGATGATCTTTTCATCTACATCAATCCCAGAACCCTGCACATCAATGGGCTCTCCGTCAAACATTGCTCAGCACTGTCCAACAGTAAATGACTATCAAGTTGTCATCCTTAGTTTCTCATGACCTTAACATGAGCCTCTTCTAACTTAACAGCATTTCTTCCTGCGCTGACCACGGAAACTGGACGAGTTTCCTTGTTTCACCGGTGCTTACAAACACCTTTTTTAACTCCAAATTTTCTGTTATAACAGAACGTAACTTTTATGCAGCATCCACTGAATCCTCTAGATCAGTGTTTCCCAAACTGGGGTCCGCGGACCCCCAGGGGTGCGTGACACATTCCCAGGGGGTCCGCAGGCAACAGTTTTAAAAGCACAGAAACGTTTCTTGTGTAATTAGCAGCTTTCCAGCAACAATAAAAGTGCCAAGATTATAAATAAATAAATAAATACATGCCAGTGATTCATGTACCTGCTGGAGCGGGAGGAGAGTTTTGTTCAGTGGCAGCTTTGACTAATGTAGCACAGAGGGTTAATGTGCCTACTGCAAAGAACGTGTAACATGCATTTTAAAAAGCAGTATTTTATGTGCATAGGTTCATGGTTACTGCTTTTGTCACAGATTCTTTCGTTACTGTGCACTTCATAAGTGACAATCGTAATGTAGCAGAGGGACCTATAAACTGTCATCAAAGAGCTGCTTGAAAACTGCATGGTACCAGTTAGTAACTTATGTGTTTTCCAAGTTAGTCATTATCCTGATGCTGCTAAAAAGATGTATTTGGGTAGAAATACATTTTTGATGTTAAAGTCAGTGCTAGCCACTGTGTTATGTCCTGAATCCTGAGTTTGTGCTTTTCCAGACCAAGCACTCTTTAAACATTTTATAAACACAGATTTACATGTATGATTCAATGTCTATATGTGTGTGATGTAAAGTGCTCTGACATCCTACAATGGTATGAGAGGTGCTATAAAACAAATGAAATACATGTGACAGAGGGGCTATAACTTCAATATAAAATACTAAGGGCCAGATCCGTTTTTAAATGCGCGAACGGGTTCGCGAACCCGTCTGCGCATGCTTGTACATTGCCTATTTTGCGAGTCGAAATTTGTTTGCGACTCGCTCAATAGGTTTTGCAACTTGCTATTTGGAAGGGGCATTCCCTTCCAAATAGCGAGTCTCAAAACCATGTACAAATGTTTTGTGGTCGCAAAACACTCGCAATTTCCATCTACTTCAAGTAGATGGTAATGCATTCGCAAATGGAAGGGGTCCCCAGGGGACCACTTCCCCTTTGCAAATGGATGCAAAATTATTTTTTAAGGGCAGGCAGTGGTCCCAGGGACCTCTCTGCCTACCCTTAGAAAATGAAACGAAAACAGGCTGCATTTTTTCTTTTAAACTCCATTATTTAAAAGCAGTCCCAGACATGGTGGCCAGCACAGCCTAGCAGGCCACCACACCTGGGAGGGCAGGCATTCCCAACGGGATCGCAAATTGCGAGAGGCTCATTAATATTAAGGAACCTCGCAATTTGCGACCCCATTGGGAATCCCAAACAGTGTTAAACACACTGTTGTACATTTAATTTAGCAACTCGCAATTTGCCACTTGCAATGTGTTGTCAATTGCGAGGCGCTAAATGAAATGGCCGTACATCTGGCCCCAAAATCGTTAGTACTTTTGAGTATTTGTTTTGTGTGCACACGTGTACTTTTTTAATTACTGTTTTAATATTTGTAACTTAACTCATACAAATTGCTTGGGGGTCCCCGGCTTCCAGTGGTGCCTCAATGGGGGTCCTCCGGAGTCAAAAGTTTGGGAACCACTGCTCTAGATGACAGTCTACAATCTTTCACACCCAACCGCGACCAGATGCCATCCAAGAAAAACTTTAGTGACAGCACCCCTTATCTGAATAACTAAAACGATCTACACCAGTCGTAGCATGTAGAGCATTAGGATAACTCAAAATCATGTCCCACGAGTATTAATCCATCTCCATTGCAGAAGCAACAGCTATTCATATAGCATCCTTTATAAATCTACTCACCCTCTCAACAAACCATTTTTTGGCTGTGGGGAATTGAGAACATTTATCTGATCAACACCAAACGTGCTCAGGAATGTCCTCATTCATTCAGGTATAAATTTTGCTATTATCTGAAATTTAACTTCAGTAAACACTCCGGTGCAAAAACGAAATGGTTATTTAGCAGTAGTAGTTTTGTTAGCTTGAATAATTTTCTTTTTGGACATGCTATGCATTATTCCAGCATCTAGTGGTTGGATTCATATTACTCTTAAGTATTCCTCGTCTCTCTCTTTTTTTAACCCCTTCCATGCTCATGACAAGGTCAGCTCGTCATGGGTGTTACCTGCTCTGTGCTTATGACGAGTTGACCTTGTCATGAACAATGGTAAATCCCACTTTGCAGCACAGGAGGGGAAAACCCCCTAGCAGCCAAGGTGATTTATTTAACATCCTCTGTGGCTATTTGCTGCTAAGTCCGTCCCTCTAAGATGTCAGATGTGCTCCCCAGAAGCCCCTCTGCATGGTTGCCATCGTCAGATTATTTTTTTCTCTTGGCAACTTGGCTTCCTACTATACTTGAAAGGTACTGTAGTCTCTTCTTAGCTTTGTCGCACCATATTGGTTGGGGAATGTGAGTCGCATGTAAACCCTGAAAGTTCTTCAAGCTGCAACAGTACTCCGTTTTACAGCTAGAATCTTTTCTGGATTCACATGCTATGCACTGGTTTTTAAAGGTACCGTTGGTCACTCTTGGAGGTGGGGTTGAAATGAGGCTGAACCTGCAAGCAGATGTCTCCGAACTCTGTCACAGATGACTCCTTGTTCACTTAGATGTCCAGGCAGTGTTTTGTGAAGGTGTGGCCAGATGACTATGTGGCCACCACAGACAGGTTGCTTATTGTAAAGTTTGTTAAGGAAGGCTGGGTTGGCTCTTTTTTCACACGGAATGTGCACTGGGTCTTGCATCTACATGCACACCTGCCTTTTGATAGCACAATAAGATTGTTTGAACTATCCACCTTGCTATGGCGCCTTAAATCACTGGTGAGACCATTTGAATTTGCAAATGATACAAAGAGCTGACTTCTATTTTCCTTGGAAGGTAGTACAATATTGCCCTATGGGCATCCAGCATATGAAGGGATTTTTCTGCTTGTGTTTTTGGTTGTTGGAAGAAGCACTGGAGCTGAATTGTTTGATTCAATTGGAATTGTGATTTTACCATTAGAAGGAAGCATGGATTGAGCTCCATGACAACCCTGTCCTGCATTTGCAGACAAGGCTCCAAAGTAGTTAGCAATTAGGAAACCAGTCTTTAAAGTTAGAGACCTCAGTTCTGTCTTGTGAAGTGGTTCAAATGGTTCCTTCGTTAGCTCTGTTGGCACCAGGTATAGGTTCTACATGGGCATTGGTGCAAATATGGATGGAGCTATGCTCTTTTCTCCTCCTAGAGACATTTTAATAACTATTGTAGTAAATAAGCTTCACCCTATACATCCTTTTGTGTAGACTGCTATTGCCGTTAAGTGTGCTTTTAATGAAGCATAAATTAAAATATTATCTAGGAGGTATGCTAGGTATCTGACCACTGTGATATCCAGTGTCCTGTTTTAGAACAATTCCTTTTCTCTGCACCACAGGACAGATCTTCATTTTGATATGTAGTATTTGCTTGAACTGGGCCTTCGAGCTTCCTTAGGATGTACATCGATCACTTTGAGAGGTCCAGTTGCTCAAACTGTCTTCAGGAGCAACGTTGCTTGACTCAAGCTGCTGGTTTCTGGGTGGTGGACCCTGCTTCCCTGCATGGAGAGTAGGTTGTGTGTTGATTGCAGATAATTATTTTTATATGTTTTGAGTTCTTGTTCAAACCACTTTATTTGATTAATTAAAATCATAAAAGCTCACATATAATCACACATAAAATACATTTAAGGCAATAGGTGATATTAAAATAACATAAAAAACCTAATATAATACCATTTCATATTCCCTTAAAAATACCAATACAAGTGAGTACAAAAAAATTCATGGTTCAATCATAGCTAGGCATCTTAACTTTCTTGACCTTACAGCAGCTACAAAATAACTGGCAATATTAAAAATATTCCATGTGGTATCCAGTAATTGCAGGTACATTAAGGCAGGTTTAACCTGTAGGAACCCCTTGCCTCTTGAGAGTGGAATTATATACTTTTCCCTAATATCAGAGTAATGACCGCAAAAAAATATAAAATGCGTGGTATCTTGAATTGAGCAGCTATCACAATCACAAAGTGCTGCCTTCTCTGGTTTACTCCAGCCATGAAAGGTTCCCAATAAAAGGTGTATATGATTGAACCGGAATCTAGTTAGCAACCAGCGATGATAAGGCCTTGTTACCTGCTTTAGATAGGGCTCAATAGGGGTGATGTAACTAACAGGAAATGAGCCATAACGAGAGGTTTTTGTAATTCCTCAGATTCCAGTTCCTGCAACCTTAAGGAAAAAAAAAGGTTTTTAACCCACCTTATATCTCCTTTAACAATGCCCTCTGGGGATTCAAAAATTTCTGGTCGCCCAAGTTTCGCAAACATTAATTTAACATAGGAAAGCCACTGTATTTCATTTCCCCTTTCTAAAATAATAGTCTCTTAAAATACAGCGATTAAGCGTTAATTCTGGATTAAGCCAGGTTTTTAGCCAGCAAATAAGTGGAGCTATGCTAATCAGATCGCAAACATACCCCATTCCCAGCTCCTGGTGAACAGCAAATGTAGGGGTAGATTGGGGATAGACCAGAGGGAGCGAAAAATTTTATTTTTAATCGGCTGCACCTCCTCACCTTGCTTATACCCCCAAATTGCAGCACCATACAACGCTATTGCCAGGCATTTCGCCTCATAGATGGAAAGAATCTCCTCACATGGCCTTCCCCCTAGCCGTTGTGCGAAACTTAATAGGGCTGATGTAGATCTACCTAAAGCATTCTTTTTTGCTAAGCGCTGGGGGGCCCAGGAACATCTGTCATCAAACAGGACCCCCAGGTAGGTAAAGGCCTTCACCCTCTTCACCTGTGCCCTCTTGAAATAGAAGGTTTTCACATTATTTTTGAGTAACCCCATAGACATAACATGTGATTTGCCGATATTTACCACTAGGTCCAGAGAGTTCATGAACTCCCCAAAGGAGTTCAGTAATCTCTGTAAGCCTATCAGGGTACGCGCTAATAGGACGGCATTGTCCGCGTATAGGAGAACCGGAATTGCACTGTTCCCTATACACGGGATGTTCAAAGTAGCAATATCCAGGGATTTAGCTATAGCACTGATGTACAAAGTAAAAAGTAGAGGGGCCAGGATGCACCCTTGTCTGACCCCTCTACCCGATCTAAAGTGTCTAGTGCAAGTGCCTTCCTGTGTCATCCTCACGGACGCAAATAGATCCTGATGGAGATAATCCATATAGAATACCAGACTCGCGTCAATCCCTAAATCCAATAAAAGGGACCACAGCTTTGATCTGTTTACCAGATCGAAAGCTGTGGATAGGTCCATAAAACCTAGATAAATAGACCCCTTAGAGGCTACAGTGTATTTGTTCGTTAATAGATACAAATTAAGGCACTGGTCAAAGGTGCTTCTGCCCGATCTAAATCCATATTGGAATTCCGACAGAATCCTGTTATCTGTTACCCACTCAGACACCTTAGTTAAAATAACTTTCGCCAGGATTTTAACAGAAGAATCAATTAAAGAAATAGGTCTGTAACACCTCGGGTCCCCTCTCTGGCCTTTTTTAAAAACAGAAATGATTATAGAGTGGGACCATGAGGCAGGAAATCCATAAGAAACAGTAGAATTAAAAACATTCGTTGGAGGAGCTACGCTAGCAAGCAAGATGGCCGCTTAAGCTCCCGGCTCCGCCGACCTCCAACAGCAGCTCGTATATCCTGCAAGTTATCCTGATTTCACACCCGACTCCCGTATGTGTGAGGAGTAGCTGACTCTGAAGGCGCAATCCTGAACTTTTTATCATACCGGGTGACCGAGATATGCTGTGTTTCATTCTTGGCCTACCCCGGAGCTGAAGCCGGGGCCTCGATTTCCAATTCATCCGGGCTGGAATTGAACAACATCGGCTGGAACCTTGGGCTTTGTCCGGTCTCCCGAACGGAGATATAATCTTCCTGGTTTTTGACGGCGATTTCATATCCTGCCTGCAACACACACGCTACGGCGTGTCACATCGTTTTCTGGCCCCGTATCCGACGCCTGGAGACACAGTAAGCTTGCCGTGGGGGTGCGGACGGGAGCCCTGATCAGCGGCGAAGGAGCAACATCGTGAGGTGAGAGCGCCCGTTGTTGGTGTCCGCTCCAGGTTTGCCTGCTACCCCGGAGAAGCCGGCCTCGGGGGTTTGCATCCTGATCTGTTGTTTGCGAGAGGAGATGGAGGGGACAAAAGACATGCCACCGCTGCACGCCGTAATGGTGGCCATTAGAGCGCTCCACTCACAGATCATCGTCAACTACCGGGCACTGTCTGTAACGATGGACGATCTTTGCCGGAGACCGGACAGTGGCTTTTTGCCATCATCGCAGCCAGCGGTGCTATCAACGGAACATCGTATATCCGACTTCGAGGTCCCTGTGCAGGAGCCGGATTCCTTTGGTGCTGCGGATTCCTATAATACAGATTGCGCACCCGTGAACATTGTCAGCGTTCCCTGCTTGAGCCCTATCTCGCCGAACATCACTATGGATAACCTTGGCTGCCTCAACAAGATCACCTGTGACTATTGGAGAGTTTTATCATCCTGCCACGCTTTTCCTCGCTTGCTTTGTGTAGACTGTGAACTTTTATCCTTTAATTGGCTTGTTCGTACTGACTTGAATCTCCATGAAAGCTTTACCGCTCTCACTGCTGCTGTGGCCTGGGTTACAATTGCTCCAGTGAACACTCGTACTGGCCAGGGTTAACTTGTGGGGCTTTTCAGGACATGGGACAATAATGTAATCGGTTGCTCGGATCGTGACCTGTGAACTGCGGGAGTCGGGTGGTATGTTTGGTACTTCCCCGGATTGATTCTGTATTTCGCTGCCCTTTCTTTGAATTTGTTTCCGGGGGGTCGCATCTGGTGGGGGGGAGGGGAGTCCGGGAGTGTGTGTTTTTGTTTCTCCTCCTCCGCTGTTTTCTTTTTTTAGGGATGCTTCTGGGCGACAGGCACGCTGCTAGTGGGTTAGGCCGTAGCCATTGCAGGGGTGCAGGGTGGTGGGGGGGTTTGTTATTTTGCCTTTGTTTTGTTCTATGGCCCCTTTTCTCTTCTCTTCTCTCTTTCGGGTATTCCTCTGGGCGACAGCGCGCTGCTAGTGGGGTAGGCCGTAGCCATTACAGGGCAGCAGGGTGGGGGGTGTGAGGGGGGTTTGTTATTTTGCCTTTGTTGTGTTCTATGGCCCCTTTTCTTTTTCCTTTTCTCGCAGGGTCCGGTCGCGATAACTTTCGGTTTCATCCTGCTGTATATGAGTGGGCGGGGTATGGAGTGGGTGGCTGTGATGATAGATAGGTAGCTTAGTTCTTTACCCTTAGTGAACTTACTGGCGCTTACGTTTTTCCTGTTGGCCTATTTTGATCCACGACTGCTTTTAACACCTACCCGCATATTTTATACCTCCGAATGTGTAGCTCCGGCTATCCTGTATCATCTTCTTTATCTCGTTCGGGGTGGGGGGGGGGGGGGGGTGGGGGGGGGGGGTTAAATTTCAAATGAAACCTTATTCATATCCTTGATTCGAAATCTTTCCGATACATCGTCTATCCTTCACCGCTGCCGGGCCCATGGGTTGTCGGCTGAAGAGCTGTGTTATTGGCATTACTGATCCGTGTTACATGCATGCCGCTGCAGGGTTACTTTTGTATCTTGTGTTGAACGATATAAGGTTTAAAAAAAAAAAAAACATTCGTTGAGTCTCGGTGATGTGACGGCTAAGAGGGGGAGAGGTAGGAATGGATGGAGATTTGGGTTTGGAATTGAGTTTAAATTCAAGACTTTCCTGAGTGGCGGATGTAGTGGATACATTTTGTCTATGTGTCTCTCCAAGATCCTATTGGAATTGTGAAGCGTGCATGTGTTGAGGGGGTAGCAGAGGTGATTGTCTCTAAATTGTCTGTTGTAGTGGATACAATGGCATAGTGTGATCTGGTAGGTGTGGTGGATGGAGGTGGAGAGGCGGAGGGCAGTCTGTGGAGGTTGCGCTGTAGGCGGATAAAATCTGGAGCTGGTCAAGAGATGATTTGGGGTAGTCTGGCAATGGGGCCGTCTTATCTTTATTTACCTCCTGTTTGATGGAGGGGAAGAATTCATTGAAGAGGTCTAGGTTGTGGTCAGAAGCCTGTATGAGAATGATCCCATTGTTGAAGCTTGAGATGGTTAATTTTGCATTGAGTGCAGTTGAGGGGGCTACTGAAAGCCTTAGGCTGTGCGCGGTTTTTCTAAATGTAGGTATAGCGAGCATCACACATAGGGGTTTTCTCCATTGGGCTCTTTTTTGTGTGTAAAATATGAGATCATTAGTAATGACCCCTTTAGTTGAGCAGAAGTATTGGTCACATATAAATGTTTCTGGGTGGTGTTTGAGAAGTCTATGTTTGAGTGCTTTGGTAGCTTTTTTGTTAGATTAGGTGGATAGTTCAAAAATTCTTTATTCGGTTTTCAAAAGATTAGAAAAACCATAAAAGTGAAGGTGGATAGTTGATTCTATGGGTGTTGCGTCCATCAGAATTTAAGATGTTGTCGAGTGCGCAGTTCGATGGGGATCCATGATTAATGGGAGCCCTCACAATCCTCAATGGCAGTTGCGGGGAGGGGATGCTTGCGCTACGAGAGAGTTGCTAGATTAGTCATAGACTTGGGGTTGTTGGACTGGTTTACTGTTGGCATCGAGTACGTGGGGATTCCCTTTGCATAGTGGGGGTATTTAGTTGTGAAGGGTGGATCATCTTCATCGTTCTTGTAACTTTGTTGTGTGTGTGAATGGGAGCAGTCAATACAATTCCAGGATGGCCGACTAGGTTAGTAAGCTTCTGCTTATGTGCTGGAAGTCCTATCTCCCTTTTTGGTTTCCAGCTTGGGTCCTCCTCTGGGAAGTGATGGGTCAGTCCTCTTTCTATTTTAGTGGGTAGGGAAACTTCATGCTCCAACTTGATAACTTCTCCCTTGGCGTCGGATCCCTCAGTCTGCGCCACCTGTGTCTACATAGTTCTTTCCCCTCTCTTCTGTGCCTGCATGGTGGTGTAGTGTGCTTACCTTCTTTTTGTCTGTCACGTGTGTTCTTGTCTTGCTTTTAGTCCTGTTGCTCTTTAGTTTCGCTTCAGTTCTGCTGCCTGTCCTTTACTTTTAGCGCCGGGACGCCCCTTTGCTGGGGCAGCCATGTGCTCTATAAATCTACTTTAGTATCTTCACCATAGCCCTTATGGTATTGTAGTGGCCAAAGGCGCGCTAAAGGCAAGCCCGTCTGCGGCCGGACGGGGCCCGGGGCCAGAACCCCTGGTTGTGCCATAGTGAAGGGACAGTATAGCTCCCGGGAATTTTTTGCTCTGCGCCCCCCTATTGCGGATCTGTGTAGACACAGCTTGGCGGGAGGTAGTAAGAGCTGGGATTGCAGACACTGCTCTTTCAAATCTAGTGGGGGGAGAGAGGTGGAGGAGGTAAACCCTTATTGGAACTGCTGTTTGCTGAATTGCCGGTCACTTAGGAAGCACAGACTGGAGGCGTACGTCCAGCTTTTAGATGGTCAGGTAGACGTAATGTTTCTCTCTGAGACTTGGCAGGACAAGGAGTCGACGCAAGAGATCTTAGAGGCACTACCTAGGGGCTATGCGATCACTAGGATAGATAGAGTGTCTGGCAGAGGGGGCTGAGTGGCAATCATTTTCAAACATCACATCCAATGCACCCTTGAGTCTATCGCTATTGCTGATAGCGAGGCGGGGATCTTTACGATTAAGGTGGACCTGAACTATATTGTGAAAGGCCTCCTGATGTACAGACCTCCTGGTCTCCCTAGTCACTTTTCCTCTAGTTTGATGAATTACCTACGCTTTGTTTTCTACAGAACCTCACAGCACAAGCATTAACAGGGCTATCCCAAAGTTCATTTTTTATATTCCTCTTCTCTTTTATAGCCCTCCTGCCCCCCTCCTACAAACAGTGACAGAAACCTGACCCCTGGGCAATTTATTCCAAGCAAGCCTCAAATGTCTACATACGACTCTGCAGGGCATATCAAACCAGACAAATTGCCGTTCATTTGCCTCCTCGTTACTAAAAAAAGAATCCCGGATTTTGTTGCCCAATAGCTCCAAATAGAAAATCAATACTACAACCAATATCCCCATGGGCTATGAAGTTATAAAACTTTATTAGGAAATTGTGATTGTTTTCTGAATACGCTATCCATACAATTTGTAAACCTAGGTTTTTAAGAGGAATTAGATAGACACGCCCTGACCGGTCAGACAAGCGCACTAAAACTAAATCCGAACATCATAAAATTTCTTAAAGTCCAACCAATCTGCGCTAGCACTTTTTGATGTTATCCCTTCTAAATTTCCTAAAGTCCAACCAATCTGCGCTAGCACTTTTTGATGTTATCCCCTCTATGTTCCAACAAATAATACTAACAATCTGACCAGGTTGCTTAGTTTAGGACACCTTAAGGGTTACAATGCAACAGGAAGTTCCTAATTCCCCAGAATCACTACTCTTGGGAGCTACATGGTGCACATATTGTGAATCAATATTATTTAATCCAGCAAGCGTGGAAAAGTGGTTCCTATATAATTTCAGATCTTGGGATTGAGACGTAGTGACTGATAAGCAACCTTGCTGCTGTGGACCTTACAGGCCACAAGTAGATGTTTATAAAAATAGCCAAGTGGTACGGTGCTATTTAGTTTTCTTCTCTGCATGCTTTTTTTGCTTTGGTAAAGAATACATCGAGCCGGGGAATGATGTCTAAAATTATTACACACACAGTCCCCACTTGCTCGATGGGCCTATCCAGCTTACCCTTCTTACACATAGAATGTTATTGTAGTCAGCCAGGTTAAAATTTACATTTGTGATGAGTCTGTAGTCACCTTATGTTTTTTAACTGTAGACTCATCAGAAGCTGGCACACACTGGGGCACATTTGAAAACACAACATATGGACATGCTTCCAGTGGAAAATTAATAAAAGTGTTTCTGTCCACTTTAGATAGAATATCAGAAGGGTCCTAGCTTTTGGGCCTAGAATTACTTTTAGTGCCTGTGTTGGATTGAGCCAGCTGGCTGCTGCCACCTGGTGCTTCTTGCGTCATAAGAACAGAACCCCCTTCTGTAGCATATCCCGTTACAGAGCTTCGATTATGTTATATCAGAGAAGGCATGGATTTGCTGGGGTAAGCATCCCCTGGTGGTGCCATAGTTTGATTTAACTTGCACCCTTGCGTGAAGTCACTTCTAAACCGATCCTCACCTATTTAGCAATCTAACTTTCTAAATCACCTACAAGCTGAACTAGAGGACCAGTGCTGGCAGTAATCAAAAACGTAAACTTGTCGAGAAGACAGTCATCTCAATCAGACCCCATATAGTAACCCCAGTGGGGCTGTACTGTGATTTCCTTTGTGTGTGCTCAATGGAGTCGGTGCTAGATCACCCATTGCAGGTTCCATACACCTAGTCCCTTTTTTCCTTTTAGCACTCGGGCCAGACTCCAAGTTGTGAGCTCTCCAGTGTGTTCAGGGCAAAGTCGGGGACACCAGCCAAATGAATAGATGGTATAACTCTCAAATTACTTAAAGTAGAGCTTGGTTCGCTTAGTGCAGAATTTCCTGGTATATTCAGCTGACTGTTTAAACCCAGTTAAAGTTGCCTCTCTGCTAAAATATTAGTAATCAAACTATCTGCCGTTATAATAACACTAACTGCCTGCGCTCAAATGTGTTCAAGGTAATACGTTTTTACCATAGGAGCTTTGGAACGTGCTAGTTTCCTCTTACCCATTCAACCAACTAGTGCGACAAAATCCCAGAGCTGAAAAGTGCGTCAAGGTTATCTAAATTACAATTGCGTACAGCACCCACTCACTGTCAACAGGGGATAATCCAGGGCCAAGAGGGGTGGACGGCCCCGGCCCAGCCCACCGTTTACCAGGCTCTGACAGACGCACTCCTGGCTCGGGCAGTGCCCAAGCGTGTCCCATGCTGCGTGAATCAAAGAAGCTTCCAGTAGTGCTAGTGGATTCCGTCACCTCCCCCTTACTAGCCAAATATTTGTGAGTGCTTCATGGCAGGGGCTTCTCTTCACTAGTCCAAGTTGAGCCAGACACCCACTACAAAGCCACTAAACATTCAGCCAAAAACCTTATCCTCCCTGTGGAGCTATAGCTCGCCCCTCGTAAGGTCTTTTATGATCAATGGAAGAAATTCTCTTTGGTTTTCCTAACTACACCACCATGCCCTGGATCTCTGGTTATGGATGGTGGTTAATTATGTTCTTATAGAGTGTTCTTCTATTCATGTATAACCTAACTCGTTACTTTCCTTCTCGATTATTACTATTTCGGAAATCCTCTCAGATGTATCAGCAGGTGCTAGAACTTTGTCAACACACATCTTGTCCAATAAAATATTTTAATCATCATGACACAAACAGGTACATTTCTGACTTTGTGGCACTGGCTTGGTATCCTTGCATTACACAAAATTCCAAGGATAAAACCCATAACACAACCAATTTAATCCTCAAATACTTCCTTGAAGTTAAACAAATTATTTTCCACACCACTACTATGTACAGCACAAGATTTTTGCACTGTTCATCTAAGCTCACAGGAAGATTTGAACCTCGTCCCAAATATTACCAAACAGTGCTTGATCATGCCAACTCATATTCTGCTACATAAATCTTAGTGCAGATTTGTTTTACGCTAACCTCTATATCTAATTCCTTGAAGGTCTTGGAATTTGCATCTGTAGGACCCAATTCTTTATCATAATGAATAAAGCGGATTCTGCCATTATGTCAATTACACCCAAGCCTACTGTGCGAAATGGTCCTTAACATTGTAGCCTGACATTACCAACAATCACATTCATGTACCAATATCCGTACAACCATTTATCTACCCAACATTATACTTTAAGGTTAACCCTTCAGGTACATAGCTCACGTGCACCCACTTACTCTGAAAAAGAAATCCGCAAATGCCCAGTTTTAGTCCACCTGTGGCAATTTATCCCTTACGCTAAGCACCACGCAATGTTTTGGGGTGGATGAACTTCAAAGAAATAGCAAACTTTGCAACAATATTTCTCAAAAATTCTGAATTACAGATTTTACTTGGCTGCATTTTGTAGGAAAGGGTTTGGTAGAACTAACCCTGGTTGATTAGCCATAAAAAGAACGACGACAAAAGTACAACACACGATAACTGAACATTTTATTTGTGTTTATATAAATGGAAAAAAAGAATGTGTGTAGAGTCTCCCACACCCAACCTTGGTAGTGCCCCTTTGAACACTGCTTCGGTGGGCTTACAGTTTAGCCTTAACACAGCAATAACAAGCAAATCCCTCAATTAGTCCTTCCGAACACTCACATTTCACTATGTGGCAAAACACTAAACATGACGGAAAATGTCCTCATAGCATGTGTGAGGAAACTGATTTTGAAGCAGCTATGATCACAGTGACTAATCCGCATAACCAAGTATTGCCCACTGCACAACTAGATCAGGCCTTACGGTTCTACTTCCAATACTGTGGTTGTTTTGCGACATGTGGAACTTCCAATATGGTTGAGGACAGCCTTGCTAATGTTGAGGTGTGGTGGCGAATGCTGTCCATTCTAACCTTTAATTAGGGGAAATGGGAGTATCCCCACACTTAAGGGTCAATAAGTGAGGCTCTTCTACCATCATAAAAGGTGCTAGAAACTACTAGAACACTGATCTTCATGAGACTTGAAACATGAATACATCTTGTATCATCCTGGACTCTTACATTAGTCATCAAAATTATTGTGTGGGCACATCAAAAAGACAAGTAATCAGCCGTTGTGTGTTAAGATTTATTTTGAGAAAAGGGAATCCATGCGATAGGTAATCCATCCACATACCACAAACAATCTCAAGCTACTCTAAAAGGGATATACCATTAATCTAGAATCCATTCTATAACATAGGAAGCACATTTTCATAACACTGCAACATAGTGGAAACCTTAACATTACAATATATAATAATTCAACAAACCATGATCTATAAACTTTGAATCCTGAAACTGCATTTTTTACTTAATGCTTGAGAATTAGACAAATTAATGGCGACCATGGAAGTTGTTGGCGACCATGGAAGTTGTTACTCAACTTTCAAAAAAGAGGGAAATACAGGATTGGATCTGCCATCTAAAGAAAGGGAACTTCAAAAGAATACACTCTAAATGTAGTGCCAGATTACTTTCAGAAGGCTGTAAAACACCCAAGAAGAAAACAGGACTAACCCGGACCTTTGTATATAGATCGTTTTCCAGTACTTCGCACAATTCCATTTTAAAGCACCACTTTAAGGAAGGCCTATTCAATGACACAAACACCATTACAAAATTTGCAGTGTACATTTTAATGTAACAGTTAAGGAGGGTTAGTACACTAGTCCATAAATATCCCCATTCTGTCCGCTCTCTTTAATGCGGAATGCTATAATTTTTTTGATAAAAGAGGACAGCATTAAACATGAGAGATAGTGTAAATATAACCCATGACATTTATGAGAACATATCTTTCAACAGTTATTAAAACAGCTGTACAACTGTTCATCTGAAATACCGAGAACTTGGGGTTTACACTATAAATATATAATACACAAACAAAGTAACCAATATCAAGAGTACTAGTAAATGCCCATTGCACTGGGTTCATGCTCAGCCATCTAAACAGAAGAATATAATGTACAGACATTCTTCAGCTATTTCAAACAAAAACAAAATGTGGAGTATAAAAACTATTTCAGGGTATCCTTCACAGACTCCATTGCTCAGGTTCTTGCCCATCAAATCAATGGCAATAGAAGCTACCTTGGAGCTCCAGCTTTCCTTCTATGCAAACGACAATGACTATAAAACATCACCGCCACACTATTTCAACATCTCCATACTATGGAGATCGCATAGCAATAGCATGTCAAACATTCTGCTCTGTCCAGTGGTTAGGAACTTTTGCTTTGGGGTAGTAGCCACTGCACAGCGAGCTATGTTTGTTATGGGCTTAGGATGAACCTCATCTCATGAAATGTACTTTCTACATTGGCGTGGCTATCTTAAAAATAAGTAACCCAATCTTGTGTCTCACTTCAAACACAAAGACTTTGGCTTCTTCAACCCCCCCCCATGTTTGAACTCACCGCTCCTCTAATCGCAACTCAAGTGTTTGATTTTAGCAATGGTTTTTTACAGAGGAAAAGATGCCTATGAAGTGGCCTGCAGTACCACATGAGGGCACACCTACAACATGACATGGGTGCTTTTAAAAGAGATTTTTAAAGTGGGTGGTGTCGTGGGGGAAGCAACATAGGGGGCAGGGGGTGGAGTTGAGTAACAAGGAGGGCACTGGGAAAAGTTGAGTTGGTGGGAGAAGCACATGGATAGAAAGAAACGCAAGTAGGACCAGAACACAAGGGTGGGGCAGCACGGAGAGGGCCGGGAAGAAACACAAGGGCAACAGAGAGAAGCAAGGAGTGCAGTGGAGGGAGAACAGAAGTACACAAGGGAGACAGCTGGAAAACATTCACTGTCATTGAGGGCCGAACCTTAAAGAAAAAAGGACAAGAATATAAAGGAAAACCTACACAAGCTAATAAATAATAAGGAAATGAATGATATGTCTGACTAATGGTAAGCAATGGGCAGGCACTAATACCACTGTAAGTTGACAATAGGTTTTTTCACTAGCAAACTGCCTTGCAAGAACCAAATAACAAGCAGCTAGCACAAATATTGAGCACAGCATGAAGAAAATGTAAAAAGTGTTGCATAAGTGTCTTACAATGTTTTCAATCTTCTCAGTGTGGCTTTTACAGAAAACTTTAATCAGCTTTCTGTGATGCATCGGAAACCAAATTTGTGAAAATCGTGTCACAGATTGGAGGTATAACATTCGGACTGTAATTTTAGTTTAATAATGCGTTCTTTATTCTAATGACAACACATCCATAAAAAGATGCAATGAAACAG
This sequence comes from Lissotriton vulgaris, assembly GCF_964263255.1. Taxonomy (NCBI): domain Eukaryota; kingdom Metazoa; phylum Chordata; class Amphibia; order Caudata; family Salamandridae; genus Lissotriton; species Lissotriton vulgaris. The sequence goes on along the minus strand of NC_141697.1, from coordinate 330,370,302 downwards.
TAATAAAAACCAATACAAACAGGTAAATTACACAACGAGTTAAGACAAAGCAAGATTCTAAGAACCTCACAAATATATGGCTATGTACCCCATCCCGCCAATATAACCTCTTAGCAATAGGGTTCAATCAATTCTTGATAACCTGTAAGCTGCCCGCAAAAAACTAATCACAATGAGGGTATGAGAGTCTGGTAGCAACTGTAGATGTTTGCCTGTCTAAACTTAAATATTAGTTTAAAACTTACCTGACATATCTTTTCCCAGATTTCATCACAGCCTGCTTTTTCTTGAAAACTAAGCGCCAAATCATAATTTTCAGCTTCAGACCACACAATCAAGGTGTCCTTAAAGAATCAATGAATACAAATTATGAATATTCAGTAAAAGATAAATATCTCATAGTTAAAGCAACTAGCAGCCACAGTTCATATAAATTGAATGTGTCCATTCAAATGTGCATGCAGAGCTGGACATCAAGCAACATAGCTAGTAGATCAGATCAAGTATGAAGGCTGGGTTGATACTTCTCTATGAAATATATACTTATCTAGCCACTTTTGACCTCCCACAAAAAACTCAATGAGAGCGGTTTTGGGCAGGGGAGAAAGTGACCGTCAATTAAAGTAATAAAAGTCATATCCTTCCGTTAGAAATGGGGGTCTCTAGTTGGCAGTGGCTTGCACCCTGTCCAAGTAGGGACCCTTATTCTAGTCCGTGTAGGGGAGTTACACACTCAAGATAAACCCTGCTCACCCCCCTTGGTAATTTGGCACAAGTAGCCAGGCTTCTCTCAGAGGCAATTGGAAAGCATTTGCACAAATATGCCCAGTAACGCAGTGAATTCCATAACAAACTGACACCACACCAGTTTAGAACAAGCATTTGCAATGCAATAGGTCTTGCATTTGCGAGAGTTTGCACTTTTGGCATTATAAATGGTGCCTATTATTTATGTGTTTTGAAAACCTGCAAGTGGAGCGTAAACACCACTTGCAGATTTACTAAACACAAATAAAAGGCATTGTCATTTACAATGTCAATAGTTCAAACTCTTGCAAATAAAAGACCTGTGTGGCACTCGCACTTCGGCTGTAAACATCGCAAGCTAAAGAGAGGGTGTCAGGATTGCTTCAAAAGTAAAGAAACAGAAAAAAAAAAAAATCACCCGCACTTTACCTTAAGGTGGTTAAAGCTAAAGCGCAGTTGCTGTGATTGTAACAAAAGTAAGCAAACAGGGGAAAAAAAGGCAGATGACTGCTTTTTTTCTTCTATTTGTTTAATTTTGCTACAATGGCAGCACCCGCGCTCAGGCTTTGAACATCTTAAGCTCAAGCACGGATACCGCGATTGCTTCAAAAGTAAGGGAATAGGGAAAAAAAGTGATTTAAAAAAAAAATCTTTACTTTTGAAGCAATCGCGACACCAGTGTTTTAGCTTAAGATGTTTAAACTTAAAGAGCAAGTTTCACTATAGTAAAAAAAAAAGTAAATCTTTTTGTACAGCATGCGGTCACATTCGGTGCTCACAAGGAACAAAAGGAAAGAGCAGCCGCCATTATTAGTGCTGAGGCGTGCCGCCCTAGTAAAATAAAAATCAAATAAACCGTTGAGGGAGAGTGTGTCTGAGAAAGTCCTTAAAAAAAAAGTACTTGGCGGCTGTAATTAAACATACAGGGTAACAACACATGTAACAGGGGGTGCCCTCATGGGAGGTTTCAAGAAGACAAAAGGAGGTACTAAGGAGTGACTACTAAGCTTATTGATTAATGATAGGCCACCAATTACAAAGGACAGGGACAGGAGCCAATTAAAAAGATGAGCGAAAAGTGGGTGAAGCTTCATACGCTTATACTCGAAGAGAGAGCACAAGCGCAGCCTAGGCGAGACTTAAAAATAATCAATCTGACAAAAGGACAAAAATTCAACATACAGAAGCAAAGATATCACTTTTAAAAGGTTAAGCAAGTCTTCAAACGGTGGTGTGCCCCCCCCCCCCCCCCCCCCCCCAGGGGTCCGTGGTAGCATTCAAGTCAAGTCATAAAATTTGTATAGCGCACTACATACCCAGAGGGTTTCAAGGCGCTTAGGAAGGGGAGGAGGATTATTTGTCAAATATCCACGTTTTAAGCTGCTTTCTGAACGCTAGGTGATTCTGGGTGAGGCGGAGGTAAGCGGGGAGTGAGTTCCATGTTTTGGCAGCCAGGTATGAAAAGGATCTGCCTCCCATGGTGGTCTTGTTGATGCGAGGTACAGTGGCGAAGGCTTGGCTGGAAGAGCGAAGTTGGCGGTAGGGGGTGTAGAAGGACAGTCGAGAGTTGAGGCAATCTGGTCCGATGTCGTAGAGTGATTTGTGTGCGTGGGTAAGCAGTCGGAAAGTGATCCTCTTATTGACGGGTAGCCAGTGGAGGTCTTTAAGGTGACCAGAGATGTGTTCGTTGCGTGGGATGTCTAATATGAGCCTGGCTGAGGCGTTTTGGATACGTTGTAGTTTCTTCTGGAGTTTAGCGGTGGTACCTGCGTAGAGGGTGTTTCCGTAGTCCAGTCGGCTCGTGACTAGAGCGTGGGTGACTGTTTTCCTTGTTTCGGAGGGGATCCAGCGAAATGTTTTTCTGAGCATGCGAAGAATGTTAAAGCAGGAAGAGGATACGGCGCTGACTTGTCTGTTCATTGAGAGTGAAGAATCCAGGATGACGCCAAGGTTCCGTGCGTGGTCTCAACCAAAGGGCATTTAAAAAGGCATGGAAACTGTGATTTTAGGAGCCATGGGGCAGAGGGCAGAGGTAAGTCGGTGTGGTGCCAGGGTCAAAATAGAACAAAAAAATATTCAGTAGCAGGTTTTAAGTTTTTTTTCTACTTCACGTGAACTGCATTGGGAAAGGCACTCATAATGGATGCAATCTCAGTTGGTTAATGCAATCGCTGCAGAGGTCTGTGTGTGAGAGATTCAGAGAATAAAATCCTGCTTGGTGTAGTGGGGAATCGTGACTTTTGTATTTTTAGTGCCGGTCTTTGGCAGAAACCACTGTGAATCTGCCATTATTTTAAAATGTTATTACACACAGCATAAGTAAAGGCTGCATGAAAATTATTTTGGCATAGATTTACAAAGACTTTGTGTTAAACAAGCAAAACAAGCCTGACGCAAACAGGAAACAAAATGTGTAGGTATTAACAATCCAGCGCAAATTACAATTTGCTCTGGATTATACCCAAATGTAATTCAAGGCTGCAAAGCTCCACTGTAGAGACCATATTTACTAACGCTTTGCAACAGGTCTACATTACTTTGTAATGCAAACCCGATGCAAAGTGTTATGCTGGGCATTACAATCCAAAGCAAGTCAGGATTTGCATTGGATAGTTTCCCAAAGTAACACAAAGTTTACAAACTGCCTTGCATTACTTTGCATCAAGTGCACATTCCATGGGTAGCGCAAGGGTATCTTTGCATAGGGACATTAGGGTGCATATTCCTTGATAGAATTAAAGCAGAGGGAATCCTTGCTGCAGAAGGGACAAAGTGATGTGAGCTATTTTTTCTGAAAGGTATAGAGCCTGTGTCAAGACTGAAGTGACGCCTAGGCATGGAGGGGAAGGGGTGAAAGAGGTACGTGTGACCGCCTGCTACTCAGGAATGCATATATCATTAGTGAAGTATTTGGTGTTGTATTGGGGCCCAGAAGTGTGTGGGGCTAACAACTCCCCAATTATGGGAAGCAGTGTTTGCTGATCAATTTCGGTTTTATTTCAAGCATTTAAGTCCCACTTTACTGGGGGTTATGAGCTACAAAAATAGTACCCCTGAAATGGTCTCACAAGTTCAAACCTCTGTGCTCAGCCCTACCTCTCCAGCTCTTCCAGTACTTGCCATAAAGTTTTGGAAGGTGCCAGACTTCAAGATATTTAGCTTAGGGGGGCTCAGCGCTACAGAGTTTGAATACCTCTTGCTGAAGAGGAGGCAAAGCACCAGAAACCAAAAGCAATGCGTTGGTTCCTTAGTCCCAGAAGAATGGAGGTGTCCGTTCTTTATGCAAACAGAAGTGTTGCATTGATTCCTTAATGTGAGGGGAGGTGAAGCATCAATTTCCAGACCTGCGGCCTCAGGGCCGTACTGTGGCTTTGTGGCAATGAAAACAGTGTCAAAGAACAATGGGTGTAAAATCCAGAAGTGCTGGGTCGATGCGGCGATGGCAGAGCAGGCGATGAGTCGACTTTCCAGTCACTAAGCAAGTGATGTGTCAACTTTTCAGCTGCCCAGCAGGGTCTGCGTTGAGGATGGGGCGGGTGCCACGGACAACAATGACATGATGATCAGGTTGCGGTGATCTTTCAGCCCCACGGCAGGCACCGTCGATCCCACAGCCACATGCAAGCATGCATTGATTCTTCAGCAGCACAGCGATGCTGGGTCGGAAAAACAGGCGCTGAGAGTCGATGCATGGATTTTTGTTGCTCTTTGCAGCAAAGCCACCTTCAAGAGCATAGAACTGGAATTGGCACCACTTGGCAGGTCAGAACTTGCAGCAGAGGAGATGAGGGGCTGCAAGTGAAGCCTTTGCTGGCCCTGAGACTTCTTAACAGGCAGCAAGCACACACAAGCCCTTGGAGAACCTTAGAAGCATGATACAGAAAGCAAAGTCCAGTCTTTTCACTGCCCAAGACAGAAGCAGCAAGCAACAGGTCAGCACAACACAGTAACAAGCACGATGGGAGCTCCCCTCCTACAGCATCTCCAGTTCTTCTTCTAGGCCAAAAAGTTGAATTGGTACCAACCCGGCAGAACTCTGAGATCTAGTAACCAATCACTTTTCGCACCTCCCAGAATTCCCACTACCACAAACGGAGGGAGATCCTTCTCCTTCCTTGCTCTAGCTTTTTGGAACAAACTGCCCCCACATCTACGCATCATAAATGATCACAACTGCTTTTGCAGGAAGTTAATGACATGGCTGTTTGACATCTAATTACATCAAACCAAGCTGATCTTTAGAGCTGTCCGCTAGCGCCATGATACTTTCGAGTGATATGTGTGCTAAATAAATATCCCATGATTTCTGATTTAATTCTTCTTGGCAGAATCTCCCCTTAGTCCAGAAGCATTCTAAAGTTATGGGGCCTTGCTCCAATACTTATATCAGTTTATGGCTTTTAAGTAGGCACATTTCAAAGTAAAGTCTTTGCAGGGGACAAGACTCAGCCTTTCCCTGACCTGGCTCCAGACGCACTACAAGGAAGTGGAGACATCTTTGTATGAGGATAGGCAGAACCCTATTCAGGTGTCAGTGATAACTCCTCCCACCACTCTAGCTCAAGTAGACCCATCAGCCTGGTGATGGGCCATCAGGATATGCAGGGCACACCTCAGCTCCTTTGTGAGACTGTCTACAGTGCATGCACAAACAGCCCAACTGTCACCCTCCCTTAGACGTCGATTCCACAGGCAGGAGGAGGCACAGAATGGCGAAAGCAAGAAAATGCCCCCTTTCCAACTGTGAATTTTCGAAAGATAGGGATGCACAGCTAACTTGTAATTATTTTCTTTTTGTTTGTCCATGAAAATGAATGCGTGCAGTTTGGCTGGTGCCATGCCCAAACGGCACCTGGGTAAATAACATTGACTGCTCGGGCATCATCTCCCCCGTCCAAACGCACAGATGGAAGATGCCTGCTAGGCTGTAATCTAGTGATACCAATTGTGTCCATAGTAATCCATACAGTAAACAATGCAGTTCAACTTAATTTCAACCTTTTTCCTCCACAGGCGGAGTGATTTTGCCAATTTTACCAGTTTCTAATGTTTAGGCTGGGCCATCCGAACCCCTTGCAAAAAACACAAAAAATCCAAATTCGTCTTAGGCAGTACTGTTTATTTTAAAACCGAACGCATTTCGGGCCGCTGGTGCGCTTCCTCAGGGGTCACTACAATGGCAAGTAAAATAAAATGACTATTAATATTTAAACTACTAACATAATAACTTTCACAAATAGTTATGCGAATAATTATACAATTGTTCAAAAATATTCCATACGGTGTAACTTGCTTTCTAATGTAATGCTTTAAGACAAAGTTGTCAAAATTCTCAACCGTTTCTTAACTTATTGTATTTCCCTCCCCCATACTTTCCCAACACCCATTGTTTGTCATCTCCCCTTCCTCGGCTGTAAACGTATTCTTAATGTGGCTTATAGTTCATTCACAGTGCTTTAATCTATTGCTTAATCCGCCAGACATGCATCTCTTTCCCTCTCGCTTCCCACCATACTCATACACTAACCAAACCAAATACCATCCGTAACCATATGTATTCTACATTCATCAACTACATAGTCTCTTACTCCCCACGCTATTCACTCCGCTGCCTCACCTCACATTTTGCCCCCTATCCCATGCACACCCCATTTCATTAAGTTATCTCTGCTCATAACAACCTGTGACTACATTCACCACCATCCAAACCTCTCTCACACTTCATCTTGATCCATCAACCCTTCACTCTGTTTTCACCCCCACATTCCCCCGTAAACTTAAAACAAATATAGCTCTTCTCTGACACTTCAACGCTAACTCACTCTCTGCACCTCATGAACCACTCCTGCAATTCACTATACTCTCGTGCCAATGAGTTACTCGCATAATTTACCTATTCATACACTCGCTCACAAGTCGACAATATTATCATCTTAACACTGCAATGCTAACGATCCATACCTGCCACATCCGTTGCAGAACAACCGGCCGCGTATTCTTTGTCAAACAAATGAGTATACCCTCCCTAGTTCCACCCCTTATTTAGTATGAAGTTTGGATGGAAGCTCCAACAGAAATGGGTTGTGGGAGATGGAGTCCATGGGATGGAAAAGTAGTACGTCGATGTAACGCTGCTGGCGGGAAATTCGACGTTCTGTTGACCAATGGTGAAGGGAAGTCACATTTAAATAAGGGGTGGAACTAGGGAGGGTATATTCATTTGCTTGACAAAGAATACAAAGCCACATTAAGAATACGTTTACAGCGGAGAAAGGGGAGAGGACAAACAATGGGTGTTGGGGAAGTATGGGCGATTGAAATACAATAAGTTGGGGAACGGTTGAGAATTTTGACAGCTTTACGTCTTAAAGCGTTACATTAGAAAGCAGGTTACACTGTATAGAATATTTTTGAACAATTGTATAATTATTTGCATAACTATTTGTGAAACAGTTATTATGTTAGTAGTTTAAATATTAATAGTCATTTTATTTTGCTTGTCATTGTAGTGACCCCTGAGGAAGGGCACCAGCGGCATGAAATGCTTGGGGTTTTAAAATAAACAGCACTGCCTAGGACAAATTTGCATTTTCCGTGTTTTTCGCAAAAGGTTTGGATGGCCCTTTCTAACTGTGGCATTTTCAAAAACGCAATTTAAAAACCAACATCACTAAAAGATGTATTTTTAAATTGTGAGTTCAGGGACCCCAAAATCCAAATCTCTCTTCCCAACTGGCATTTACACTTGCAAGAGGTTACAAGGCAGCTCTAATATACTGATGGGAGAGGTAGTCCTTGTAATAGTGGAAACCGAAATAAGCAGTATTTCCCCATCAGGACATGGAAAACATGGCAGTTCATGTCCTACCTTTTAAACACACTGCACCCTGCCTAAAGGGATACCATGGGCCTACCCAAGGGGTGTCATATGTAGTAAAAGGGAAGGTTAGGGCCTGGCAGGTGCACCCACTTGCCAGGTCGACATGGCAGTTTAAAACTGCACTCAAGACACTGTGGCAGGTCTGAGACATGGTTGCACGGCTACTCATGGGTGTGGCACAATCAGTGCTGGAGGCCCACTAGTGGCATTTGAATTACAGGCCCTGGGCGCACACACTGCCCTTTACTAGGGTCTTACCAGTAAATCAAAGATGACGATCGTGGAGAACTAATCACAATCACAATTTGCACAGAGAGCAAATGCATTTTAGCACTGGTTAGCAGTGCAGAAGTGCCCAGAGTCCAAAAACCAACAAAAACATTTTTTTAAAAAGAGAATAGGAGGAGGAAGGCAAAAGGTTTGGGGATAACTCTGCAAAAAGGGCCAGGTCTAACATCTCCCATCATCTGCCTTCAACAGTACTTATTTCCCTTTGAGGAAGAGACCAACGAGAAGCATCAAAAGCTCACAGATGTGATGAATGTCACTCATCGCCCCTTCCTGCTTTATCACGGACTTGAGTGAGGATCGTAGACTTCACTGCAAACAGTTAGAGAGAAGAGAAGCTACACTATGCAAAAAAGCCCACAACACAATCTTCTTAAAAAGCCCAGTTCCACCATCAATCAATGAGGCCCCTTCCTCTATCTAGTCCGATATTGTGCGGCATATGGGAAGTGCCTGGTTGAAAAAAATATTGACTGGAAGCATGCGTTTCCTCCTGTATGGATAAGTAACTTTCTTATTTATGTATACTTGGAAATCACTATTCATGAAATTATCCTTTAAGACTTTTAAATAAAGTAATTGGGCTTGTTCTACAATTTATTTAAAGCAGGGCACAAGATACAAATTGCAAAGGAACATTTGTTTTAATGGCACCTTTTTGAAAGCAGATGCAAAAATAATGGATGGATTCTTTCTTTTAATACTATTTCTCCAGCAGGGGATCTCCACTTAAAACATAAGTACTAAATAGCTCTGCCCATGTTTGGGATTGCTAAGCACTTCTTCCTAAGAACACATTTCTGTGTTACATCTGCACCTTGCTTCGGTGGCAGGAAAATTCTTAAAACAGGCTTCTATAGCTCACGCATTCTCTATTTTCCGGATTCTCACATCCCAGACAGACACAAGCACCGCAAGACCCTCTCAATGCAGACTTAAAAAAACACAGAAAGGCTTGCTAGACAGAAAGAGGTAAATATATCAGGGTACCATCTCTGACATCCCTGGAAAGGTCGCAGGTGCGAGCAGAGGATGTTCCCTCTAACAGTGATTCACAGAATGTACTGCTTCTGTACAGACAACTGTGAATTGTCTTACAACAATGAAGAGGCCACTCTTCCATTGGAATCAGACTCCAAATATTCAAGAGCCTACTCACCAACTAGGCCTCTCTCCAGGGGCGATTCCAGGCTCTTTTCCACCAAATCTGCCTTTCAGCACTCTGACTCCTCCACCTCCTACTCTTCCATCAGCCATCATCACTCGGAGCTCCAATAACAGCTCCTCTGCAACCGCAACCTAGATCTACCCCTTTAGCAGTTCCTTTAACCCCTTCACTGCTGGCCCGTTTCCACCCCTGTGCTGTAAACAAATGAACAGGGGCGGGCCATGATGAACCCCAGCCGTCATCAGCACACGAGCACCGTAGTGCATGACGGCTGGGGTTCGTCATCAGCATGCAAGGGGTTAAGGCGTTCCAAGTTGCCATCATGTCGTTCCAGGCCTCGCCACATTTCTAGGACAAGGCCAGAGTCTCTCAGTTCAAGATCTACGCAATCAAGGCATTTCTCTACAGGGGCTGGTTTGATTAAAAAAATGTGGACACTTTTCCACCTCAGAAGCCCAAGTACTCACCGAGAAAAAGTCCCTTTTGCCTTAGTCAATACAGTTTTCCGTGGTAGCACTTCAACTTATCAAGAGTACCCCCAGCCCATTGGGTCCTTGCCTACTTTCTTTGTGCCCCCCACCGCTCTCTCTCCATAGCTGAAACACCAACTGTGCTCCTCCCATTCTCTACTTCAATTCCACATGACATTTTTAAAGAATGTGGACAAGTATTGAGAACTAACGATTGAGAGTTCACTTTGTGTGGCAATAGTATTGATGGAAAATGTATTATTTGTGGTCCAGTGACTAAATATCGAGGGACAGAATATCGACTGTCCAGAATATTGATTCAAAAATATCAAGGGACAGAATAAAGAATCCCCATCAACAAACAGGTAAGTACTAAAATATCGAGTAAAAAATATCGTTAAAATATAGTTAACTAAAATATCAAATTTTTTAAATGTATTAAAAATAATATAAAGTAATTAAATAAACACAATTAAATAAAACAGCTAAAATAATTTAAAAAGCTTAAAATGTAACAATAATAAATGTAATGTGAAAAAGATTTTTTTAAACATATATTTACTTATTATAAAATTATTATTCTTAATTATAAAATATTTAACACATTATAAAAAATATATTTACATATATAAACAAACCTATTATATAAAAATAAATATATAAATTAAATTAAAGCAATACTTATGTTAATTAATAATTTACACTACATTAAATAACAAAATTAAAAACATTACATAGCTAAGGGAATACATTTTAGTATTAACACTCCAACAAGTGCAAATGTAGAGAATTTGTAGGATAGCAGCTGGGTACAAATTACTATTCCCACTCCAGTGAGTGCAACAGTAGGGAAAGCGTTGGATAGTGGGAGGGTACAAACTACTATTCCCACTCCAGTGACTGCAACACTAGGAAAAGAGTTGGATAGCTTAGGGCAGTGCTTCCCAAACTGTGCGCCGCGGCACCCCAGTGCGCCATGATGAGAAGCCCGGGGCCCCGCACCGTCACGCGCCATGCAGGAAATAGGTTGCAGCGGGCTATGAATCACTGAGTAGCCGGAGGTGTTAATTCACCTCACCGCTGCCGAGCCGGACGGAAGCTGCTGAGGTGAGAGGTGCACATCCGGGTCACTGCTGCACTAGAGATAAAACGCATCTGTTAACCCCACGTGAGCGACGTCCACCCTCGGACCACAGCTCCTGTCCGACGACGCAGCGAAGAGAGATTTGGTCGATAGATTTGCAAGCACGGTGGGCAAACAGGTAAACATTACCCTCATTAAACGAAGAGAAGGGCAGTGTGGGCGCGCTGGTAATCCTGTGATATGTTTCCATTCACCACCGAGCTGCCGCTGTGATAACTGCCCGAAAACACCAGCCAGCACCAATGGAATGCATCGTTTAAAGCGAATAGTAACCAAATACTTTTAAGTCCTAGACTGTTTGACCGAAAACATTTTTTTATAAACCTTCCCCGAAATGGTTTCACCAAATGGATAATCAGTAACCTTACAACTAATCCGCTCCACTTTCTTTAGGGGGTGATTACCTAATTTTCATAAACATCTGAGTCGTCCTTCGGTTCTGCTATACCAAACAAGAGTCTTCCCACAGCTGGGCCTTCAAACAGAAAGTATTTCTCCCATAAATGGTAATGTGCACACAGTCCTGGCACCCCCAACTTAACCCTTTGAGTCACACACAATGCTCTAGGCCAGTGTAAGCAAAGGTGTGTTGACGATATGTGAGGGCCAGAGGGATGGTCCATGAGCCTTATGCAGTAATCTTCAGGGACAGTGATGGGTTCTAACAGCTGGTAGTGGTGCTCTTCAGAGCTGGTTATGTACTAACAGCTATAAGATGAGGTCTCAGAGACTCTGGGTGCTGGCAGGGTGGCGATGAGGGTCTGTAAAGGCTGGCTGTGGCATTGCAAGGGACAGCTCTGAGTTTTACAATGTGCGATTTCAAAAGTTCAGGAAGGCGGGTAAGGGTGAACGGGGATTCATAACATTAAAGGAGGGCGCCACGTGCAGGATGCAAGTTGCCAAAATGCCTGCTGGTCCGGAAGACAAAAAGAAAGTACACTTCACTTACTCTGCCAGCGCGGACCCCATTGATGGTACAGGTGCGACAATTGCACTGGCACCACAGACAGTCCCGCGGCCGCAGACTGGTTCAGACACAGACTCCTGAGTCTCCGACCGACTGGACTGCTGGCAGCAGCTGAGGCAGTAGTCATCATGCTCACCACCAGCACAGTCAATTCATTACCGCAGCCGCATTTTGAGAGCTGCAGCGGCAGGCCCAAAACCTGCTAGCTGCGAAATTAGTGAAATTATGCCGCACAGCCACGCCCGCCCATGGCGCCTATGGTGATTGGGCACATTTAATCAGATTTGGCTTGAATCTTGTATCGTTTTTCACTTAACAAGTTTTTATTAAACATCGGTTATCTTTTTTTTTGTTACAAATATGATTATAATACCTCAATTGCATCCCAATTAATTTAAGGAAGACAACAGGAAGTACTCTCGAAGTCGGGCTTACATCTCGCGCACCGGTAAAAAATGGCAGGGAGCCACGGCCAACTGCCAATTAGGTCAAGGGAGCCACGGGCCAAAAAAGTTTGGGAACCACTGGCTTAGGGGTAAAAATTACTATTCCCACTCCAGTGAGTTCAACAGTAGGGAAAGAGTTGGATAGTGTAGAGGTAAAAAAGAACTAGTTACTTACCTGTACACTATGGTTCTCCAGTATTATCTTTCATAGATTCACATGCTTGTATCTTCCCCGTCGTCATGGTGGGAGTCTCCCGGTAAAGAATAACCATAGCAGTAGAAGAAAAAACTGCCGGGAAACCAGAGTAGTGAAACAATAGGTAACCTCTCCTCCTCATTATGTGGCCCAAACTACAGCCAATCAGCAGCCAGCACCAGCCTACACCATTCCCAGCAGAGCCACCATACCTCAGATTTCCTACCGCCCAAGAGTGAGCTATGCAGGAAACCAGAGATAAAAGGTGGTCTACCTAATGGAAACGGGGAGGTGGGCGGGCGCATGTTAATCTATGAAAGATAATACTGGAGAACCATAGTCTACAGGTAAGTAACTAGTTCTTTCTTCAGTATTCAATCTTTCATAGATTCACATGTTTGTATCAGAGTAGATAGCAGTCTTTGTAGTTAGAGCGTTTCTAGGCTAGACCCCTTTCTTTTCTCGGGGCTGTGTGCCATAAATAGGGGTAAAAATTACTATTCCCACTCCAGTGAGTGCAACAGTAGGGAAAGTGTTGTATAGCGTAGAGGAATAATTTAGTAGACCCAGTCCTACAATTTAATTAAAATTAATTTAAAAAAAATTAATTCTTTAAATTTAATTTACTTCCCACTATTTTCCACTATAAACGTCACCTCCAACATTCTAACAAATTAATTAACATAATTAGCAGTTCATTAGTTAAGCACAATTAACAAAAAAATAAAAACATTGATAGATTAACACAATTAACGGTATAAAATAATTGATATATTATATAATTAATAAAAATGTTTTTTCAAATATTTTAATAAACACCATACTCTCCTATAAGCACTCAACACACGCCTAAAATAATTGACATAATTAACATTCATACATTCATTATTAATAGTTATTTAATTACTTATTAATAACAATGTATGCAATTTACATTTTCAATTAATTAAAAACTTTTATTAATAACTTTTTAAATATTTAATAATAACTTAATTAACGTAATTAGCAATATCAATTATTCACCATAACAATATTAATAAATAATTATTTTGTATTTAAATCAAATGGCTTCCCACCCTATTCCCCTATAAACCCACAACCCGTTACGGTACTAATATACGCAAAAATAATTAACATATAATTTATTTTCTTAAAATTTTTTTTAACATACATTAACAAAATATTATATACTTTTAACCCCTTCGATGCTTGTGACGGAACCATTCCGTCATCAGTCACAGTTGGGCTGTGCTGATGACGGAATGGTTCCGTCACGGCCACACCCATTAACATAGGGGCCCAGCACAGCAGGATAATCTCTTTTGCAGCCAAGGTGTTAACACATATACTAACATAACGCAATTTAAAACATTCTATATTATGACATTCTATATTATCGAGACGAATGGATCCCTCGACCCCTCTCAGTCTGGCTTCCAAGCCAACCACAGCACCGAGACCGCCATCATCGCTGCCACCGATGACATCCGAGCCCTGATGGACAACGGAGAAACAGCGGCCCTCATCCTCCTAGACCTCTCCGCGGCATTCGACACTGTCTGCCACCGCACCCTAGTGCAGCGCCTCAGCTACGTCGGAATCCAGGAGAAGGCACTGGAATGGATCATCTCCTTCCTCGACGGACGGACACAGAGTCCGTCTACCACCGTACAAGTCAGAGGCCACCGAAGGCATCTGCGGCGTCCCTCAAGGATCCTTGCTGAGCCCCACCCTCTTCAACGTCTACATGAGCCCCCTCGCGGCCCCCCGCACGCCAACACAACCTCAACATCATCTCCTACGCTGACGACACCCAGCTGATCCTCTCCCTGACCAACGTCCCCGCCGCCGCCAGAGCCAACCTTCACGAAGGGATGAAAGACGTAGCCGAGTGGATGACGACCAGCCGCCTGAAACTGAACTCAGACAAGACGGAAGTCCTCATCCTGGGCTCCTCGCCCTCCACCTGGGACGACTCCTGGTGCCCCCCCCCGCCCTGGCACCGCACCCAAACCGACAGACCACGCACGCAACCTGGGCTTCATCTTGGACTCCTCCCTCACCATGACCAGACAAGTCAACGCCGTCTCCTCGTCATGCTTCAACATCCTGCGCATGCTACGGAAGATCTTCCGGTGGATACCCACCGAGACCAGGAAGACGGTCACCCAGGCCCTCGTCACCAGCCGACTGGACTACGGCAACGCCCTCTACGCCGGTACCACCGCCAAGCTCCAGAAGAGACTCCAGCGGATCCAGAACGCCTCAGCCAGACTCATCCTCGACATCCCACGACACAGCCACATCTCCGGACATCTGAGAGACCTGCATTGGCTCCCCGTCAACAAAAGAATCACCTTCCGCCTCCTCACCCACGCACACAAAGCCCTACACGGTCAAGGCCCGAGCTACCTCAACAACCGCATCAACTTCTACGCTCCCAAACGTCATCTCCGATCAGCCAGCCACGCCCTCGCCGCCGTCCCCCGCATCCGAAGAACGACAACAGGAGGAAGGTCCTTCTCCTACCTGGCCGCCAAGACCTGGAACTCCCTCCCTCCCGACCTGCGCCTGACCCAAGACCACCTTTCCTTCAGGAAGAAGCTCAAGACCTGGCTATTCGAGCAGTAGCAGCACCCCCCCCCCAAGCCCAAGCGCCTTGAGACCCTCCAGGTAAGTAGTGCGCTCTATAAATGTCTGTGATTGATTGATTGATTGATTGATTATAACATACTATATAATGCCATTCGATATAATGACATTCGATATTACTTAGCTATATGTTGATATACTGTATTAACTATATTATGTCCATTCTATATTCTGTCCTCTCAATATTTTTCATTCGATATTATGTCCTCTCGATATTTTGCATTCTATATTTTGGGTTTTTACCATTATTTTTACAGTATTGTGGAAAAGGACGAAAAGACAGTTTTTTATTGTAATTGTGAAGGCTACCATAAAAAACAAATGCCTAAAGTGAAAAAAGGAGCACCTCCAAATTTTGCATTCTTGATACTGCTGAAAAGAAATGTGACTTGTAATCCAAGTTCAGCATCATAGATATCTTCAATAAAATCATAATCAAAATATTCCCAAAAGCATACCGTGACAAAGGAACACTTCTTTTCATTCAAGTAGTATAAATTAATGTGAAGTGAAGAAAAAATGTACCTGCTAGGTAAAGGATGCAGAAGGTTAAAACAAATGTACTCCTCTAGTAAGGAGAAAGCAGATTCTCACTGATAGTCATGAATAGAGAACAGCAGGTGTATTTCTCCAATGTGGATTTCAAAATCAACAGTGAAGACAGAGAGGCTAGCATGGATGCACGAGTACAGCAAGGTCAACCAAAAAGGCTTTTTAACACTACTTGGTCGGTTCAAGGTGTCTGCTATGGCATCATCGTCTAAACCAGAGGTCTTCAAACTTTTGGATGCCGAGACCCCCCTGTCAACATTTTCAAACGTAAGGACCCCCTCCTGACAAAAATTTCTAAACCTCTAGGTTATGAGGAAGGTGAGGACCAAATTATGCGACAGGCTTGACTAAATTGTGTGAGTAGAAAATGTAAATAATGTTCTGTGATGCTGCGTATTTTGGGGTAGCCTTGCTTTAATATTTAGAATTTTTTCAAACACAGTAATACTGAGGAACGATTTCCCCCCATCAGTACCAGTTTATAACCAAAATACAGCAATTAACATCAGAAGGATGTCTAGTCAACCTCTGTGAAGGGCCTCCCAATCTGCAGGAATACGCGCTGCCACATTAGAAGCTCACCTGGCCATGGCCGGGAGCAGCAAGGGTACATTCAAACCGTGGCCGTCTTGTGCAGAGTTAAACAGTTTACCCATGCCCCTTTCCTCTCACCCCCTTCATTCCATCCCTCTCTTCTCTCCTCTCTCAACCCAGGATCCCTCTCCCACATTGCAGGCAGATGGTTATTAGCCCCAGGACACCTTCTGGTAACAGTAGCGCACTACAAATGTAAATAATAGCAGAAGCAGGGGATTCAGTAGACCCGAACTTCGGGGGGAGGGTAAACACTCCCAGCCAGGGCTTGTCGAAGCACTGGTCGCACACGGTGCAAAAGTCTTTCCACCTTATCCATGAATTCCCTCACTACCACTCACCAACAATACACCTCATCTCTCTATAGCACCTGTCTGACAAACATTTCATTTTTTTATAGCGTTACTCATAGTTTACTCACACTCAGTTCTGTGATGTGCATGGTACATCTTCTTTGTACCAGGCACCTTCTGCACTGTGTGGGTGACAAGAGTGCCCATGTGACTGCATGGTGAGCAATGCAACAGTGTGAGAGTAGGGTAAAAGGAGTGACTGCAGGGTGAGTGAGGTGACCATATGAATTTGGGTTCGGCTGTAAGTGCAGATTGGGACGAAGTAGTGCATGGTTAGTGATGGCCTTGTTTGAGTGAGCTACAGATTGAGCAGTAAGGGGGGGGGGGGGGGGACAGGTGAGTGGAGTGTCAAATGAGTGCAGGATGAGAAGTGTGCTTGTGTGACTGCAGGGTGAGGTACAGAGTGAACAATGCAAGCAAATTCTTAGTGCAAAGTGATCACTGTGAGAGCAGGGTGAGCGGGTGAATGGTGTGAGTGCATGGTGATTGGTGTGAGTGCATGGTGATTGGTGTGAGTGCACTGTGATCGGTGTGAGTGCACTGTGATTGGTGTGAGTGCACTGTGATTGGTGTGAGTGCACTGTGATTGGTGTGAGTGCACTGTGATTGGTGTGAGTGCACTGTGATTGGTGTGAGTGCACTGTGATTGGTGTGAGTGCACTGTGATTGGTGTGAGTGCACTGTGATTGGTGTGAGTGCACTGTGATTGGTGTGAGTGCACTGTGATTGGTGTGAGTGCACTGTGATCGGTGTGAGTGCACTGTGATCAATGTGAGTGCAGGGTGAACGGGTGATTGGTGTGAGTGCATGGTGATTGGTGTGAGTGCATGGTGATCGGTGTGAGTGCATGGTGATCAGTGTGAGTGTATGGTGATCAGTGTGAGTGCATGGTGATCAGTGTGAGTGCATGGTGATCAGTGCGAGTGCAGGGTAAACGTGAAGGCGAGAATGAGAAGTGAGTAGTCTGAAAGCAGGGTGCATTCCCAGAAACTTGAAGCGTAGGGTTTCAGATATAAGTTAAACTATTGCTATAATGGCATTCATCAGGGTTCGAGGGTGGAGGAAATAAATAATGTGCTGATCCTGCAACAAACTTCCAGTCTAATGATTAGGGTTACCAGCTTATTATTTTGATGGCCCAGAAATAAGCAGTCACCTACAGCTGTATTTTTTGCACTTATCTGTGAATACGTAGAACAGCAAATATGAATAGAAAGCACTTTTAATTGTGTTCTAGGGATGCCTCAATGATCAATGACTAATAATTAAAGAGAATAAAAACAGAAAAGTCACATAACTAATTAATACATACTTTTTTATTTATAACTCAATTTAGTGTCAAGAGCAGGTCTCTGCAGGATCTTTAAACAACACATAGCAGGCATGTTTCTTTTGGCAACACAACGTTATTTATTTATTTTATTTATTCAAAGTTTTATATAGCGCGAACAGGATCCTTACAGATATCAGAGCGCTTCACAAAGACAGGGAGGGGCAATAGGAGTAAACTGAGATAATGGGAACAGTATAATAGTCAGTGACATGGTAATAACATGGATGATAAAAACAAACATAAAACCAATCCATATATGATCAGGTAAATAACATGGTAACATGGTAATAACATGGTAATAACATGGTAAGTAACATGGTAATAACATGGATGATAAAAACAAACATAAAACCAATCCATATATGATAAGGTAAGGGAGTAGTATAGAGCAGCACAGGTCATTGATCCGACTACAATGGCGTACAGGTGGATCAGTAAACCAACGTGTATCATATCTTGGTCGGTAGTAAGAGAGTAGCGTAATAGTGCCCCCAACAAGTCAAGTATAGTGCCAGGGGATAGGCAGAGCAGCGGTACAAGCAATGCAGAGTCTCTGACCCAACATCTGTAGCGATCAGGAGATCTTGGCCAGAAGCATTGTTTTCACCTCTTTCTTGAAGAGTGCAGTGGAGGTGATTAGCCTTGTTTCAGGAGGGAGCGCATTCCAGATCCTGGGTGCCATTCCAGAGAAGGAGCGTTTGTAAGTTTTCGCTTTCCGAAATCTACGAGGTTTCAGGAGTAGATTTTTAGTACTCCTATTGGATCTCGAACCTCCTGATATAGACAGCTTTTGAGCGAGGTAGTTGGGTGCCTTGTGGTGCACGGCCGCGTGTGTCATAGTTGCAATTTTTAGCTGTATTCTGGCTTCAAAAGGCAGCCATTTTAGAGACTTTAGGTCTGGGGATATGTGCGAGTGCTTTATAGAGCCAGTAATGAGTCTCGCGGCAGCGTTCAGGGAGGCTCTTAAGGGTGCTGTTGTGGATTGTGGGAGACCGCTGAGGGTCGCAATTCCGTAGTCTATTCGAGGGATGACTAGAGCTTGTACAGCAGTTTGGAAGTCTTTGGCCGGGAGGAAGGGTTTAATTTTCCTCAGCGTGTTAATTTGGAAATTAGCTGCTTTTGTGGCTTTGCTGACGTGCTGCTGCATGTCGAGCTTGGCGTCGAGTGTGATGCCTAGGGATTTCGCCGAGTCCACGATGGTAGGTTGGACATTGAGTGCTGTTAGGTTGTTGAGCCAGGTTTGGGTGGTGGAGATTTTCGCCGGAGGTGAGATGAGTAGGAACTCAGTTTTTAGAGCATTCAGTTTGAGGTGATTATCGGCCAGCCAGGATTGGGTGTTAATAAGCGTGGAATTCAGCTGTTTGATATCTTCCGGGGACTGTAACTTTAGGTAGAGTTGTGTGTCATCAGCGTACATATGGAATTGAACATTGGATGCTTGAAGCAAGGTGGCGAGGGGTTCCATAACGAGGTTGAACAGTGTAGGAGAGAGGGTGGATCCTTGTGGAACCCCTAGATCTGCAGGCACAGGTGTAGATAGTACATTGTCGATCTTGAACCTCTGAGACCGGTTGTGAAGGAAAGACGAAAACCATTTGAGAACAGTTCCCGATAGCCCCATCCTAGTACTTAGCAGCTCCAACAAGTTCTCATGTTTGACCGTGTCAAATGCTGACGAGAGATCAAGAAGGATGAGGAGGCAGGACTCATTACGATCCAGAATTTGGAGGGCGTCATCAATTATGTGTGTCATAGCTGTTTCCGTGCTATGTTTCGCTCTGAAACCTGATTGATGAGGGTTGAGGAGGTCAAATTGATCAATGTGTTTTGTTAGTTGGAGTTGGACACATTTCTCCAACAGTTTGGCCAGGGTGGGGATATTGGTGATGGGCCGATAATTGTTTAGGTCAGACGGATCAGCTGTAGGTTTCTTGAGTATAGGCGTGACTTGCCCCACCTTAAGGGAGTCTGGAATGTGTCCTTGTTGCAAAGAGCTGTTAATGATCTTGGTCCAGAGAGGGAGGAGCAAGGGGATAAAGTCTTTTACAGCATTAGCAGGTAGAGGGTCTGTGAGGTGATTAGAGGGCTTCAAAGTGCAGAGCAGTTTGTGTATAGCTTCTTCCGAGTAGGTGTCGAAGTACTGCCAGGATGCCTTGTTTTTAGGTTGAGTGTCAGCCATTCTGGTGTAGTTGGAGTATCGATTTACATCCATGATGAGGTCATTTCTTATGTTGTCAGTCTTATGTTTAAAGAAAGCAGAGAAGGCTTCACAGTGTGGAGTGTCATTTGTTGTGCTATTTGATTGTGTGGGTTGTGCCTTTGTTTGGGTCTTGATTAGCTCGAACAGTTTTCTTGGCCTATTCTTCGCTTGGTCCAACTGGCGGCTGAAGAAGTCCGACTTTGTGCGCTTTATTTTCCTAAAGTAGGCATTTCTCTTGTTCTTGAGCTTTTTGAGATGCAGTGCTGAAGGGTCCGATCTCCAGGTGCGCTCTGCCATTCGCATATTACGCCTTTCGTCATTGAGACTGTCATCATACCAGGGGTTAGAAATTTTGGTGGAGACTCTCTTCAGTTGCAGAGGGGCGACTTCACTGACTATTGTATTCATAGAGTCAAGGTAGTGGTCAGTCAGTGATTGAACATCTGAGGCACCTGAAGGGGGAAGGAGGAGGTTGCCGATGTGGGGAGGTAGGGTGGAGGGGTTAAGATTCTTCAAATCCCTTTTCCATGTTTTGGATTTGATTGGTTGAGTAGGGTTAGGTTTAACTTTTTCGTTGATAAAGAAGGTGATAATGCGGTGATCTGACCAATCGCAGGGTAGAATCGCTTCCAGTTGAATAGCGTATTTCTTTTCATTAAATGCATTCTCACACTACAGCAGTAAGTGTAAAAATACAAATGTAAGGAATAGGCAGAGTGGGGGCCCAGGGGGTACTGAAACCATAAAAAAACGAAGCGTTGGTAATCAGTTAACAAAGGCATGTAAATATGCTAATGGTCTTAAATGACCTGTGAAAAACTCGGGCCGGAGATAAAACTCCAGACACTGCCCAGCCGAGGCCCCAGGAGCGCGAGCTGCGCTGCAGCAGCAGCCCGGGCTGAGCCACAGGATGGGGG
Organism: Lissotriton vulgaris; assembly: GCF_964263255.1. Taxonomy (NCBI): domain Eukaryota; kingdom Metazoa; phylum Chordata; class Amphibia; order Caudata; family Salamandridae; genus Lissotriton; species Lissotriton vulgaris. Next base: position 330,349,395 of record NC_141697.1, on the reverse strand, counting down.
AAGAGGGGGGCTGAAACCCTGGAGGCCAGAAGTGACACTGTGAAGGTGCGACCCCCTTTGCATTGCTCCACGGCCCCCCTGGGGGTCGCGCCCCACAGTTTGAAGACCCCTGGTCTAAACAGTAATGCTTAGTGAACTGGGGGGGCGGAGCTAACCAGTAAGCGTGATGGCCGCCTGGAACCGCGGCTCCGCCGTGCACGATCCAATTATCCTATATATATTCAGTAGGAGAAGCGGTTGATGTCCAATTCCTGCTTCCCCGGACCGCCCGGGGTGTAGCTGTCTAGCGACAACCACAGCGGTAGCGAAAAAGAAAACACAGGAGGGTGCAGAGCCCAGACGGCGTCCCCGCACTGTAGGCCGAGAAGCCGCGGTCTTGCGTGCGCCCAGGGCCTGTCGACTTAGCGCGGCGTGCGGCCGCTGGAGGTGATGCGAGCCGGAGCTCCGGTGCGAGCCTGACGCCGAGTGCAGTAACTGCCGCGCGTGCAGTGGCTGAACAGACGGCACCCCGCACCACGATTCTTCGGTCCTGACCTCCTGAGGCTGTCCCTACACTCGCCCCGCTACAACGACAAGCAGAGAGTGCCCCGGACACTAGAGCGGGCATCGGACTGGCGGTCCCTGAAGAGTGCCTGGGTGACGGTCTAAATCAGAAGCGGACGACACCCTCGCTGGGAATAGTCTGGTAAGACTGCTCGCTCCCATAAGCTGCGTGACATTCTGCCCTTTCTAGCCTTGTGCCGGGCGACGTTGAGGTGCATTGTGCTCCCTGGGCAGTGAGAGGAGCTACGCCAGGTACATTGCATTCCCCCGGACCCGGCGGCAGAGACATACGGGGAGTGGACACCCCTCTGATCCCCCCAGTAGAGCTTCCACTCGGAGTCAGGCTGCCACTATAGGAGGCCTCCCAAGGCTGGTTACGAGACAATTCTGGATAGAAGGAACAAGCCATAGCTGGTCTGATCTGGCACTTCAGCCGGGTCCGGTGGTGCGGAGGAGTTGGGGGAGAAAGGCATCGTCCCCCTCCGGCACTCTGGCAGACGCTGTTGTGAGGCAGCAGGAGGCGCAGCGATAAACTTCGAAGTGCGGGGGGAAACTACTGCATGCACAGCTGGGCATCAAACCGAACACAAGTTTCCCCACTAGACGTGCGTGCTGCTGGCCGCAACATGGGCAAAGGTGACAGAACTCAAAGCAGACTGCCTTTCGCACAGAAACGGCTACTACAGCAGAGCCCACAGACAGAAGAAGGGGCAGCGCCGCGCACCGAGGAGGTTCAGGGTGCTAATTCAGACATCAAAGCCATGCTACTCTCTATGGAGCAAAGCCTGCAGTCCAGCATCTCCGACCTAGGCACCAAAATGGACACGATGTCTTACAGAATGGACCGCATGGCGGAGCTGCTGGATAAGCATGCAGACCGGCACGACATGGCCGAAAGGAGGATGACCGAATTAGAGGAAGAACAAACGGACCTAGACACAACAAATAAAAAAATGGAAAGAATGATGCAAGTACTACAGGACAAAACCGAGGATTTGGAGGCGCGGTCACGACGGTGTAACCTACGCATCACGGGCCTTCCAGAGAGCACACAGACAGGCCCAATGGAGCGGTTCGTGGAAAAATTGCTTACAACACTTCTGGGAGAGGGAGTGTTCTCTGCCATGTTCACGGTGGAGAGAGCACACAGGTCACTAGCTCTGCGTCCAAAACCCGGGGCGCCTCCTCGTCCCATAACAGCGAAACTGCTTAACTATCGGGACAGAGACACTGCGTTCAGAATGGCGAGGTCCAAACAACAGTTGCAATATGAAGGATCCGCCATATCGCTGTACCCAGAATTCACTGCAAAGGTGCAGGAGGAGCGCAAACAATTCATTCCGCACAAAAAGCGCCTCAGAGAGATGGGTCTGGACTACGCTCTGCTATATCCAGCCAAGCTGCGAGTCAACAGACATGGACAGTCGCATATATTTACGGACCCCAAGGCACTTCAGCAAGCTATGAAGCGCTGGTCGAGGGAGCAGGACCCAGCCAGCGAAGAAACTCTGGGAGCTGAGGGGGCGGCAGTCGTTTGGACGACCAAGACTGATTTCCACGATTGCAAAGGAGCTGACTGCACATCAGAACTGTGACAATCTGGGAAGGTCTTTGAGGGCTCTTCACTGAGATGAAACCAGGGAGGTCAACGCAGCCTGCGAAGAAGACAGTCTGTGCAGATGAGTGGTTCGGGGAGCGGGAGGAGGGTGGTGAAGCTTGTTGAACTGGATGCATAACTATATCCATGCAGGTCCCCGATTCTCCTACATTCTATTTCATGAGATCTAAGTTAGTACTTTGAGAGCTGATTCACTCTCCACTGGGAACATTGATTAGGTAGTGATTTGCGCTGGGGACGAAGTGGCATAGAGAACACAAGACAAACTAACGGTTAGGAAAACGTTTCTCTATTCACAGACACAGTGCATGGCGGAGGTGGGTGAAAGGCCACACAATTGATCTGAGACTTAGGTAGAGACTATGACTCCAGGCTACCTGAGCCCCCGAGCGTTAAGCATGCTGGTAATGTTGGTGATCAATGTTGGGGTATTGAGGCTGGGGAGATGGGTGGGCAATAGACTTCTGTCGGACCAGGTTGGGGTGGGTCTGCTGTGGGCGGGGGGATGGAGGGCTGGGAAGTTGGTGTTAAAGTTTGTAGATTTGATCCAGGTTCCTCAAGTTGGCCAAAAGAGTGAATGTTGCACTGTGATGACTCTCTACTGTAGTCCTTCCCAATGGCACAGATGACTAGTGTGAGAGGTGTCATACCCCCTCCGCTGACTTCCTCCACTTGGCATGGGGATGTCACAGAATACACGAATTCTGGGAATCGGTAATAGCGGAATTGGGAGAAATACTTGATTTTGAACTGCCTGTGGACCCGGCCCTTGCGCTGCTGGGACACTCCAGGAACTTGCCAGTGGCAATGAGACGGTTGGCAGACATGGGCTTGTTGTTGGCCCAGCGTGCGGTAGCACAATGTTGGATGAGAGGTCCCCTCCCGACGAAGAAACGGTGGGCCAGGGACATGCTATACTGCTGCACTCAGTCGGAACATTACAGTGCCACAGACGCCCCCATAGCTTAGGAAATTATACTAACCCTTGACAAAATCCTCCCTGTCGACAGGTTAGATCACCACATCATCTTATTTCACACCAACAAGATATCTCCCCTCCCAACTCGTAAGGAAAAAACCCTCAAATGGACCAGAAACATTCCACTAGTTCCTATACAAGACCTTGAAAAAGAATGGTGCCTCTACTACACCCTTCATCAGAAAATCTCTCAACAACAGAACACATCACCCACTGCAACTCAACAGTGCCCTCCATCCTGGACCAAGAAGCACATCTCAAATTGAAAATGGTGAGAAACACTCCCTCAAGATCCTGGTTCAACAAAGAAATCAATCAATCATAACATTTGTAAAGCTCACTACTTATCTGGGAGGGTCTCATGGCGGTGGGGGGGGGGGGGGGGGGGGATTGCTGCTACTGCTCGAAACGCCAGCTCTTGAGGAGACTTCTGAAGGTCAGCAGGTCTTGGGTCTACCGTAGGTGGGTGGGGAGGGTGTCCAGGTCTTGGCGCCGTAGTGGGAGAACTATCTGCCACCGGAGGTCGCTCTTCGGACGTAGGGGACTGTGGCGAGTTCGGCGGAGCGGAGCTGGCGGGTGGGGGTGTAGAAGCGGAGTCGTCTGTTGAGGTAAGCTGGTCCTGTGCGTGGGTGAGGAGCCTGAAGGTTATCTTCTTGTTGACGGGGAGCCAGTGCAGGTCTCTCAGGTGGGGTGTGATGTGGCTGCGGCGAGGGATGTTGAGGATCAGGCGTGCAGAGGCGTTCTAGGTGTGTTGCAGCAGTCTCAGGAGTTTGACCGAGGCTCCTGCATAGAGGGCGTTTCCGTAGTCCAGTCTGCTGCGGACGAGGGCCTGGGTGACCGTTCTCGTTTCAGTGAGGATCCCCTTGTATATCCTGCGAAGCATGCAGAGGGTGCTGAAGCATGAGGAAGAGACTGCATTGACCTGCTTTGTCATGGAGAGGGTGAAGTTGAGGATGACCCCTAGGTTGCGTGGTCGGTGGGTGTTAGAACTGTTCCCAGTGTGGTCGGCCACCAGGAGTCATCCCAGGCTGAGGGGGCGGATCCGAGGATGAGGACCTCCGTCTTGTCAGAGTTCAGCTTCAGTCGGCTGTTCCTCATCCATTTGACGATGGCCTTGATTCCTTTGTGGAGGTTGGTTTTGGCAGTGTGGGGGTCTTTGGTGAGGGAGAGGATCAGCTGGGTGTCGTCGGCATAGGAGAGGATGTTGAGGTTGTGCAGTCGTGAGCGAGTGGTGCCATGTAGATGTTGAACAGCGTTGAGCTGAGGGAAGAGCCCTGGGGTTCGCCGCAGATTATATTGGTGGTTTCGGAGCAGAAGGGGGGAATGCGGACTCTGTGTTCTGCCGGCAAGGAAGGAGGTGGTCCAGTCCAAGGCCTTCTCTTGAATTTCAGTGTCACGGAGGCGTGCTAGTAGTGTGCGGTGGCAGACCGTGTCGAAGGCAGCTGACAGGTCAAGGAGTATAAGGGCCGCTGTTTCTCCGTTGTCTAGCAGGGTCTTTATGTCATCGGTGGCGGGAATGAGGGCAGTTTCGGTGCTGTGGTTGCTGCGGAACCTGGACTGGGAAGGGTCCAGGATGCTGTTCTCCTCGAGGTAGCGGGTCAGTTGTTTGTTGACGGTCTTCTCAATGATCTTCGCCAGGTGCAGGGAGATGGGCTGGAAATTATTGAGGTCCTTGTAGTCCGCCTTGGGTTTCCCGAGTAAGGCGTTAATCTCGGCATGCTTCCAGCTCTCCGGGAAGGTTGCGGTCTCGAAGGAGATGTTGACGACTTTCTGGAGATGGGGTGCGATGGTGGTGCTGGCTTTGTTGAAGATGTAGTGTGGGCATGGGTCTGACGGAGATACGGAGTGGATGGTGTTCATGGTCTTGATGTCGACGTCGGTGATGTTGGTCCAGGTGAGCAGGCGGTTGGTGCGGATGGTTGTCGTGGGGGCGGCGGTCTCAGAGGTTGTCAGGGAGGGCGTGGCTTGAAGCTGTTGTGGATGTCTGCGATCTTGTGATGGAAGAAGGTGGCCAGCGAGTTGCACAGGTTTTGTGAATGAGGGGCTTCGTTGGTGTTGGAGCTTAGGTTGGAGAGTTCCTTCACGATGTTGAAGAGCTCTTTGATGTTGTTGTGTGCGTTGTTGTCTAGGCAGTTTTTGAATCAAGTCCTGTGGCAGATCTGATGAGGAGATGGTGTCTGCGGGTGGCGCTCTTGTGGGCTGCGTAGCTGTCCGATGTTTGTTCACGGAACCAGTTCTTCTCCAGTTTTCGGCAGGTTCGCTTGGAGGCCTGGAGGTCTTCAGTAAACCAGCTGGCTTTCTTGCTGGTGTGACTGTTGGAGGGTCTCTTGAACGGGGCGAGGGTGTTGGCGCAGTCGTCGATCCACTGTCTGAGGTTGAGGACGGCAGTGTCGGGGATCGGCTCTGGGCAAGGGAGGTGGATAGCTGGTCTTCGGTGACTTAGCTCCTACAGCGACGAGGCGTCTGTGGATGCAGCGGTGGTCGGTCCAGAGGAGTTCAGTGGTGTAGTTGGAAGGAGACATGGGGGCTTGCGTAGAAGATGGGGGTCGAGCGTGTGGCCGGCGGAGTGGGTGGGTGTTGTGACGAGTTGTCTGAGTCTGAGGTTGGCTAGGTTGTCGATCAGGCTGGTGGAGTTGGTGTCGTTGTTGTTCTCGAAGTAGAAGTTCAGGTCACTGAGGAGGATGTAGTCCGTGGAGGCGAGGGCGTGTGTGCCGCCGAAGTCAACAATAGAGTCGTTTTACTTTGGTCGGGGTCCTGCGGGGTCTGTAGACGAGGGTTCCTCTGAGTGTGGTGTTGGGGTCAGTGTGGATCAGGAAGTGCAGGTGTTAATCGAGACTCAGAGTGTTCCTATGGACGATGGCGATTCCTACTCCCACTCCATTGGTGCGGTCCCTGCGGGTGATTTTGTAGCGCTTCAGGACGGCTATGGCGATGTCGGGTGTAGAGGCAGGGTTCAGCCATGTCTCCATCAGGAAGGTGACGTATGGGGAGGTTGAGTCGAGTAGGTCCCAGAGTTCAACAGCGTGTTTGCGGGCGGAGCCGGTGTTGAGGAGGATGCATCTGAGGTAGTTGGGTTCTTTCCTTTCAGGGTTTGGCATGCGGATGCTGGTGAAGCTGCAGTTCCGGCAGGTGAAAGGTCCGTGGGTGTACTTCGCGGTGGCCAGGATGAAGTTGTGTGGTTGTCTGGTGTTGAGTGCGTGAAGGGTGCTGGCATCGTAGTGGTGACAGGAGTCGTGGCGGTAATCCGGCAAGGGGATCTGGAGCTGAGCGGGGTCCAGGCGCAGACTGGCTTGCCTTAGGCGCGCCAGCGGCGTGCCCGCTGCGCGGCTTCCACATAAGGGGAGTTGGGAGGGAGGAGCAGCTGGGAGCGGGCGGCAAATGGGAGAGCAGGGGGGCGGGGCTGCAGGGACGCAGCAGCGGGAAGAGCGGAAAAAGAACAAGTGACAGACGGCGGGGAAACAGAAGGCAAGTGGGGCAAAAAGACTAGCAGGAGGGGGAAAATAAATTAGGCACACAACAACAGGAAAAATACAATCAAGCAGTCAAAGGTAGTGCATCAAAATAAACAGCAAAATAAACACCAGTACACCAAGGCAGTGCAGCGGCGTGGCGAGCGATCTGCCTGTGAGCAGGGTCAGAAGTCGCTCCTTTCACCACTGCGCGGCCTCCATATAAGGGAAGTTGGGAGGTAGGAGCAGCTGGGAGCGGGGCGGCAAATGGGAGAGGAGGGGGGGCGGGGCCGCAGGGACGTAGCTACAGGAAAGGAACGTGTGACAGACGGCGGGGGGAACAGAAGGCAAGTGGGGCACAAAGACTAGCAGGAGGGGAAAAGTAAATTAGGCAGGCAACAACACGAGAAACACAGTCAAGTAGTCAAATGTAGTGCAGCAAAATAAACACCAGTACACAGAGGCAGTGCAGCGGCGTGGGGAGCGACCTGCCAGCTCAGAGCAGTCAAAAGACCCTGGCAAATAAATCCATCCACAGCCCACCTGGATCAGTCAGGAGGGTATGCAGAAACTACAAAAAGAACAATGAATGAAAAAGCCTCCTTCTTCCGCAACACTCTAGATAAGGCATAGAACCACCTAAAAGAGCTCTTCAACATCATCGATCAACAAACCACCAAGCCTGTCATTAAAAAACCTTCAGATATCCAAAAAACAATGTGAAAAATGTGCAACCTTCTTCAATTACAAAATCCCGAAGATCGAGCTCTCCCTCAATTACAACTAAGCCTCCAACGGGGACACCACCACCAGAAATGAAGATAACAACCCTGGCTCCCTTAATCCACACCATTTTCAACAATGATCACCCCTCAGGACAACATTGAGAGCATCCAAACTAGAGAAGCTAAAAGAGTTACAACCAACTCACGGAGGAAGACATATGCTCTTTGTTGGCTACATCAAAACCCTCTTCCCACTTTGAGGACTCCCTCCCAGACTCCCTGGCAAAAAAACTCAACCACGGCGTAACACCCTTCTGGACTAAGAAAATAAACAGCTCCCTGAAACTGGAGTTATGCCAGACTGTCTAAAATTCGCTCAAGTCACGCCACAAATCAAACAAGCATTTGCAATGCAATAGGTCTCACATTAGGAAAGTTTGAGCTATTGGTATTGTAAATGAAACCTTTTTTTAATGTGTTGGCTTTGAAAATATATAAATTAATAACATCGTTATTCACAAAGCCAATAGGTTACACTTTCATAATGCGAGTCCTATTGGCTATGGCAATGCTTGTTGGTAGCAAGCAAGGGCAGTGATGATGTGTCCCCGAGTGATGTGTCCCCGAGTGATGTGGTGGTGCTCCCGAGTGATGGAGGGTGGAGTTGGAAGTTGGAGGGTGGAGTTGGGAGTTGGAGGGTGGAGTTGGGAGTTGGAGGGTGGAGTTGGGAGTTGGAGGGTGGAGTTGGGAGTTGGGAGTTGGAGGGTGGAGTTGGGAGTTGGAGGGTGGGGCTGGAGGGTGGGGCTGGAGGGTGGGGCTGGAGGGTGGGGCTGGAGGGTGGGGCTGGAGGGTAGAGCTAGAGGGTAGAGTTGGAGGGTGGAGTTGGAGGGTGGAGTTGGAGGGTGGAGTTGGAGGGTGGAGTTGGAGGGAGAGCAAGGAGTAACAGAAAGAGCGTGGGTGCGAGAGCGAGAAAGACGTAGAGAGAGGGGTAGGAGGAGTAAAAAAATAACACACGAGTGGTGCGCACGTAGAAAGGGAAAGAAATTGAGTTAAAAACACCTGGCGGCTGCTTATATTTTTCAATATTCAGCATTGAAAGGGAACGTAGGTTAGCAAGATGGATGTTACAGGCAGAGTGAGGGAGAGCGCGAGAATGAGAGAACTACAGGGGAGGAATGGAGATAAAGAGAGCAAGGATTAACAGAAAGAGCTTGGGTGTGAGAGCGAGCGTGAGAAAGAGACGTGAGGAGAGGAGCTTTTAGTGAGGGTCAAAAGGCCCACTGGTGAGCTTCAGCGAATCCATGGCGACTGTAGGGCTAAAAGAACAAGATAGTGGGGAGTGCATTCCTTTCAAGTCTGATGATGGGGGGGGCGGGGGAGCGGCAGCCTTTTAAGTCTGATGGGGGGGGGGGGGGGAGCAAATGGTGAGGCACATGCACTGGCCATAATCCGCATTTGAAAGCCCTCTGGCATAAAAGGAAGGGCGGGAGGGAACGAGCATATGGGGTGTGAGCGATAACGAAAGTAAGAGGGGGAGCAGGAAGCGAGGCCGAGCGCGTGCTGGCGAAAGCAGTCCAGATGCCAGCTTCATGCTTTAATGCCCCACATGCACGGGCCATAATCCGCATTCCAAAGCCCTCTTGTTAGGCTTTCCTGGAGCCCCTACATAATTTCTTGCAGAAGCAATGTGCAAGCGCATTGGCTACAGCGAGACCTAAAAAACGGGAAAAGGAGGGGGAGGAGCTTCGCGGGCGACCAAGATGGCCGCGTAAGCTCGGAGCTCCGTGGACCGTCCGATCCACCGCAATTATCCTGCTTAACATCCTGGTCCACGTTGGTGGCATTGTATGGCTGGCGGTCTGCTGAGGCGGGGGCTGCAATCGGATTCCGAATCGGGGGCTCCTGAGTGAAGTTACACCGAGCTGAACTCCGCTCCGTGACGGTGCCATTGTCCTTCCGGACTTCGTCACTTCGCCACTTCGCTCGACCGCACGGAAGGGGCCCTGTCTGCCAACTCCTGGGTGCAGACGGTGCGGTCTGGCCTTTCCCTGGTCGGCCTGAGTGGGATTTTTTCCCGATCTGCTTGACTCCTGGCTGTGGACCCTGACCTGAGACCTCCGGTCCTTTGTTCTCGGGGACCCAACATGGCGGGCAGAGGCGACTCGGATAGGACGTCTACTAAGGGTAATCGTGGCAAACCACAGACGCAAAACAACCGCATGGAGCGGTATGTTAACCTCAAATCGCCACCTACGTCGGGTGCGGTTTCCAAGGGGACCCCAGCTACTGCCCTGCCGGACGGTTCGGAACCTACTCTGGTGGATATTATGGGTGCCATCACCAGCTTCCGTGCTGACGCACAACATCAGCACGAGACCATGTCTCACAAGGTGGATTCCATGGCCATTGATATTGCTCTGATCAGGACGGACTTGGGCAAGACGAATGACCGTGTGCGAGCTCTGGATATTAAGACCACGAGTCTGACCTCGGATGTCTCTGAACTGCAAACGGAGGTCCGGAACCTACGATCGGCTGCCGATCAGTTCTCGAAACGGCTGGAGGATTTTGAGGGGCGAGCCAGGCGGCAGAACGTCCGCATAGTGGGGGTCCCGGAAGGGGCCGAGGATCGAGCGGCGGACCTCTTTGTGGAAGACCTGGTCAAGGCCCATTTGGCGCCCTCTGGACTGAGCAACTTCTTTTCGGTGGAACGGGCCCACCGTGTGCCGGGTGGTCCACCTAAAACGGGGGCGACGCCACGACCCATTGTGGCGCGCCTTCTTAATTTCAGAGATCGAGATGCGATCCTCCAGGCGTCCAGATCGCATGGGCCACTGCACTACCAGAACGCGGAGGTGCATTTTTACCCTGATTTCACCAGACAGGTGCAACGCCAAAGGCTGAGCTACGCAGGAGTCAAGAGACGCCTCAGAGACATGGGTCTCAAATACTCGATGCAATTTCCAGCAAAGCTCCGAGTGGAATACAAGGGCCGAGCATACTTTTTTGACTACCCGGACAATGTGAGCGAGTGGCTGGACACTGTAACACCGGAACGGGAAGAGCGGGAGGCAGATGTCGGAGGAGCCTCGGGCGGAGCAGATCAGCAGGAATGAACTGGGAGCCGGGGCTGCCCTTGCCTCGAATGACCGTCGGACTACTGTTTTGATGTGATTATTCTCTCCTTTATTCATATGGTGGGTGGCGGGACGGTTCCACGGAGATTCCTTCCTCCTCTGGGTCTTTGGTAGAATAGTTAAGTGGGGCGACAGGCACACTGCAGGTTGGGAGGGCTTTTTAGTCTAACGCAGGGGTGCAGGGTGGGGGGTTGGTTGGGCACAGTTCTGGTTTGTTGTGTGTTTCTTTTCTCTTCTTTTTTGTGGCATACGGACATTGGTGATCCTGGACCTTTATTGATGCGGGTGTCTTGGGGAGATGGGTGGGGTGGGCGGCGGAGGGATGAGGGGTAGGGTGCTGAAGATTCTTAGTTGGAACGTTAACGGGTTGGGGGATCGTATCAAGAGAGGGGTAGTTATTCAACTGATTAAACGGCATATGCCGGATGTGGTATTTCTGCAGGAGACGCACTTGGTGGGCAATGCATGTAAGGCCCTGAATCGTAGGGGTTACAAAATGGTGGCTCACTCGGGGTTCTCTTCCGGCTCCAGGGGGGCGGGGATTCTTGTCCGCTCATCCCTTCCCTTAGAGATAGGGACCACCCTGCTAGACGACAGGGGGAGGTACGCCGCTGTGTCCGGGAGATGGGAAGGGCGTTCCCTCACGTTGTTGTCTGTGTACGTCCCCCCAGGGCTGCAGTCCAGCACTTTTAGGGACCTTGGTGGTGCCATTTTGTCTATGCCGGTTGGTCGTTTGATAGTGGGGGGCGATTTTAATTCGGTTTGCTCTGGCCACCTTGATCGCCAGCCGCCTCGCGACCTGCGTGGACCGCAGATGTGGCTGCCGTCCTTTCTAGACTCTACTGGGCTGGTGGATACGTGGCGGCTTTTGCACCCCACGCTTCGCCAATTCTCTTTCTTGTCGGGTGCGCACGGGAGTCTCTCGCGGATTGACTATGTTCTTACGCTGGCCTCAGACGCACTAGCTGTGTCGGAGGCCCGCTTCCTGGCCCGGGGCATTTCTGATCATTCCCCGTTATGGGTCTCATTTGACTTTGGCGTGACTCTGTCGGACCGCCCCGCGGCGGTCAATCCTTGGTATTTTCGCGATTTTAAGACCCGAACCCTTTTGGCCAAGTCTATCGACCTTTACTTTGCCGAAAATGTGGACTCGGTGGAGTCGGCCGTCACATTGTGGGAGGCGTTTAAGACGGTGCTCCGTGGGGAAGCCCAGGCACTCATTGCGGCCACCCGCCGTGAGAGGGACTCGGCTCTGCTGGCTATCGAACAGGAGGTGTTACACCTCGAGACCCAGCTGCGCTCTGACCCGGACCCCTTGGCCCTCCACAATCTCTCGTTGAAACAGGCGGAGTACCAAGCTCTGGCCTCTGATGCCGCTCTTGTCCTAGCCAAGGAACAGCAAGGCCGCATCTATGATGTGGGTGATAAAGCCGGGAAATTGTTGGCATGGCTCGATAAGAGGGAGATGGCCAGCCGAGTTGTTCCGGAGCTCCTTAGTGGGGACGGTACGATACTGACTGACCCCAGCGCCATTGTAGACTCCTTCGCGGACTATTTCCGCGGAGTCTATGAGTCTGCCTCGGAGTTCTCGGAGGAGGAAACGTCGACCTTCCTTGCTGGCATCGACCTCCCCAGTCTCTCCGAGGAGGAAAGAGATGACCTGGACAGGGACATTACCGCGGACGAGATTGACCTTGCTATCCGCTCCCTTAATTCGGGCAAGGCTTCTGGGCCCAATGGACTTCCAGTAGAGCTGTACAAAATTCGGTCGGATGCGGTTTCGCCGCATCTCCGCAAGATGTTTCTCGCATCCTTTGAAAAGGGCTCCCTTCCCCTGGACCAACGACTGGCTACCATCGTGGTCATCCATAAGGAAGGTAAACCACGGGACGTATGTCGCTCCTACCGCCCTATTTCCCTCCTTAATGTGGAACCCAAGGTCCTCGCCAAACTGCTGGCTAACCGGTTAATTGGCGTTATTAGCGACCTCGTGCACCCCGATCAATCTGGATTTATTCCCCACCGCAACACCGCCCTGAATTTGCGCCGCCTTCATGGGGTTATGGCCCGGGCCCACACTCTCAAAGATCCAGCGGTGTTGGCGTCCCTGGACGCCACCATGGCCTTCGATTCGCTAGAATGGCCTTACTTATGGGCGGTTCTGGATAAATTCGGATTTGGACCAGTCTTCATCGGTTGGGTGAAACTCCTTTATGCGGACCCGATGGCCAATGTCACGGTCAATGGTCGCCTGTCGGCGCCTTTCCCTTTGCGCCGTGGCACAAGGCAGGGGTGTCCCTTGTCCCCCCTGTTGTTTGCTCTGGCTCTTGAACCCCTTGCGGCACAGCTGCGTTCCCATCCCGACCTGAGAGGTATTGAATGGGCCCCCGGATTTGAGGACAGGGTCTCCCTATATGCTGACGACATCCTGTTATATCTGTCTTCACCGGGTAGATCCCTTATTGTGGCTTGCGATGTCATCAAACTGTTTGGGCGATACTCTGGCCTGGTTATCAACTGGGCCAAATCGTCCCTATATGTTCTCAAAGGGGATACCCCGCGCCTCCCCGGGGGCTGCGGCATCCAGATTGCGACGCGCGGCTTTAAATATTTGGGCATATTCATATCCGGCAACGCCAAACTCCGGTATGATAATAATCTGCTCCCTCCTCTTCAGCGGCTGCGACGTGATGTTGAGAGCTGGTGCCACCTGCCACTCTCTCTCCTGGGCCGTGCTGCCCTTTTTAAGATGATGGCACTTCCCAGGTTTCTCTATGCACTGCAGAATGCGCAGGACCCTGTCCCGGCCCGATACTTCCGCGACATTGAAGGCCTTCTTCGTAACCTCCTTTGGGAGGGCCGCCCTCGTGTGGCCCTCCACAAACTCACGCTCCCATGGTATGATGGGGGCATAGCCCTCCCGGATGTGCGCCGGTACTATTGGTCGTCGCAGCTCGCTGCCCTTAACCATGGTTTTTACGGCCCAGTGGAGAATCCTGGATATGCCATGGACAGATGGCTGATGGGCGGTGGGAACTATTACCGTGCCCTGTATTCCAGGTCTTTTGACCGTAAACTGACTGGCCCCACCCGCACGGCGGTTCGCATTTGGAAAACGGTTACCAGGGCGCAGGGATGGCAGGGCAGGCTTACGAAATTCACTCCCCTCTTTGACTCCGACATCCTGGGTAGGCTGTGGCACACCAAAGGTTTTGACAAGTGGGACATCATTGGCATCAGCAGGGTTGAGGACATGGTTTCCAGGGGTTTGATCAAGACCTTCTCCCAATTACAGACTGAGTACCAACTGGGCGCGACGGAGTTCTTCCGCTACGCACAGTTGAGACATGCGCTACTCTCGGCCTCCCCGCCGGATGGAGTCATTCCGGAAAGTTCCCCGCTGGAGGATAGGATCCTAGATGGGCATGTGCCAGACAGCGCGATCTCCCTCGCATACAAGAAGCTGATCAATGTGCGTACAGACCTCCTTCTTGGCTTGAAGGATCAGTGGGTGGCGGATGGCCTTGAACTGGACGATGAGGACTGGCAGAGTGCGGTTTCCTCTCCTAAGGAGGTTGCCATTTCTTCCCGTCTTCGCCTCGTGCAGTTTAAGATCCTCCACCGGGTGTATATGACTGGGCCCCGATTGATGCGCATGGGCTTCTCCCCAGATGGTCTTTGCCGCAGAGGGTGTGGGGCCCAGGCCACCTTCCTTCATATCCTCTGGGACTGCCCGGTGATCGCCTCCTATTGGAGGAGGATCCACCGCGTGATGTCGGAGGTTACTGGCGTGGCTTCCCGTGCGGAGGCCCGTCGGTGCCTCCTGAATGTTTGGGAACCGTCAGATCATAATGTCGCGCAGACTAGGTGGGTTACCCTGGGGAACATGGTGGCGAAGAGGGACATAGCACAGCGGTGGGGCGCTACCACGGCCCCCCTGCTGGTGCAGTGGAAGGCCAATATGGATTGGTGTATGTTCAGGGAAAAGACGGTCTATGTAGCCAGGGGGAGGCCAAGGAATTGGATGAAGGTCTGGGGGGCGTGGAATGAATACAGGGGGGATGTGTGCCAACCACCTGAACCGATTGATCCACAAGAGGCAGCATTGCCCTGACCTGTGACGCCAACTGAGCTTTGAGTTATTTCTTTCTCCTGAAACCCTCCCCCTTCTCCCTCTTTCCCATCCTGCGACTTTCCTTTTCTGATAAGTTGTACTGCCTTACTCCCTACCCGTCCCCGGACACCCAGCGTCACACACTTTTTGTTTACTGCCACTTTCGCGCCCACGGGCGCCAGTTGTTATCTCTTTCTTATAAAAATTAACCTTTGATGATTATGTTCTGGTGTTGCACACTATTGACCTCCTTCGTATTTTGGCTGCCCTGCCTCCGGGATGTTGGGCTGAATAGCTGTGTGCTGTGATCTTGAATAAAGGTTTTCAAAAATTTAAAAAAAAAAAAAAAAAACGGGAAAAGGCCCAAACAACCTCAATAACTTCCGACAAGTTTTCTATTTACCCTTCCTAGACAACACTCTAGAGATGCGGTCTCGCAAAACTAGACCAACAAATCCAAAATAACAATCTCGAAGACCTCCAGCAATCAGGATTCACAAAAGGATGCACCCCCGAAACAGCCATCCTGAACATAGTAGATGACTTACACAAGTTCCTGGATACCGACCTATGCTGCCTACACATTCTCCTAGACCTATCAGGGGACAGTCGACCACAAGCTCCTCGTGGATTCCCTCCCAAAAAGAATTGGTGCGAATGGGATGGTCCTATGCTGGTCTGCATCCTTTCTACATAGAACACAGTCCTGGGCACACGTAGTGGAGATATAACAATGGTAGAAATGTCTCGTAGTGTACCAATTTCTGTGGTTGGCACCAGTGTATTTTTCAAAAGTATTTGCTAATGCAACAAAGAAACAACCAGCCGACACGTGTTTCGTCACATGAGGAAACTATCCTGAGACTTCTTCAGGGCTGCAAGGCGGCGTGGAAATCGAGAAGGAACCAGTGTCTTCTTGTCTTCTCCACAACACTCGAGTGGTTCGGCGCACCCGCCTTTTTACCTACTCCAGACACTGGATGATCCAAATACTGTTCCTCAAGGCGTCTTACACTTCCTCGCAGTACGGCTCACCCACCTATTTGCCTTCTCCAGAAACTGGACGTACTAGTTATACTTAGCCCTAAGGCATCTTACACTTCCTCGTGCACTCCACCCCCGTTTCTACACGTCACAGCAAGACGTGTCTTAACCTCCAAGAGCTCCGCTCGTAATCCTAGGCTTTCCAGCCCCATCCACAGGTGCCTACTAATTCAGGCCAACCTCACAGCAGGAACTCCTACGTGGACCGTTGGTCCGTTCAGACCCACAGGTCGGGTTGGACTTATCACCGGCCTCGTGACACTTCTAGTCAAACCACAACCCACACAGCCCTTAAGTAGTCATGGGATAGTTCCCTCATGTGACGAAACACGTGTCGGCTGGTTGTTTCTGTGTTGTTGCATTATTAAATATTTTTTAGCAATACACTGGTGTCAACCACAGAAATTGGTACAATACGAGACATTTCTACCTTCTATATATCCCCACTACGTATTTCCAGGACTGTGTTCTCATTACTGAGTGGGTTTTCCAACTCACACATTTACAGGGGTTACAGGGTATTTCCCCGACCTGCCAACACTGTGCTTACTCTTAAAATAGGAAACATAATGCGTACTGGCCTGAGCGCCAAGCTTCCTGTTTTTACTAAAAACCCTACATCGAGACAGTCCTTTCTACATAACCATGCTCCAAAAATAAAAATAGGCTCTGTCCTTTTGCCAACACTACTCAGTATCTACATGGAACCTCACAATAAACTCCATTGACTCAATCAACTGCTCTCTAACACTAGACGACTCTGTCAAGTCTTTAGGGATCACTCTGTCCCCCAAACGGACCATGAACAATGAAACTTCGGGACAAAATCAAACCCTACCTACCGCTGGAGGATCTCAAACCTTTCACACAAGCGCTGGTGCTGGATTACGGGAATGCCACCCTCACATGCTCTGCCAAATCCCACCTTGCTCCCATCAGAACCGCTGACAGCAGCCAGAATGGACACAGGAATCAAAAAATTCGACATCTTTCAGCCCTCATCAGCAAAGGGCGACATTCTCCGAAACCGGTCCCAGGATGCTTGCTTCCGGTCCAGGGAGGACCGGAGTTGGCCGTTCGGTCTGGAATGTTCGCATGAGGCACAAGGAAAAGGCTGATTTGCATATGGCTGGGTCCAAACTGGGGTGGCGTAGTGGACAAAAGAACAATTGATTTAACCCAGATCTCTTAACTTGGGGAGAGTGTTGGAATCATTCAGCATTCCGTCCATCATTTGTTGGTTACACTTTTTGCCCTGAGTGGGACGGGTATGCCAAGACATGGGTCCCTTGCTCATAGTGCCACTGGACTCAAGCTAGCCTGGCTGATAAAGGGTGACATACCCCGAAACCGGTCCCAGGATGCTTGTTTCCGGTCCAGGGAGAACCTGGCTTGGCAGTTCGGTCTGGACTGTTCCCATGAGGCACAGGGTCAAGATTGTTTTGCATATGACTGGGTGCAAACTGCGGTGGCCTAGTGGGCAAAAGAACAATGGATTTAACCCAGATCTCTTGACTAGGGAAGAATGTTTGAATCACCCAGCATTAAGTCCATCATTTGTTGCAATTACAGACCAAAGAAGACCCCATGTAACAACTAAAGTAAAAGGGCCAGTCCTCATGGGAGGTTACAAATGAAGACATGGTTGTACTAAGGAAGAGGCGGAGCTAGCCATGCCTGGAGATGGCCGCAAGTTGAGCGTGCTCCTCAGGCCGTAAGCCCTATCCTACAATTATCCTGGTCACTTTTCTTCTAAAATCGCCAAACTTCACCAACTTTCTGCCCTGAGAGGAGACGCCGACCTGCAGACCTGTTCCTGGCTAGTGGCGGCTGACCCTCGCCGCGAACGACCGCGGCACGATTCATGCCCCGCTGAGGCCTGAGCGGCGGGGGAGGTGTCATGGCGGCATCGGATACTTGAGCATCGGGACCAGCACCTGGAACCTCCGGGCCTGCTCCTTCTGCGGCGTGGCCAGGGTGAGTCGCGCCTGCACAACCAACCTCTGCCCGGACCGCTGCCCACGGGGCCGACACCTGGGCACAGCGGGGTCCGTACCGCACTGTGGCCTGCGCAGCGTGAGGATACTTTGGCGAGGAGGTCTGCCCGAGTGACAAGGTCGGCGCCCGGAGCCGCCTCGCGCCTACACAACCTGCCTCTGCCCCGGACTGCTGCCTGTGGGGGCTGACGCCCGGAGACCAGCCCTTGAGGTGAGTGATCGGGGCGGGGTCCGTGCCGCGCTGCGTTGCGACCTGCACGGCAGTGGTAGTGCCTCGGCGGTGACTTCTACTCAGGCGCCGAGACCGGTGTCTGAACCACCGGGCCTTCTCCTCCTGCAACGAGCTTGCCTCTGCCCGATCTGCTACCCGCCTGGAGAGACTCTGCTGGGGTGCTCTGACAGTGGGCCTGGTGCCGCTGAGGTGAGCGTGGCTGGGACCTGCGGGCGAATCTGACACTCTGAGCCTGCCTGCGGGGGTGGCGCTGGGCCGATCTGGGCAGCGCTGATTCCCGGCTATTGGAGGTGCCTTGCTGGGCATCCTGCTGTATTCACCCTGTACCTCCTGCGGACGGCGGCCTGTTCCTAGTCGAGAGGTACGTGTGGCCTACCCCTCTTCATCATCCTGTGTGGCGGACGATGGTATAGCCCCGCCACCCCCCTTGCTGGGGCTGCCTTAACTGCTCTGCTTGGTTTGGCTGTGCCTCCGCGAAGGGCGCGACTAGTAGCGGTGTGTGCGCCCCAGCGGGTTGTTGGGACCCAGCCTGCTGTTGCCCTGTTGTGACTGACTTTGCTCCCTTGGTCTGCCTCCAAATTACTGGCGCTGTTTATGCACCCCTTTGGAGACCATTGTGGATGGGCGACCCACGAGAGGCCGGGTAACAAATACTAAGAAGGAGTGGTCAGCCTGGAGGTCTCTGCGTCGTCCCTGTCCGTGGTTTTAGGATTACTCCATCACTTTTGGTCTCAGTGGATGCTCATAGAGGTGCGCTGCCCCTCGACAGGGCCTCAGCGGAGAGCCCACTGGCTTGCCTGGTCTACGGTTTGGCTGAAAGGCACCTACACTGACCTCCCTCTTGAGATCATTTGCGGCTCACAGGTGGTGCTCAATGGACCCTGAGCTGAATACTCTGATTGACTTCTTTGGCCTCACAATGTGGTTCTCGTCATGGGGAAACGGACAGAAACTATCAAAAAAGACCATTGAGCTCTCCTGGGATGACCCACAGAGCAGTCAGTTAAACACTTCGGCATTGTGCACCAAAACACCTGCTGACTTTCACTCTATGTTCACAACAATCCAGTCCACTCTATCCAATAGACGGGAAAATCTATTCCCTGATTTATCGAGTGGACCGCATGTCTGAACGCCTGGATAGGCACACAGAGAGAATCGACATGGGAGAGTGTTGTATATTGGACTCTGAGGATGCCCAACGCCAAATGGAAGCGAAACAGGAGAAAATGGACAAAGCCATGGCAGCCATGCTAGCAAAGTAAGAGGACCTTGAGGCATGCTCACGCCGTAACAACCTAAGCTTTATGGGAGTAGGGGAGTCGACCAACACGGGCAATATGGAGCGCTATGTGGAGTCGTTGCTGATTTCGCTCCTCGGCAGAGACACCTTTTCAGAGGTGTTCATAGTGGAGAGGGCTCATAGGTCAATTGCGCCTCAACCTGCACCGGGAGCGAGACCAAGACCGATAACTGCAAGACTCCTAAATTATCAAGATCGGGAAGTAGCGCCTCGAAAGGCTCGAGAGAGGAGGTGGACATTTCCTTCTATCCAGACTTCACCTCACAAGTGCAAGAGGCACAGAAGACATTTGTGGAGGTAAAAAAGAAACTCTGTGAAAGTAACGTCCCATACGCGATGCTTTATCCAGCAGGGCTGCGGGTGACAGATGACGGCAGGAACAATATCTTCGAAGATCCAAAAGAGATAACTTAGTTCCTCCGCTCGAAAGCTACTCACCCCTCATCGGAAATCACCTAGAGGTGCACAAGAAGACTAGGGGGACACCTCAGATGTTGAGTAACATTGGTCTTCCCTCCCCGATGCAGGCTATATGTAAAAAGGCACTACATGAAGACCCCTGAGACACTGTTACCGAACTCAGATATGTACGGTGTTCAGTAGGCTGAGACTCAAAACCACTATATGGACATGTGATAACTGGCACTTTTTCACAGTACAGGGAACGGTGTTTCAACGTTGGGAATTCTATCCTGATGTAGGGCTTTATGCCTCTTCCTACCTTTTATGGTCAAGTTGACATACAATATATTTGTAACCCCGAAGGATGGGCTGGACGTCCACCCATGGTCTTGGTTGGCCCCGGGATTCGGCTGGCAGCTATCGTCCCCGAGTGTGGATCACATTTATTTACTTTTGAGCATGGGTTTGGGGGTGGGGGCGGGGGGAATATTGTTCTATGTTTCATGGGTATATCTTCGCCTTGTTGGGGGTGGCGATGTGGGGGGGGGGGGGGGTGGAATTGGAAAGTTTAGTAAAACGATCAGTTCAGACAAAACAACTATTGTATATCAAATGATTTGTACATGCACAATTTGCTGCCTAATGGATCCAGTCACTTGCACTGACAACGGCTGTAGGCGATAGAGACACGAGGAAATCAACACTTCTGACATGGAGTGTGCGAGAGCTGAACAATCCTCAGAAGATCAGGAAAGTCCTTGCATATTTAGACAGACATGCGGTGGACGTAGCCTGCCTTCAAGAAACTCACCTTACTCGCAACACGGACTTTAGAATCGGGGGTAGATGGGCCACCTACACCCACCTCCTCATACTCCTCTTACGCCAGGGGGGGTGCTCCACAATGCTCTACTCACATTCAGATGACTACGGTAGATATATCACTGTACAGGGTGACTTTGGTGGTACGATCGTAACTATATTTCCATGGCGCCTTCAGCCAAGTACACTGCAAGATCAGGTCTTTAATTTCAATCTACGACAAGCTATCATTGAATTCTTTGAGCATAATGCACCGTAGAGAGCGCTAAGGTTCTATGGGAGGCATTCAAGGTGACTATCCGCGGATTCTGTATCGGTAAACACGCCGGTATTCTTAAGGATATTCATAGATAGCTCTCTATGGTAGAGGCAGACATTAAACGGTTGGAATCCACTTATGCGTCTACTTTATATCCCAAGGTTCTGGCTGACATAAGAGGCAAAATAGATACATATCATAAATTTGCAGACAGCGAACAGCAGTACATCTCGAAGAAATACTCGGTGCAAGCATATGGGGAGGGTGGTAGACCTGGGAGAGTGCTCTCTAGCAAAATTCGTCCTACGCCCCCAGCATCATAGTTAACTAAGATTGTAGACTTCCAGGCCATGGCATGATACGACACACCCTCGATTTCGCAGTGTTTCCAGGATTACTATGCTAAGCTCTATACAGCAGGCACTACCCCAGAACCCACCGAACTGAATCAGTACTTTGATGATATTGCATTGGTATGGCTATCTGATACCCATGACAAATATTTCAGTCATCATATAACTGAGGATGAGTTCTGCCAAGCCATAAATTCCATTCCTAACAATAAAGCACTGGGCATAGATGGTCTCCCTGCCAAGTTTTATACAATACAAAGATCTGCTATTGCCACATTTGGCGAGCAGGTATGAGTTCATATGAGGATGGTGTGCTCCCCCGTCCATATAAGAGGAGGTACTGATCATCCTCCTTAAACCTGACAAGGACCGGACCCACTGTGAGTCCTATGGCCCCCTTTCACTCATTACCATGGACGCTAAGATTTTAGCCAAAATCATAACCCTTCGACTGCAACCTCTGCTGCAGAAGCTAGTCCTGCTAGACCAGATGGGATTTTTATCCAGTCCCGCTCCAGCACGCAAAACCAAGGTACCATATTCACCATGTTCCACCACATAAACCCAGAACTACCGGCCACTGCGGCCTTAATAGACGCTGCAAAAGCATTTGATTCTGTAGAATGGCCTTATATGTTCTATGTTCTTAGACAAATGGGATTCCCGGAACCCTATCTGAAATGGATAGCACTATTATATATGGCGCCCTGTGCAAGGCTGAGAATTAATGGCATTATATCTGCTTCCTTTAGCATCCATAGAGGAATGAGACGGGGATGCCCTCTGTCACCCTTACTTTTCACATTGGCACTGGAACCATTGGCCTGTAAGATACGCCAGAGACATGCAGAGTCTGCGCTGCAGTTCCAGCTACGCCCTGTTAGCATAGCATTCTATGCAGACATGGTTTTATACACTAGGTACCCGGACGCTAATCTAAACGAGCTCATTCAGGAACGTAATACATTTCCATACTTCTCGGGGCTGTGTATTAACTGGGACAAGTCGGTGCTCATCACACTCACTCCTGTGACGACCAAGCCATCCCTCGAGCTGTATAGGTAAGATTATTAATAAGTATAATAAAGAAATCAATAAAATATAGATTTATGCTTTTAAAAACAGCGTGATCCAGGCAGGGACAGATTTAGACTTTCACACTCACCAGTTTTTATAAAGAGCGTGGCAGCCAGATTTGGTCTGGGAGAAATAAGTCTAAGATTTTAATCAGTCTTTTAATATTCAGGGCTATGCCAGACCACATGCATCCAATTTATCACTTTACATAGAACCAACTCCAAATTCTAGTTATGGTGTGCAGTCTACCATTCTTGGTCTACAAACATGCAAAACTAGACACATGAAATAACAAGCATTTGCAATGCAATAGGTCTCACATTAGGAAAGTTTGAGCTATTGGTATTGTAAATGACACTTTTTATTCATGTGTTGGTTTTGAAAATAGCGAAATTAATAGCTTTGTCATTTACAATGCCAATAGTTATAACTTTTCCAAATGTGACACCTATAGCCTTTGTAATGCAATATGTGTTGTATTTACGTGACTTAGATGTATTGATATTACAAATAACAATTGATTTTGATTTTTTAAAATAATGAATACTTAAATAAAAGTTATTTTAATTCATAATGGCAATATCTTAAACTTTTGTAAATAACTATTGTGAAGATTATGTTCAGTGTATTTTATTGTGACGAAAATCCAAGAACAGAAGTGAAATATAAAAATGTATTTGTGACATTTGTAATAAAGCTCGAAACATTGAGAGAACATATTTGAACCAGTTGTTGAATGGCTGCACAGATTGATGCTGTGGTGGCGCCGAGGGATGCTGTGGTGGCGACGAGGGATGCTGTGGTGGCGACGAGGGATGCTGCGGTGGCGACGAGGGATGCTGCGGTGGCGACGAGTGATGCTGCGGTGGCGACGAGTGATGCTGCGGTGGCGACGAGTGATGCTGCGGTGGCGACGAGTGATGCTGCGGTGGCGACGAGTGATGCTGCGGTGGCGACGAGTGATGCTGCGGTGGCGACGAGTGATGCTGCGGTGGCGACGAGTGATGCTGCGGTGGCGACGAGTGATGCTGCGGTGGCGACGAGTGATGCTGCGGTGGCGACGAGTGATGCTGTGGTGGCGACGAGTGATGCTGTAGTGGCGACGAGTGATGCTGTGGTGACGAGAGATGCTGTGATAGCTACGAGTGATGCTGTGGTAGCTCATAGTGATGCTGTGGTAGCGCATAGTGATGCTGTGGTAGCGCATAGTGATGTTGTGGTGCCCCTGAGTGATGCTGTGGTGGTGCTGAGTGATGCTGTGGTGATGCGATAGACACATACATAAAAATGTTGTCATTTACAATGCCAATAGCTCTAACTTTGGCAAAGGCGAGACCGTTGCATTGTAAATGCTTGTTGCCGTTTCTACTGGTCACAGTTTTCTTCTTTTTATATGTTCCGGATTTCATTCTTCTTTCTAGCCATCTCTCTCACACTCTCAGCATCGTAGCCAGTGTATTGTGGGCCACACTGTAAGGAAGTAAATGGGCCCCACGGCTACTACTTGATTGAAGGGTTCAGTGCGCTGCTTAAGACTCTGAGTCTTGGTGACACTGCACCTGCTGCACTAATTGAAGCTACGCCACTGCACTCTTTCATTCTCTTTGTCTCATCATGTCTCCTTTTAGTCCTCATTTACTGTTGACTTCCCACCCCTGACCTCTGTTATGGTTTTCCTTTTCTTTTTATGAACTTTTTTTTCTGCAGACAAACAAACTCATAAATAATTATAAGTGTCAACACCACTGCCCCTTAAGCTGTGAAAGTGGTGAGTTCACAACGTCACTGATTCACACTATTGCGCAACATCCCAATCTCGTCACACTATGCATCATAAGCACATCTGTCTCACCATTTTAAGTTCATCACACTATGGCCACCTGTGACGTAAGCAAATCTGCCCTAGTGCTCAGATGAGTCAAAAGCCTAGTGACAAGAAGAGGGCGAAAAGAAACGGAAAAGAGGGCGAAAAGAAACGGGAAAGAGGGCGAAATGAAGCGGAAAAGAAACGGGAAAGAGGGGTGAAATTAATTCGCAGCCCCGGAACGCTTAAGTCCTGTAGTCGTCGCCTCTGGGGTGGGCTAAGGTCTGTGAGAAGCGGCATTTGCGAGGAGACAGATCCGAAGCCCACTTGAGCTGCCTTGTAGCGGGTACTGCCGCCGCCTCATCACAAATGCAGGTTCAAGGCCGCCATGAATGCCCGGCTCGCTGAGCCCTCTCCCGTCCCCCAAGGAGGAACTTACGGAGACAATGATCGTATTTGACAGCTGCAATTACATGGCAGGCTGATTATTAGGAACCTGTTAATTGTGAACGCCATCATTGCTGCTGTATTTGGTTTCTCCCGCGGAGGGTCCAGTGTCAGGGGGCGGGTACGGAGCGTGCCCTCGGGCCCAGCTGGCAGGTGGTCCAGTCACGGAGCGCCCCCCGGGAGACAGTGTGCACTGCTCTTTTCACACGAGCGCGCGACGGAGCGTGAAACTGTAAGGCAGGCACCCGCGCACACACCAGTGAACTGGAGCCTGCTGTGCCACCTGTAGCCCATGGCTTCCCTGCGCAGCTCCAGCGATACGGAGAGAAAGGGGGTGGGGCAGCGGCACCGCCGGAGCGAGCACCCTTCCTGGCCTCGTCACAGAGGGCGTCCTCTGCTGTAAGTCCGCCTGAGAACATTCGGTGCCCTCTCTTGACTTCCGACACGGCTGCCAAGTATACCAAATTGTTGGTGGGCCCAGTTCATGCGAACAGTTATGGCGAGGTGATGAGCGTGCCCCGCAGTAAGACTTTACTCACAAGCACCATGGTCCACGGAAAAAACCTCACTAGAATGAACTCGCTTTAACTTAACAACACATAGCAATTTGTGTATTCATATGGTGTAGCGCATGCCAAACCAATGCTGTACGCCTAAGCTTGCCATTCCTGGAACTCAAAAAGCAGGGACAAAGAAAAACAGGGGGGGAATAATTGGTGTAGGTTCATCCTCTACAGTCATGTGAGAAAAAAAACATAGCAATGTGTAACATGCATGCCGTTAAACAGGGCGCTAAGTGCCGGGTCCTGCCGATGCTCAGCACTGGCATGTCTAAAACCAGGATACCGAACTTCCGAGGCGTGGAACGCAGGCGAGAGAGGCGGGCTCTACTTCGATAGGCAGGAGCCTGCGAAGTTCCGGCAGATTCCCCGCCTCTGTAGCAGGGTAGCGGTGACGTAGCTCGTCAGGAGCGCGGCACCTTGGAGGGAGCCCACAAGCAAGCAGGGATTCCAGGAGAAGGAAGCAGGGATTCCAGGAGTGATGCGGTTCTCAGTAGAGAGCAGGAAATGCATAACGGTGCGAGGAAGCAAGAAGAGCCCGGTGAGTGGGGGGGGGGGGATGTAACTGTTTATGTGTGCGTGTGTAGCTGTGCGTGTGTAGCTGTGCATGTGTATGTATATGGGCGGCTGTGTGTCTGTTAGCTGTGCATGTGTGTATATGTGTGTCTGTGTGCGTGTGTCCCGATGCATTGTGCCTGCGTGGGTGTATGTGTGTGTGCGCATGCATGAGTGTGGCTGTGTGTGATTGAGAGAGGCTGGGAATGTGAGACAGGAGATGTGCACGGCGCTGGGCTGGGCGCGCGCGCCCACGAGGAGAAATCTGAGAAATCTCCGCGCGTGCCCATCTCCTGTCTCAGATTCCCAGGAGATGGGCAACAATAGTTGTCGAGCTAGACGCATGCTTCGCATGCGTACTCTAGCTCGACCTAAAAAATTACTCATTAAAAAACACTGGTAAAATGGGTGCCACTAAAAAGCCCTGCCCTTGTTTTGTTGACGTTTGAATACTCTGGATCAAGAAAGATAGACTATCCAACCATTTATGTTGCCAATACTGTGGAGCAATGTAACAGGATGCATGTTTTTTTTTTTTCGCCAGTAGCAATAAACTTTATCCCATAATTTTAAAGTATTCCGTTGTATCACACAAAGAACTTTATTTTTTGTGCTGAAGGTCCTGGAAAAAAAATCTTTCAGTTTATTCCCGTTGATCTGTAAAAAACAGTGATAACAACACTTGTGTTCTCAAAGCCGAAATGTGGTGTATTTGGGTGTTCATAAACGTGTGATAAAGAAACTGCAGGTATTACAAAATGCGGCAGCAAGATTGCTACTCAAAATCCCCAAATTTAACCCCGTAGCTCATTCACTGCTGCATCTCCATTGGCTTCCTGTGAAAAAATAATCTTTTTTAAGGCTATGTGTATAGTATATAAGGCCCTACACCAGACTGGCCCTAAGCACTTTCAGGATCTGTTCTCCAGGTATAGGCTAAGCAGGAATCTCAGATCCAGTTACTCCAGATGTGTCATCTTTCCCAGATCAAATAAAGCAAGATGGGGAGGTAGGGCTTTTTCCATAGGGGCAGGAAAATGTTGGAACTCGTTACCTTTTAAGCTGCGTGGTCAACCTTCTCTGATGCAATTTAGGAAGCAGCTGAAGATGTTGCTATTTACGAAAGCTGTTGATTAGTCTTGCTGTTACAATCTATTGTGTTTCAATTTCAGACCGGTTTCTGATGTTCTGCTTATAGCGCTAAGACACCGAAGGGTAATAGCTCGCTTTTAAAGAAAATCTTTTCATTCATTCATTGTCTAATGAGGTCATTTTTTAGTTATTTCTTAAAGTGAATTGAATTATTTATTTTGTACTGGAATGTATTTTTTTGTTTGAATTATGTTTGTATTGTCCAACTTTTTTATGTATTGTATTGATATAGTATTGCTTGTTTTGGTATAGTCTTAATGCATGCACTTTTTAATTTATTGTACTAACGACTTATTGTTTCTTATACTATTAGTGTAATTTGTGGATACACTAAAAAGAAAAGAAAATAAATATTCTGGATCAATGATTGAATTAAAGGGATGCTTCTAATCTCTCCACACTGTTCAACCGAAGGACTATGAGAGGTACTGGAAGCAGGCTGAGGTTTGTAGAGTGATTTAATAACACCATAAAAGAGACATTCCCTTCATTACTGATGCCCACACAACACATTGTTTTGAGTTGTCTAAAAGTACTTGGTGGAAAACTGGATTGTAATTTCTTTCAATTGAAATCTCGGCCTACTGTAAGAACTACTACATATATCACAAGTGAGTTCCCTATCCCTCACCCCTTTCCCTTAAAAAGCCTAAATCAGGGCACCTGTTCATAATAAACAATGAGACTGATGTCGTAAGGCTAAACAACAGACGGAGAATAACAATTTGTAGTAGTCTTATGTCATAAACTACTTGTTTTCATTCCTCTACTGTAGTGGTCTCTTCCCTACTGCTCAGCCAGGATGAATGCTAAAATGTGTGATGACGTCATAGAATGCTTGGGTGTTTGCTTGTGTGTGGAGTGTCAGTTGGTGGATGCAGGCTGAGCAGCGGGGAGCCTACTCATGGTTGGGCTACGCTTTATCTACTTATCTTCTACTACTCATCTACCTGGAACCAAGCTTGAATAAAGTTACCTTGTTTATACACCGGGTCTATGGATCTTCCATTTGTGACATCTTACTTTAAGACACTGGATTTCAATGATTTTAGCCACATTTGATTTAAATGATATTACCCAATGATGAAGAGTTGACAAAATGTCCCCAAATTTGTGTTCAAAACAATTTCTTACCAAATTAATGATCAGATGGGCATGTTTGATCATTCCTGGAAAACTCGCTAAAAGAGTCCAACAGGAAAACAATATGTAATTTGCAACAGTACTGTCAGGCAGTGGATTTATTATCTATGTATTCTTTCATCCAAGTTAGAAAGGCCAAATCATTTCATAAGTGTGCATGCTCAGTAGGGATGGCTATTTGTCTTCCTTAGTGGTGGGTGGTGTGGCTACTGATGACACTGCCTACTAGGTTTGACGATGATCTGATACCTACGGCCCAGTGCAGAATAAAATTGGGAGAGATAAGTGACTGGTCTACTGATTCCACATACTCTCCCTTCCTTGCTGTATATTGTTTCAAATGGGAAACGGAGTATTTAAGGCATGTACACTATATTACATGTACATCATATTATCAGCCTTTTTCATTTCCCAGTTGCTCACTTTATAAACTTTTCATATTTCTTTATTAAGATCTGGATGTTACTCTGAAATTCACAATTTGGAACTACTTTTAGCCATCTCACCTTTACTAGTATCCAATAATATTCTGTCAAAACTCAGCAAGACGTATAACCAAGTACTTGCTAGTACCAAAAACATTTCTTTAAATATTTTAGTGAAGCTTTTAGTTTTCAGAAACTAAAAAGGAGGGTAAGCCCATAATTTTCAAGGGATAGCGACTTCTGCTATAGTCGGTCATGTTTTCAATATGTGACTCCACACAAAGAGAACAAGAACCACAGTTTTGATGCAGCATATCTAGAGCCATATCTAGAGCTGTCCATTTTAACACAACAATGTCCGAATAGGCTCCATCAAATTCAGAATAGGTTGGATACCCAGCTATCTTCAGTGTTCAATTAAAAACTTCAAAAATCTAATATAGTGTGAGCAACTGTTCCATCCCCCAATGACTAATAGGTCAATATTCAATAACAATAGTCTATAATTACTGCAAGAATACATTAACTAGAAAAATAAGTGTTCAAATGCTTACTTGTTGCTTCTGGTATGCAGTGTTGGCATTAATTTTTGACTCCAAAAGAAGAGAACCTGAAAGGAAAAAAAAACTCTTACATATAAATATCTTTTTAGGGCAATAATACACTTCAGTTGTGGGTAACAGTTCTCAAATACCAATTTTCAAATGCGTCTCAGCTAAATTTATAACACCAGACAATGTTCACTTTTGTCTTGAATAAAACTAAAAGAGACAACTTAAGAACTTCATAAGAACTCAATTTTGTGTTACAATTCTACGCTACCGCTACAATACTACAGACATCTCAGAATCTGTAAACTAGTGGTTCTTATCCTGTGGTCCGGGAACCGCTGGGGGTCAGCAAAGCCTACTCAGGACTGCACAGAAAATTAATTAATAGATTAATAAAGAAGTAAAAAATGTAAATGTTGAATTTGACAACTTTCTGTAATTACTAAGGAGTTTGAATTTTGAAGCCACCATAACCCCAGACAATTTCTGCATCAGGAGATTAGACAGAACCAACAAAAAAGGTGGTGGAATAGCACTTATTCACCGCAACAAATACACAGTCAGAACAGAAACAATCCCCATTAAGAGCTGCAAAGCCTTTACTTTTACAATCTCAATCTCTAATTCTCACTCCTTTAAAAGGCATCTTACTATACCACCCTCCTAGACCACAAGCAGAATTCCTATAATCATTAGACCTCCTGGCAGAACTTTCAGCAGGAGAAGCCAACTTTACCATCTTAGGTGACTTCAACTTCCACCTTGAAGCCCACATCGAGCATGACACCTCAGCCTTACTATCAGAAACCAAATTAATAGGACTCTCCCAACTAGTAGCTATGCCCATTCATTCAGCCGGACACAAAGTTGATGGACTTTTACAAAACAATAAACAAATCTCTCTAAAAAAAACTCCCCTTAGCCTGGACTGACCACCCTGCGGTCCTCTAACATTAACACCGAAATTATTACCCCCAACTACGTTAGTCCCCTTCTCCCCAACCAGATCAAAGCCTGGAGCAGCATCTCCCCATAAGTCCTAAAAGCGCACCTGCTCTTCACTCATCAAAACCTACCGGATGACCCTGATCTGTCAGCAACGCACTACTTACAATGGCTCCACACTGCCTTCGACACCTTGGTACCACTAAAAAATACATCTAAAAACAGAAAGAGTCCTTCTGCCCCCTGGTTCTCGGAGGCACTAAGACTAGAAAAACAAAGATGTAGAAACCTAGAACGACACTGGTGCCGAAATTATGATCTCACTATGAAAACACGGTACAAGGAAGCAATCACCAAATACAAACATCTTCTAATTACAGAAAATAGCAAATACTACCTTAACCAAATTGAAACAGCGCAAGACTCTGTGAAACAGCTGTTCCGGGTCGTCAAACTCTCAGGACCAGAAATCAATCCGCCCATAACCCCCACGCAAACTTTCTGCAATTCTCTAACCACCTCCTTTCAGGAAAGTCACCCATATCTACTCCAATTTTTCAACCAACACCTCGACTAATAACCAACTTATTAGATCCAATGTAGAATCACACTCCACCAACTTCTCAGCTTTTCACTCCAACAATTACCCCCACCCCCCTCCCCACCCCCCCACCTTTGCTGCATTTAGCCAGGTCACTACAGATTACATTGTAAATCTGGCTCCCTCAACGACCCATGACCCCCTATCACAATAAAACGTATGCCGGCTATCATAGGTCCCGAACTGGCCAACATTTTTAATTCAATGTTCATGACAGGAATCTACCCTTCCATCTGGAAAGAAACCATTATCAAACCACTGCTTAAGAAACACAACCTTAACCCCACTGCGACCAAGAATAACAGACCTATTGCTTGCCTCCCTTTCCCCGCAAAGATCTTTGAGAAAGTGATGAATACTCGAGCTAGCCCTCTATATTGACAACAACAACTTCTTAGATGATACCCAATTCAGCTTCAGGAAAGGCCATGGAACAGAAACCACCCTGATCAAGACATCTGACGAAATCAGGATGCCGCTTGACAAGGGAGGTGCCGCGATCCTGGTGCTGCTGGATGTTTCGGCAGCATTTGACACGGTCGATCACTCTACCTTAATGGACCGTGTCTCAGCCACAGGTATCAAAGATAAAGCCAAGGCACTTCTAACATCCTTCTTGTCCAACCGCACTCCACTCGTAAAGCTAGGCAAGTTCAACTCCCCTCTGTTCTCTCTGCCATGCGGGGTCCCTCAAGGATCCTCGCTAAGTCCGACCCTGTTCAATATATAAGTGTCGGACCTGGCCAGGATCATTGAGTCCCACAATCTGCGACTAACTTCTTACGGCGATGACACTCCGATTGTGCTAGAGACCCACAGCAATGGCGGGATAGTCTCGGCTAACTTTCAAGAGGAAATGCTTGCTATCAACTACTTGATGGCAAACAACTGTCTCAAACTAAACTCCGAAAAGACTGAGGTGATGATCTTCGGTAATCTCTCCCCAAGCTGGTCTCTTTCCTGGTGGCCAGTAGAATTAGGTCCACCTCCGTCCCCTGTAATGGAAGTCAGAAACTTAGGAGTCATGTTTGACAACAAACTATCTTTTATTCATCACGTCAACTCCGTCGTCTCCTCATCCTTTTTCAACATCAAGATGATTAAAAAAAACTCCTACCGTTCCTTCCTCCTAACGCAGGTAGGACTCCCATCAGCACACTGATTATATCCAAGCTTGATTATTGCAACAGTCTACTTATTAACGCTCATGAAAGAGTCCTACATAAACTGCAGATGGTGCAAAATGCGGCAGCTAGTATTCTCTCAGGCACCCCTAAGTTCAAACCTATCTCCAAGGTACTCCGACAACTTCACTGGCTGCCTTTTCAGAGCAGACCAAAGTTCAAGGCCCTCTGCATTGCCTACAAGGCAAACCGCAACACAGGACCTGAATTCCTCAAGAGAAGACTTTGTTCCTATAGGCCAACAAGATCCTTACAATCCTCAGCAGCTCATTTGCTGACTGTTCCCAGAACCAAAAAGGTCTCCTGGGGTGACAGAAGATCTACTGTCGCCACCGCCAAACTTTGGAACACACTTCCCCTTCCTATTAAAACCACCCCTACTCTGTTTTCCTTCCGTAAACAATTAAAAACGTGGCTGTTCAATCAATAAACCTTCCCTCCCCTAGCCTTTCCCAACTCAGCTGTCCACAGCGCCGAGACACTCAGGGTATTTGCGCGCTTAACAAATTGCTTAAATAAATAAATTAATAAATAAGATAAAACTTAAGATGGTATCCTTAGATTGATTCTCTGGAGCAGAGCAAGTGCATCAAACAAAATATAGTATGGACGATGAGTGGCCTCATTTGAATTTAGAGAGGCGCCAACCTTCCCATTAAAATTTATATTTTTTATATTTGTTTGTGATTTGAATAAAATGGTTTTGCTGTTCAAATCATTGATAATGCTTAGGCCGTGGTCCCTGGTCTCCAGTAATGAACACAGTGGTGCAGGGCTCGAAAATTCCACTCGACCGCTCGCATAGTCGAGCTAAATTTAACAAGGTTGAGCTGTTTTTAGGTCCTACTCGCCCTTTCTGGCGAGTAGGAAAACAAACCAACTTTTGTCCTCCGTCTGTGAAAACGGAAAAAATGTGACAAGATAAGATTTAAAGGCATTTTTATTGCTCACAAAGTTAATGAGCAATAAAGATGCCTTTACATCTTGTTATCTTGTCACATTTGCTCCGCTTTCAGAGACGGAGGTCAAGTAGGTTGCGGTTAGGTCGAGGACATTTTTTAACGTAGTAGTCCTGCAGGACTAGTACCATTTTTTTGATTTTTCGAGCCCTGTGGTGTTCCCCGGATTCCAATCATAATTCAGCGGGGGTCTCCAGGTTCCAGTAATAACAGAGTGTGGTCCACAAAAGTCACATGGTTAAGAACCAGTGCGCCAAATAATCCCACACACACAAAGCATCCATCAGTCAACACCCTTCTCCTCCATACATCCGTGCATGCACTGGCAGATTAGCAGAGTTAACAACTTCGGGAGGGAAACACTGGTAACATTAAATGCATTTTCAAGGAAAGTCGAATTTGATCAACAGTTTCTGAAATTACTGAAACACAAGGGACCAACTTATTTGAAGACCAGGATTACATGTGGTAAACAATAATACAATGTCAAGACTTCAATTAAAATAAACAAAAAAGCATGTTAAATGAGGAATATTACCACTTCAGAAAAGACCCTAAATAAAATGTAAAATTATCCGAATTATTGGCTGACTTTTTTAATGCTTGTTTAATGGTCCCAAAACAGTCTTAGCCTTCTCAAAAAAAAAACCAAGCTTACTTTTTTAAATTAATGTACAATTGGTTGGAGGATTAAGCATGTATAGCAATAGTCAGGGCATGTGCCAGTGGCTGCCCAAAACTAAGAAAGTCGTTGGATCTAGGAATAAGTACTGGCAAAGCAAGTTGGTCTGGATTCAACGTGACAATGCATGTAAAGGCATGCACCAGTAAACACCGGTTTATAACGGTATGCTTTAGCCAATTAATGATTAAAGCAAGAGAAGCCGTAACTAGAAAGGTCCCCCAAATCACTCTTGCCTGTTAGAAATAGCAGCAGAAGACCAACCTTCCACTCCTCAGCCATTTTGTCCTTAGTCATTAATGCTATTGCTAAAGAATTTTCTAGGACCAACATACATGAATACTTTTTAAACAGTGTTGAGCGCCTCTTCACATCAAAATGAAGGTGGAATCGTAACGGGAGCAGTCAATAGAAAGTCGTTTATTGAATTAGATAAGAGAATAAAGAAGCAACCATAATGGAAAACCACAGCCTCTCGCAACCATCCTGTCAGGCCGTCCTCACTTCTGCTGTCCATCCTATTTACCTCACAAAGCCCAACATTACACAGCCTAGGAGAGGACAGAATGGAACACCACACAGGCCATAGCAGCATTGCTTACTTTATATTTTTTTTCTTATAAGTGTACAGGAAAAAATACCTTTGTAAATAACAAAATGAGCAAACTGTTCTTTAAAAGTGTACAACTTTATTTCATTGTCATCTTTTGTCCCAAGAAGCAGTTTGTCGCGCTGGTAAAGCAGGTTCGGAACTGAGCAGTCTCTTTGGGTAACAAGCATTGGCAAAGCCATTAGATTCCACCTACGTGAGATCTATTGGCTTTGTCATTTTTTTTTTACTTGCTGCATGAGCTGCTGGGAGACCTGGCTTAAAGAAAAAGAAAGTGCTGACGCAGTCAATTTTTTGTCTTTCACAAGAGCACACAGTACAGTACGCCTGCCACTTAACCAATTGCATTAAAGGGAGGTGTATTATATAGTATTAATTGTTAAAGTGCTCTTGTATATAGTATGTATTGTTCTCCTTATCAGAATCTAGTTTAGTATTGGAAGTTAGAACTTTCACATGTTCATTCAATGTTCTACCTTTATTAATCCGTACATGGAATGTTTAAGGCAGATGCTACGCTCTCTTGGAGAGTTAACTTGATGTCCTGTGGGTTGGCAATAAAGAATGAAGACACAACTATAACGCTTCCTGTGTCTGTACTTTAAGATACTACCGAATTCTGGCGACCAATTGGGATCGTGAATGCCAACCCCGGACTCACAGCATTTTGAATACTTATGCGACCGAATGACTACAGAAATCATCATTACAAGTTTGCTTTACTGAACATTTGCGAAGCGAAGATTTGTGAAGTTTGCTTTACTGCTGGAGGTTTGCAAAGTGAGTGTCTACGTGTTTCTTTGCTGCCTACAAGTTGGGTAAAACATTTTTTTTCTTTTCTTATCAAATTCTACTTACTCAATTGCTGTTGCTACAGTGCCTTTGCTTGCATCTTTCAAAACTGCCTCGAACTCCCCGCCATCCTCCAACATCCACAGCTCCGCTCCTCCTTGAGCGTTCCGAAATCTTCTTTCTTCCATTTGCGGACAATTGGCGCACACGTATAGTATTCTGGGATACCTTCGCGGGTCACGCTGCGTGACCTCTACATGCCGCCATTTTGTTTCGTGAGTTTCGGGCATTTCTCGTCACTTAGCAACGTTTCTGCTAACATCACGTCAATTTCCACATACAAGTACTTCATCATTAGCGGATCGTGTTCTCTGCATTTAATCTATTCATAAATTGCATTATCCTGCAACTACGGAATACTGGTTGGTTTAATTTATAATTTTTGCATGTGTCTTTGACAACAAGGAGAGAAGTTCAAAAAGCACCACTTCTTTTCCTAACGTTATTAACAACTTAGAAGTGGGTATTAATTTGAACACTCCCAAAGAGTTACTCACCAATCCTGGTGGGCCTGTGGTCAAATGGACAGATTGGAAGGAGTATTTACTTAATTATATTGCCACATTAGAAGATAAGAGTGGAATTCTTTCGCCTAACAGAAATAAAAGAATTCTCATGCACTGTCTTGGCCCTGAAGGTTTAAGAGTTTACAACCAAAAGCAGAAAGAGCAGGAGATGTTGATATTTTTAAGTCTGCAATTCTAGACTTGGATAATCATTTTTCTCCTATTGTGTGCGTAGCCATTTCCAGACGCACATTTTACAAAAGAAAGCAACAGCTGAATGAATCCATAGAGGATTTACATTTCTGGTTTAAAAGCTCTTGCAATTTCTTGCAAATTTGGAATACTTCATGACGACATGATAAGAGATCAACTAGTTGTTTGTCAAAAAAATAAAAGTATCCAAGACAAGCTTTGGATTGAAGGAGATTCATTCCTTAAAGATATTACTCCTCTTATTTAAAAAGCTGAACTTTCCAAAAGAAGTGCAAAGACCATCTCTGCCAGTACAGAAAAAATGTCTGTCAGTTTAGTTTCATCCAAGTCTAAAGGAAAATCTAACTTTATTGTTTCAGTAGAAAAACGCTCTGTCAACCGCAAGTTATCTGACAAAGTCACAACAAGATCTCACAGAAATGCTTATAGTTTTGCATGTTATAGATGTGGCAGCACTAACCATAATGCTGGTTCAGACAAATGTTATGCTAGATCTACAAAATGTCTTAATTGTGGAATTGTAGGCCATTTGGCAAAAGTTTGTAGAAGAAAAAAAGAAGCAATGTAACCAAGTTGCCTGCCTCACTGAAAATTCAGATTCTTCCGATATGGAGTCGCAGGATTCTGAAGGATCTCATTTTGGGTTCCACCTCCATTTCCAATATGAAAAGCGTTGTTCTTAATATCACTGATACTGATAAAAGCAAACCTTTGTGTATTATCAATTTTGGAGGTATTCATTTACAGGTGGCTGCTGATTCTGGATCCACTTTCACAATCCTTGCTCGTTATGTTTGGGATGACAAGTTTGTGAGTGTTTTAAGTCCACATTTAGAGCCAACGGATAACAATCGTGAAAGCTTTACAGGTGAAAAGATAAATATGTTAGGTTATTGTTTACTTAATTTTCAATTTAAAGGGAGACAAGCATTATGTAAACTTTATATAGCATTTGATGGTCCCTATGTCTTGGGATGGAAGGACCAGAGAAACAGACGAGGCGGTGGCTTATGGACAGAAAAAAACTGACTGTTGGGAGCAAAACAACCAATCAAAGACAGTTGGAGGAGGCTACTGGGGAGATAAGCAACAGAGGGAATAGCAGTGACAGGGTCGGGAAGAATCTATGGACAGGGCAAGCAAAGGGAGGCGAGAGGGGGCAAGCAGCAACAGGAGGGAGGGGGAAAGGGCAAACAGCAATGAATTTGGGCGAGGTGGGGAGTGGGTAGAGACAGCTGGAATGGAAGAAGAAAGGTCCTCAAAGCAAAGCACGTCCTGCCCGTTGGATCCCAGCAGCTCACCGATTGCTGACTGGAATCCTCACCGACTGTGTAGCGTGTGTGCCAAATCAAATAACAAATGAATAGGGATTGCCACCAACCGCCACAGTGTTGTCAGAACCTGTGACTAACTATAAGCCCATTTTGGGACGGTCCTGCCACCCTATAATATTTCTGCCCTTAACCACCACAAACTTTAGTGTCCGTCTCTCTACCCAGACAAGAAAAGTTGGACTTGAAGTAGCCAAGCATATCAATATCCTTCTCCGTAAACACCTTGGGATTAACATCTGTGGGAAACAAGGTGCAATTAGTAGCACAAAATATGTGAAATGTGGTATCTCTCAGAAAGGTGATGGGTGATCCGGAATCAGCATGGACCATAAGAGAGACATTATCAATACGAGCTTCACATGTAGGGCCTTCAACAGGCGTGGATTGATCGGTACACTCTAATGGGAGAACATTGCTTAACGATTCCACACATATCCACACTCCCAATCGTCACAGGTTGTTTAACACCCCATCACACACTTTGAAAGCGACAAAATGTTTTACACAGCAAACATCTCTTGCCAGCTGCGGGACAGCCAGGGAAATTACTGAGGTGATTTTTTGACCCTTACATATAGCAACAGCCAAAAATCTTCTTGCCAATGTTTCTAAATAGCGTTCTTTTTGAGTTAAGAGCACGCACACAGATTCAGAATAATCATAATTAGGGACTGCTACGTTGATACCAGGCCCAGGATGAAGCATTTTGGAGGAAATCAGCGATCTCTCGATGCTCGTGGCTAAGTCAACAACTTCCTGCAAGGTTGGAATCCTGCAACTTAGTCCCTCCTGAACATTCCTCGCATAACAGTTAAACACTAACTGGTGACAAACACAAGTGTCTAGGTTAGGAAAAAATGTGCAAGTTGTAGTTAGCACTTTAATGGCTAACACATACTCCTCCACGTTCCCCTCTGGTTGTTGTTTACACTTGCAGAAACTATGGCATTCAAGCATGAGGTTAGGCTCATCTGAGAATTGTTTTGGCAGCCTTGCAATAGCCTCCAGAAAAACATTCCACCAACAAATATCCAGATGGTGGTGGCACAGGTGTAAACTGTCAAAAACTTGAGCTGCGCAACCAATGCTACCAAATAATGTGGCAAATTTGCACGCAGGACTGTACCCTTTGGCGTCTATTCAACAAGTTGATTTTTATACAACCTAAACCACTGAATCCATTTTAGTAGTAGTTTCCCAGGATGAGCTAGAAAAGGAAGTGGCTGCGTAATATGCTGCGTAACGGGTAAAACAAAACAGCCTTTAAAATAACAAATTTAAAAGAAAACAGTACAAATAAGCAGCCCTAACTGTTCACAGTAACTCAAAAATAGAGGTAAATACCCGGTTCAAATAAATTGAGGTCACAATAATGCCAGAAATATACCTTAATTGTGGACCAGTACTTGACTGAGAACTCCAGATAATCGATAATATGACCAGGAATTAGCATTACATTGAGAATGCTGCATCTCTACGAAGTAGAAATATGAACGAATATGTCCGCCACATAAAAACGCGACGATGTCACAGCATCTGTGGTAAACTCGGATGTGAAAGCCCAATTTAAGATAGCCAATCAGGAGAACAGTAAGAGAGGCTTTAGTGCTGCTTTTGGCCGCCATAAGTGTGGCAGGGTATGCTCAGACGTGAGTCCCTTGCTCACTTTGCCACTGGATTCAAGCAAGCCGGGCTGAAGACGTCTGGAATGCCAGAAACCGGTCCTCGGAAGCTTGTTTCCGGTCCAGGGAAGACATGGCTTGGCAGTTTGGGCTGGACTGTTCCCATGAGGCACAGGGTCAGACTGATTTGCATATAGCCATGTCTGAACTGGGGTGGCAGAGTGGGCTAAAGAACGGTGAATGATTAAACCCAGATCTTTTGACTGGGTGCGAGTGTTTGATTGATTCAGATGCTCCGTCCATCACCACCCCCTTTTGTACTGCTTTTGGCCGCCATAAGTGTGGCAGGGTATGCTCAGACGTGAGTCCCTTGCTCACTTTGCCACTGGATTCAAGCAAGCCGGGCTGAAGACGGCTGGAATGCCAGAAACCGGTCCTCGGAAGCCTGTTTCCGGTCCAGGGAAGACATGGCTTGGCAGTTCGGGCTGGACTGTTCCCATGAGGCACATGGTCAGACTGATTTGCATATAGCCATGTCTGAACTGGGGTGGCAGAGTGGGCTAAAGAACGGTGAATGATTAAACCCAGATCTTTTGACTGGGTGTGAGTATTTGATTTATTTAGATGCTCCGTCCATCACCACCCCCTTTTGTACTGCGTTTGGCAAGTGTGTGAGACAATCCAATAACCCACATCTGGCATACACCCGAGCCACATCCCAAAAATACCTTATTACAAGCCCAAAGGAAGTCTTGTTTAGAGGGCCACAGGGCACAGCCTAAGGCGGCAGTGAAAATCCTCAAAGGCACCCTCCGGCAAAGAGCAGCAGCGTGCTAAATTAGAGCAAAAAAAAACCAAATCCCAAAACGTCAACAATATGGTAATGGAAGAACAAAGGTCCACAAAGCAAAGCCTGTTTGAGCACAGTTTATTTCCAGGTAGCAAAGGCCCACGACACGTCCTGCCAGTATGGATTCCAACTGCTTACTGATCACAGCCTGGAATCTCCACTGACTGTTCCTGCAGCCCGTGTACCAAATTAAATCAACAATGCACACGTATATATGTGTGCACGGAATGCATAATAACATAGAACAATGCATTTACCACAACAGCCTACAAAACGATGCACTCTGATGGAGTGTCACACTCCCCAAAACATTTATAAGTACCTCTGTAGGTAGAGACAGGAAGCAGTACTTAGTTCATGCTTCATGGCAGGAACGTACACAAAGTCTCATGAGGAAGGCGGCACTGTCCAATAAGACCCAAGGAAACAAGAGCGACATGGGAGCCACCCAATGGTAAGTAATGGGCAGGTTTCAAGTCAGTTTTAAGATTGTTTTTCAGTACAAGAGATTTTGCAAGCACTGTGCAGGCGAAACCTAAAATGCAGCTGCACCCAGATGATACTAGGTGGAACAGACACCAGCTGACCCGTTGGCTACAGCAAAGCTAGGTAATCGCCCCATCCAGAAAGCATCAGACACAGAAAACAGGCAGGACGCAGCCTGTTTGAATGCTACGGTGGATGCCTGTCCACTCCACAACACGCTACAACACTCAACACTATTACATTCAACACCACTCCGCTGCATGGCACTCTCCTCTATGCCACAAATGTTTAGCCAAGCTAAACAGCAGCCATGCTGGTTTACAACAAGGCTAAAACACATTGTCAAAGCCACTAGCTCTTGCATAGGCGAGACCTACTGGCTTTGCCACTGCTTGTTATCAGCCATTTAACTTCTGCCCACTTTAAATATATACTTAGCAGACACTCTGCTTTTAATTTGGTTTGTGCACACAGTTTTTGTGCCTCCAAAACATTTTCCTTGACGCCAACACAAGCATTTCTACAGGTGAACTGGTTATGAAATAGCAGAAGTGGGGAGACATTTTTTTAAATTACAGCTCTACACTGCAAGATGTGAACCAGGAGGAACTAACTCCTGCAAGGAAGGAAAATAAACGCTACCACACACTTTATTAGAAGGGGAATCGCAGGAGAATTGTGTCTAGGAACACTTTCCAAAGGCATCAGCTCTGCAATTCTGCAAAGAGATGGGGGGTAACCACCGAAAAATTGGCAGACGTGGAGGCAAACCTCGCTCGGTTTATTGTCTCTAATGCCTACTGGCCACAAAATTGATCTATTTCAGGAAATAATTGTGAAAGAAATTAATCAACTGGCCAAAGAAGATTGACTGGAAGGAAAAGTAATAGGACTATTAAAGAATGGCAGGCAATAAGGGATCTACAAGACGACCAGCAAATTATTATTAAGGCCTCTGATAAAGATGGCAATATAGTGATTCAAGATAGATCTAGGTATACACTAGTAGCAGAAAAACAACTCAAATAGAACAGCATTATACCAAACTAGAAAAGAATCCAACTAATGATGTCTCCATTGAATACCATCATAAATTAGATGGGCAGAGCTGGATTTGATTGACGAGGAAGAATATAGATTTGAAGCCAGACTCTCCATTTACACCAACTATCTACTCTCTTCCTAAGATGCATAAAAATATCAAAACTCCACCGGGGGCTGGGGGGCAATCTTTAACTCTATAAGTTCTATACTGAAAAATACTTCAAGATTTCTTAAAGCTGTTCCCTTTCAATATGCAACAGCGCTCCTTTTGAACTTGAGGGATTCAACTGACTTTTTAAACAAAATCCAGGACATACCCTGGAAGGATAATTACCTAACAGCAACCACAGATGTGGTATCGCTGTACGCATCAATCCAAAATGGATGGCCTAAATGTATGTAGATATTTTCTTTCTTAAAGCCAGATCTGTGAGCTATATGGAACATTCTAATATGCAATTCGAGATGCTTGAATTCCACATAAATCCCATTTTTTTTCTTTTTTTTTTTACCTATTATTCAATCAATCATCATCAATTCATTATTTCATCATGTCATTGATACACAATTTAAAAAAATAAATCCATGTAAATTCAGCTTAAAATTATCACTTTCTGCTGATACATATCCTTATATATTTACAACAGAGTCTAGCTCCTACACTCATTATGGTATACGAAGCACAGCATAAATCTTAGCATCGTTATGAATGTCCGTTCCCGTTAATCCAGCATTAATACAGCTCTATTCCCATCCTTCCAATCTTTCATCCTCTCTAGCGGGATCCTCCTAGCTTTTAGTTAAGGGAACAATACTCATAGCCATTCCAAGCTAGTTACTCTCCAGCCTCTGTTTACATTCTATAACTGGAGCCCAAATAAGCTTCCCTAGCTGCTTTGCTTTGCGTCCTTTTTTTAGGTCTCATAGAGAGACCTAATGCCGCCCATCCACAAAGCTGACTTTTATGATGAGGATTTTCAACAGTTCACGTGAATCCCAATCACGTGACCTGCTCTCAAGCACGAGCCTTCCCCCTGCCAGCAACCTTTCTCCCTTCACAGCCATCTGTTCCTCTCTCCCCGCCCCCGCCGTCACTTATTCACGGCCGCAGGCCGTCCTAATTGCTTTTTTTTTCCAGCCTGGTTACTTCAAAGGGTTTCATTTCGCGGCCGATTTTCGTTTCTAATGCTGCCGCTAATGCTTGTTTTGTATGCTTTACCAGTGTTTTGTTAATTATTTGGGTTCTATAAATAGTGTCATGTCTTAAAACACACAAACATATATATAGTGGAATTCATTGTAGAACGATCACAGCCTCCCGTCCTCTCCCCCCCTGTCCCTCCTCCTTGATGCGGCCACCCCACCCCACCCCACCCGTTCCTTTCCCATCCCACATCAAAGATTTCCTAATTGCAGTGGGGCCATGGGGACAAGCTCCAGTGATTTCCCCTGGTTCCCCAGTAAACACGCACCGGCCCTGCCCTGGTGTTGCCAAGTGTGAAACTCCGACCTCTTCCCTAATACCTCTCTCTGTGTCGAAGGCAAACTTTAACCGAGTGCATCCTTTCCAGGGAGGGTCGAGGTCCGACCCCAGAGGCTCCCAGGTACAGAACACTCGTATCTGGCAGGCTGCCATGCCCTTCATGTCGGTCAACGACCTCCCTGGTAATAATTGAACTGAGGGGCAGGATTAGTTACATTTGCACTACAGC
This sequence comes from Lissotriton vulgaris, assembly GCF_964263255.1. Lineage (NCBI taxonomy): Eukaryota > Metazoa > Chordata > Amphibia > Caudata > Salamandridae > Lissotriton > Lissotriton vulgaris. The sequence goes on along the minus strand of NC_141697.1, from coordinate 330,307,104 downwards.
AGGGCAGTTTTGCAGCGGCGTTTGTTCTAACCAACCAGAGCAAGAATAATATTTGCAATGACTAACTGGAGAGTGAATGACAAAGACTCAGGGCAAACATTATAAATATATAGCAATCTTTGCGATACACCTGGTGAGGCAAAGAAAATACGCAGAGTTCAATAAACCCCATCCACCACTGCTCCTTCTGAAAGGTAACTAACTATTTGTGAAATAAAGCAACCAACAAAACCCGGAGCACACCTCAAACTACCCAGTACAGAGTGAGAGTTTGAAAGCTTACAGGTCAGCCAGATACTCTGAACACATTCTCATCTGGTGAGTCTTGTTCGCTGCCCATCTTACCTGGATCCCAACACATAAAAGAACAAAACCCAGGCTGATATCATTTCAGCAGTAAAACATACGATAACAAAACACAGCACAACACGACACAACCTAGACTAACACAACATAATACAGCCTAGCCTAACACAACATAACACAGCCTAGCCTAACACAACATAATACAGCCTAGTCTAACACGACATAATACAGCCTAGCCTAACACGACATAACACAGCCTAGCCTAACACGACATAACACAGCCTAGCCTAACACGACATAACACAGCCTAGCCTAACACGACATAATACAGCCTAGCCTAACACAACATAACACAGCCTAGCCTAACACAACATGACATAAGAGATATGTTCAGATGGCATTATAAGTAGAGCTGGAAATAAAAGAAAATGTAAATAGTTGTAAGTTTAGAAATCGTGCTTTGATCGCTAATATAGGGAGTGACGAACGGATGCTGGTACTTTCGTACATTTGCTGCTGGAGGACGTTGGCCCTGAGGGCTCTGTTGGTGTGGTGCTGTGTTCAGCGACTGTTAATTCATTACTAACAAATGGTAAACGCTTGGTCATCAGACAGTAAACAAATACTGGAGGGCACGCGTCTTTCCCGTAAGAAGTATGTGTTGGAAGAGGTAGCAGGTTGGTGTTGGGGAGGATGAAAGAGTTTACAGGCTGTCCCTAGACGGTGCCTGCTGCTATGTGTCTTACATTGGGCGCCCTCTGCTCTCTTCTCTGTATTCTAAAAGAGTCCAGAACATCGCAGTGCCCAATGCATAGCTAAACCTTAACTATAAAGCAAACAAAAAGTACCATAGTACCACAGTGGTGGAAAAAAGGATACCATTCTGTTTGAAAATGGTGCATTCAGACAATGTGCATACGCTCCTTCTCTGTGTAACTCCTGCAGAAAGCGCACACACTTATGGTATTTCTTTCACCTACATACTGCTTATTAAACAAAAGTTTGCTGAGATAGCGTTAATATCATTAAGCACACACCTGTTTTAGAAGTTACACGCTGCCCGCGGTTACACGCTACCTGCAGCGAAGTGTCCAGCGATGTGCCCCCTCTTTTGCATTTTCTGTTTTCCAAAGGCGCCCATTGGTCAGGTGTTTGTGGGGCTGTCTTAAACATGGTTTTATGGATAGACAGAATTATGTAATGTGCACAAGCACTTTCTGTCTGTAAGTCCTGGCAAACAGTGCATAGACCTAGCTATTCTCTTTTACCCAATTACTTCCCTATTAAACAAAACATTTAGCATGATGTGCCTAGATGCTGCTTGTTATAATTTGGAAGAGTTGATTAAAGTTGGTTGGTTTGTGATTACCTGTGTAGCCTATTTAACTATAAAAGAAGTAGGGGCTTGCACAGTTCTGACTTGAAAAGATTCCCACTTACCATTTTAAAAGATATATATTTTAGATCTCGCTTACTGACTGATTTAGTTGTCTGTTGGCAGACAGACCTTTTGTATCCAGTATAGATTTAGAGTCATACAGCATGTTGTTCTTGTTTGCTATGAATTAAATAGGACGACTCGGCATGTATTGTTTAGAGGTCTGATTAGTTGTTGCAGCTTTTGCTGACAGTCTGGTGTCGTATTGTGTTGTTACATGACGTCCTTCGTTGTCGATATATCTACCTTTTGTAAAATCTCATTCGGACACATTGAACATCTACCAATTTTTCCATAATTAATTCCTGTTCCCCTAAACGTAAATTAGGCCCTAGGTTGTTTATATTCAGTGAGGCAAGTGAGAAATTTATGTCCGGCTAAGACCTGTATGTTGATGTCGGGCATTGCACATATCAGTCATCTCTTAAATAAAGTCTCTGTATTTTTACCCTTTCTGCACCATCGTTTTGGGATTCCACTAAGTTCGGGGTACTGTTTACTTCACTCCTCCATCGTGTACTTGTGTAAATGGTAAATGTTTCCTGTTTTGACTCAACATTCTCATAGCAACAGTGAGGCCTCTTGCAGGTCCGGCGCGGTGGCTTATTGGGGGCCTGATTACCAAACTCCTGCACTAGTATATGATTAGTTGTTCCATAGTGTTAAAGTGATCTTGATGAATTTGTATCATGAGATAAAATCGGGAGAGTGGGGGGCAAGGGGGGGGGGGGGGGCATTTAGGTGTCCGTAACGCCCACAATAGTTTTGATATCCATTTTTACTGGGCCCGTATGGGTGTTAAAATGAAAGAATCCTCTCCTTACTTTTCAAACCTGTGATAGCTCTAGACTAGTGAGCAACAACACCTGTTCCAGCGAAGGGAATACCTTTGGAATGTGTGTGGTCTACATTTTGTTGGCACCATGGGCCCTGCGGTTACATTAGGCAACAGTGTTATTCTGGTGTTTCTAGGCCACAAATACATGTATTCCGAGGCTATGCATGGTGCTAGGGAGCAGACCTATTTCAAGGCAGTGCAAGCTACCTCACACTGTCCACATGATGTGTTACTTATCATTTTTAATCCTTACTTGATTTCTGGCAATGCTAGGAAGGTCTCAACAGGACAAGACAGCCTAGTTGAATATGACCTTAGCAAGAGTGCTGTTGGAAAAGTTGTGTGTCCAGTTCCGCAGACCTGTACCTCTTGCCTGATCAGATGGGTGAAAAAGTGATGTTGGAGTTCTGACAAGGATCGAGCTATGGATTCTCTCGTGCTCGCCTACATCGCAACATGAACCATCCAACTCCCTCCACCCAGGAATGCGTGTTGGACGCCTACATTCAGTCCGCTTCCCAGGAGCAATCGGTTGAAGCCACCGTGGTCTCATCCTCAGAGGAAGCTTTAACTGATAGGCCAGTTCTACATAGCAGTGCTCTGTACAAACCTTAGCTGGGGACATTGAGGAGATCCCAATGAGTGGGTCCGACTGTGAACCATTGAGCTTTGCTGTCTTAGAGCTTAAAATCATGCTATCATGTAAATGACGTATCACAAGTTGGACATTTTAGAGATTTGTGATATCTTGATATCTTTTAAAAATGTTTTTATTTAGTAACATGTTTTCATTGTCCATATTTTCACTGACCACAAGGGGCGCTGCTGACCCAGCCCTCACAGCGGAGCACCGCTGACCCTATCCTTGCAATCAGTATTGATATAGAGAAACAAAATGTAATTTGTACTGCTATTTCATGCCCTATAGTTGAAATACAAAGGAAATATTTCCTCATAGAAGCACTCAAATCCCACTGTGCCAAAATTAAAAGGAGAACCAATAGGACTACACCCTCGCCCACCCTCACCCCCCCTCACCCACCCTCACTCACCTTCACCCCTCACACACCCTCACCCTCACACAACCTCACTCACTCTCACACCCTCACCCTCACACAACCTCACTCACACCCTCACCCTCACCCACATCACTCACACCCTCACCCTCACCCACATCACTCACCCTCACACCCTCACCCACATCACTCACCCTCACACCCTCACCCACATCACTCACCCTCACACCCTCACCCACATCACTCACCCTCACACCCTCACCCACATCACTCACCCTCACCCACATCACTCACCCTCACACCCTCACCCACATCACTCACCCTCACACCCTCACCCACATCACTCACCCTCAAACCCTCACCAACCCTCACTCACTCACCCTCATTCACTCACCCTCATTCACTCACCCTCATTCACTCACCCTCATTCACTCACCCTCATTCACTCACCCTCACTCACTCACACCCTCACTCACTCACACCCTCACTCACACCCTCACTCACACCCTCACTCACACCCTCACTCACACCCTCACTCACACCCTCACTCACACCCTCACTCACACCCTCACTCACACCCTCACTCACACCCTCACTCACACCCTCACTCACCCTCACACACCTTAACACCCTCACACACCCTCAGCCTCACAACCTCACCCCCTCATCCTCACACACCCTCAAACTCACCCCCTCACACACCCTCATTCACCTTCACCCCTCACACACCCCTGACTCACCTTCACCCCTCACTCACCTTCACCCCTCACTCACCTTCACCCCTCACTCACCTTCACCCCTCACTCACCTTCACCCCTCACTCACCTTCACCCCTCACTCACCTTCACCCTCACACAACCTCACTCACTCTCACACCTTCACCCCTCACTCACCTTCACCCTCACACAACCTCACTCACTCTCACACCTTCACCCCTCACTCACCTTCACCCTCACACAACCTCACTCACTCTCACACCCTCACCCACATCACTCACCCTCACACCCTCACCCACATCACTCACCCACATCACACCCTCAAACCCTCACCAACCCTCACTCACTCACCCTCATTCACTCACCCTCACCCTCATTCACTCACCCTCACTCACCCTCACTCACCTTCACCCACCCTCACTCACCCCCTCACCCACCCTCACCATCACACACCCTCACATCCTCACACCCTCACTCACACCCTCACTCACCTTCACAGCCCCTCACCCTCACACCCTCATCCTCACCCACCCTCACACCAGGCTCACAACCCCCACCCCTCACACCCTCACTCACCATCACACCCCCTCACACACCCTCACTCACCATCACACCCCCTCACACACCCTCACTCACCATCACACACCATCACACCCCCTCACTCACCATCACACACCATCACACCCCCTCACTCACCATCACACACCATCACACCCCCTCACTCACCATCACACACCATCACACCCCCTCACTCACCATCACACACCATCACACCCTCTCACCTCACACCCCCTCACACACCCTCTCACCTCACACCCCCTCACACACACTCTCACCTCACACCCCCTCACACACACTCTCACCCCTCACACACACTCTCACCCCTCACACACACTCTCACCCCTCACACACACTCTCACCCCTCACACACACTCTCACCCCTCACACACACTCTCACCCCTCACACACTCTCACCCCTCACACACTCTCACCCCTCACACACTCTCACCCCTCACACACTCTCACCCCTCACACACTCTCACCCCTCACACACTCTCACCCCTCACACACTCTCACCCCTCACACACTCTCACCCCTCACACACTCTCACCCCTCACACACTCTCACCCCTCACACACTCTCACCCCTCACACACTCTCACCCCTCACACACTCTCACCCCTCACACACTCTCACCCCTCACACACTCTCACCCCTCACACACTCTCACCCCTCACACACCCTCACCCTCACACATCCTCATATCCTCACACCCTCTCACCCTCACATATCCTCACACCCTCTCACCCACCCTCACCCACACCTCACCATCACACACCCTCACCATCACACACCCTCACTCAACCTCACATGCCCTCTCACACCCTTACCCTCACACCCTCACACACCCTTACCCTCACACCCTCACACACCCTTACCCTCACACCCTCGCCCCCCCTCACCCGCACACACCCTCAGCCACCCTCACACACCCTCAGCCACCCTCACACACCCTTAGCCACCCTCACTCACCCTCACCCACCCTCACACCCCTCACCCTCACTCACCCTCACACCCCCTCACACTCACACCCCCTCACACTCACACCCCCTCACCCTCACCCTCACACCCCCTCACCCTCACACCCCCTCACCTTCCCAACCCTCTCACCCTCACACACCATCACACCCTCGCCCTCACCCTCATACCCCCTCACACACCCTCACTCACTCACCCTCATACACCCTCATCAGCATAGCATAACAAAACATAGCATGGCATAACAAAGAAAGCATAGGATACACAACCTCACAACCCTCTCACCCTCACCCTAACACACCCACCCTCACCCACCCACCCTCACTCACCCACCCTCACTCACCCTCACCCACCCTCACTCACCCTCACCCACTCACCCCCACCCACCCTCACTCACCCTCACCAGCATAACAAAACATAGCATAGCATAACAAAACAAAGCATAGGATAGGAAAACATAGCATAGCATAACAAAGCATAGCATAACAAAACACAACAAAACATACCATAGCATAACAAAACATAGCATTACAAAACAAAGCATAGCAAAACAAAACATAGAATAGTATAACAAAGCATAGCATTGCAAAACAAAGCATAGCATAACAAAGCCTAGCATAACAAAGCATAACAAAGCATAGCATAACAAAGCATAGCAAAACAAAACATAGCAAAACACAACAAACCATAGCATACGTAACAAAACATAGAATAGCATAACAAAACACAACAAAGCATAGCATAACAAAACACAACATAGCATAGCATAACAAAACAAAGCTTAGCATAGCATAACAAAGCATAGCATAGCATAACATAAAGCATAGCATAACAAAGCATAGCATAACAAAGCATAGCATAACAAAGCATAGCATAACAAAGCATAGCAAAACAAAGCATAGCATACCAAAACAAAGCATTGCATAACAAAGCATTGCATAACAAAGCATTGCATAACAAAGCATTGCATAACAAAACATCTCATAACAAAGCATAGCCTAGCAAAACACAACAAAACATAGCATAACAAAACACAACAAAACATAGCATGGTTTAACAAAACATAATAGCATAGCAAAACACAGCATAGCATACCAAACACAGCAAAACATAGCATAGCATAACAAATCATAGCAAAACAAAGCATAGCATAAGAAAACACAACAAAACATAGCATAGCATAACAAAGCATAGCATAGCAAAACATAGCTTAGCATAACAAAGCATAGCATAACAAAACATAGCATAGCATAGCATAGCAAAACATAGCATAGCATAACAAAACATAGCATAGCATAACAAAACAGCATAGCATAACAAAACAAAACATAGGATAGCAAAACAAAACATAGCATAGCATACAGCATCACTCAGCACCACCACAGCATCACTCTGTGGCACCACAACATCACTGAGCTCCACCACAGCATCAATCTGTGCAACCATTCAACAACAACTGGTTCAAATATGTTATCTCAATGTTTCAATCTTTATTACAAATGTAAGAAAAAGATGTTAATGTTTGACATATGTTCTTGGATTTTTGTCACAATAAAATACACTGAACATAATCTTCACAAATGTTATTTACAAAAGTTTAAGCCATTGCCATTATAAATTACAAGAACTTATTTAAGTATTAATTATCAAAAAAAATTATAAACTATTGTTATTTGTAATATCAATACATGTAAGTCACTTAAATACAACACATATTGCATTACAAATGCTATAGGTGTCACATTTGCGAAAGTTATAACTATTGGCATGGTAAATGACAAAGCTATTAATTTAGCTATTTTCAAAAACAAAACTTAAATAAAAAATGTGTCATTTACAATACCAATAGCTCAAACTTTCCTAATACGAGACCTATTGCATTGCAAATGCTTGTCTCATATAGTGCCTTCTCTAGCCTATATATAGCTAGGAGCCGTGATAGCCATTGTTGGAACGTTGGGGGATTTGGGTATTTCCATAAAGATGCTATACAGATCATGCTTATAGCCATTGCCAGAAATAAAAATTACTGGTGAGCTACAGGAACTCCATCTCTAATTACTCCCAAAACCATTAATTCATTAGTTAAACTTATCTGGATCCCGAGTGCTCTTGCCATAAACTGTTCTATTGCCTTTTTAAAGGAAGCTAGGATCGAGCATGAGGCAAACATATGAATTGCATCAGCTTCTGTACTTTGGCATCGCGGGACGCTTATACCACTTGTAACCCCCCAACAAGCTATTTTTTCTGGTGTATAATATAGTTCATAGATGGTTTTATAGTGTTGAGCCTGGAGGTTCACCACCTTTAGTACTGTGCTCGCCAGTTTAAGCGAGGTTTCAAGCTCATTCCCAGCTATACTCAATTTAGATCTCCACTTTTCAGAAGTTTTCACCAAATCGTCCTCCTTATACTGGCTCAGTTCCCCATATATCTGTGTAATTGAGCATCCCTCCTGGCTTTGCAATCGCTCCATGACGGCTTCTCTTTCGAATACCTTATTGCCTCCTTGCTTTTTTAGCAAAGCCGACCTAATCTGCAGGTACTTCTAAAAATCTCTACGCTCTAAATCAGGGGTCTCCAAACCGGTCCTGGAGGGGCGGATCCATGCCAGATTTTTAAAATAACTACATGTATCTCAATGGGGATATCCAAAATATCTGGCATGGATCCGGCCCTCCAGGACCAGTTTGGAGACCCCTGCTCTAAATTATATAAGTTTTGTGCTTTATCAAAAGTAATTATGCCTGTAATATCAGTGAAATCCCAAATACTCTTTACACCAAACTCGTCTCATTACATTATCATGAAACAACTCCGGTAATGAGGGGTTCTTAAATGAGGGGGTATAGTGGTTCATTCTTCCGAGTCCCAGTTTTTTCCGGACTGAAGTCCAAACCGTTATTGCTGCCCCAAGTGTCTTAAGCTTAACTTTCTTGTAATAATTTGCCTCACTGAACATTAAAAGCCAATTATTGGCCTCGGTTATTAAAAGTTCATAGATGTCTGGCACGCCCTCTCCTCCCCTCCATTTATCCGAAGTTATGCCTCCTAGTAGCCCCCTCATATATTGGAGGACCGATGCCCAATAGTATGCCCTAAAGTCAGGTACTGCCCAGCCCCCTTTATCCCTAGCGAGGGACATAAATGTAATAGCCTTTCGCGTTCTACCTTGCGCCCAGATAAAACGGTTGGCCACTCCTTCAAGCTCTTTGAACCAGTTATTGCTGAATTTCAGTGGGATGGTCCTGAATAAATACAGAACTTTTGGGAGAAATATAATTTTGATTATGTTGCAGCGACCTACTATCGTTACATGTAAATTGTTCATTCTATCTAGATCTTTTTTAGATTTTTGGATTACAGAAGCCAGATTTTTTTCACTATCTTTGTTAAATCTGATATTATGTTATGTTATGTTATGTTATTTATTTGTTGAAGCGCAAACAGCTGCCCCAGCAACGGAGCGTCCCGGCGCTGACCTAACCAGTACCTGAGGGGACGGGGGAACCAACAGAGGAATTAGATGACAGAGAAGAGATGGGTCTTGAGTACCTTTCGGAAAGTGAGCAGATTGGTTTGGGCACGGATGTGCGGAGGTAGGGAGTTCCATAGCTTAGCTCCTAAGACTTTGAAGGAACGTCCACCCTGTCTACAGAGCTTAGTTCGGGGGACCATCACGAGGTGTTGTCCCAGAGAGCGCAAGTTGCGCTGGGGCGTGTATGGTACCAGGAGTGGGCGCAGGAGTTCAGGGCATTCAGATTTGAGAATTTTAAATGCCATGGTCAAGGTTTTAAATTGGATCCGAGATTCAATTGGCAGCCAGTGCAAATTGCGAATGGTGGTATTCCAAGGTATATAGCTGATTCTGTTACTCTTTGGTCAGTCGGTGTAATTTTATTATTGACCACAATTTGTGTCTTGCCTTGGTTTAATTTATAGCCAGACAATGCCTCATAGATGTCTGCTTCTTGTTCTATTTCCACCAGAGCGGATACGGGTTCTGCAGACATAATTGCTAAATCATCTGCATAGCCTAAGATTTTAGTTTCATACCCGCTAAGTGTTATTGGCAGGATGTTTCTATTTAATTCTATTCTCCTGATAAAGGAGTCGATACAAAAAAAGTAAAAAAAGTAGCGGGGAACAGGGACACCCTTGCCGGGTTCCTTGCTGAATGCTAATTACATCGCTCACCTCGCCCATAGCTCAAAGTCTAATCTTGCGGTTTATGTATAGTGCCTAGAGTGCCCATATACAGCTTCCTCCAACATTTACTTTTTTTTAGTGCAGACCAGAGGAAGCCTCACGTGACCCTATCAAACGCTTTCTTGGCGTCGAGCAGTACAAGGGCCATAGGGTCTCATGAGGCTGCTGTACCATCGAATAAGGCACACACTCTTCTGATATGGTCTGCAGTACCCCTCCCTGGGATGAACCTATGTTGTCTAGGAGAGATTACCTTCCCTATTATCGAGCTCAAACGGTTAGCTAGGGTCTTTGAATATATTTTAGGGTCACTGTTCATGAGGCTAATTGGTCTATATGAGCCTGGGTCTGTTGGGGGCTTGCTTTTTTTCAGAAATACCACCATTGTGGCTTCCCCCTAGGATTGTGGGGGTGTTTCTCCCCTCTGGGTTTGGGTCATTAGTCTACAAATATCTTCTTTTAATTCTGGAAAAAAATTCTTATAAAATTCAAGGGGGATAAGACCGGGCCCTACAGCCTTCCCAACAGGTAGATCGTTAAAAATTGCCCCCTGTATTTCCTCCAGAGAAAAACAAGCCTCCATAGCTGCAGTGTCCTCCATAGAGAACATCTCAATTGAAGCAGACTCAAGATAGTGATCTATTTCCTCTCTACCCATGACCCTGTCCGAGTCATAAGTTTTGGTAGCATTCCTGAAACACCACGTAAATCTCTTTAGGAGTGGTAGCAGCTACCCCCGTGTCTGAGATCAGCTTTGATATATCACATCTAGTTGTTGCCGGTCGGGTTTTGACTGCTAAAATGCGCCCTACTTGTTCGCTATATTCATATTGATCCTGCTTCCAGGCCAAAAAATTTCTGTTAGCTTTAGAGGCAATCAATTCACCTGCCATAGCATTAGCTAAAGCCAGTTTCTGGACTATCTCTTCTATGCTGCGATTGGAACCGATAGCTCTGACCAGTTCTTCCTCTAATGTGGTAATTAGCCTTAACTTAGCCTCCATCTCTGCCTTATTTCGTCTAATAGAATAACTCATGGTTTCACCCCTAATACCGGCCCTTCAGGGCGTCCCAGACTATCCCAACCTGCGCGGTCCCTCTATTTATTTCAAGAAAATCCTTCAGCAAAGGTTCTATGTGTGCCACATATTTATTATCTCTTAGTAAAGCTCGCTCAAATGGCCAGCTGGTTGGTTGAATCTGATTATTTGGGGTTAGAACCTCTAGTACTAGGGGATTATGATCCGATATTACACGTGGCAACCTGCTTATTTTGGAGATGGAGAGAAAAGTAGGAGAAATCAGAAAATAATCTAGTTGTGTTTCTGCTTTATGTGGTGCAGAATAATATGTACTGCCGCCCCGCATGCATTTTTTTGTTCCCACATATCTATAAGCCCATTGTCATTCATAATTTCAATTAGAGCCCTGTGACTTTTCTTCTTTTGTCCTACAAACTTATCAGGGTCACCTTTCCACAAGCCATTTAGTCCGTTAATATTAAAATAAAATCTCCGCACATTATTATTGGAAGAGGCCAGTTGGCCATTTGCATGTTGATTTGATTAAATATCGCCGGATCATCAACTGTTGGGGCATATATCGAGCATAATGTAAAATTCAATCCTGGTGTTTGGCACTCTACCATAGCCCAACAGCCGTAGGAGTCCGTGAGGCATTTTTTAGCTATTATGACCTTAGCCCGAGCGAGTATCGCCACCCCCCGTTTCCTAGTTCCTTGTGTGGTGCATGTTAAAAGTTGAAAACCCAGCTGTTCCAATAAGAATTTACGCGATACCTTAACATCGGTTTCCTGTAAACATATAACATCAGCGCACAAGTTCTTAGATAATCTTTCACGTTCCTACGCTTGTTTGCGTCATTAAGCTCACATACATTAATGGTGACTATCCGCATACCATTTCCTTAATTTCTCTTACTTTTTTCCTGTGTATCCTAATCTGATTTTCTTTGCTAAATGATGATTTTTTTTCCCGCACCCTACCCTCTCTGCAGTCCCACCTTCCCCCCTCCCTCCTCCCCCGCCCCCACCCTCCACCCAGCTAAATGAAGCAAGCAGACTTAAGGTCTCTATGATGGAGTCTGAAAGTCAGCCTCCCTTTGCCACATTTTTGCCTAGATTAAACCTGAATGACGTGCTGAATAAACCTTACCCAACACCTCCACCTCACCCTTATATACTAAATTGCACCCCCCCCTTTCTTTTTCGCCCCCCCCCCCCTTGTATATGCATTTTCTCACGTTCTCACGCAAATATCTACAAAAGAGAAAGTCAAAACATGCCAACAGCCTTTTCACTAAGGAGTGGATTTTGCATTTCCTGGCTTCAGCGTGTCCGTATAGGCCTTAGCTTGAATTTTGTGAGTAAAAACCCTAGGACTGTTTTTATAAACAATCTTCAGCCTTGCTGGGTTCATTAGGTAGGCCTGCGGGCCCATCAGTCGACATGGCTCCACCAGCTCTCTCAACCGCCACCGTCTCTCAACTGTAGTATGGCATTAATCAGGGGTGGTGAAAAATTACTGATTCTTGAAAGAGCGTTTGGCATTCGGGCGAGCTTTAGAATACACCTCTTCTCTGAGTAAAAAATTCCCAAAATATACTAGGATCGCTCTAGGTCTTGATGCTCCCTCTTGAATTCTCGCTGATTATACTTCAGAGTCAGTGGAAAGCGGTGGACCCGTTGGATTTCAGTTTCCCAATCCCATCGGTGCAATTCTGGGAAAGCCTCCTTAATTAGTTTCAGGGCATAGGCCCTGATGTCATCACCGTCTGCCCCTTCTTCAATCCCTAGAATCCTAAGGTTATTTCTCGAGGTCTTCCAACTTCCATTGTACTTCTGTAAATTGCTCATCATAGGTACTGATCTCATTTTTGTCCGCAGAATTTAACACATGAATTGATGTGCTGACAGGATTTTAAAAGCACTGTAATGTATTGGAAACTTACCCCCAATGACAGATCTATATGATGATCTTCGAGACCGCTGAGGAGGTGTTCACGGAAATCCTGATTGTGGCGTTGGCGGAACTGCGTGGCTGCACTCGCGGACACAGAAGGAGAGCCTGCGGAGTTGGCCGAGTCAGCCAGGATAACGGAGCCACGAGTGCTGAGAGCAGGACTCTCCTGTGGATCCCGAAGGCATCACGCTACGAGGTGGCTGGGGCGACTGTGATTGCCAGGATTGTAGGGATGCCGCCGGAAATAACCTGCGGAGGGCGGGGGAAACGCAGACCATTTGGAACAAGGAGCAATGCCCCTGAAAAGCAATGGGATAGCACAGACCAAGGACTCAGGAAAAGCTACCGGGAAGGAGGCTGGAAAAGATGCCGGTCTGACCCCAGGTGAGAGTCTTGATAAACAAAAAAAAACAAAAAAACTGAAGCGGGCAGCTGCAGCACCAACACACGGGGGAGAGGGCCAAAACCAGGGGACATGAACTCTGGGGGTCTTAAGAGCATAATGTTTTTTTTCTCCAGCCACCCAGGCAGATCCCTCGAAAAAAGGCTCATCGGCCCAAGTTAACAAGGCTCCCCATGTTACAGTGAAGAATGGCCAGAAAATTGTACAGGAGGATCCACAAGCGGCCCAACCAGCCCCTATTGGGGGGGCACAGGGAGCCACCAGCCCTGGAACACAGTGGGGGGAAGCCATTGAAGGCAATGAAGGCAACCCGCATCAAGATGGAGGGGGTGAAAGCGCCGATGCCAACCAACCCCATGAATTTTTCCCAGGAATCCCAAGTCTCTCAAGAACTTTGTGGGAGAAAGCGAAGAATCGAATAAAAATACTGGGGTATCAGCTGATCCAAAAGGCGGAGAACAATTGATTACGAGCAAGCTAGTACAAGGAATTACTGCTAGCAGTGGCCCTAAGGACACTCCGGACTTTGGAGATACATTTTATTCAGTTACTGATGGGTCTGAGATTAGCCCCTCAGAAGCTGAAGATAGCGGAAATGCCTTGCTCTCTAGTTCATTCTCTAGCTCGGAGGTTGGCACTGGAACCCCACTGAAGGACACGGTTGTAAGAAGAAAGAAACTGTCAAGGAAACAGAGAAATTCCCACTCACTGGAGAAAACAAGCGGCGAACGTCGATGGCCCAGCAGAGGCAACTCGGACCCGACGCTAAAATGGGACTATTCAGCTGCCAGGAGGGTCTATCCAGAACAGACAGGACAGGTGGTGGATGAGGATGCCCCCTCTCTTCGGACTATACTTGAGTCAATCAAACAGTTTCAGGAAGAGACAGAATTGATGGCAAAAAGAATAGGCTGGCAACGATGAATTTACAAGGGGCTGTAAGGAAAGTAGCTAAAATATGCACAGATACCAATACAAGACTGGCCCAACTGGAAGACCGTACAAGCCTCCTTGAAGATTGTCAGGTGAAAGACTCAACTAAGATCAGTACCTATGATAACCATTTTTTTTATTTTCACTGGTACCCACTACTTGCAAAACCAAGGTAAAGCAATGGGGACTTCTTTCGCCCCAACATATGCAAATTTAATGATGGGTTACTAGGAAGCAGAAGTTATGTGGACAGAGAGAAATCTAACATTGCTGGAATATGTCAAACTGTGGATTTGTTTAATTGATAACTTCATTATTTGGGAAGGCGATAAGGAGAGTCTGGAATTATTTCCTCACTAAAAGATAATGAATACAATTTGAAATTTACACGCACTATCAGTGCTGACAACATTTACTTTTTAGATATTGAAGTTGAAAACAGAGTTTGCAGTAAAATGCATAGCATGGCCACATCTTGTAACAGCATTTTGCATTCCAACAGTATGCACCCTAAAGCTTTGAAACGGAGAGTACCATTTTGAGAACTACTATGTGCTAGGTAAAACTGCTCAGAAACGAAAAACTATGAAGTTCAGGCCAGGGAAATTATAGCACACTTTTAACAAAGAGGTTATCTATGTGATGTCTTACAGAATGCTTTACAAAGAACTTGTGTAAAGACATGGGAGGAATTACTAGTAACCCGAAATAAGACATGGAAAGAGGAAAATTGTGTCTGGTTCATCTTGTACTACAATTTCAAGCACTCTGAATGTAAAACAAATCACAAGGAAGAATTGGAAAATTCTACAAATCAATGAACATCTCAAAGGAGTTCTCACTGACCACCCTCAAATTACCAACAGGAAAGTGGCATCTTTGAGTTATTTATTAATGCAAAGTTGTATGCCATTCTTAAAATCAACAAACACAAATTGGCTTAGCAAATCAAAGTTTGGCTTGTGTAAATGTTCAAAATGTAAAGCCTGTGAACATGGAGTGAATAAATCAATTCATAAATTGTATAACAGAAAATCAAGGAATTCATTACATGTGAAACCGGTTAGGTTATGTGATGCAATGTAACTGCAATAAGTTACGTAGGTAGTACATCCAACATAGTAAAACCTAGGATTCTTCTGCACATACATGCAATATAGCAAAGCATTTCTGGAAGTAGCATAAAAGTAATATCCACAGAAAGGAGCCCCTGACTGCAAACTAGAGGATCTGGACACAAAAAAGAATACATAAAACGAAAAAACCTGCCTCCCACTTGCACAAAGTCAAAATATCAAACCATCAGGATGATTCTTCCATAAATCAATGCATTCTAATTTATAATACCTAGATCAACATTTCACAAATGTTTAGTATATGTGTTATATTATATCGATTCATACAAAAAAACGTTTCCATTAATCTCGTTTCACTCCCTGCTATCCCATATTAAAAACCAAATACATTGGTCATATAAAAACAAACGCCTTTCTACATAGGTATACAATATATAAAAAATATGTTGCTAAGATGACAAGCTGTGGAGAATTATGAAAAGTAAATAATGAAAAGTGAGAAATAGTAACCAAGAGGTTGCTGTTGGACACTGGGTATACATATGTAGAAAAGTATTTCCGGTTTTATAGGGCATCTGAGTGGGGTGAGGGTGCTCTCCTATGTAAAGGAGACTAAGTGGCAAAAAATCTCACACATACACACACACAGAACAGCGGCTCCTCCTCTATGGCAGAGAAGCATCGCCCAACCCACCACCTGCCAGCAGCAGCAAACCTGGAAAAAAATAAAACAATCACAGGTTTGTTTTATTTTTTTGCGTGAATGAGCCTTGGGGGCAGGGCAGACAATGCCAGGCTGAAGGGGGAGGGGTTGGGCAGCACTGCTGTCAGTGTGCATGTCTGTTTGGGCGGAAGTCTCAGGACCTTCAAACTGACATGCGCACCGAGCTGTCTCCAACCTGAGCTGTGTTGCCAAATAAAAAGTTGCTATAAAGGTGTGGGTAAAGAACATCTCGCTCATGATAAAAAGATTTCCCTGAAATTAAACAGGGATGCTCAAATTGTGGCAGAAGCTATCATTGTGCCAAAGTGTGCAGAAAGAAAAAATTCAATGAAGATAAATTACCTATAAGAAGACTCCGAATCAGAGTCCTCCTTTGAAGGCAACAGGAATTCTTTCCCACTAATATTCATGCTGAAGGTTTCACAGGTTAATCCATCCCAAAGGTGGGGTACACACCATTGACAATGGAATTTAAAGAAATAAAAATATCTGTGAAAATATATGTAGCTGCGATAGGTCTATCTGTATTTGGATTTATCGATCAATTAACTCTCTTTATTATGCTTGATGCAAATAGTTCCAAGTAAGTTCTAGTTGTTGGACAACACAATTTCTTTGTTGACAATTTGATAAGTTAGTTTCCTAAATTGTTCTCTGCTAAAGCGGATGAACTTCTAGGTTTCTCTCACAGGATTGTACTTAAAGATAATGCTGTATCCGTTTCACACAAAGTCAGGAATATTCCCATCGCAGTTAAAGAGGTTGTAGCTGAATTAAAAAAATTAGAACAAGTGGATGGCACCCTTGGTAGTAGATAGACGTCAGAATAGAAAAGTCAGGTGTAGCATTGATTTGCGTGACATTAACCATACCATTTTAATTAATTAATTTCCATCACCCAGAATTGGTGAACTATTAGCTATGACCCAGGATGCTAAATGGTTTACAACCTCGGACTCAGTGTCCATGCATCATCAGGCATTACCTTATCCCGAAAGCAAATGGCATTTATAATGCCTTTTGATGGTTATGCTGTTTGGCTTCTGCCTCTATTATAGCATTATGTCAGCACCTTATGAGTAGCATCTTCAGGGGCCTGGAAGGGATAGTTTTCCTCCAGGATGACATTTAAGTCATGAACAGCATAGGAATGAAAATGACTCAAGATTGAGAAACATGCCAAGAGAAGGGGTTACCAATTCTCCTGCTCCTAACAATAAGTATGATGTTCTATCTTTGATAGGGCTGGTGGAATTCTATGCAAAGTGTGTGTTACGTTTTGTAGGCAGTTCTTATGAAATTCACTAACTCCTTAAGAAAGATGTAAACTTTATATGGCAGTTTGCAACGCAATTTAGACATCAAAGCTGAAATGAGAAGGGCCATTTTTGTCCATTCATGTGTAGATTTTCCCCAATGAGAATAGGACACATTCAGGCCACCATTGTGCCCGATAACTGTTCCGGATACTCCACTGGAAACACTCAGCGTAGATAATTTGGGTCCTACATGTGACTCACTCAAATGGTAATGTAAAGTATGTACTAGTATTAGTGTATGTTTATTCAAAATGTCAATAAACTAAAGTACTATCTATGGGTGATGTAGGTGTAGTGGCACAGTTTATAGATGAAGTATTTTTAAGAGAAAGATTTCCTAAGAGAATAATTATTAACAATTGTCCACAATTTTGTTCCAAATTTGTTACGTTTTTCTCGGCAGAAATGGAGTTAAGAAACTTTTTACATCGGTTTACCACCCTGCAGGTAACAACAGGGTGGAAAATGTATTTATTCAATAATGGACAGTGTGCTAATATATGTTAAGAAAAAATTGTTGTGGGAACATGATTACATCAGATGATTTGGGCTAACACTACATCTACTGTTACGGGGATCAGCCCTTTTAAAGATTTTGAAGGGGAGAGAATTGTATACTAAAGACAACTTGTGTTGGATATCTGCTAAGAGGAACAGAGATAGGTCAACCCACTAGTCAGAATTAATATTAAAAAAGCGCAAGATGATAGCAAATATTAGACTCGAAGCATGGGGTGTCTGAAGTTAAAATAAAAGAACGCAACATCCCTGTTAAAATGTGTAAGGACAAAAAGAAATACTCAAATTGTTCACCAATTCTGACAAACTAAGTGATGTGAAAATGTAGCATCTCCACAGATTGTCGAGGTGTGCAGAAGGCTTTTGTGAGTTTGCTAAGGTTTCTGAAAATGTAAAATGCCTGGCGGTAAAGGTGTGTATACCTTTGACACTTCCAAACACTTACTGCATTAGCATTTTACACCCTTACAACCTGAGGAGGCAGAGCAAAGTATAGTCAGGAGCAAGAGTGATGGCATGAGCAATTATGCAAATAAAAGTTTGAAGAGAGTAAAGTGAGATTTGAGTGGAAAAACAGAGGAGGGCAACCTTTTGTTAGTCTAATGGGTATGAAGTTTGGGTATGTTTAAACCATTAAACATAGTTATGGTAAAAGCAATTCTGCTATAATTTCATGATGTAATTGAAATTGTTTAAGATTGAGCTTTTCTTTTCTAAAGCACTATATTTTTGCTTTTTTCAATATGGAAAATAGGAAGTTAGGTTGCGCTGCTATACACAATGTAGTAATGTGTATTCGGAGTTCTAAAAATTGTAGCTTCTCTGGAGATTCGAGAGACAACAGTTACTTACCGGTGGTTGGAGGACTGCAGCTACTACTGACACTGTCGCTAATTAACTAACTTGTTCTTCTAAATAAGTGTGGATCTCCTTTACACTATTCAGACAAAATGTTATTTTGAAAATAGGAGTTTCCTTTTATCGTTAATATTAAAACGTTTCATTTCTTTAGCAAATCTTCTAATGAGCACTGTGTTTGCCCATTTCCTTTTCTTACTCCTGTTTCATTAAATCTGTGTCAATATTTCAAAACTGCCTCTATATTTTCTCATTGTGCAGGGAGGTACAATGAGTCATCTCACACATGAAAGGACAGTGTTGGGAAGGGGTAATGAGGGTGCCTAAATAACAAGGGAAACGGGGAGATGTGAAGGAGTGTACACTTGTTGAAAGTAGAATGAGTAATGAGTTGCCAGCAGACAGAGGCTGGAGGCTTGTAGTGGTAAAATAGTCTTATGTTTTGAAAAACAATTTTTAGATTGCAGGCTGAAGGATGTATGCAAACAGCCGCTGGCTTTAGGTGAGGCATGTATACTCCAAAGGACTGAGAAAGAGGGGATTGACAAAGTCTCAAGCCAATTGCTTAAAAAGGCTTGTCAAAAAAGTCAATGTTGAAGCCACTATGTATGCCGTAAGCAATATGTCTGACTGCTATCATGTCAAAATACAGACCTAAAATCTCTGTTGCTCTGCAACTGTGCTGCAATTTAAGAGTCACAAGAACAACATCTTCTGCTCAAGAGCAAGCATTTGAGTGTTAGGTAGTGTTCAGCTTAATAAAGATGAAGCTTTGATAAAAGATAAATGGGTGATTTATAACAGGAAAGAAAGTACAGCAAACAGTTACTATGTTTTCTGACAGCCTTTGGCCGGGCACAGCGGACACTGGACAAATGACCTAACATTCAGTCAGGTCCTATGTCCAACGCGCCAAAGCCGGTCAATCCTTATTGCGCACAGCATGAGCTGTACAGGCTCTGTGCTCCACCAAGCCTTGGCACAAAACATTGAAAAGGCTAGCCAATATCCACTGCACAAGGCCTTAGATAGCAGCATGCAGTACCTTTTTCTTTCCGTTTTTGTAAAACAGGAAAAATATTTTCCATTTCTTCTAACATTTTTATGTAAAAAATAATCTGAATGAACATCACTATTTTAGCACCTTGTATTGCCATTGTACTAGGTACACCAGCCAGCTCTAGCCTGGGGTCTGGCACCTCTCCACCCCCCACTCACCCCTCCACCCCACCAGAAAGTATGTGTATTTTTTCCCCAAGCATGAACATTTTCGAGGAAACCGAAAAATAGAAATCCTCTTAATTAGCCAATAACTTGTAAAGAAAACAACCTCAAGTGCGAAGGACAGTAATATTGCAATTAAAAATGTCACAGATACACGAAAGCGTAAAGGCGTATAGCTCAAATTACAAACATATTTACACCAAACCAAATACATCATGGATTGATTAACGCTCTGCTTTTATGCCAAGTTTGGCGAGAATCTGTTGAGTGTTTTTAGGTCAAGTCTGGGCAGGTATGGACTTTAAGTTCTGCCTACTCTCCGCCCATATTTTTCATTAGCTTGTGTCATTGTCCTTTGTAAACTGTCTTTTCATTGGTCAATAGGCTTAGTAGTGCCTCCTTAGTACCATCTGGTCTCTTCTTCTACCCGCCCATAAGACAAGCCTTCTTACACGTGCTGTTACTCAGTAGGCTTTAATTACAGCCTCTGTGCACTATTTCGTTTAAATTATTTTCATCCGCCTTCTGTTGCAGGAAGGACACTCTCTCTAATAAAGCTTTTTTTTATGGCACGGCACGCCAACCATTGCGCCTTTGGTTTATTGGCAGTGCGGAAACGCGGCCGCAGGTTGTTTTTTTTAGCTATTTATTCACTTTTTTGTTGTTTACAAGCACCCTATGCCGTGCTTGTGCGTAAATAGAGGCCATACACGACTTTCTTTAGATGAGAAGAGTCTAAATAAAGGTGGGCATCCGCCTTTAAAGTCAAAGAGTGGTATGCTTCAGTTTGCCTTCACAAACCTTATGGTGCATCATGTCACAGAACTCACTTGTTTAAGAGTTACAAACTGATTATATTTTTTGATTTGGAAAAGGAGATTCATCCCATTGTAACTGACCGAAATGAGATGCTCCCCGGCCTGACTTTTGCGAGCACATGGCGCCATTGATGCAAGCTTAAGTCTTTCCTTCAATCTTCTGCCTTAAAGACAGACGTCAAAAAGAGACAGCAACGGTCAGATCTCATCCTAGCCAATCCAATAGGCATGTCTCAACATTTCCAACTTGAAATGCTGCCATTCCTTGCATCAATGACACAACCAACTTGCATGTGCTCTACCTCAAGGCACGTTATCTTATTTCAAGGTGATTGAACATTAGCGGCAAGAGGCTGAGCTTTAGAAACAGTGTGCTTACAAGATACACAGCTATCCCAGAGGACCGATATTAAGTTAGTACATAAATGGAGAGAACATTTTATTTTTAACAGACAGAACCCAGTTAGTGCCAAACACTGACAGAAAATTATCGAACAAGAGTAAACGGAGATCAAGAATCTCTTGACTGACTTCATAAGTAAATATCCCACTCAGGGTCACCAAAAAGCAAGGAATTTTGTTTAATCCTTTTCATTGTCTGTTAAAATAGTTTGTAACCCTCAGCATTGCAAACCCCTGGATTCCACACGACTTGGCGCCAACTCCTTGTAGACTATAACTGCCATCAAGACATCTCAGCAGATTGTAAAATGGTTTATTTAACCCAACACAAAATTGCTCAAGTGGAATCAAAATGGGCATTCGCCTCCTCTCTCAAAAGGATATGATCAGGCTTATTTTTTGGTACAATCACCAATTTAGTCAGTTTCTCCAGAAGTACCAAATGATCAAAAGCCACATTAGATGTTGAATATTCCATCAAGATGAGCAGAATACACTTCTTCATGCATGTCTGGTAGCTCCTGTCTTCATGGTTTGGTCCTCCATCAGGAAATCAGTAGAATTGTTTTCTTTCTAAAAGTTAATACCTTAAGTTCGGCTTGTACTTCAGTTGGTAGCGCGAACTGGAGAAAAGAATTGCATTTCCATAGATTCCCAATGAGGTATCTAAGCTCCTAGAACTTTATACTCAAGCAGCTCTAGTAGCTTATGGTTGCCCTTCTGTAGTGTTGCGAGCGTCAGCAAAGCCACTAGGTCTCTTCAATATTCCATGGAATACAAACACAGGCAAGAACAAATGCACATGGACGGTATGTTCTGTGTCACTGTGCAACCTGGCATGACATCGCTGATTTGAAAATTAAAAACAGGGCATCCGAGGCACAGAAAGAGGCACTTAGGAGAGGAGGTGCCAACAGTCTGATCTCATATATTGCATGGTTGTGTCTACATGTGATTGCCTTGACCAATACAGGTTAGTCTTACTAAGTGAAACGAACGCCTTATTTGCAAAAGGCAGGCCCACACATGCGTCCCGGGCTCGCTGCCCCACAGGATTAAAGCTATGCCTCAAAGATGTGGCCCAACAAAGGGAAAAGCCATCTGGAGATGGATTGTGCCTCAGTTTAGAAAGGACAAGGATTAATACTTCTGGGTGCTCCGTTTCTCCTATAGCAAAAGCAATGTCTATTTGCAAGTAATCTATTCCACGTCTGTTGTGGCAGTGAGGCTGTAGTGTAGTTCCTATATTCCCAATAGGCTCTGCGCATTGGAATAATATATACTATAGCTTAGACGTAGGACTGAGGTCAACTAGGTCTCTATCGAATATATTAGACTTAATTGTGAGTTCCAGCTAGCTCAGAGGTCACTAGAAACTTTCTCGAATTCACAAGAAGGGATTAGTTTCTGACAACCACATAAACATGACAACTTTGTTTCCCAAGAATAAGAAACGTTTCTCTAGAGTTGCGGAAACAATAGATAGATATTTCACTCAGTCAATCGTGCATGCTTCGTTTCATCAGAGGTGCAGAGAAATAGAGAGACGGACGTTTTCAATAAAAGTATTTATTGAACAGTCTTCTGTCTCCTGCAGGAGAAATGAACTGCTACAATCGTAATACTGGTTGCAAAGTACAATGCGTACAGTACGAAGAGTATAAATTTTAAATAATACTGTAAAAGCATGATATGGTTTCTAAGCCATAAAACATAACATAGCATACATAAATTAATAAATAAGGACTAAAAGTACTCAACTGGTGCTTCTAAAATACGCCTACCCCGGTGTACCTAACCTAGGTCTAGTACGAGGGAAGAAGTAAGTCAGGTGTAGCTTAAGTTCAGTATTCTTTGCCAAGAATCTCTCCAAGAATTCTCTACGGGTCTAATCAGCTCCGTACCTTGGTTTTAGAATGAAGGAGGTCTTGTATCTCTCTCAGAACTCGATTTCCCAGGCAAGGACAGCCTGGAAACACTGGAGCTGGATTTCTCGGCAGAAGAAAAGACAGCCTCTCTCAGTGCGTCTGCTGGAGGGGTCGGCTTCCTTTGGCACTTGCTGCGGCGAGCTGTGTCGTGTAGGTAGATAGTCGAACTGCTCCAAACCACTGGGTGTTGGCCTGGGCAAGTGTGGGCATATTTATACCTTGAAGGTACCTAGATTGACGTAAGGTTGGACATAATAACGTCATCAAAGACTCAGTTCTTTGTAAACTCCATGATTTCTTGGATAAATTAATATTCAAGCAAGGGGAAGTCCCTGACTGCGGGTTTTTCCAAGAAATCGTTGTGGATTTTCGGAAGTAGCCATGCCGTATTTGGACTGCATGGGCCAAGTCTAAATATGGTTATGATTTCTATGCCTATATAAGGATAGGGTGATTTATACCTTTATATGGGCATGAATTGGGAATATTACAATAGGGTCCTAAATTCATATACAACAAGGCAAAATAATAAGATGGACTAGAACACAGCACATTTCTGACGGTGACCTAGATTTCTTCAAGCTTTTCACACATTTGATTTTTTTTTTCTCAGCGATCACAACTGTGCCCATTTCTGTTTTTCCTGTTTTGCCAGCAGCTATTTTCCCTGCTATGGTGGTAACTGTGGCCACTATTGACCCCAATGCTATACTAGCAGCACAGGTCACAGCTGCTACATTAGCTGGTTATGTGTGGTCCCAAGTGAGATTACAGCTGGGATTTATGTTACTTGGTTCAAAGGAATGGTCCCTCCTAAGAGGGCAGCTGTTACTAGTGTGGTCCCTTTCATTGGGGTAGCTGTGGTCACTACTGGTCCCTGCTTTGGTCTGAGCTGTGTTGAAAGCTTTTTTGCAGCTTTTGTCCTGTTCTGGCACCTGCTCATGTCACTGTGGTCAATACTCTAGTGGTCAATAAGGTTGCCACTTTACTACCTGCTGTACTCTCTGGTGTGCTGATAGCTGTTATCATTGCTGTGGCAGCATTATATGCGAGTCAAATAGTTTAGCTGTTGTTTCTGAGGTCAGACTGTGGTGAAAGTTGTTGTTGCAAATGTTGTCCATGCTGTTAGAATTGCTGTTGCTGCTTTTACCATGTAGTGCCTGCCGTTCATGTATCTATTGCTGCAGAAGTTGTTGCTCCTGAATGGAGTCTGGGCACAGCTATTGTGACTACTTTTCGGACTTGTGTTGCTGTGGTGACAATTGTGGTCCCTGTAATGCATTCACCAGTTGCTGCTGTGGGCGAGAAATAGGCCGCCCCAAAGCCCCTCTGTATGATTCAATTTTATTAACAGCTAAAGCAGTACCCAGCATGACTGAAAAAAGTAAGTTCCACAAACCTCTTGCAATTGCTGGGCAATCAAATATTCTCTCTCCATTGCTAACGATCTCAACTCAAGCATCAGTAATACACTGGAGCATCACAATTGCTGGGGTTATTAATATTTCATTCAATATTTGAAAAAGATACTCTTCAGAGATCCGAGCAAAAAAGGGTAGAATAGCATAACTGTTGGAGGGATTTTAAATGAGTATGGCGATACTGGTTTCAAATTGAAATCACACTGCTATTTTATTAGTGTTGCAATTTCAATGTATTTACTTCAGTCAACCAACAAACGTAGCACTGGTATGCTTCTAACCACTGGAGCTTACCAACCTGTGGCATAGTATCATGCAGAATTAACACATTTATCGCCGATTAGCTTCATGAAATCGGATTATAGAAAAAGATGCCTAACAGAAGAGTATTAATCTTAAACACTTGAAGTGTGCCAAAAGAAGTTTATAAAAAGTGAAGAATCACCTACAGGTTTTGTACAGAGATGAAAACAATTGTTAAGACTTTTCTGCTGTTATGAGATCTAATTTTACCCTAACCTGATCGAATCTAGGTGTCGCACAAAGGAGAACTTAAATGGTTTTCAAGTTAGATTCATAAAATCCCCCGTAGGCCGTTTAAATCATGCATGTTAACATATTCAGTTGAGATGACTAGGTTGATAAGACTGCATATTAGATCCATATTGGGAATGCCTTTATGTTCCAATACAGAGTTAGGTTAATTATTAAGCACAATTGCTCTCTACAATGTGGGACTCACACTAACTTTGCAGCAGGAGAATTCAAGATTTTTTCTGGTCATAATATTTAAAAAAACATTACCTAAGTTTTGCAATGATAGATAGTTCCATGTCCCTTTCAGTTACTCGTGTTCTATAAACTGTGCTGAAAACATAGCAAATGATGCCAGTGCTATCTGCACTATACAGATTATGCTAAAGTGGAAAAAGAAGTACGATATCACATTGCAAGCAACAGGGTCTAATAACAAACCAACTTTGTTAGCTACAAACTTATTATTCACAATGATTACAAAAAACAAGAAAGAGACTGGAAACACACTCCAATGAGTGCTTTAAACAAAAGATAATAAGCACTGGCAAAAATGACGAAGCATGAATGTGCCAATCCTTTTTTGCAATTATAAAGAACAAGGGAACCCACTAGGTAACCAAGGACCTTGGGTATCAATTAACATGTGAACAAGAGGTCCTTGACATCAGGGAATAAAAACTGTGTAATAATTATAGGCCACAATGAACTCTATAACAAGAACAAAGTCCAGCCGGACTTAAAATTTAATTCAATGTATTGAAAAATTGTACTTAAATCAGACAAACAAACAATAAAGCAGTGGGACACAATCCTGCATCCACGATGCTGCACATACATTCAAACATATAATCACAGTGGTATTTCAGGCAATAAGAGATCGTGAGCAAGGAGTTTGTTTAGCATACACTTGCTTCACATATGCGGGGAAACATACAATTTTGGCACATAGTAGTACGCTTAATGTTTAGCCCACATAAATGTCGACGGCGTTTCGATCCAATTGTGTTAATGGATCATCATCAGGACTTTCAATGTCAGCCTGAATGTACAGAGCCTGTATTGACAGGAAGGAAGGGAACAAATGACAATATTTTAATTTTTAACTTTCTAACCAGCTGTAATACTCAACAAATTTAAAGTGACCTCATGCCAATTCAAGGTGCTATAAAACATTCAAGTGAGAGTGTCTCATAACCAGTGGCAAACCGTACTCGTCGCGGTGATAACCATACATGTCAGGGTATTCCAGGTGCGAGCTAACAGTGTATGTCGACCGGTAGGACAGTGCTATCATTTGGTGCGTGCGAATTAATACAGTTGTGAATTATTAAAGGTGCTGCGGAGGTGAACCAGCATGCAGCACATGCATGTCAGGTGAACAATTGAGTAAAGGACGCTTACCTAAAATTAGATTATTCTCAAATTTCTGTTCGATAATCATAGTCTAGTGAGCACTCAGGAATTATTCTGATTTACCGAGAATGTATATTGAGTGTGCGCTGTTGTTCACATGTCGGTTCTGCTGCATCATTCCAACGTTCCACTGCTTGCATAGCCTTTTATATGCATTTTTCGTTATGTATTGTTGTTCCAATGTCTATACATGACTAAGTTTAGACGGGGGGGTTACTGCGGTTTTCCTCACGTCGCCATGCTTCTGTATCACAATTGGGGTGGGTGGGGTGGGGGGTTGCGTGGGATTGGGAGGGATGGGTGCTGTGTTCTATGGTTTGTATTATTTTTCCTTCTTTCTCCTTCATTCTCCTTCTTTCTTTTTCCTCTCCTCTCCGTACCACTTCTTTCTTTTCTGATCTATCTCTTTGCTCTTGATTGGACAAGTTGTATCATGCATATGATGTGTTTGTATATCCATACTCAGACCAGGCGTGCTATATCCTTGGGTACCCAAGTATCTGGTTGTGGTTTTCGACTGTATTTCAGCTTAAGTAGCAGAACAATATGTCCTTTACATGATGCGCCGAGTACTATGTTTTCCCTTGGCTCTCTTGGTACAACCATGATACATACACCGTTGTAAATGTCACATAGAACACTGTCCACTCCACTTGGTACAACCTCTCTTGATCGATTGAAAGTTTTATCCATGAATGTTAAGGGTCTGAATCAGCCCGTTAAAAAACAAAAGATATTAGATTATTTGCGGAGACAAAAGGGGGACATTGTTCTGCTGCAAGAAACCAAATTGGATGCTAAACAATTCTACACTCTGCGCAACAAGTTTTATACAGAGGTTGTAGGATCTAGTGCACTCGGTAAAAAGAATGGGGTTCTGGTATTAATGTCAAAGAAGTCCAAGGTAGAGCTACTGTCATCCTCATCAGATGAAAAGGGTCGCTGGGTTACGGTGAAACTCACTAGGGATAACACGGAATTCTTTGTCACTAATGTTTACGCACCTAACACTAATGATTTAGAATTCTGGCAGGATTTAGTCAAGCAGATTGCAACGGTACCTGATACGGCGATACACATAATTGGGGGTGACTTTAATCTTCCGTATGACCCGGCCTTAGATAGGGACTCTAAGTGTACATTCAAACCAAACAAGTCACATAATGCCTTCATCAAACTATGTCAACAATTCCATTTAATTGATGCGTGGAGAATACAAAACCCTACTGATAGAGACTACACATTCTACTCTTCCCCTCACGACTCGTTCTCCCGTATTGACTACATTTTCATTACACAAAATGGCGTGGCAAGGATAGAGGATACTTCAATTGAACCAAGGGTACTGTCGGACCATTCATGTATATCTCTATCCATCAGTAACATTAAACCGTACCCTAAACAAACGTCTTGGAGACTCAATGAAGAAATCCTGCACAAAGAACAGAATAGGCCAAAAATTTTGGAGGCTATTAGATCTTACTTGGAGACTAATGTGAGAGGGGACACTTCAGAACTAGTGCGATGGGAGGCCTTGAAAAGTACAATAAGGGGGGTGTGCATCAAAATCCGTTCAGCAATGAATAGGGATTGTAATGCGAAGTTAGAAGGGTTGGAAGCTGAGATAGCTACTTTAGAGAACAAACACCAAATGACAAGGGACCAGGAAACGTTCAATATCATGACCCACAGAAAATACGAATATAACAAGCTAGTGAGCGAAAGGGCGGGAGTGTGGCTGGATAGGAAGCGAAGGTTTAAGCTATGTGAATCTAATAAAGCCGGTAAGAGCCTGGCAGCATACTTAAAATTTAAAGTACAAAAGAATGCTATTAATGTTATCAGGGACTCGGCGGGAGTCGCTCATTCGGACCCCCAAAAGATAACCGAGGTCTTTAAAGACTTTTATGAGGACCTATACGCTAAAAACGAGTTGGTGGTGGAGGACAAAATTCAGGAATATCTACAAGAATGTGCACTACCAAAGTTAAAGCCTGAGGAGCAACTCAGTCTGAATGGGCCGATCTTGGCTAATGAGGTGGAAAAAGCGATCAAGGGGTTAAAATGTGGGAAAGCACCAGGTCCGGACGGCTTCACGGCCAAATTTTATAAAAGTTTTGCAACGGACTTGGTTGATCCTCTTCTAAACCTCTTTCACGAATTTACGGAGTCAGGAGAAGTCAAAGGCACGTTGGCCGAGGCGACTATTGCAGTCCTGCCTAAGGACGGCAAAGACCCATCACTTCCAAAGAACTACAGGCCGATTTCCCTGATTAACCTTGATTGTAAATTACTAGCCATGATCTTGTCAGCCCGTCTGCAAAAAGTCCTCCCTACCCTAGTACATCCGTCTCAAGCGGGTTTCTTAAAACATAGACTATCTAGTGATAACACCAGAGTACTGGCCCATGCTCTAGAAAAAGCAAAGCTTTTGACAACCCCCACGGTGGCAGTCACACTAGATGCGGAAAAAGCCTTCGACAAGGTAGATTGGTCCTACCTTGAGGCAGTTTTACGCAACTTCAACCTAGGAGAGACGTTTACTAAACTCGTAATGGCTTTCTATGCCGGCCCTACTGCTAAGGTCAGAGCGGGCGGCTCCTTCTCTTCCTCTTTCTGCCTAAAACAAGGGACGAGACAAGGCTGCCCACTATCGCCTTCTCTGTTCTTATTGGCAATAGAACCCTTTTTGTGGCATATCAGGCACAATGAAGCCATTGCTGGGGTTCCATTTGGTGATTGCACTGTAAAATTGACTGCATACGCCGACGATGTCCTGATCTTGACGGAAAAAGCTGACGAGGCTATCCCGGCCTTGATGGACACAATTGAGGGGTTCTCTAGAGTCTCAGGATATAAATTAAACAAGGATAAAACAGAGGTTAAGTTACTAAACAACATCGGGGATAAAGGAATTCTGGGAGCATCTGGCCTTACCTGGCAACCGAAAGCTTTTAAATATTTGGGCCTAGACTTTGAGAAGGACTTGATTACGACTCTGAAGTTAAATGAAGACTCAACATTAAAAAAGATATCCACTTTGCTAGACAGCTGGTAACCAAAATTCTTGTCCTGGTGGGGTAGGGTTGAGACTCTAAAAATGATGTGCACGCCTCTAGTTAACTACCTGGCTAGCATGCTCCCCATGACTTTCTCAGACGAATTTATTAAGAAGGTAGACAAGCTGTTCGTAGAGTTCCTATGGCGAGGGAAAAAAGCCAGGATATCACTTAAAAAGCTGCAACTAGCAAAAGATAAGGGCGGCCTGGGCCAGCCCTCGTTTAGGAACTACCAAACGGCTTTCCTCTGTAAGCAAGGGGCCCTTTGGCTGGTTGAGGATACATCCTACACTCCGGTATGGCTAACTATTGAACGGTCGTTAATGGCAGATGCACCCCTCTCGTCTCTCCTCACCATGGATCTGGCCCATATACCTCACTCTAAATACATCCTTCTAAATACCAGAAGAGCACTTCTCAGACTTGACCAGTACCATAAGACTGCTCTGGTGATTAAGAGATCCACCCTACGGCATAACCCTAAGATCCGGATAGAAGGGAAAACCCTTTACTGGGAAGTGTGGGCTGGAAAAGGTATACACATAGTGAATGACCTCTATGATAATGGCAGACCCCTGCCCTTTTCGACATTGCAAGAAAAGTTTAGCTTACCACCCATAGAATTTTACCAGTTCCTAAAACTGAAGGCCGCTATCTCCAAATGCCCCCTCAACACAGACTTACCCTGGCTTGTGACCCGGCTACGAATACTATACCATGCTGACCATTTTGTATCAAGAATATATAAATTGCTCCTCCCCCTACCCAAGAAACCACATAGGCTGACCGAAATTAAGTGGGAATCGGAACCTAATTCCACAGGCATTGCATTAGACTGGGAGGTGATACACAACACCGCACTGACAAACAAGATATCCCCGATCCTATGTCAAACGAAATATATGCTGTTAAATAGAGTGTTCTGGACCCCCCAGAGATTGTTTAAATGTAAACTGAGGGATACGCCTACCTGTTGGAACTGCCATGAAGCTCCTGGTGACTTGGCACACATGTTTTTTCATTGTTCCCTATTGCGATCATTTTGGAGTAAAATATTTACATACATTCAACAGGTGCTTGGAATCACGCCTGTCCAAGAATTCATATATGTCATTTAAGGTCCTCTGGAAACACAATTGCCGGACATTCATGACAGACAATTGCTTGATATTATGCTGACATTGGCGTGCAAGGTCATTCTTTACAAATGGAAAATTTTTGACGAAGTCAACTTCAAAATGTGGCTGGAATGGCTTTCATTTTTAAGAGTGGCAGATAATCCTGCACTACAGTCAGCCACTTGGAAGCCCTCGAACAAAAAACTCTGGACATCCCTGGATGCGTCATCCTCCCACTTTGAACCACCATGATATGCATCTCAACACTCGGCTTTCCTAGACAGAATCTAGGTGGAATTTGAGGTGTTTGCTTTTGTTTTTGTATACTTACTGTATATTCTCTGCTACGCACACAGTGTGCCAAGTCTGGGTAAACCAACTACTATTGCCCTATGGATACACCTGTCCTCTCTCTTCTCACCTCTTTCTTCTCTTCTCCTCTATCTTTTCTCTTCTCTACCTCTCTTTCTCTCTCTCCCTTTTCTTATCTTCTTCCCTTGATTTGCTTTTTGATTATTGTAAGTGTCATGATACCAAGAATTTGTTCATTTGTACCTTTAAAGATTTATTGTATTGTCTTTATTTTTATCCTTATTCTTCAATAAAAAAGATGTGAAATAAAAAAAAAAAATAAAAAAAAAGAATGAGTTGGCTGCTCAAAAAAATTTATGCTTTTTTTAACGAAAGAAAACAGCCATTAATAAAAAGTCACCATATATCAGGGGACCCTTGCTTGAACGCGTTGTCAGAGAGGAAAAGTAGATATGAATTAGGGCAGGAGCAAAACTAGGGCGGACAAAAAAATAATGTCTAAACAATGTCTAATGTCCTGCTTGTAATCAAATGAAACAGATTGCAGCACCAGTTCGAGGTTCACAAGTACTTTTGCTTGGTAAAGTTTTTCCTCACATCCAGTAAACACAAACGAGACCAGTTTAGAGCTTGCATTTTATACGTTATTTAAATAGCGCATCAAAAAATCCCTGGACAGGGTGGGCCTAATGGTGGATGAAAAATAATTGTTCTTAACCATATCCCAATAGGCAGCCTTAAACTCCCTTTTAGACAAATGAATTTTCTTCTGGATGCTCCCATAAACCACTCCTCCCCATCGCACACAGGGTGGTTTTTAGGTTTCGCCTGTCGAAAGCTGCGCAAGCAGCGTTTCGCGCAGGAGAAATCTTTTGTTTTGCAGTATGGCTGTTTGTCCCGCCTCTGTTTCCCATTGGCTAGCTCCATAAATGGAGGCTAGCCATTGGAAAACAGAGGTGTCACAGTCATTCTGCGAGGCGACTCGTGGGCGTTCCTGAGAATTTTTCTCATCCGGCCCCTTTTAGGACGTCAGTGCGGCGGTGGGCGGGGTTTATTTTTTTGTTCGTCGAGGTTTCTTTTCGTCATTCCGCGGCTGACCGCCGACGGAAGTCCAGGTCCAGGTGAGTGCTTTCCGTATGCCTGTTCGTTCCCGCACCCCCCTCCCGCTGTCAGTCTTCCCGTTCCTGCCCCCCTCCCGTTCGTTTCCATGTTCCCGTCCCCCCCTCCCGCTGTCCGTTCCCGCCCCTCTCCCGCTGTCCGTGTGCCCGTAGGTGCTTGTTACTTACTGTACTTAACCCCATTGCTTAATCCCTCTCCTCTGGTCAGCAAAGAGGAGACTGTTGCAGGGCAAATGCTATGACAGGGCACAGGGGGTCAAATGTGATGTCATCGGGAGTCAAAGATTGTGGAATATCGTCCAGCTGTCCCTGGCATTTTGGTGAGTTCACGCCCATGTGCCCTCTATAAGAGCACGCCAGAGGCTGGGGAGCGTGCCCAGCTAGAGTTATTGCGAATTACTCTCTTGGCCTCAGAGGCCCAGCCCCAAAATAGAAGTTGTGCCACAGATTAGGATCTTCGCTGACGAGAATACTTCCGAGGAGTTTTGTAATCACACAACGGCCGTTCAGAAGACACTCTTTTGCTGTAAATTCTCTCCAGGGGATCCTCGCAGACTGCTCAGCGCTGCCGGTGCGGGGCGATGAGCTCTTGCACAAATAAAAGGCATTATTTAGTTGCATACCGACGGGAACCAAACGCGTCGCTGATGAATTTGCCATGTCTGCTTTTACACAGGACAGATTGGAGCGTTTAAGAGCCCCGCAGGATTTTGCAATGTTTGCCACAAGAATTTAGGGTGTTTCGGGTTTTAAAAAACTGCCCCTCTTCCGACAGAACTGGCTCAAACAAGGTTCACCCAAGGAAAAAAGGTCAGAAAACTGCGTTTAAAGGATTTTGAATCAATTGCGTTATTAGTGACTTTTCATGAACACACATGCATTAATGTATATCTGGTAATATGCACAAGGCATGCCTGGTGTCGTAAATCAGTGCATGGCTTTACAAGACTCGGACAGGCCTGGTCATTATTAAATTAATGTGTAAAGTAACCAAACACCTGAAATATAATGTGTGTCCTGCACCATTAAGCTACCAGCGGTGCAATGCGGCATGTCGGAAATCCTAGTAAGATGCACCGCCCTACCTGCACACACACACGTGTATGATGGAGGCCTGCGGTGCCAGCTGCTCGGAGAATGGGGATACCAGAGGCCTTACACGGGTTCTGCAGCCCCTGCGACACAAGGGAGGGGCATGTTGCAACACGTCAGGGGACCCCAAACTTTCAGGGGCCCCAGTTTAACAAAAGGCCAATGAAATACTGTGAGGTATGAGCGACTGCAGCATTATGAAGGGGCGGAGCATCCTCTTACGTCACGCCACTGGGCTGTACCCGCATGATGGCACCACGAGGGACTGAGCTCTAAGAAGAAGGAAACAAACAAGTAAAGCTGTTAGCATCTTCGAGTCCGTGTCTCAGCCGCCGTGGTCCGAATGCGCTGCCACATGCAGTGATCGCAGGACGAGTGCACATCCTCGTCTGTCCCCACGAGCGGGAGCAGCACGTTTCCTTGGGTTTTTGAAAGTCAAACCTCGCCTTCCAGTGTGCCCCATGCTTTGCGCAGAGTTCCCTTTGCAGGGATAAGCCGGTGGGGAGGGCGGGCACGGCTGTGGCAGAGCGGGCCTGTGATAAGAGCACTTCCACGCAGCCTCGCCCTTGGGAGCTGTAATCGCGTCCCAGAAGGGCAGTTATTCATTTGGGGCATGCATCTGCTGATTAGAAGCGACAGTTTACTCACGGCTTCAAGATATTTATGTTGTTTATATCAGCTGCACGTGGCTGCTTCTCTCCTGGGTCTCTTCCATGCAACGCTGTGGTGGCTTCTAGCAGCCCAATCAGAATCCCTCAATTATTTATGCAATTTAATAAAGCTCGAACTTTACCAAAATGTGTCAGAGTGCTTTACAATACCATCAAGTGCGTTACATGAGGCGATTTACAAACTTACACGTTACAGATAAAGTACAATGAAATAAGAGGTGACAATAACAGCAACACAACAAAACAAAAAACACTGGGGTTAGGTTAGCACAGGCATAGGAAACATATTTACTCGAAAATTCGCGCAGCACAGAAGGGGTTAAGGGAGATTTGCAATCTGTTGACAACTAAAATTATTTTGTCTTGTTCTTTACCACTTCTCACCCAAAAGTAGCTCTGGAACATACATTTTTTAAATATTTGGAATCAGGAAGCGGAGTGGCCGAAAGCCAAACCAGGAGCTTTTGCAGCACCCCGACATGTCAGTGCCAACTGTGCCTTTCTCCAGGTCTTCCAACGTAACAATCTTGGTTGCTGGTTTCTTTCCTTCCCTATTGGCATGACCCTCACTTCCAAAGACTGCTTGTTTAAGACCTTAGAATGTTGTTCATCAGTTAAAAACTCCAACGTAAGGAAGTTGCATTTTGTGTGCTCAGTCTTGAGCTATTTCTATTTAGTCCTCCTTATGCCTTTGCCACAATCCCTTATCCACAGCAGCTACAGCGACGTGTGTCACACCATTTTGTGAGAATTAACTACACTCTGTGGTAAAAACTATGATGAACATCCTAACCATTGCACGGAAATCTACTGTCTGCCTGGGCGGATGGCCTCCCCTGCACCACATCCGGCCCCAGCGCACCGTCAAGGGCAAGAGTGGTGGAAATATCAACTCAGGGACACGGAAAGCAAGCCACGAGGCAGATAGAACTTAGACAGAAAACACAGTCCCAAACCAGCAGCAACCCCACCCTACTTTCGGAAATGTAATACTAATTATTTGTTTTTGTTGTGTACGCTTTAATACTGCATGCCTGCTAATGCCAGATGCTGCTATAATTGACGATGGAAGACTGGGTCAATCAATTGGTAGATTTGTAGAGTGCTACTTGTCACCCGTGAGGGTATCCAGGTGCTGGCAGGCTCCAGTTGGTTAGCCGAATGGCCAGGTCTTTAGGGACTTTCGGAACTCTGGAAGAGATAGGATGTCTACAGATGAAAGGGTAGCTCATTTGGTCTTTGCTGCTAGGTAGGAGAAGCAGCAACCTCTGCATCTGCTACATCGGATGCAGGGTGAGGATCGGAGAAAGGGACATGGAGTGGAGGACCTCTGGCGGGCTGATGTAAGTTCAGGTGGTGGTTGGATTCAACAGTGCCTGGATTTAAACTTGTGGCCTGCAGATTATCACATAGGTCAGCAACAGCTGTTTAACTCCCTGAACCACCCCATTCCGAACCACAAACGTCCCGGAGAACAGAGGTAAGCATTGCAGGAAAAACACATAGTATGGCAGCCACAAGCCTTACTCGAATAGAAGCTGCTACAGAACACATCTAACCCATGGGCTCTGGGTGGGCGTGTGTCGCTCTGGGTGGGTGTGTGTGTGTGGCTCTGGGTGTGTGTGTGGCTCTGGGTGTGTGTGTGTGTGTGTGTGGCTCTGGGTGTGTGTGTGTGTGTGTGTGTGGCTCTGGGTGTGTGTGTGTGTGTGGCTCTGGGTGTGTGTGTGTGTGTGGCTCTGGGTGTGTGTGTGTGTGTGGCTCGGGGGGTGTGTGTGTGTGGGGCTCGGGGGGTGTGTGTGTGTGGCTCGGGGTGTGTGTGTGTGTGGCTCGGGGTGTGTGTGTGTGTGTGGCTCGGGGGGTGTGTGTGTGTGGCTCTGGGTGTGTGTGTGTGTGTGTGTGTGGCTCTGTGTGTGTGTGTGGCTCTGGGTGTGTGTGTGTGTGTGTGGCTCTGGGTGTGTGTGTGTCTGTGTGTGGCTCTGGGTGTGTGTGTGTGTGTGGCTCTGGGTGTGTGTGTGGCTCTGGGTGTGTGTGCGGCTCTGGGTGTGTGTGCATGTGCGGCTCTGGGTGTGTGTGCATGTGCGGCTCTGGGTGTGTGTGCATGTGCGGCTCTGGGTGTGTGTGCATGTGCGGCTCTGGGTGTGTGCGGCTCTGGGTGTGTGTGCGGCTCTGGGTGTGTGTGCGGCTCTGGGTGTGTGTGCGGCTCTGGGTGTGTGTGCGTGTGGCTCTGGGTGTGTGTGCGTGTGGCTCTGGGTGTGTGTGTGTGTGGCTTTGGGTGTGTGTGTGTGGCTCTGGGTGTGTGTGTGTGTGTGGCTGGCTCTGGGTGTGTGTGTGGCTCTGGGTGTGTGTCTGTGGCTCTGGGTGTGTGTGTGTGGTAGTAATTGCTGTCTGCTGAGCTCGTCTGTAGGGTACAATAGGTCTCACATTTGCGAGAGATTAAGCTAATGGCAATGTAAATGACAATGCCATTTATTTATCTGTTTTCAAAACCAACACATAAACACAAATGTTGTCATTTACAATGCCAATAGCTCTAACTTTTCCAAAGGCGAAACCATTGCATTGTAAATGCTTGTTATATTCTGTTGCCATTTGATCTTGCCTGAACATCCAACCCCCCTAAAATCCAAAAAGGGTTTAGCATATTGGGAAAGCGCTGGCAGAACCAAGACCCTTCTCCAAAACGCTATTGGTCTATATCGGGCAAGATCCTCAATGCGTAAACAACCAAGATCCAGGAAGAGGGGCAATAGTGGGGATGATTGCGGGAGTCCTGTGATAACTGACAAATTTGTTCTGGGCTAATACCAAAAGGGGAGATGTTCTCAAAGTCCCATAATTCAGCATCATATGAGATTGAAGTAATGACCTTGGTGTTGTATATCTGAAGGACAGGGGCTATTGGCTTGGTGAACGAAAGCCTATGCTCTTTTACAAGAGCTCCTGCCTACTGTACATGTTTTAAAGCTAACAAGTCAATGTGAGGTTTCCTGCCTAAGGTTATTCCCAGGTAGGTGAACTCATCGGTCTGTTCTAGAAGGACATTGTTCATGTACACACTACCTTTAATGGTCTTGTGTTTATGAAAAACCATGAATTTTGTCTTATCCACATTTACCATCAGCCCATGATCATGGCAGAACACCTCAAACCTAGACAGTGCAGCCTGTAGTCCCTTCTGTGTCTGAGATAGGATCAAGGCGTCGTCCGCGAACATGAGCAGTGGTATCCTCAGCCCCGCCAAGGTGGGGGCATCTGTAGGGCATGCAGAGTAATATTGGACCACCCTATCGATGAACAGGGAAAACATGGGCGGCAGGACACATCCTTGGCGCACACCCTTTAGGACAGGAAATCTATCGGTAACCTCACCATTTAAGCCCCACTGTACCTGTGCATAGTTCGAAGAATGCAGTTTAATTAATATGGCTAGTAGCTCCTGAGGCATCCTTGCATCCAGGAGGACACTCCACATTTTATTACGGGGGACCAAATCAAATGGAGACTTAAGATCGATAAAAGCTGCATAAAGAGACCCCCCCCCCCCGCCCCCATGATAACTACTCGCCATTAAATCATTACAAACCTAAAAACCTGTCCGATGGTACTGGTATAGGGGCGAAAACCGGCCTGCAGAGGTGATAAAATCTCATGCTCCTCCTTCCACGTCTGAATTCTACGAGTACCAACCGGGCAATTGTTTTTTGCATTGAGTCAATAAGGCTAATAGGCCTATAATTGCCAGGTAACTAGCGATCGCCTTTTTTTGGTTTAGGTATTATAACTACTCCAGGCAAGGTATCTGGGATGGGCGCACCACTAGCTATGGCGTTGGCTAGAAAAGTAATGTAAGTGACCCAGTTCTCTTTATCGTGCAGAAACAAGTCTCCTGGTATACAATCCGGGCCTGGTGCCCTTCCTTCCAGGATCAATAAGAGAACCGTCTCAACCCCGGAACTGTCAAACGATAAGGTAATGGACGAGGTGCCAGTTTGGGGGAGAGTTAAGGTGTTATTTGAAATAGAAAAGTGTGCTTCAACAAACGCAACCCGCGATTTTGGAGCTACATGAATGGCTGGTATAGATGGTTTTCCACTGCTACCTCATTTAACTAGCTTCCAGAATTTCACCATATCTCTCTCATTACTTGCTTCGAGCAGATGAAGCCATTCATTTTTTTTTTTTTTTTATTTTTTTTTTGGGAAAACCTTTATTTGTAGAAAAAGTACACCGCTATTCAGCCTTATATCCCGGAGGCCAGGCAGCATTGAGGTAGCAGGCAAGATCGTGTACAACACTGTGCGCAGAAGCAATCAGGTTTAATTTTCAATAACATCAAACGTAATATAAATAAACCAAAGAATAGAAAAGCCTCAAAAGGCCAAGAAAAGAAGGCGTGCGCTAGGCACGAAAAGGAGTCAAAGAGAGAGAGGAGTGGCTGAGGACAGTACAGAAGTAGTGGAATTGCGCAGCGGGAGGGGGTTGAGGGCCGCACACCCATGACAGCACACAATAGCAGTGACAACGATAAGGCACGTGGGGGGTAACACACCAGGATAACCCATCTGGAACTGTGGGAAGGGGCTCTACGGGGAAGGTAGGACTTCAGAGTCAGTCACCATTGGGGGGTCGCAAATGTCACCTCTGTAGGAGTTCCAGGCTCCCCACACAGACCTCCACATTCTAGGCTTGCCCCTGGCCACGTACACCGTCTTTTCACGTAGCATGCACCAGTCCATGTTGGTTTCCCATAAGCTGAGGGAGGGAGGAGCAGGCGCACCCCATTTCTGGGCGATGTCCCTTTTGGCCACCATATTACCCAGGGTGACCCAACGGGTCTGGGCTACACTGTAATCATTCGGACACCAAACATTGAGGAGGCATCGCCGGGCCTCAGCCGGTAAGGCCACACCAGTCACTTCCGCCATCACCTCGTGCACTCGCGTCCAATATCGGGCAACCCCAGGGCACTCCCATATGATGTGCAGGAAAGTAGCAAGCATACCACAACCCCTCCGACACAGGCCATCTGTGGAAAGTCCCATATGTATGAGTCTAGGGCCAGTGACATACACCCTGTGTAGTATCTTCAACTGAACAAGGCGGAGTCGTGCTGATATGGCCACCTCCCTAGGGGAGGAGATCGCTGACTGCCACTCCTCGTCGTCCATCTCTATACCATCATTCACCCAGTGCAACCTCAATCGTTCAAGCAGATCTACTCTCACATTGATGAGCTTTTTGTACGTCAGGGAGATAGCGCTGTCCGGCATGTGGCCGTCCAGCACCCGATCTTCCAGGGGTGATGACTCAGGGATCGCATCTTTATCAGATATGTGAGGGGAGAGGGCATGACTAAGCTGGGCATGTCGGAAATATTCCGTCGACGCCAGCTGGTACTCAGACTGTAGCATGTCAAACGACTTGATCCTCCCCCTCGCCATCATGTCTCCAACCTTAGATATCCCGATGGTGTCCCACCGGTCGAAACCTTTAGTTTTCCACAGCTTCCCCAGTATGTCTGAGTCGTATAGGGGCGTGGCCAGGGTAATCCTACCTTTCCAGCCCAGAGTGTCAGTGACCGCACGCCATATATGTACCATCGTTTTGGTGGGGCCCGTCAGCTTCCGGTCCAAGGACCTGGAGTATAAGGCTCTATAATAGTTCCCGTCATTCACGAGCCACCGGTCCATGGCGTAACCCGGGCTGGCCGCTGGGCCATATAGGCCGTGGTTGATGGCCGCAAGCTGGGACGCCCAGTAGTAGCGTCGCATATCCGGTAGGGCGATACCCCCGTCGTAACACGGTATGGTCAGCTTGAGCAACGAGATTCGTGGCCTCCCATCCCACAACAGTGCCCGCTGCAGGGATTCGATCTCTCCAAAGTATTTGGCCGGGACCGGATCTTG
Organism: Lissotriton vulgaris; assembly: GCF_964263255.1. Lineage (NCBI taxonomy): Eukaryota > Metazoa > Chordata > Amphibia > Caudata > Salamandridae > Lissotriton > Lissotriton vulgaris. The sequence goes on along the minus strand of NC_141697.1, from coordinate 330,267,208 downwards.
GGTGTTTTGCAAAGCGTAGAGGAAGCGAGGTAGCGCCATCATTTTGAATAAAGCGGCTCTGCCCATTAGGGAGATCGGTAGCTTCTTCCATCCCTCGACGTCTCTACGTAATCGCGCAAGCGGTGGTAAAAGGTTGTGTGAGTATCGGGCTCGGGGGTCGCGCGACACGTAAATGCCCAGATATCGAAAGCCCTGCTGGGCTATCTGTATTGAGCACCCACGGGGGAGGCGCGGAGTGTCTCCACACAACGTGTATAGTGAGGATTTAGACCAGTTGATCACCAAGCCGGAATGGGTCCCGAAGGTACCCAGCAGGTCAAAAACCACAATAAGTGAGCGGCAGGGAGAGGTGAGATATAAGAGGATGTCGTCCGCGTAAAGCGACACTCGGTCCTCGAGGCCAGGTGACCACGCAATCCCGGAGACATCAGGGTGCGTCCTAATCCAAGCCGCCAGGGGCTCCAGCGCCAGAGCGAACAGGAGCGGCGAGAGCGGACAACCTTGTCTGGTGCCCCGGTGCAGCGCGAAGGAGGCCGACAGCCGACCATTGACGGCCACATTAGCCAACGGTGCGGTATACAGCAGTCGGACCCATCCGATGTAAGTGGGCCCAAACCCCAACTTAGCTAGGACAGCCCACAAGTAGCTCCACTCCAGCGAGTCGAAAGCCATAGTGGCGTCAAGCGAGGCGAGAACTGCAGGCTCACGAAGCAGGTGAGCACGTTCCATGACCGCGTGAAGTCTCCTCAAGTTGAGCGCCGTGTTCCGGTGCGGTATGAAGCCGGACTGGTCCGGGTGGACCAAGTCCGTGATCACACCCACCAGCCGGTTGGCCAGCAATTTGGCCAGGATCTTGGGTTCGGCGTTCAGTAGCGAGATGGGTCTATAGGACCGGCACAAATCACGTGGTTTACCTTCTTTATGGATCACCACAATGGTGGCGAGTCTCTGGTCGAGGGGGAGCTCTCCCGTCTCGCGGGCTTCAATGAACATATTAAGCAGTGGTGTGGCCAGCGCGTCGGCCTTGAGTTTATAAAGCTCGACCGGGATACCGTTGGGTCCCGGTGCTTTGCCGGAGCGCAGCGAGCGGATCGCCAGGGCCACCTCATCCGCAGACAAGTCTCGGTCCATGTCTTCTCGGTCAAGATCCGAGAGGCAGGGAAGGTCAATGCCCTCCAGAAAGGAGGCCGAGACAGACTCTGGGAGAGGATTTGCGGAGGTATACACCCCCTCAAAGTATTCAGCGAAGGACCCAACTATAGCCGCCGGGTCCGTCAGGGATAGACCGTCCTCACCCACCAGTTCTGGGACCACCCGGGACGCCAGTTCCCGTCTATCCAGCCACGCCAAGAGCTTACCCGCCTTATCACCCGAGTAGTATATCCTGCCCTGCTGTTCCCTACTCAAGGCCTTCGCTGCATCAGTGGTGGTCGCCCGGAGTTCGGACTGTTTAAGGGAGAGAGCATGAATCAAGTCGGGAGACGGATCCAGCTCCAGTTGGGCGCTCAGGTCAACGAGTTCAGACTCCAGCCGCACCACGTCCCCATCCCGGCGGCGGCGAGCCTCCGCAATCAGGGAGAAGGCCTCGCCACGAAGCACAGTTTTAAAGGCCTCCCAAAGGGAGACAGCGGAGTCAACGGAGCCAGTATTTTCGACAAAGTACCGGTCCATAGCTTTAATCAGGAGAGCCCTGGTCTTCGGATCGCGAAAGTACCACGGGTTAATGGGAGCCACTCGCGAAGACGCGGGGATCTGGAAGTCAAAAGAGACCCAGACCGGGGAATGATCTGATATGCCCCTAGCTAAGAGACGCGCGGTGGACACAGACTGCGCCTGGGCAGCCGGGGTGAGGACGTAGTCTATTCTAGAAAAGCTACCGTGGGCACCCGAGAGAAAAGTGTACTGCCGCTGAGTAGGATGTAACAATCGCCAGCAATCAACCATCCCCATGGAACTCAAGAAATCAGGCAGCCAGGATTGGGAAGGGCGAAGATCCCTGGATGGGAAGCGGTCCAACTCCCCCGAGACTACAGAGTTAAAGTCCCCACCCACCAGCAACAATCCCTCGGGGAGACCCAAAATGGCGCCTCCCAGGTCCCTGAAGGTAGTCTCCTGCAGCCCCGGGGGAACATAAACCGAAACCAAAACTAGCGTGCGGCCCTCCCACTTGCCCACCAACGCCACGTATCTGCCTCTCTCATCAGCAAGTACAGACTCCACCTCCAACGGGAGGGACGTGCGCACCATGATGCCCACCCCTCTGGAACCCGAGGAGAACCCTGAATGTGCCACCATTTTGTATCCCCGTCTATTCAAGGCCTTACAGGCATGTCCCACCAAGTGGGTCTCTTGTAGAAAAACTACATCAGGCAAACAGCGCTTGAGCATCTGCAACACAACACCCCTCTTAATACGGTCCCCCAACCCGTTAACATTCCAGCTCAACAAATTAAGAGATTTACCCCCCATCATCAAGGACGTTCCGCACCCCCTCCCCCACCCACAACAGCGCCCACAGCAGTATCATTGCAAACCAGAAGTTCCTCAGCCAGAACAAAGAGTAAGACAAAGAAAAAGTACGAAAAAACACACCCCAACTACCCACCACCCTGCACCCCTGCATCAGACTATAATCCACCCCAACTAGCAGTGTGCCTGTCGCCCCTTAACTAACCTACAAGAAGCCCACTGAGGAGAAAGGAGACATCCCATCCCCCCCGTCATCCCCCATATTAATTACAAAAAGAGTCAAAATAATAGCAGCAATGTCAAAAGCCGAAGTCCCTCACGGCAACTCAGCTCTCGGAAGGCAAGTAACCAAGCAATCATTCCCGTGCTTCCGCGCCTCCGGTGGTCTCCTCCGTCTGGTCGGTCGGATCATGCCGTTCCTGGGGCAGGGTATCAAGCCAGTGTCCCACCTCATCCGGAAAGTCAAAGAAGAAGGTCCGGTGATCACGCTCGATGCGAAGCTTGGCCGGATAGAGCATAGAGTAGCGTAGGCCCATTTCCCTCAGTCTCCGTTTCACCCCCGTAAAGCTCTGGCGCTTTTTCTGAACAGCCTGGGTGAAATCCGGGAAGAAGTTCACATCGGAGTTCTGGAAGCGGAGAGGGCCCGCGGTCCTCGATGCTTGCAGGATAGCGTCTCTGTCCCTGTAATTGAACAGCCTCGCGATGATGGGGCGAGGGGAGGCACCCGATTTCGGCGGCCCACCCGGGATCCTGTGGGCCCGTTCCACCGAAAAGAACTTGCTCAGGCCCCCCGGTGCCAAGTTCTTAACCACCAGTTCTTCCACAAAGAGCTCAGTCGAGCCTTCCTCGGCCTTTTCCGGCACACCGGTGATGCGAACATTCTGGCGCCTGCGTGCGACCCTCGAACTCGTCCAGTCGACGCGCCAGCATTCCATTTTCAGGTCGCGCATCTCCAACTGTATATCAGACACATCCGTGACCAGGCTGGAAGTCTTAAGGTCCAGCGATTTCACCCGGTCATTAGTTTTCCGGAGGTCGGTCCTGATGAGGTTTAACTCGATCTTCAGGGAGTCAACCTTGCTGGACAGTTCCTCGCGGAGAGTGTGCACCTCCGTCTTCACCCCCGATATCGCTCCCATGACGTCCCGAAGCGTTATCTTGGAGTCGTCCTGCGATTCATCTCTACCCGAGTCCTTAGCACGAACCACCAGTACCGGTGATCCCTTAGACTGGGAGAATCGCTCCGGAATGGTGGACTGGGACTGGGATGGTTTCCTGTTGAGCCGCTGAGATTTGCCTACGTCCGAGCCTCCCTTGCCCGCCATGTTGGCACTCTCGGGACGGGGGGACACCAGGGCCAAAAGAGTCCAGTGTAGTATGTCCAATGCACACGACGATATCTCCAAAGTCAAGTGTCGAGGCCGCCCAGCAAGGCGCTCAAGGGTCAGAAGCACCCATCGGAATGAAGAAGCGTAGGAAGGGAGGTGCCATGTGGAGACACCGCTGTACCCCACAGCGGTCGCCAGTGATGCGGGCGGAGCCTCCGGGATCCGTCGAGCTAACTGAGTCTAGGAATGTCCGATTTTCATTCCGAAAGCGGGTGCCGCCTCAGGACCGGCTTAGCAACCGATTCCCACAATCGTGGGACAGGATGGATCACAGGATCATTGCGGAGGACCGGGAGGTCTTCGGAGCTCCGAGCTCACGCGGCCATCTTGGTTGGCAGCGAAGCTCCTCCCCCAAGCCATTCATTGTTTGTCATCCCATTCCTTATTAGCTGTTTTTTGAGTTGCTTTATACCTGGCCCTGGCCAATCTGACAGCACCCATATTTTTGGATCTAATGGCATTCGTTAATATCACTTATGCCTATCTACACGACTTATTATACTAAGTAGCCATGTTTACACCTGGCTTGTTCTTCCTTGGATTAGACTTAATAAAAAAAGTTTTTAAGCTGGAGAATAGATCGCTATGAACATGTGGGACAGTAAAATTAATATCCTTCTGGGTGGGACAGTTGTTAAGAATGGCGACCGAATGGCCAACCATAGCCTTCATCTGCTCCAGGTCCCCTTCTCTATCAACAAGCCTGGCCCATCTAACTCTCCTTTCATCATTCGAGACTGCTATGTCTGAACGGGTGTGGTCAACATCCTTGTTGGCATTATCTATTGGACACAGAGCCTTAAGTGGCAATATCAGTGGGTATGATCACTTTCAGTCCGCTCAACAACCAACATATCTTGCAGGAAGGCCCAAAATTCCACATTGAGAAGGTTATAGTCTATCAGACTTCTTCTCAAACTATTGTTAAAGGTATACGAACCCTTCCGATCCGACTGGGTCCTCCCGTTTACTGCCCTGAATCCCTTTTCCAGACATTTGTGCACACTCACATACTTACCTCTTCAGGGGTAATCGTAAACTCCTTGAAAACCCCTCCCCAGCATGGAAAAATATTAAGAATTCACTTCTGCCAAGAGCACGAGTAAAACTTGCCATGGTGGGAATAGAGTGACATTTTTGCGTAGGTGGAAATATTTTCCCCTGGGGAAAACAGCTAATAAAAGTTTTAACCAGTGAATTTTTGATTCCTTTGCAGACTTTTGCATGAGCATATTACACATCTGTATTTATGACCACTCAAAAATTAAATTCACTGAGGTTTAATAGGAGTATTATTTAAACCTGCTAATGTGGCAAGTTTCCAGGCCTACTGCTGTAAAATGTTTTGAATTACTGAAAATTTTAAAACTGCACCAGCACAAGGACAGACCAGTGGGTCCACTTGTGAGGTTAAAAACAAGCATTTTAAATGCATAGATCTTGCAACTGCGAGATTTTAAGCTATTGAAATTGTAAACGATAATGCCTCTAATTTATGTGTTTTTCAAAGCAACACATGTATAAAAGGCATTGTCACTTCTAATGCTAATAGCTCAAACTCTCACAAATGCGTGACCACTTTAAATGATGTTTATGAAAACAATGGGAGGAGTATCCCCTACGTAGAGTTTTGAAAAAACTTTCGGAGGGTGAACTTCTTGGCAAAAAAAGGAAAAATTCAACCTTTTGTTTTAAAACCCCTCACTCACCAACCTAGTGGTGACTTGCTTCATCATCGAGGTCCACCCTGGTGACCTAGCGTCACCAGGATGTGCTTCGACACCTGTGTTACAGTGGAGCGGGTTGTGACTGTAAGTGCAAAAAAAAAAAAAAAATGTGTTAAAAATTGTCCTGGTTTAACTTAAAATTTTATTTTATTTTAAAGTAACAGAACAATGTTAAAAAATCGGTGGCGAGATACTGGTAGGTGAGTTACGACCAATGTATCTCTATATGTGTTTGTGTAGCTTGGTCAACATGTTTCTACCAATAGGGCAATTGCCCGGTATTCCTCAGGACCAAAAACCAGGTGGACGGGAGGTGTGGGCCCCCTAAAAGGCGCACCCTACCCTGATCCCCTGTATACCTACTGGAAGAATAGCCAGTGGTTAGTGAGCTCAATCAAGGTGATGAGAGCCGTCAGAAAAGGTTAAAAAGAAAAAGAGACCTGTGGAAAAAGTAAAAATAAACTGTTTTCAGTTAAGTTCTTAATTACTCTCCTGTTACGTCGTGAAGTGTCTCTGTGCTGTGACTTTTCATGCCAAAGGGAAGTGCTAAAGTATCGTGTTCAATACGTGTAGCTGGAAAAGGGGGGTGTTATCGGGACACACACACTTATCAATAGGTGCGTGTGTTTTTTCATGCAATATTATTTATCGCCTTCATGTCTGCTTACAAGCATGCGTTTCTTTTCGAATACATGCATCAATGTTTCATCTTTCATGTCATCCATCTAATATCCATATTTGTGCGCAGTGAATATCATTGTGCACCTCAGATAATTGTGGGTGATTAAGGCGCTTTATCGTTTGTGCTTTAGCTTTCAGTGGCGCCAATTAACAGACTGTAACATACAGGACATACACACATATAACATATAGGAGTACACACAAATTTCATGTTTCGAAATGGGGGCTTACTTGTTTCTAGCCTCTAAAGTGCTTCAACGGGCAGGGGGTAGGGTCTTCAAACCGACATAACATAATCTGAAATGGCGCGAAAGTTTTGGTGAGTAATACACATTTCTAGCGTGCACCGAGCTTTACGCCCGGCAGGCATCAATGCGTGCTCTGGTTGTGGGCTCCGGTTCTCTGGGTGGGAAAAAGGGGCTTTTACTTACAGTTTGTGGAAGAAGGTAATGGCCATTAACCTACTGCTATCCTCCTCTGCTCGGCTAGTGTTGCCGTGTGGGAGTTCTCTCATTAAATGTTGTTTTCCTTTCGGAATGGGCGTGGTTCCGTCCGCCGGAAGGGGGGAGTTACTCGGCAGTATCGGAACGTGATGACGGTTGCTACGTGTATGTAGTAAACAAACAGCGTGCCATGACTAGTCGGCATTAGTGTAAAACAATGTAGATTTACAGAAGCCGGCTGGTGGTTAAACATCAGCAAGTTGTTGAAGATTGTGGTAGGGGTATGGGTGACAGAGAGGGATTTAATTTACCTGTCATGACGGGAGTAGCTTCCCGGTGGGTGGAAGCGGTAACGTACAAGATGGGTTTGCACATTAAGAAGAGGATGTTATTATGGGAACACATTATGCTGATGGTGGATGATCTATGTTGTTAATGTAAATCAATTGCAGGCAATCCAGGGTAGGATCGTCAGACAGGGGGGTCGTGGTACATTAACCCAAAATATGGCAGATCATTTAAGTACATTAGCCCATGGGATATTATCATTGAGCCCTATCTTATGCGTGGAAAGTCTGTAAATCCACCTTTGTTCTTTCTCATAAAGGCATGACTGTATGTTGGGGCCTGATTGAATTTGTTCAATCACAGTCCACCTCATATCATTGGGGGTGTGATGCATGGTAAGAAAATGATCTGTGAGTCTTGTGTTATTTTTCTTGCACCTGATTGTGCTGCGGTGTTCCGATATACGTTGCTTTACTTTGCGGGTGGTCATTCCAATATATGGTTTTTCACAGGAGCATTTGATCAAGTAAACAACGTTCTGACTGTTACAATTCGTGTGTGATCTCTGTTCCCAGGTTTTCCCTTCCTCAAGGTTCAGTGTCTTTGTGTTGGTAGTCAAATGGCAGACACTGCAATCCCCACATCTTGAATGTCCGGTTACTGGAGGGAGACCCCATATTTCCGTAATGGTTGGGTTGGAAGTGGTCAAGGTCTGCTTAGGTCTAGTGTTCACCAGAGTGTCTTTCAAACTGCGTGCCTTTTTATAGGAGAACAGAGGTTTTTCCCATTTGTAGTTGCCCGTGTGGAGTATGGACCAGTGCTTCTTTATGCTCTTGCTCACCTGGTTGGACACCGCATTATACGTCGTGACGCATGTTAGTGGAATGTCTCCATCGTTTTTAGTTGTGTCTTCCAGTAGGGCTTGTCGGGGTTGGTTCTGTGCTCTCTTCTGACATTTGTTTGTTATTTTTTGAGGGTAGCCGCGGGAGGATAGTTTTTCCGTTAGGTCTTCCGCCTGGCTTCTGTAATCGGTCAATTTGCTGCAGTTTCGTCTGAGGCGGAGATACTGTCCATAGGGTAGGTTTTCCCTAAGGGGGCGGGGGTGGAAACTGTCATATCTTAGTAAATTGTTTTTTGCCGTAGGTTTGAAATGGGTCTTTGTTATCAGATTGTCATTTTCTCTTCGTATTTCAATATCCAGGAAGACCATCTTGTCCCTGTCTATGCAGTGAGTGAACCGTAGATTTTGATCACGGGTATTCAGCCAAGTTATGAATTCCATTAAGGTCTCTTGTGTACCTTGCCATATGGAAAAGACGTCATCTATGTATCGCCGCCAAAATTTGATATGGCTGCCAAATGGATTGTCAACTGCCAGGATGTATTTTAGTTCAAAATCATACACATAGAGGCCCGCCACACTAGGGGCAAAAACACTGCCCATAGATGTACCCCCTACTTGCAGGTACAGTGTGCCCTCATATTCAAAGTAGTTCCTTTTGAGGGCCAGGGTGGCACATTGTATGATGAACTGTTTCGGTGTGTGGTAGTCCCAGGTTGTGTTATCAAGAATTTTGATAGTGGCGTCTTGTGGAATATTCGTGTAAAGGCTTTCTATGTCAAAGCTAAGAAGGATATAGTCTTGTTCCATTTTGATGTTCTCCAAGATTTTTAGTAGACTTTTTGTGTCTCTCAAGTACGTAGATGTTCCCTGTACAATGGGTTTCAGAAAAAAGTCACTGAATCTTGACAACGGTTCAAGAAGTGAGCCGATGCCTGACACGATTGGTCTTCCGGGAGGGGGGATCTTTCCCTTGTGCATTTTTGGCACCACATAGAAATAAGGAATTTTGTTTTCTGTTTTGCTCAAGTAGTCTTCTTGTTTTGAGATATGGCCTTGGGCTTCAGCTGTTTCCACCATGTTAGTGATTTCAATCCTTAGATCTTCAGTTGGATCTGTTGGTAATACTTGATAGTTTTTTGTGTCGCCTAATAGGCGTCTGCATTCTGCGTCATAGTCATTTTTGTTCATTACTACGAGTCCCCCGCCTTTGTCCGCCGGTTTTATGATTATGGTGTCATCATTTTTCAAGTCGGATATTGCTTTGTTCTCAGCTCTGCTGTTGTTGTGAAACTGGCCGGTGACTTCCAGGGCTTCTATATCATTGAATACTGCCTGTTCAAAGGTTTAATTGATGGCCATGCCCCTTTCTTTAGACGCTGCTGGTCATATTCAAGTAACAGTGAGCAGAGTCTAAAGAAAAGGGTGTGGCTAACATTAAAGTGAAAGCGTGGGTGGGACACTTTTACATAAAGTGTAAAAATAAAGAAAGCGGTTGTAGCGCGTCCGTTAAAGTGAAAGTGGTCGTGCTGTAAATTAAATTAGAACAGCCGCTATACTTAAAGCGGACCGCGCTGGAAATAAAAAAATAAATGACTAATAACAATATGAAAGGTGGCAGCGTTCTAGAACGCCATGAGTGGAATATGGAAGATTGTGAAGAAAATAGCACTCACCAACTAGATAAAGCAGATTTTGAAATCACACAAGTACAATGTTCAGAGGTTATAAATGCAGGCAAGGCGGTACCAAGGAGGGACTACTAAGCCGATTCACAAATGAAAAGCAAAGATTTTGAACGGACAGTAACAGGAGCCAATTGAAAAGATGGGCGGGAAATTTGCAGATATTCTAAGCCATAACTCATTACAGCATGCCCCGATGAGCAGCGCATGTGCTGCCCAGCCCGACCTGAAAATTGGGGTCCATGATAGTTTTACCCAGATTCTCAGTTTTTGAAATATTGGCATGCATCAAACATGTTTAAACGATGCCTCAAAGAAATGGTATTGAATGTCATTCTTAAAATGCACTATAATTTGGTTACACTGTCAGTATACTTTCCTGTTTTTCCGCACGCATTCTAAATATTGAGGCGTATTTTATTTTGAAAGCAAAGAATTAGCGCAATAAATTGGCAAATGTGAATGCATAATTCCTCATTTTTAGGTCGAGCTGGAGAAAGCAATGCGAAGCATTGCGTCTAGCTCGACAACTAATGTTGTCCGTCCCCTGGGAATCTGAGACAGGGGTCGGGCACCCGCAGCGATTGGTGTCTGGACGCGCACGTCCAGGCCGGCGCCACGCACATCCCCTGGCTCACATTCCCTGAAGTGCGCAAACACACACATGCACACGCAGGCACACACACACGCAGGCAGGCAGGCACACACACGCATGCACACACACGCTGGCACACACACGCTGGCACACACCCCTCCCTTACATCACCAGGCTCGCACCATCTGGAACACGCTGGGCTTCTCATGGGAGCCCCGCAAAGCACTTGAGCTCCTCTGCCAGGCCATCACGAAGCGGGGCTCTCCCCTTAGGCATCGGAGCCCCGCTGGTCTTCACCCGGGCCCCCTCCTGAGACCCGGGACTTCAGCTGCCACTTCGTTTTCGCTCCGGGGCTCGCTACTGAAAACGAAACTTACGAATGCGCGCATGCCCAGGCAGCCCCCGCTCTCCGGCATAAAGACGCACATTAGGAAACCAAGTTAGTAATATTAAGGGATTCGCACGCACTGACCACATTTCAGTAATATCATTAAGGTTCAGTGGTTGCATACCGCGTATCTGTTTGGGGTCTAACCTCCTAAATCAGAGTATTATCCGCCTGGTCTTTTTGGTTTAGTCTCCTCTAGCACACATGCGCTCTCCAATTACCGGAGCGCTGACCACCCGGTCACTGGGTTAGCGGTGCACTCATCTGACGTGATTGTCGCTCACGCATGCGCGTAGTTGTCATTCCATCAGCCTGTGCCCTGCCACAGAGACCACACTTCCGTGTATAACTTCGAGCTGAAGGAGCATTTCCAGATTTTGGATCCTGTAGACGGGCACGACTTAGGCAAAGCGTGCGGCTGGCTATCAAGCAGTTAGTGGCGCAGGACGCACGGTCAATACAAGGTAGGTCTCCCTATGGGTGAAATCGTAATGACCCCTGTTTATTTGTTTCCCATCCACCAGCGAGTGACTTTGTCACCGCCCACCTGCCAGGACCCATGCTGCAATACCGCTTCATTTCGAAACGTAACCCTTCTAACTTTATTCACCCCCTTTTTTACTTCCTAAGATAGTTGTTGCACTATGTTCGTTTGGGTAATAACTAGAGATAATACTACTGACAAATAGTCACGATGAATACTGGTCACCGGGAATTTGCTCTGCGTCGGTTTAATTTCCTTGCGCACAACACCCTAATTAGTGAATCGGCACAATCTTCAAATTTTATTTTAATGTCGGTAATAAGTCATCTGGTCTGGAAACCTGAATAGGAGACATTTCTAGGTCAAATCACTCGTCCACAGGGCCAATTAAGATATGTGATGGTAGCAAAAATGCCCCAAACCAGCAATTTTTGATTTTTTTGTCAAATCGAACAATTTAGGACTAAAGTAATATATTGTAGGAAAGTTTCAAAATGACTAGCATGTGCAAAATGAATATTCCATACACCAAAAAATAAATCCTGAGCTAAGTTCTACCCTCTCTTGAAATGTAATGCATCTGAAACAGTTACAGGAACATATTTCTCACAGTGAGCAAGAGGGACACGTGCTCCAGATGCCATCCTAAATAAGCAAACCACACAAATGTATGACCTAACGTGAGTCGAAGGGAAAGAAAAGTTCATTTTGAGAAGTGTCCTGGGGCACAGCAGCTTCGCTTTCGCTCCCCTGTTATCCCATTATAACTGTTTCCTCCATATTCTTCATCTCCCACTCCCTTCCCCATCCTTCATCGCTGTTGTCCCCTCTCCTTGTCTCTCTTTCCCTATTACCTACCCACCGGTCGTTTCTCTATCTGCCTGCTGTCTCCCCGCTTCGACTTTCCAATTCTCTCACTTCCCTCTCTTTCTCTCTCTATCCTATTCTCCACACCATGTCGTCTATGTGTCTCTCTTCACGTTTCTTTTCCATCCTCTGGTTTTACTTCTCTCTTGCTCCGTTTATTTTCTTCTCACTAATCTCTTCTCTCCTTTCTGCTCTCACTATCTCTTCTCTCTTTTCTACACTCACTCTCCTCTTCAACCTCTCTTTCGTACTTGCTGTTTGCCTCACACATGCTCCTCTTCCCCCTCCCACGGCGCGCTCTTAGTTCCACTTCTCTTTCCTTTCTTGCATTTCTCGTTCTCTCACTTCCTTCTCAGTAGTTAAACTTCTTCTGCACCTTATCTCTGTCGTCTCTGTTAATCCCTCACCCTCACTCCCCTCACCCTCACACACCTTGACCCTCACACCCCTCAATCCCCACACCCCCTCAGCCCCCCCACTGTCACCCCCACCCTCACGCCCCCCCACCTTCACAACCCCTCACACTTCTTCACTCACCCTCACACCGACTCACTCACACCCTCACCCTCACACCCCCTCACCCACACACCCTCACTCACCCTCACTCACACACCCTCACTCACACACCCTCACCCGCACACACCCTCACCCGCACACCCCTCACTCACACCCTCTCACCCTCACACACCCTCACACACCCTCACCAGCATAGCGTAACAAAACATAGCATAGCAAAACAAAGCATAGGATAGCATAACAAAACACAACAAAACATAGCATAGCATAACAAAACAAAGCATAGCAAAACATAGCATAACAAAACACAACAAAGCATAGCACAACAAAACATAACATAACAAAACATAGCATAACATAACAAAACATAGAAAAACAAACCAAAGTAGAACAAAACATAGCATAGCAAAACAAACCATAGTAGAACAAAACATAGCTTAGCATAACAAAACATAGTAGAACAAAGCATAGCATAACAAAACACAACAAAACATAGCATAACATAACAAAACATAGCATAACGTATCAAAACATAGCATAACGTAACAAAACATAGCATAACATAAAGCCAAGCATAGCATAACAAAACATAGCAAAACAAAACCTAGCATAACAAAACAAAACATAGCATAACAAAACATAGCATGGCGGGGGCGTGGCCAAGATGGCGACGGAGCGAGACGTCTTTTCAAGTCCCTCCGGCGCCAAGCCCAGCTCAGCTTTGTTCCAGCTTCGAAAGCGGCCTGCTTCTCGGCCATTTGGGCGCTGCTGTGACCCCTGGTGCTGAGGGGTCCGGTCCGGAGTCACGAGGGCAGCCAGCAGAGGCCCGCAGGTGGACCTGGTCGTGGCGGCGGACTGCAGCCTTACAATCCCCGGCCTGGAGTAGTGGAGAGAGCCGAACTTCCGGTCCACGGCGTCGCGGAGCGGACATCAGCGGAGGAAGGACGGGGACGTCACTTCTGTCCCCCGCTACGTTCTGCAGAGGCCCTGCTTCCCACCCGTGAGCGGCAATAAGCGCTGCTTCCCCTCCCCCCACCCCCGCTTCGGCTGGCTGGATGGAGCGGCCTGGCCGAGATCTCTCCACCTGCATCTACCACCGTAGTGAACCCCGGGGCGGAGTGGCGGAACCGGCGGTCCGCGCTGACCGGGGGGGGGGGCCTGGCTGAGGGCTCCGGAGCTCCTGCGGACTGCGGTTTGGTGCCCCCTGGCCCTGGGAGATTGACAAGCTCGGGCCCCGGGCATGGCAGACGGGAGCGCGAGGCACTGAGGAGGAACCGCAGCAGAGGGGACTCCTGGACTTTGTGCTTGCACCTGCCCCCCAACAACCTGAGGAGCGGCTCCGGGCACCGGAGGAGTGTGGCTGTGCACCGCGCTGGGGGTGTAGGCGCAGCAGAAGGGGACCAGCTGCAGGAGGGGGCCCTGGCAGCGACGCTATCTCTTCCCCACTACGCCCCAGAAGGGATCAGGAGGTGAGGGAGCCCCTGCCGAAGTGCGGCCCCCTGAGGACTCGGTGCCTGGGGGGGACCCCGGGAGAGGCCTGGATATTCCCCTGCTTGCACCACGCATGTGCGCCTGTGGTGCGGGTCCGTCGTGGAGGGGGCCCTTCCTTGGAGGCCCGGCTAGAGAGCTCAGCGGCTAGGTAGAGGGGAAACGTGCGCTACACGGCGACGGCTGGCCGAGGCCAGGCCGGACTCATGCCTGGGACGTGATTCCGGGGGGTTCCGAGATCATGGGACACTAGCGGGAGACGACTACGCGACTCCTCGGAGGCGGAGTACCAACGGCGGCCACCTACAAGACGGAGTGGGGCTTGGCTCTTGGGGGGCCCGGACCGCAGGGGGATCGGTGCGGAGACTGCTTTACCGGCACTGGTACAGTGGGGACCTTGTGATTGCCGGAGGAGGGACTGCTGCCCTACCCGGGGGTGCAGAGATGTCTTCCACGCTGCGCAAGGGGAAGCCTGGGAAAGATGGCGCTGCTAAGAATTCTCAACAACCGCCGTCCCCTGGACCCAGCGTCTCGCCCAAGAAATCGGACGATGGGGCCCCTGCAACCAAGGCCTTTATGACGGAGCTCTTTGCCTCCATTAAGGAGGACATCTCGGAACTCCGCGCCCAACTAGCTTCGGACCTTCGTGAAGTGCGGAGAGACGTGGACGGCATTGGGGGGAGGGTGGCCACCTTGGAGGCCCACGACCTAAGCATAGCAAACGATGTCCACCAGCTCCAGCAAGATATCATTAGGCTCACAGAGCAGAACTTGGACCTCTAGTCCCATACGGAGGATCTGGAGAACCGTTCCCGCCCGAACAACATCCGCATTCGGGCGGTGCCGTGGGACGGAGAAGAAGGTGACCTGCGGGGTTATGTCCAAGCTCTTTTCTTACAGGTTCTGGGCAACAATGTTGTTCAGGAAATCAGGATGGACAGAGTACACAGGGTTGGTCTCCCTAGGAGGGGTGGGGGGCCGCCCCCGGACATCCTGGTCTGTGTCCATGATTTCCAGCTAAAAGAGCGTATCCTATGGAAGGCGCGGACCATCCCTTCTTTGCAATTCAGAGAGCATCGTCCCCAGCTGTACCAGGATTTAGCAGCATCGACCCTCCAGAAGAGGCGGGAGTTCCGCCCGGTGACCGCCTTCCTCCGGGAACGCAACATCTCCTACTCATGGGGTCATCCTTTCCGCATTATCTTTAGGTGGGAAAACAGACTGGCGCAGATTCGATCTCTCCAAGTGGCGAAGGACTTGTTGGGTCTGGACTACGGGACTCCCTCACAGGAGGCTGGCGGCTCGCCGGCACGAAGACGCAGGCGTTCTTCCTCATGGCGGAGGGTGGGTCCGGATACGAACCGTGGGCGGCCTGACCGTACGGCTAGCCTACAAGAGAGAGGAAATGCAGTGGCTTCGGTGGCCTCAGCAACTTTGGCATCTTCCCAGCAGAGCTCCGGTGCCGATTGATCTTGAGCCGCCAGCTGGTTGGTGCCGGAGGGGCACGTGACACCAGGTACCGTGGGTTTAATTGTACTTTTGGAGAAGACACCCCGTACCGTGGCCTATGGGGTCCCCCAATGGGTGCCCCATCCCCAGCCCTGGAGGAACTCTACGAACTGTTCTCCGATGGGACTGCTAAGTACACTGTTTTGGTTTTGGTTGGGGTTTTTGGGGGGGTGGGTGGGAGTGCTTTGTGGGCCAATTGAGGAGGGGGGTTGTTGGGAACAGGGTGGGGGTCGGGCAGGGGGGTGGTGGCGTCCGGAATGAATGTGTAGT
The DNA here is from genome assembly GCF_964263255.1 of Lissotriton vulgaris. Taxonomy (NCBI): domain Eukaryota; kingdom Metazoa; phylum Chordata; class Amphibia; order Caudata; family Salamandridae; genus Lissotriton; species Lissotriton vulgaris. Next base: position 330,251,569 of record NC_141697.1, on the reverse strand, counting down.
TGCTTGTTTCCTTCTCCTGGTGGGATACATGAGATGTTGCATATCTGTCCTTTGGGCGGGACTACCTATTGGGTTGCAGTTACACTTGGGTCTGGTCTTGGGTGCAGCATCAGGGCGATTCCACAGAGAGGGTTACTAATAGTTTCCCATGGCGCTTAGTATTGGAACGTGGAATATAAAGGGCCTCAATTCCCCTCAAACACCAGAAAATTTGGAAATATATAACTGACCACCACTTAGATATTGTGGGGCTCCAGGAGACTCACCTGGCACGTAAAGATGAGCTACGACTAAGACAGACATTTCCCACTCATCTATAGGGCATCTGCATCTACTAAACATAGGGGGGTGGCACTTTTATTCCGAGCATCCCTGCACTTCCAGCCTATGGGGATCAGTGGTGACAAGGAGGGACGTTGGTTGATGGTCAAGGGGACACTTTAAAGCAGACTCTGTACGTTTGTGGTGGTGTATGTTCCCAACTCTGGGCAGAATGCTTTTCTTCGAGATCTGTTGGATAGGGCGGGGGACTTTGTGGAGGGGCACGTGGTTTTAACGGGGGACTTCAACCTGGTTTGGGACAAGGATTTGGATAGCTCCCGAGCCCAGAGAGCGGGCGCTGGGGTTTTCTCTACGGAAACGCAGCGTATGGTAGGGGAGCTTGGATTGGTTGATACCTGGCGATTCCTGCACCCACAAGCGCGAGACTATACCTTCTATTCCCATGTTCATCATACTTATTCTCGTCTGGATCATATCTTTGTGAGCCAGGCCCTCAGGGGAGATGTCCGTGATTCTGCTGTCTTCCCGCTCTCCGTGTCAGAACATAGCCTGCTGGTTCTCGGGCTCCACTGGTCAGCAGGGGGGGGACGGGGTGAGGAAATGGTACTTCCCGCCGGCGCTTGTCCGGGATGATACCTCATGCAAGGAACTGCGTAAAGCTATAGGGGAGTTTTTTGGCCCTCAACCCTGTAGCGGATACCTCACTTTTCAATACGTGGGATGCGTGTAAGGCATCACTGCGGGGCACATGCCTGGGCCTCAATGCTAACCTCAATAGGTTACGGAGGAAGGAACGGAAAGACCTGGAGACAGAACTAGCAACCTTAGAACAGGCGCATAAAGCGAACCCGTCCAGACTGACTCTTCGACCCTTGAAAGCCGTGCGGGGTAAATTGAAGGCCCACTACACCAACCGTGGAGAGTTTACCCTCCTGCGGCTTAGGCGTGTCTCCTATTCCCAGGGGAATAAGGTGGGCAGGCACTTAGCCCGGCAGCTACGGGACAAGAGAGATTATATTGGTGGATTTCTGGACCCACATGGTTCACTACATCATAGGGATGTGGATAAGGCAGGTATTTTTGGCCGATTCTACGAGGCGCTCTATAAGGGTGATTCCATGGATCAGGCGGCGCAGGACCGTTTCCTGGCGGATCTCCCCATCCCACAAGTATCTAAGGAATGGAACGAACTCTTGGCCGCCCCAATCTCTAGATCGGAGGTGTTGGACGCCATTAGAGATCTGAAGCTCCACAAGGCGCCGGGTCCTGATGGCTACACGGCCCCGTTTTACAAGTCCTTTGAGGCAGAGCTATGCGACTTTTTAGTGTCCCTTTTCAACGAAATGGCGGTCACTGGGACGACCACGGGCACCATGGCCGAGGCCGTGATCACCGTGATCCCCAAACCGGAAAAAGACCCTTCCAAATGTTCATCTTACCGCCCGATAGCACTTCTCAATGTGGACGCTAAATTGTATTCCACTATCATAGCACGCAGGCTCCAAGATTTAATGCCGGCTATCATTCACCCGGATCAATCCGGGTTTATTAAAGGCCGCCAGACGAATGACAACTTGAGGAGGGTCATACATCTCATAGAAAAGGCCACCCGGTTCCGTATCCCGGCAGTGCTGGTGGGGTTGGACGCGGAAAAAGCCTTTGACCGGGTTGACTGGAGGTTCATGTTCCGCACCTTGGAGGCCTTCGGCTTCTCGCACCAATTCATCACCATGATCCGGGCGAACTATAGCTGCCCTAGTTCTAGAGTAGTGATTAATGGCCATCGATCCGCCAGCTTCTCGCACTCCCAGGGCACAAGGCAGGGCTGCCCCCTTTCCCCTCTTCTCTTTGCTTTGAGCATCGAACCTTTGGCTCTTGCGGTGCGCAGCGGGAACAGATAAAGGGACTCCCCTTTTCAGGTGAACAGCACAAAATCTCCCTCTTTGCAGATGGCGTGTTGCTGTCGGTGGGGGAGCCGGCTCATTCCTTACCACATAGCCAAAACCTGCTGTCCGACTTTGAGACGGTGGCCGGATTTAAGGTTAATTTTAATAAGTCATACATCTTGAATCTGACCCTCCCTCCAGCAGACTTGGAGTGACTGCGCCCACTCACGCCTCTGGCGTGGGCGCCTGCCTCCTTGTTATATATGTGAGTCCATCTTACTCCTTCTATAAGCTCCCTTTTCACAGCGAACTTCCCGCCGATGTTGGCGGCGGTGCGCAGGGAACTGGACCGGTGGAAGCCGAAATATATCTCGTGGCTTGGTAGGATCCATACCATCAAGATGGTCCTCCTTCCTAGGTTTTTGCATCTCTTTCAGGCTCTCCCCATTCCTATGGAGCTGGACTTCTTCCGGCGCCTTAAGACTTTACTGCTGAAATACATCTGGCAGGGAGGCCGGGCGCGCTTCTCCTTCGCAACTCTGCGGCTCCCACGGGAGGAGGGTGGAGTGGGCCTCCCTGACATGCACCTGTACTACAAGGCTGCCCAACTGCGAGTGTTGGTGGAATGGTCGCAGCAGCTCTCTGAGAAACACTGGCTGCACATGTATAAAAGTGTGGCCGGGAGATCGATTTGGGACCTCGCCTGGAAGCCCAAGTCGGACAGGCCTAGGAACGCCTACATCAGCACGCCCACTAGCACCGTTCTGAAGGTGTGGGACACAATCACGGGAGACGAGCGGTGGACAACATTTCCCTCCCCTTTCACTCCCATACATTTCAATCCGGCCTTTCAGCCGGCGTTACGGGAGGGTCCCTTCCAGCTGTGGCGAGAAGGAGGGTGTAGATCCCTTACGCACTTATTCCACAGAACGGAACCCCTCACATTCCATAACTGCATGCGTGACTATGGTCTCCCACCTTCGGAACGCTTCCGTCATGCTCAACTGATCCACTGGGCGACCTCGGCGGGTCTGAGAGATGCGGCTACCAGACCACTCTCGCTTTTTGAGACCTTTATTCTCCGATCTTCCACGATGAAGGGGACGATTTCCTTTCTGTATAAACTCTTACTGACTACTGTGGTCTCCCCACGTCCACGTTACATGGACCACTGGGAAACCCTCCTGGGCCGAGACATAACCAGGGACGAATGGAGGGGTCTCTGGCGGGATATTGTAGCTCACACTCACTCGGTGGACCTGCGAGAAGCCCATCTTAAAACCATGCTTGATTGGTACCTCTACCCATCAAAACTGCATTGCATATTCCCAGCGTCTTCGGACCGGTGTTGGAGGGGCTGTGGACTGTTGGGAGACTTCCGCCACATCTGGTGAGACTGCCCAATCATCCGGCCGTTTTGGGTCGAAATCTTGTCCCACATCAAGGACATATTAGGATATCCCGTCCCGGATTCTTTGTCCTATGTCATCCTGGGCCTTCGAGATCCGCTGTTAGAACACCAAACAAAGGCGGATAAACAAATACTGTGGCTCCTCCTTGGAGCGGCTAAACTCACGCTGGCCGCAGCCTGGAAGAAACCAGCTCTCTCATTGTGGCACGCGAGACTGTGGAGATTATTGAGCATGGAGAGAATGGCGGACATCTTCCTGGGCAACTTTAAGAACTTTATGTTTCGATGGGGACCCTTGGTTCGCTTTCTGTCGAGAGGCTTGCCCTCAGCGGTATACCTGTCTGCTCTGCGCGCCCTTCACCTTTTCCAGATTTAACTTGACTGCATGTTTGAGGGATTGAGACTGTATGCATGTGTGGGCGCCACCACTAAGGGGGGGTGGGGGGGGGGGGGGGGGGGTACGAGGGGTTGGGGGGGTTCATTACTTGTTCCGGCACCGCATAACTGATGGAGGCTTTTGATCGCCCGGGAGCTTTTGCAACATTTCGACTGTTTGGGAGTGACCATCTCCTTGGTGAGGACTGCTGAGGTGCCATGAAGCGGCTGACTGATTTCCTTGCTGCTCGCTGGCAAGCCCTGCCCTTAAGAATAGCCGGGTCTGATGTCATTGGTTATCCTACGTGCCTCCCTGTAAGCTTCTTCTAGTCCCTTTATTGGGAGTTGCTGCGGTTCTGCCGCTTGTTTTCCTTCAATCCTTCCTTTCTCACTTTGTATTTGAACTGCAATAAATAAAACTTTTACAACAAAAAAAAACAGCATGGCATAACAAAACATAGCATAACAATGCATAGCATAACAAAGCATAGCAAAACAAAGCATAGCAAAACAAAGCATAGCAAAACAAAACATAGCAAAACAAAACATAGCAAAACAAAACATAGCAAAACAAAACATAGCAAAACAAAACATAGCAAAACAAAACATAGCAAAACAAAACATAGCAAAACAAAACATAGCAAAACAAAACATAGCAAAACAAAGCATAGCAAAACAAAGCATAGCAAAACACAACATAACAAAGCATAGCATAACAAAGCATAGCATAACAAAGCATAGCATAACAAAGCATAGCATAACAAAGCATAGCATAACAAAGCATAGCATAACAAAGCATAGCATAACAAAGCATAGCATAACAAAGCATAGCATAACAAAGCATAGCATAACAAAGCATAGCATAACAAAGCATAACAAAGCAAAGTATAACAAAGCATAGCATAACAAAGCATAGCATAACAAAGCATAGCATAACAAAGCATAGCATAACAAAGCATAGCATAGCAAAACATAGCATAGCAAAACATAGCATAGTAAAACATAGCATAGCATAACAAAGCATAGCATAACAAAGCATAGCATAACAAAGCATAGCATAATTAATTAATTGTGGGTTTAATTGTGGGTTTATATAGCGCTATAGCGCTAGCATAGCATAACACATCAAAAGATAGGATAGCAAAACAAAACATAGCATAGCATACAGCATCACTCCGCACCACCACAGCATCACTCAGGGGCACCACAACATCACTATGTGCTACCACAGCATCACTGAACGCCACAGCATCACTCGTTCGCGATCACAACATCACTCAGCGCCACCACAGCATCAATCTGTGCAACCATTCAACAACACCTTGTTCAAATATGTTCTCTCAATGTTTCAAGCTTTATTAAAAATGTAACAAAAAGATGTTAATATTTCACTTCTGTTCTTGGATTTTCGTCACAATAAAATACACTGAACATAATCTTCACAAAAGTTATTCACAAAAGTTTAAGCTATTGCCAATATAAATGACACTAGCTATTATTTAAGTATTAATAGTTTTAAAAAAAAATTAAGCCATTGTTATTTGTAATATCAATACATCTAAGTCACGTAAATACAACACATATTGCATTACAAATGCTATAGGTGTCACATTTGCGAAAGTTACAACTATTGGCATTGTAAATGACAAAGCTATTACTTTCGCTATTTTCAAAACCAACACAAATACAAAATTTGTCATTTTCAATACCAATAGCTCAAACTTTTCTAATGGAGACCTATTGCATTGCAAATGCTTGTTTTTCAAGTTGCAAATATTTTTGGGGTACATCATTTGCTTTCACAATGAAATACATTTTTCGGTGCACATTATAAATAGCCACAAATTGTTACATTTTACAAAGATCTGTAATTTTTTTTTACTGAAACATCCGTTTACAGCCCATTGTATTTCTTTACGGCAATCACCCCGAAGGTAAAGGCTTTGCATTGATGATCGTTTCTGAAGATCATACATACTGATGCTTTTCTTGCCTTTTACGCAGACATACCTCTCTCCCACAGCAATACTGTTACTATGAACTAGCATCAGAAGGGTTTGTGCTGCACAGGGTTGAGCTTCTTTATCCTCTCGACAAAATAAACTTACAGACATGGAGTCCCTGATCCCAATATACCATGGACATTGGGCAATAGGAATTCCTTACTCTCCTGCCGGTCTTCCCAAACCTCAAGTCCCCTATAAACTATACTTTTTGCACAAAAGTTCACAGTTCCAGTTCTAATTCAAGAGTACCACCCAAGTAGGATGTTATATCTTGTAGTGTGGTAGATCACTGAATTCCTGAGCGCTGTGACTGAATCTCTGGATTACAATATATTCATAGAAGGTGTGAATGTGTCCGGGGTAACTGTACAGATCAACATCTTTAGATATAACACATCACTATTCCATCTTCATTCCTGGTTTCTCGTTCATATTCCAGTGAAGGTACCCAGTACATACTAGTGATTGAACTGTTAACAAACCAGGTTTGGGCATACCTCGTACTTGCAGTTGAAAAAATCGAAAAGTTATGTGTGTTGACTAGACAATTTGCCCTGGATTCATTTGATTGACTAAGGTTAAGGAAATGTTACCACAAGCATTTGGTTTCTTTTCTGCTGAAGGACTCCTTTTGGGGTTGGTTGTGAGGTGACAGCCAAGGCATTCTTTAGGCAACTGCACAGTCACTTACTGTGTCTGAATAACAAACATTCAATATAGGTGGAACAATTCAGAGACATAGTGTAACTAAAAGGCACCATGGGATAGCAACCCTGAAACAACTCCTATGCCCTTTCCTCATGCTAAAAATGTGTGACAAACCCTTTCAATCATTCAATATGGGCTCTCAAAATATCCACTTTATGCTTTATTTACCTTCCATTATTAGGACTATCAAAATGTTTCTTTATAATGCTCCACATGGTAGCCTAGCAAAACTACTCCACCACTGCTCATGGCTATAAAGAGGCAAACATCGGTACCCAATACCCAACATCCTACAAAACAATCTTCTCCTAATGCAGCCCAGATAAGCAGGCCTCTGGATTGAATCAACACCAAGGGTGGATTGTAGGGCGACGGTTTAACCTGTGGAACATGTGTATGGTGTTTAGTATCTAGATTGCTGCCTTTTGAGGTTTGGGGTTCAATGACCATTTTCTGCGGGTTTCTGGAGGAAATTACCTGACTTTTTTTTAGTATCTGATCAATCCATCCTTAACTATCAGATAAGCCAATGAAAAAGCTAATATGTCTGCACTGGGGACTCATTCTTCGCCTACTATGAGAGAGCTACAGTAACAATCATCAGTTGAGTACAATTCCATTTTCCCAGTTGCGGCATAGACCCAACAATGGCTCTCGCATGCCTCACTCGGAGATTAGCCAGATTTCACATCCTTCAATCAACCTCCACGCCACAGCGCAGACTTTATTCCCTCTTGCTCAGAACCATGGTTAGACCGTAGTCCTAATCAATCCTGCGGGGTCATTAGTAAATTCCCAACCAGTTTAAAGACCCCCACACAACTTTTAATAAGGAATGTGCCCTTTAGCAATCACAAGGCCAGAGTATAACTTATAGCTTGTCCTGTCTACAGGTATCAATGTTAGTTTTATATCCCCACCTCTAGTTTGTGGTACACAACTCCTCCCTTCTTCAGAGTAAGGAAAACACTCAAATAGATGAATTAAATACTTGTAAAGGACATAGCTGTGACAGACGTCCCAGGGCTACATATGCCTTAGGGATCCAACCAGGGCTAACTAAACTGAATGAAACAATCAGGTCTTCAATTGTTTTTTGAATACTAGTTAATTCAGTGATTCACAACATTTTAATGGAAGGGCGTGCAAAAGGGACGGGAGCTAGAAAGGAAAAAAGACAGACTGCCTAAACAAGACCGACAACCCCTTGGGATTGCCGTTAGAAACAGGCTTTAAGATCTGAGAGATCCAGTTGAAAGGTATATTTGAAGATCTAATTGGAAGGTATGCTTGAATTCTATCCCTCAGATAGCAAGGGTCTCTGTTGTGAACAGCTCTAAAAGTGAAAGGACGACATTTGAAATTATCTCAGTTGAGGAATCCCTAAAAGCACCAAGCTGTGGTATTTTGCATCAGCAGCAGCCAGCTCAAAAGATATTCTGGGAAGCCCAGATAAAGGATGCATTATCAAGCCGGGATATAATAACAGACTGAACCACGGTTTTCCTCGTGAATTTGGGAACTGGCCTTAGAAATTCTGGATGGCTTTTTAAGAGGGCAAAACCATGCGCCTGTAACTACCCTCACCGGTGGAGCAAAAGATTGCTCCCTATCAAATTTAAGCCCCAAATTCCAGACTCCCTACACAGAAGGGGGGGGGGGGAGGGGGACTATCGGGGAGGATTTCCGACAGTCACCATGCACTGGAAGAAATTAGAGAGCAGCACATTAGCACCAGTCTCTGCTTGATTTGGCCTAGGGGTGAGAAGTCCCTGCCCAGTAAAAACATACCTGCTCGCCAATACCAATATGCAAGCTCTGACAGTGCAGAGGTTCCCCCAAAACAATTACGAAAACAGATTTAGTCCACTCAAACATTATGTCAACACAATTTGTACCCAATAAAAAGACAATCATCAGTGCAAAAAATTACCCCAAGTGAAGCCTCCTTTATCAACGTGTCCGCGCTAACCTGAACTTAATGTAGCCCAGGGGAACGAAATCCCTGCCCAACAACACTGGATGGAGCACACCAAGACCAATATTGTAGGTTTGAAAGTGCAGAAGTTTCCCCCAAACCTATTGTACTTCTTCATCAAAACGAATCATTCCCATCAGTAAGCCAATTCCATACCAGCCCCTTTGTTCCATCGTTCCTTCTGCCCATCTTAGCAGCTTCTCATCAGTTCATGTGGCAGAAGGAAAAGCTGGCTTTTAACAAAGGCTCAAGTGTCTTCACTGTATTCCTGTTTGTCTTTGCATGCGAGTGGAATGAAGGTTAAGCAGTAATAAGAAGTTCATTGTAGTCCAACTATTGTTTCTTAGACATGGAAAGAAACAAAGTATCATAATGTAGGCTCACTTGTCAACCGAAACATTTCGTGGAGAAGTGTGGCTCAATGATTAGAGCGGCAGACCCTGATGCAGAGGTCTAGCCCGGGACCAGGGTTCAATTCCCCGCCTCGGCAGGTCTTGGGCTCAAAATTCCACGGACCTGATAATTCTCACCTCGGTGCCTATTCCAATCATGGAGTCCCACTCTGCAACTCTGGGCAATAGCTTGCTTAATCTCCACAACGGGGCCCCCACAACGCCAAGGATGCCTGGCCTCCACCTCGGGGGTGCCCAGGAGTGGATGCCTCACAGGGAAAGCCAGGATGGGTTCCACAGCGGTATTCGTACAAGCGCCTTGAGACCCTTGCGGGTGAGTAGTGCGCTATACAAGTATCAATTTACATTACATATAGAAACAAAAACGGGAATGTAATTAAGGCAAGGGAGCCTACATCATACAGTGATTGTTTGTTAAATTAGGCCTATTGCTTTGCAGTGCTCTTTTTGTTTCCTTATACGTGAGTGAAGTAGATTACACAGCCTGCTGGCTTGGAATGAGGAGGAACACCAAATAGCACAGTACTTGTTGATACGTAGTACTATCCAATTCAAGAATGGCTTTGGTTGGAGGCTTAATCTTTGGCAGGGGAATCTCAAATTCTGGTTCTAGGAACATTGGTCATATTCAATGATGTACTTGATGTGCTATTCACATTGCTTTGTATCTGCTATATCAAAACAATGAAAGCTAAGGCCCAATGCTTGCCATGTAGAACAGCCTACACGCAGAGTTTTACCCCCTGTAACTTATGCAATATCCTGGACCCCAGCTACAGTCCATTTAGATCGTCCACGACAGAAAGCATAAATGAAGGTGTGGTTTGGGGTGGGGGAGAAGGTAGGCTAGGAAGGGGAAATAGACAACCAATTTCTATAAACTGGTCACTGTTCATGCCAGCATCACCATACCCTTTAAATGCAGGATGCTCACAGCCATTGTCAACCAAACCATTAAGTTCAGCATTTTACTGGAATATCAGGCTTGGTACTCGAAAACTTGGCGTGCCTAGTATACATGGACTGAGGCATAATGTAGATGATGTTGTCAGACAAACAACTCAATCGATCTGAGACAACACTAAGTAGGCTCATCTAACAGGAAAGCCTGGTTGGGGAGAGGGCAGCAATGAGTGCTGGAAACCACAATACTAGGCATGTCCGCCACCCATATTCATGCATAGTATGAGACCATTCAAAAGACCTCAAACTAACATACATTAGAGGATGAGGAAATACCTGGCCTTACAGCAGAAGTCTATTCAAATAAAGACCTTGTGGTGCAGTCTACAAAGTTCTGCTTCGCTTTATCTATTTTTCTTTTACCAACCCGTCGCCATGGCTACTTAGTGGGGTATCTGGATTTGAGTCCTTTCAACAGGCAATTGAATTTCTTCTCCTCTGAAATTGTATGTCTCCTACATCCATAGGATCTTGAAATGAGGTGACTCATGATTTACAGATGTGTTAATTACCTCGATTCTGTGATTGGTTCTCATACCCATAGCCTTAGACAAACAGTTTCACGGGTCAGTAACAATTACTGAGGACGGATGAAGGCAGGAGTCCAAGAACTGCTTGTTTTGGCCCCTTCACTTCTGGGCCTTCACGGACATTTCTGTTGCTCGCCCGTTCATCTCCCATGTCTAGCATCATGTCTTCCCAATGGCTAACTGACTATACCCTTTTCGGTTCATGCAAGCCCCTTTGAGATGTCCTTAGTGAAATCTAGCTGGTAGTCATTCTGGACTTCTGAGCACATTGAGGTCTGTTACCCTACTGCATCTGTCACTCTTTAAAGAGACAGATCACTGGGGTTTTAGGTAAGACTCGTCATTCAGAATCTATCCATTTGCTGATCTTTAAAACAATAAGGCTACCCTGTCAGACCAACACCTTGCCTCCCCTTTTTAGGTCTCGCCTGAGCCAGCGCATGCGCTGAAATGGCGAGACTTTTAGTTAGTGGGCTTAAAAAAGCTGACCACACGCTTTTTGTGTGACCTAAAGCGTGCGATTACGAGCAGGGTTACGCGCAGAGGCGCCACGTGGCTTTCCTCCAACATGGCTCATTAAGCGCATCACTCTTTCACGGCCGCGCTTGCTTTCAACATGAGCACTCGTGTTTTCAGTCGCTCTGAGTCACATTCTTATACTGCACCTAGTGCTCGGTCTCCCATCTCCTTATGCGGCACACAATCCTCTGCGTCACATCCTTATGCAGCACAGAGTCCTCGGTCTCACATCTCCTTATGGTGCACACAGTCCTCCGTTTCACATTTCCTCATGCTGCACACACTCCACTTATCCACTGGAGTCTGACATTTCCTTGTGCTTTCTGTAGTCACCACAATCTTGCAGTGCCTTGCGCTCTCTGTAGTCCCATTAGTTTGGAATGCTGCCCTATTGCACGACTCCCCTATCATCCGGCATTTGCCAGTGCTTGCTACAGACTCCAGGATTACTTCCTCATGCAGTCTCCAGAGAGACAGTTTCTTTTGCAGATTCCAATGTTACATTTCCTCGCGTTCTTTGTAGAATGCATGTCCCCAAGACGCTAATAACATGGCCTATTTCTCGTTCAATGTTTAATAATATTGCTTTGACAACAATGTACGTCACGCCTCCCAGTCCAAACATGCTGTGCCCAAGGAGATTGTGTAATGTTAGCGCGCAAGATGACGCGCAGAGGGGAAACTATGTCGGATGCAAAGCCTGGTTGATTACTGTGATTACACAGGACTGTGAGCAGCTGGGCAGCTGCCACCTCGCGCACGCAGGAGCGAGCGGGGCAGGATGCGCCGGGATTGCCCCCATTCTTTCGAAAATGAAAGAAGAGCGTGGGAGAGTGCTGTTCGCAAAGGGGCCATAATTGGGGCTAACAGTAATCCTGATTTCTTTAAACAATTTCAGGTCTGGGGAGAGAACAAAGCATTCCTAGCGCCTATAAGTATAGCAAGTGTAAATTTACAGTTGCATCTAGCAGCGCTAGCTCTTTGAAACTAATTTCCTAAACGTCCTGAAAGGTTGGTGTGGAGGGTTTAAGTAAGAGGATTCTAAGATTGATCATATTGGTTATGACACCAGAAAATCAAGATAAAAAATGCAATGACAACACTCGACCAAACTTGTGATACTGACCACGTGAGGTAGGTACTTTATTGTTGAGTCAACAAGATCTACCAGTTACTGGCCATTGGTCACTGTTCAAATGCAATATATATTACTCCAATCCTACCACAGAAATGCGGGAACCTCCTTTTATCTGCGCAGGCCCCGATTCCGAGTCAGTCAGTGCAGAATGAATGTATAGAATTCTGCCTGATCAGAACTGGCCAGGAATACTGGACCCAATTTTACAAGCCAGTTAAAATTGCATGTGGCATAGGATGAGACATCAGCCATGCCTCGTCCTCAGGTCCCCTGCTGCCCTTCTGTGGCTAGGAAGGAGACTTCAACCACCCACTCCTCCAGATCTATCCTTTCCCTTCCCACCCCTACAGTTCCCACCCCTGCCCCAAACAGATTCCTCTGCACACCTTTACTAAACTGTTCAAAGCAGGTGGTAAATGTGTGCGGAAAACACTAGGAATAGGGAATACTGTGTGGAATTCCGCACAGTAATTCTCCATTCCGAGAAGCTGAACTGGTAATAGATAAAATTCCTTGCGGAAATACTTACCAGTAACAAAAATTATGTATGTGGAATTGCTGCATGGAATTCCATCTTACTCTTAATCAGTGCCCAACTGTTAACTACCCATGTGACCCAGAGACAGGCTGCAGACATCAAATGGCAAATGATAGAAAATGACATCTGTCTAAAGTAGCATTTTCAGACTTGTAATTTAAAATGCAACGCTACCATAACTTAAGATTTTAAATTAGGATACCAGGAACACCAAACTTGAAGCAGTTGGATCTTCCCATTAGGAAATTACACTTATAATATATAATTAGGTAATCCCAAATGTTATCTCATTGAAGAATTAGGCCTTGCAGTAAGGAAAAATGAATTTACATCTTTGTTACTACCAAGACATGTAAACTTAAAATACACGTCCTGCTTTTTACATACATTGCACTATGCCCTCTGGGCTGTCCAGGGTCTGCGCTAGTGGTGACATATGTATTTTTTTTTTAAAAAAAGGTTTATTTTAACATGTTGAAATGGCAGTTGAAACAGGCCTGAGACAGGTTTAAAGGGCTCTTTAAGTGGGTGGCACAAGCAGTGCTGTAGACCGACTAGCAGCATTTAATTTACATGCCCTGGGTACATGTAGTGCACTGTACCAGGGGCTAATAAGTACCTAGTGCCACCATTTCATGCGAGTGCAGGGTGATGCCTATTGATAAAAGCATTGGCATAGCCAATAGGTCTTACCTTTGAGACCTTATAAGTGTTTAGTTACCCAGCATAATATCCTTGGTGTAACAACATCACTGTTGCATGGCTAAACACTTATACGGTCCCAAAGGCGAGACCTATTGGCTATGCCAATGCTTGTTTTCTTATAATTCCCCAAAAAAGAATTTTTTAACGTATTGGTTTTCATCACGGTCTCAATTTTCCAGTTGTAGAGATGAATGACGCCCCCAGGTGTATAGACCATGTCCTGACTGAAATTTGAAGATCTCTGCCTCCTATTCAGCAGCCTACTTCTTCTACAACCTTTGGTTTACGGGCCGCAACCTTTGCACTTACCATCAACATACACAAGCTAAGAGGTCACAATACCTGAAGGCATATGATGCACATATACTAATAACATAATGTAGTTGTAATGGCCCCATATGTTTATCATTGGGTCATTAGTCATATTGGTTTTCATTTAACTCACCTTTTCCCCCCGAAATCCTCTTTTTTTGGCTTGACTTGTAAAGGCGCTTGTGCAACTCACTGAAAACATACTATATCGTATATATAGTCTAATGGTCTTTGAATTAGCCTCCTTTGAATTTCGTTCAACAGCTTGCAGACATTGGCGTGAGACACTGTTAATCAAATCTTAAAGGACATCCATTAACAGCATTTTAATCCACCTTTCTACAATCTGTTTAGTATATCCTTCCACCTGCACTGGAATGCATATTTCACATTTGACAGCACACTCAGACATGCTCTTTGTTATTGAACCCATGCATTATATACACAAATTAATCCTCCAAGTGGTTTGCACCGCAGCAGGTATTTTTATTGCTTTTGTGAGATCTCGAATGCCAATGTCAAACATATTGGCTTTGGAAGTATTGGTTACTTTTTTTAGTTTCCCTTTTCTTCATGGGGAGCAACCTTCTGCCCTTCCCTTTCACCCCTATACTTTTGTTTTATCAGTACCCCTTCCCCTAAGCATCAATATCAAAGGAAAACATTGATTGACTGCCCCTAAGGATCTTTAGTCAGACACCCTAGTTTCTCATGGCAAAGAACATCAGGGTACACACAAGTTCCTGTGCAGCAATAGAATTATATGTAAAGAAACCAAGTTGTCACGTCATAAGAACACCATTACCCAACTTCTAGGTTTTCTTTTTACTAACCATCAGAATCTGGTACATTGTCACAATTAGCCCAATTGAAGGGAACTGTAACTAGAAACCCCAGAATGAAGCTCTTAAATCAAAACTTAAAACTGAACACATGATTAGGACCATACCCCATCAACTAAACACGTCAGAGGCAAAACCCAACACTTCTACTCGTGATCACAAGCCAAATCCCTTCTTCACATTACCAGGGACATCACTTCCTTCAAATTTATGACGATGGGCAACGATCTTTAGCCCCTGCTCATAAGACGCACATGTTTTTGTCTCTTGCTCATTATAGTGATTAACCCCTTTGCTGCGGGGGGGGGGGGGGGGGAGGGGGAGGGGGCCGCGTGCGGCGCCGCCGTGCTTGTGACGAGCTCAGCTCATCATGAGGGCAGCTCAGCTCCTCATGGCCACACCCGGTTTTAGAACGTTCAGCACAGCGGGGAAATCTGCCCCACGTGAGAACGTTCAAACGGCCGTGACGAGCTGCAGCAGCACCCATGTGGTTAAAAGCCTGTCCCATGTTCCGCAAAGAAGAAAAGCGTCTTTCCAAAGTCTCTGGAAATGCCACTTTCTTTAGTGCCAGAGTAAACACCCCATCCTAAATTTAGGTATCCTCCGCATCAGAGTTAGGACATGTACACTGCTCACATGCATTGGTCTTTATCACAGGTACCCGAGCTCTGTACTACTCTGCACTCACTGTCAGAAGCAACACCTCCATTCACATCAAATGGGGATGCCTTTTGCCTCCCCAAAATGGTTCACACATTTCATTCAGTCTCAATGGAACATTCACCCTTCCAACATTCAGAAGCATGCACATCGTTCTCATGTTCAGGCTCTCATGACCTGCTTCCGCTATAAAGTGTCAGGGGCAAGTACCACACTTAACCCTCAACTTTCAGTGCCTCTGGCACTTGTCTTGCCCCCTCCCCCGTTCTGTTTCAGGGGGCAGAGTTCAGGTACATGCAGTCCACTCTCCTTCTCCTGCTGTTCAGTGCCAAAGGCCCGCTGTGTATACACCCCTCCCCTAATTCGGCGGCAAGTATCACATCAGCCATTCAACCCAGGTCAGTGCCAGCGGTTACAAACACACTCCACCCAGGTCGGTGCTAGGGAACATGTAACCCCCCCCCCCTCCTTCCCCAGGTCAAAGTCGGGGGGGCAACAAGCAACCCCCATCCATCCCCAGCTCACTGCAGGGGAGGGGGAAAGCGTCCCCCTCTCTCCTCGGATCTTCCTCTCGCCCAGCCAGCTTCAGGGGTGGGTGGGGGCCCACACCCGCCTCTTCCAGGCCAGTGTTGTGGGGGCGGGGGGGGGGGGGGGGGAGTGCCCGACTCGCCCAGGCTAGTGTCTTTGGGGCACATGACCAAATCCATGGGTTCAGCATCAAGGAACACGCAACCCATTCCCGCAGTTCAGGGCCACGGGTGAGCCACCAATTCCCGCAGTTCAGGGCCGCGGGTGGGCCACCCATTACCGCGGTTCAGGGCCGCGGGTGAGCCACCCATTACCGCGGTTCATGGAAGTGGGCGAGCCACCCATTCCCGCGGTTCAGGGCCGCAGCCAACTGACCCATTCCCACGCTTCAGGGGTGCAGCCAACCGACCCATTCCCACGCTTCAGGGCCGCAGCCAACCGACCCATTCCCACGGTTCAGGGGTGCAGCCAACCGACCCATTCCCACGGTTCAGGGCTGCAGCCAACCGACCCATTCCCACGCTTCAGGGCCGCAGCCAACCGACCAATTCCCGCGGTTCAGGGCCGCAGCCAACCGACCAATTCCCACGGTTCAGGGCCGCAGCCAAAGGACCCATTCCCACGGTTCAGGGCCGCAGCCAACTGACCCATTCCCACGGTTCAGGGCCGCGCCAACTTACCCATTCCCACGGTTCAGGGCTGCAGCCAGCTGACACATTCCCACAGCTTAGGGCCGCAGCCAACCGACCCATTCCCGCGGTTCAGGGCCGCAGCCAACCGACCCATTCCCGCGGTTCATGGCCGCAGTCAACCGACCCATTCCTGCGGTTCAGGGCTGCAGCCAACCGACCCATTCCCGCGGTTCAGGGCCGCAGCCAACCGACCCATTCCCGCGGTTCAGGGCCGCAGCCAACCGACCCATTCCCGCGGATCAGTGCTAGGAGGCCAGGCCAACTCACTCATTCGTGCGGTTCAGTGCCTGGAGGCCAAGCCACTCATTTGTGCGGTTCAGTGCCAGGCCAAGCCACCTATTCCTGCGGTTCAGGGCCGCAGCCAACCGACCCATTCCCGCGGTTCAGTGTCGCAGCCAACCGACCCATTCCCGCGGTTCGGGGCCGCAGCCAACCGACTCATTCCCGCGGTTCAGGGCCGCAGCCAACCGACCCATTCCTGCGGTTCAGGGCCGCAGCCAACCGACCCATTCCCGCGGTTCAGTGTCGCAGCCAACCGACCCATTCCTGCGGTTCAGGGCCGCAGCCAACCGACCCATTCCCGCGGTTCAGTGTCGCAGCCAACCGACCCATTCCCGCAGTTCAGGGCCGCAGCCAACCGACCCATTCCCGCGGACTAGTGCTAGAAGCAAAGCCACCCATTCCCTCGGCTCAGTGCTAGGAGGCCAAGCCACCCATTCCTGCGGTTCAGTGCCAGGCCAAGCCACCCATTCCCGCAGTTTAGTGCCAGGAGGCCAAACCACCCACTCCTGCGGTTCAGTGCCAGGAGGCCAAACCACCCACTCCAGCGGTTCAGTGCCAGGAGGCCAAACCACCCACTCCAGCGGTTCAGTGCCAGGAGGCCAAGCCACTGAGTCCAGCGGTTCAGTGCCGGGAGGCCAAGCCACGGAGTCCAGCGGTTCAGTGCCAGGAGGCCAAGCCACTGAGTCCAGCGGTTCAGTGCCAGGAGGCCAAGCCACTGAGTCCAGCGGTTCAGTGCCAGGAGGCCAAGCCACCGAGTCCAGCGGTTCAGTGCCAGGAGGCCAAGCCACCGAGTCCAGCGGTTCAGTGCCAGGAGGGCAAGCCACCGAGTCCAGCGGTTCAGTGCCAGGAGGCCAAGCCACTGAGTCTAGCTGTTCAGTGCCAGGAGGCCAAGCTACCCATTCCCATGATTCAGTGCCAGGAGGCCAAGCCACCTATTCCTGCGGTTCAGGGCCGCAGCCAACCGACCCATTCCCGCGGTTCAGTGTCGCAGCCAACCGACCCATTCCCGCGGTTCGGGGCCGCAGCCAACCGACTCATTCCCGCGGTTCAGGGCCGCAGCCAACCGACCCATTCCTGCGGTTCAGGGCCGCAGCCAACCGACCCATTCCCGCGGTTCAGTGTCGCAGCCAACCGACCCATTCCTGCGGTTCAGGGCCGCAGCCAACCGACCCATTCCCGCGGTTCAGTGTCGCAGCCAACCGACCCATTCCCGCAGTTCAGGGCCGCAGCCAACCGACCCATTCCCGCGGACTAGTGCTAGAAGCAAAGCCACCCATTCCCTCGGCTCAGTGCTAGGAGGCCAAGCCACCCATTCCTGCGGTTCAGTGCCAGGCCAAGCCACCCATTCCCGCAGTTTAGTGCCAGGAGGCCAAACCACCCACTCCTGCGGTTCAGTGCCAGGAGGCCAAACCACCCACTCCAGCGGTTCAGTGCCAGGAGGCCAAGCCACTGAGTCCAGCGGTTCAGTGCCAGGAGGCCAAGCCACTGAGTCCAGCGGTTCAGTGCCGGGAGGCCAAGCCACTGAGTCCAGCGGTTCAGTGCCAGGAGGCCAAGCCACTGAGTCCAGCGGTTCAGTGCCAGGAGGCCAAGCCACTGAGTCCAGCGGTTCAGTGCCAGGAGGCCAAGCCACTGAGTCCAGCGGTTCAGTGCCAGGAGGCCAAGCCACCGAGTCCAGCGGTTCAGTGCCAGGAGGGCAAGCCACCGAGTCCAGCGGTTCAGTGCCAGGAGGCCAAGCCACTGAGTCTAGCTGTTCAGTGCCAGGAGGCCAAGCTACCCATTCCCATGATTCAGTGCCAGGAGGCCAAGCCACTCAGTCCTGCGGTTCAGTGTCAGGAGGCCAAGCCACTCAGTCCCATGGTTCAGTGCCAGGAGGCCAAGCGACCCATTCCCCTTGATTCAGTGCTAGGAGGCCAAGCCACTCAGTCCTGTGGTTCAGTGTCAGGAGGCCAAGCGACCCATTCCCCTTGCTTCAGTGTTGTGGCTAAGTGGCCCATTCTCACGGTTCAGTGTTGTGGCTAAGCAGCCCATTCCCACAGTTCAGTGTTGTGGCTAAGAGGCCCATTCCCAAAGTTCAGTGTTGTGGCTAAGAGGCCCATTCCCAAAGTTCAGTGTTGTGGCTAAGAGGCCCATTCCCAAAGTTCAGTGTTGTGCCTAAGAGGCCCATTCCCAAAGTTCAGTGTTGTGGCTAAGAGGCCCATTCCCAAAGTTCAGTGTTGTGGCTAAGCGGCCCATTCCCAAAGTTCAGTGTTATGGTTAAGCGGCGCATTCCCAAGGTTCAGTGTTATGGCTAAGCTGCCCATTCCCACGGTTCAGTGTTGTGGCTAAGCAGCCCATTCCCAAGGTTCTGTGTTATGGCTAAGCGGTGCATTCCCACGGTTCAGTGTTGAGGCCAAACTATTCACTCCAGCGTTCAGTTTAGTGGCCAAGCAACCCATTCCTATGGTTCAGTGTTGTGGCCAGGTGACCCCTTCCCAAGGTTCATGTCAGGAGGCAAGGAACCAACTCCACCGGTTCAATGTAAGGGAAAAAGAGAGCCATTCCTAAAGTTCAATGTCAGGGAGTAAGAGAGCCATTCTGCTTATAAGTGTCAGGAAGCAAGAGAGCCATTACCCTGGTTCAGTGTCAATAAGCCAGAGAGCCATTACCCCAGTTCAATGTTAGGAAGCCAGAGAGCTATTACCCGGTTCAATGTTAGGAAGCTAGAGAGCCATTCCCCCGGTTCAGTGTCAGGAAACAAGAGAAGCATTCCCCAGTTCAGAGTCTGGGGGCAAGCGATGCATCAATTCATTTAGTAGCATGGGAACAAGTCATTTACTCCAGACAGAGACAAGAGTCTCACCTCCTTTCAGTGTCACACATTCTGCCATTCAGTGTCTAGGGTACTTGACCCTTCTCCCTGCACCTGTATCCCTTTTGTGTGTTAGGACACATTCACTTACCTGATTCCGTCTTGGAGGCACGAGTCCTCTTTCCCAATTCAGAGACAGACGTACGGATTCATGCCCTTCTAATCAGTGCAAGGGATCATGCCCCATTACTACGGTGAGTGCCATGGGCACGCGCCTCTTAACACGGTCAGTATGATGAGCATACAGCCTATGATGAGATGTCATTACGTTGGAAAAACATCCTCTCGTTACCAAAGAGAACGTCTTCCACTACTTCAGTGTTATGGTCATCACTGTAACCCTCACTTCTCTCTATCAGCATTACCTCTTTAGTTTATTGAGCATATTACCCTTTCTGGTAATCCATCCTACCCCTCCTCCGGTCGAACTCTCCTAAATACCCATCTGAACGTAACTAGGGTAATCAGAGTTGTCCCTCTAATCACCTCATTATAATGGATGCAATACCACCTCCCGCACTGAGAACGATTCCTCACACCAAGCATCACCTTTTCCGTACCACTCCCGCCATAAGTATCACCCCTCTAAGCAGTATCATGGACTTCCCTCAACCGTAGTATTACCACTTCTCCCACCAGTGCACCCTGCACTTACCGTCGCTCTCAGCCCGCACCAAAAGGGACATGCCCTTCAGCCGCTCCACATAGCAAGAGGACACATGCCCTGTGCCCCGGTCATCCCACTGCCGCTCCTCATTCAGGGTGTAGACCTTCACCCTGCGCCGGGTGTCCGTCATCCTGGAGAGGAGGCCGGGGGGCCCGCGGCGCCAGGCCCTGGGGGGCAGGGGTGGAGAGCCCCCCGGGAGAGCAGCACACCGACCTGGGCAGGAGTAGAGCGGACACCTCCTTCAGATGGATAAATCCAGGCCCGTAGCCACCGTGCTCCCCCCGCGGCCTGCAGGCCCCGGCGCCTCGGTCCACAATTGTGTCAGTGCAGTGAGTGGGTCGATGGCGTGGGCTTTGCTGAGGCGCCGGCAGTGTATGCAAGGGTGCCGTCTGCCTCCCTGGACGCCCCTCCCCTCAGCCCGCTCTGAGTGTCCGCTCGGTGCCGGTCTCGGTCACGCAGCCGCCATCTTGGATCCCCCGCTCGGCTCCCTCCTCTGCTCGGCGCAGGCTGCGGCGATGCAGTCACGGGGTCTCCCAGGCTCTACGGCACGGGCGGCGCGCGGCCACTTAAAGAGACAGCGACCCTTTTCTTGCTCCATCACTAGATACGAGGTGTGTGGAAAAGCACAGGCTGGCCTAGTGTACCAAAGCATTCACAGCACATCCTGGCAAGGTACCAAATAACACTATATAGCTTGGCCGAGTTCCCGGATCCACGCTCTCCATACTTCGTCGCTAGGGAGCCCAATACCAAATGACAAATGTAACACAGCCTGGTACTGTGGTACCAGCATAGTGCAACCGAAACCTTTCCTCATATCTGTAATGATGTAATGAGCCACCATACAAGGCTCTCGGGAGCAAACAAAAAATACTACAGCTTGGGCCTGTGGACTTCACATAGACCTGCTCCAAATCTTAGTAGCCCAGCATGTCCGTATCATGGCTTTAGACCTAGTGTTGAGTACTGAAGTACAATATCACAAAGGTTCATACTTCTTTATTTATTTTAAGAGTTTTATATAGCACTGGCTAGACCCAGAGGTATCAGAGCACTTCACAAGAGTTAGATAATATAAACATGGAATACAAGCAGATAAAAGATAATGAAACAACATGCGAAGTATACCAATCAAAATAGATAAACAGATGCAACAGATACTTCAAGTAATTAGGTAGGCGATGTTAAGGAAATGGACAAATAATTGGACAACTATAACATGGTGATTGGTGATCAAGTGCAGGTCACAGGTTAGGACCCCCAATAATAATTGAGACAACATGGCATACAAGTAGATTGGGAATAAGGAAGACAACATGCGGGATATACAAATCCAATAGGTAAACAGGGGCAAAAGCTATACATAACAAGTAATTAGGTGATGTTCAGGAAATGGGCAGGTTTTACTGGCCAAATATGACATGGTGATTGGAGATCAAGTGCAGGTCACAGGTCAAACCGTAAAAGCGGATTGACTGTTACAAGCAACTCAGCCTGAAATTGCAATGGCTGTAAACAACACTCCAACTCTTGAAGTTGCAGTAAGAAAGGTTCTTCAATTAATTCACCAACACAGGCACCGGCAGAATGAGCGCAAGTAAAACGGCTACTCCCGTGAGTCATCAGCTGTCAACTGTCGGGTGCCAGTTGACAGATCATGACATGCTGGTGGTACGGTGTCCTCACAAGGACACATGAGAGCACTAACAGATACAGTGTCCACACAGGGACACAACTGGTAAGATGCAACACATCTTTCCCCTTTGGACCAGAAATCGTGGAAGATAAAGGGGAAGAGAGAAAGAGCACAGGGTGTGAGAGGAAGGGTAGGGGAGAGGAGCGTTAGACAGAGGGAAGGACAGGATCAGCTGGAGGATAAAAAGGGCAGCTCAAAAGTCCCCTGTGTGGGATGGTGTGGCCACCAGGGTAGAACACTCACAAATATAACCTGGAAGCTTAACAGGTGGCAAAAACCTTCTGCCCGCCCTGCTCGTGCCGACTAGAGGAGGGGTGTCCTGCAACGGCGTTGATGGCATCTGTCTTCTGACTCTTTCAGTGGTCTCTCGATTGGGTGACATGCCGGCGGGTGCAGAAATGGGCTGTGTGATGGTGCTATGAGCCGTGGTCTTACAGTTGGGAAACTCATGGTCAGACTCGTCGTCTGACACTGCAAGAGTGGTTTGCTGTGTTTGTCGTTTGTGGGAAGCTCACTGGACCGAGGGCGATGTGTTGTCAGGGTTCTCTGTTGTGAGTTTGCAGGTTGAGAGTGCATAGAAGTGCCACACTTTTCCCTTGCTCAAAAGAGTGGAATTGCAGTGCACCTTGCACACCAATAGGGGTGAGGTGTACATTTATATTTACATCTGTCCTGCCCCTTGCTTATGTGCCCGCTCCTTTTGACCTTGACCATGTCCCCTATCTTGAGCTCCACTGGTTTACACCCATGATTGAGGTCGTACCTTTCCTTGCAACTAGACTGGGCTAGCTCCAACCTTTCTCTGACATGGTCAGCAGACCAGTGTACTCTTTTGGCCGCTATGACCAGTGGCGGCTGGTGACAATTGAAATTGGTGTGGCGTAAAATTGGCGGTGGAGAAAAGTCCATATCTTATTGTCCTGTATTGGCACCCGCTCTCCACTCAAGGCTGACATAACAAAAGCTGTATAATGTCCCCGCGTTATGTGCGACACCTTCAACCAGTCTATTTCAGTCAACAACACAGCATGCTTGATTTTTTAATTTTATATTTTGTGTCTTAACAATAAATGACACCGGTGAAAACTTGTAATCAGGTGCACTGATCTGCATAGTTACTTTTCTCAGGGTACTTGTTAAGGAGTGGTCGAACTGCATTAAAAATACAGTATGCCAAAGCCACTCAGCCTCAGTTGCCAATGGGACCAAACATTGCAACTAAATCTCCAAAACCGACCCCAGTCCCCCGCTGTGGCACAAAACAATCAATCGACCTCCCCCAATGAGGACCGGCAACACCATGAGTAGGGTCTGCAGATGCACCGGTCCCGCGGGACCCACCTTGGCTGCATCAAACACACCAACAGGTTCCGTTGTGCCCTCGCAGTCAAGGGGCCCACTTGGTCAGCCAAGGCAGCGACCTAATGTCCCCATGGTACTTCGGTGTCCTACCTCACCCCTCTCCATGGGAGACATGAGCTCCCAGGCAACTTCCAAACGGTCCGGAACAAGCGCTGAGAGGCCGAGCTCAAAGCATCCAAGGCTCAGGTAGGACTTGCCAGAGGGAGGATTACAAACGTGTGGCAAATATTAACACAGTAAATGGCAACATGGTAGGCACACTGGCACGTTTCGTATTTCATTTTCAATGAGAGTTGGTGTAATAAACCGGGGTTCAAAGTAAAGACTGCAAAATGCCCTTGCCTGTTGTAATACTCTGCCCGAGCAGGACGCAGCCCCCACATCGGAACAGGCAGACAGCGCGCCGACCAACCACACTCCGATGACTAAGTCAACGTCCATGACCTGTATAGACATCCCAGGCCACCGAAAATCAACACACCAAATAGTTACCCGCTCTTCAGCAACAGGGCGCTCCTTGCCTGTAAAACACCACCACAACCGGATGGACACAGCCCCACGCTCGGTCCTAAATCCATCCAGCCGTAATAGAGCATTTGCTCCTTTTCACTGGTAGCCTGGCAGGCACAGCCCTAATCAAATCAGGACCAGTTCCTGTGACATTATGAAACATTTCCATCCAGCTTAAAAGTACATGTGATCCTTATCTATGACAGCATTGGCAGACACAACCGAATCTACTTCAAAGGTCCGGGCTCCGGACCAAGTGCTGCCCTTCGTACTGTATAAATATAAAAAACTTACCTTGGCTTCCCCCGCTGACTCCCGACTCGAGTCCCGAGACTGCAGACTCCCGTCGCCCTGGATTTTGAATGCCGCCGCTGCGTCTGACGTGGTGTGGGCTCTCGTCACTGAAGGCTGCAGGCAGCCTCCCTCCCCTCCATGGCAGCCGGCGCTGATTGGTTCGGCCGGCTGCCCTAAGCGCGTCATTTCTCCTAGTCTGCATCCTGCAGAACGGAGAGTGGGAGGAGGCTTGGGGGAGCGGCTTGCCCACTGTTGCTAATACTGTCTGTTTGGACAGCCTCTCAGGCTGTCCAAACAGTCAGCATTAACAACAGTGGGCAAGCCACTCCCCCAAGCCACTCCCCCCTGCCCTGAGGCTCGAGTAACCAGGAAGTTCTGCTGACTGCTTTCTCGCCGTGCGAGAAGGGCAGGCAGAAACAAATGGTAGTTATAAATAAATAACTACCATTTGTTTCTGCCTTCTTCTCGCACGGCGAGAAAGCAGGGGGGGTGGCGCCCAAAGAACCCCCACTGGCTATGACCCACCCCACATTATCCTTGGACAAAGATGTTCTGCCATGCATAAGTTCAAAAGGGCTGTGTCCTGTGGTGCAGCTGGGTGTAATGCGGTTAGCCAAAAGTGTCTTGCGTATCTCTTGTTTCCAGCCTAGGTTGTTGCTGTTGGCCAACTGGTGACTCTATTAAAGCGCTCAACCGCACCGTTGCCCACTGGGTGGTAAACTGAGGTTGTTTTATGCTCAATTTGGTTCCTCTGTATGTAAGTTTTGAATGTGTCAGACAAACATTTTGGCCCGTTGTCACTGACTATCTGTTTGGGGAGACCCTCTCGTGTGAAAACCTCGTCTAGAAATTTGATTACGATCAAGGTATCAGGTTTATTGACAAACTTGAGTTCCGGCCATTTTGGTAAAATGGTTGATGATGACTATATCATAAGACTGCTCCAAGTTTTCTGGTATGGGCCTCATGATGTCTACGCCAATCCTCTCCCATGGCATGGATGGGCAGGGAATGGGGTGCAGAGGAGGTCTGAACGTGACTTGAGTTTTATCAGAATTTAGGCAAAGTGAGCAATTCCTGACCACCCTCTTTACTGCTAAACTGATGCCGGGCCACCAGTAGTTGTTTTTGACTCTGCATTTGGTTTTACCAATGCCTAAATGGCCCTCGTGACACAAGGTAAGCATTCTTGACCTTAGACTGCTCGGAGGTACAACTCTTCCACCCCTAACAACAATCCTTGTTCAAGGGACAACTAATTTTTGATCTCCCAAAAGTGTTGCAGTGGTTCAGTTAATCTGTTCTTGGATGGCCACCCTTCAGTTACCATTTTTATGACCTGGCACAAAACAGTGTCCTTGCCTTGCTCAGTGAGCCATTCGTCTTTAGAGATGCCATTACATTTTTCTAGTACATTGGTTATGCATGACTCTTCGGGTTCGGTCATAGGGTCATTGTCAGATAGACCAACCGGCATCCTGCTAAAAAAATCAGCTACAACATTCTTCATCTCTGGTACATATTGGATGTTGTACATGTAATCAAACAATCGCACCGACAACCTAGCTAATCTTGGTGAAGCTGCCTACAACCCCTTAGTGGTAAATACTTTCATTATGGGCTTGTGGTCCGTGGATAAGGTGACCCTGCTGCCCCAAACAAATTGTCTAAAATGTTCTAAGGCCCACACGCACGCTAGTGCCTCGTGCTCTATGACTGAGAATTTCTCATCAGCAGGGGTAAATGCTCGTGAAGCAAAAGCTATGGTGCATTCCACACCTTTATCATCACTCTGGATAAGTACAGAGCCTAAACCCTTTGAACTTGCATCTGTAGTTACAAAGTTATCCAACATCGGGTCGAAACCTTGTAGGGGTAAAGCGGTACACATTTCCTTTTTGAAGGAATTGAAGACCTGATTGCACTAATCTGGCCATTCAAATTTGCTTTTAAGTTTGAGTAGCTGACGCAAAACATACGTTTGGTGTGAAAAGTTTATGATGAACTTTGCGTAAAATTCCAATAGACCGAGGAAGGATCTCAGTTCCTCCTTGTTGTTGGGCACTGGAGCACTTTTAATTGCTTGTAGTAGTTCTCTTTTAGGGCTGATACAATTCCCTGTGATCTCATGACCCAGATAAGTCACTGAATTGCATGCAAATTTACATTTTGCGTTCTCGGCGGTCAAACCCTTTTTATCCAGGATTTCTAACACTTTGTTGACCTTACTGTTGTGATCTTCTCTGGTTTTACCCATTTCCAGGATATCATCCTGAAACAAAAGTATTCCAGGTACTCCGACAAAGATGTTATGCATAAGTCTCTGAAACATACCGGCAGCAGAGACCAGCCCAAAGGGTACCCTGGTGATCTGGAAACACCCAAATAGTGTGATGAAGTTGGTTAGCCTTTTGCTGTCACGATGTAGGGGCACCTGGTGGTAAGCTGACTTCAAGTCAATTGTGGAGAACCACTTAACACCCTTTGTGGTAGCCAACAATTCGCTAATGTTTGGGAGAGGAAACTGTCCCACAACTAATTGTCGTTGAGGTCTCGCAGATCCACACTTAACCTCAGTTTGCCATTGGGTCGTTTAGCGACGACTAAGGGCGCAACCCACTCTGAAGCTTCTACTCTTTCAATGATTCTGTCCTCACAAAGCTTGTCTAGTTGTGTTTTTACCTTATCCTTTATTGAAAATGGGAGGTTTCTATGTTTGTATACCACAGGATTGGCCTACTGTTTGACCCTGATTCTATGTTGGTACCCTTTAAGAGCCCCTAGCTCCCCACTAAATACTCTAGGGTATTTGCGTAATAAGGCTTTGGCACAGTCATCATCGTTTAACAACTAACACTGGGTCACTTTTGCTTGGGTCGAGAATTATACCAAGTTTTCTTTGGTCCATCCATCCAAGTACTGAAAGACCCACTTTAGACACATATAGCTTACAACAGGATTCTCTCCCCTTGAACGTGAAACTAAACTCCCTGTAGCCACACACGTTTATAGGGTCACCGGTGAATGACCTGATGGTGATGACTGCTTTATCAAGATGCTCACCTATGCTGCGTTTGAACCTTTCTTCCCAGACTTTTTTATTTACAATAGTGTACCGGGAACATGAGGCAGCTACAATACTGATGTCTACTCCTCCAATGTTCATGTTGCATACCGGTTTCTTTGTCTTGGTGGTACTAGTCTTATTGACTCCATCCACTTGCTCGTCGTCAATGTTCATTACCAACATGCTGACGTCGTTATCGTCAGACATGTTTTGGTAGTTTGTTTCATCTTCATCCACAATTTTGATTGAACGTGTGTTATGTTTGCAACATGCCTTGAGGAAATGCCCAATGACACCACAGTAGGAACACCTTACTCTAAATGCTGGACATTTTAAGTCTTCAGCCATATGTGTTGTGCTCCCACATTTGTAGCAACACCACTTGTTGCTAGTCTGAAATTTTTTGTAAACTGGTTTAGCACCCTTTTTATTCCAGGTTTGTTTTGAGTTGTTTTTGTACTCAGTCACCTTACTAACAGTTTCCCCATCTTTCTTTTCTTTGTTCTCTGATAGAACTGCCTTTGCGCAGCGGCCGGTGAGCTCTGCTTTCCTCGCAATGTCTATGATATTTCGTAGGGGGTATTCGCCTTTAGCCCATAAATTGTCTTGTATACTGGAATTAGACCTTTGCATGACTATCTGGTCTCTTATAAACTCATCATGCAGTACCCCAAAATGGCAATTAATGGCAATGTTTTTAAGTGCAGATACGTAGTCATCTATAGATTCTTCCTTTCCCTGTTTTCTGTGGAAAATTTTATATCTATCAACACCAACACATACTGTTGGTTTGTAATACGTATTGAGGTCATTAGTTGCATTTAAGAAAACATCACCCTCATTCTCTGATATTATTTTCTTGTTTATGGTATTATACACTTTTATTGCACCTGCGCCGAGGCAATGCATAAGCATTTTGTATTTCTTTTCCGCTTTTAATTCCTCCTCGTCCTCCAATGTGGAAATTTAATTAATAAAATACTCTCACCACTCTTCCCACTTGAGTGAATATTCGCCACCTGCTCGCAAGAATGTTTCTAGTGGTGAAAGGTTCCAAACATACCCTGATGCCATGACTAGTGAGAGTTATGCAGGTAACGTTATGCAGGGGAGGTTAATTTTACGGCCTGTACTGGTGTGATGCAAGGATTCTTCACCTTTGCTTATTGATACACCTGTTTGATGTTAGTGATGACAAGCTTTTGAGATGTGCTTAGTTTTTTTATGAGTCTCTTTCTCAATGCTTTCCCTTTAAATTGAGTTCCTCGTTTTTTATTTTTTTAACATTAACTCCTGCTAGGATAAATATATTGTTGCTTAAAAAAATTAAACAGTACCTTTATTTATCTTCCGATCCAGCTTGTCAGCCTGTCGGGTGTTCTTTTCTGAAGATCTGCCTCCTTTACTTTCATGCGAGAAGTAGTTTTTACAATCCAAAATGGCGCCGCGCAAGCGTGCACGTGACGTTACCACAGAAGCTGGACTGCTGACTCTGGCTGTTAACTATTTCTGCCAGTTCGTCACCGTATCTACGTGCGCGCACCACGTGATGTTCCAGCTGACAATGACGATGGAGGCAGCTGACGGTTGCTCGAGACGTTGGAGAAGTAAAAGTCCATTTAACTGTCTCACCAGGAATACAAAATTTTCTAGCTATTGCGACAAGAATTTTAGATTCTATTAAGGACACGGAGGCGAGGATTATGCTTTCTCATTTCTTTACTGCACAAACAGCAGCCAATGAAAGTAAAACTAAAATGGTAAAAAACTAAATTTCCCATGAGGCTTTGAACCACGCCTCCAATAATAGTAACCAATCACAGTAGTAACAAGCATATAAAGTATAGAGACACTAATCTGGCCTCCTCTTTCTTTGCGCGAACAGTCTTGTCATAGTGAACAAAGTCTTTAACTCTCAACGGAGAGAACAGTTCCTTTAGGAATTCTCAACGGAGAAAAAATCCATAACCATGAGGAATCATCTTCCACCAGGAAGGGACAGCAGCACAATCCACAGAAGGCAATTAACTCTTGTTGGAGTCATTTCCAGAAACAGAAAAAGAAGTTTGAGAAAAGAAGCCCACAAACTACATTTCTCAGAGGGCGGGTACAAAGTTGTTAAACAACATCAATTCAAACAACTTTACAGTTATATAACTGTCCCAATGGGTGGGATAATCCTCGCCTCCGTGTCCTTAATAGAATCTAAAATTCTTGTCGCGATAGCTAGAAAATGTTGTATTCTATGGCAGGACCGGAGGCTTCTGATTATGCTGGTTCAAAGCTCATCAATCACAGCATCTGAAACATGAGGAATAGGTTTATAATAAAACACTTTAAACATTGAATCAGAAGACCAATCAGCCGCTTTAAGGATGTCCTCTAAGCGAGAAGCTAGTAAATAGGCTTTAGAAGCCATCGCACCTCTAGCTGAATGAGCACCATACACAGAAATATCGATGCCAGCTTCTGACATAATCCATCTAACCCATCTGGCTAAAGTAGCCGCAGCGACTGGTTTGAAAGGTTTTTGAACAGAGATTAACAACTGGCCTAAAGGATCAACCCTGTGTGTACTAGTACGCTCTTCCTAACATTTGAGACACTGCAACACACATAGCTTGCTGTTATGTGGAAAGGCGGGATACTCCACTGAGCGTGACATGGTCTTAGTTCGTCGTGTAATAACAAAGGAGACACCTTGAGGAGAAAACATCCTACCAGCCAAATCTAAAGCTCTAACATCCGAAACTCTGCGACATGAAATGAGACACAGTAACATAGTAAGCTTGGCAGAGAGCTGTTTTAAGGATAAATCACCATTAACGGGCCAGGTTTCCAACAGTGTAAGAACTTTTGTAACATTCCAAAGCGTGAAATACCTGGTCCGAGGAAGGTTGGTCACACAAACTCCTTTGAGTAACTTACAAACCAAGGGATGCATCCCCACAGGCTTACCATCGATGTGATCGTGACCAGCAGAAATAGCGGACCTGAAATTATTAACTGACCTGTAGGCCAGGCCCGAAGCTACACATTCCGACAGAAAGTTCAACACATCAGTCACATTTGATCCCATGGAATCCACCTGTTTTGGAAGGCACCAACCCACCTATTTCTTCCAAGATGCAGAGTATCGTTTCCCGGTGGAAGGAGCCCACGCTTGTTGCATAAAGCTGGAAGCTTCTCGTGAAAGGCCTGCAAGGCACTCATGTCTCCGGAGAGCGTCCACACCATCAAGGTCAACTGATTCTGCAGGATTAGGGGATGGCAAGATCCCACTGGGTCCTGCAGAAGCGTCGGGAATACTGGGAGCCGTAAGGGAAGGTCCACAGATAACTCCAACAGAGTGGGAAACCACAACTGAGTCGACCAGAACGGAGTCACCAACACTATTGTCGCCCTCAGCCGGCGCACCAAGGCCGCCACTCTCGGGATCAGAGCAAACGGGGGAAAAGCATAATTCCTCCGTTGCCCCCAATGGTGTAGGAACGCGTCCGTTCCCATTGCCATCGGATCCGGTCTCCAGCTGTAGAACAGGGGAAGATGGGCATTGAGGCGAGAGGCAAACAGGTCTATCTGACAAGGGCCTCGCATAGTCATGATCTGAGCAAACAGCGATGGATGAAGCCTCCAGTCGCTGAAGTCTCGAAGAAACCGGGAATTCCAAACCGCCACCTGATTGAATTTCCCCGGAAGGTATTCCGCCACAACTGAGATCTTGCGATCCAGGCAGAAGTGTCAAAATTCCTTCGCAATGTGGACCAGCATGCGGGACTTTGTCCCCCCTAACCGATTGATGTATCTGACCGCTGAGACTTTGTCCATCCGGAGGAGTATACAACAATTGCTCTTCAGCGGAGAGACATATCTGATGGCAAAGGACCCTGCCAATAACTCTAGACAGTTTATGTGTAGTGGAGCTGAAACAGAGTCTATCAGAAAACCTAGGAATTCCATCTGCTGATTCGGTATCATCACCCACTTCTTGGTATTGATAACGAATCCCAGATTCTGTAGCAGGGACGTCGTCCACTCTAAGTGGGTGAGAAGGAGGGACCGGTCTTGGGCTAGGATGAGCATGTCATCTAGGTAAACAATGAGACATACTCCCATCTCTCGAAGGCGAGAGGTCACAGGTTTGAGAAGCTTGGTGAATACCCAAGGGGCTGAGGACAGACCGAAGGGAAGCACCTTGTAACGATACCATCGCCATTTCCAAGGGAACTGCAAGAAATTTTGATGAGAGGGGCAGATGGGGACTGTCAGATAGGCATCTTTTAAATCTAGACGAACCACCCAGTCATTTTCCAACAGAAGATCTCGTAAAAGATGGATACCCTCCATCTTGAAGTGGCGATAAGTGACATAGGGATTGAAGTCTCTTAAGTTTAAAACCAAGCGCTGGCCGCCTCCTTTCTTCTGTACCAGGAAGACGTTGCTGCAGAATCCTTCGGAAATGAAGGGTCCTACAGCAATAACCCTCTTGTTTAACAATTCTTCCAGCTCTGAGTCGATAAAACTCTGTTCTAGACGGGAAAAAAGGAGAGGCTGAGGGGGGAAGGGTTGAAGGGGACATTCCAACATCTCTATCTGGTAGCCCTGAACGGTCTGTATTACCCAAGCATCTGAAGTGAGACACGTCCATTTCATTACAAAATGACGCAATCTGCCCCCTAAAGGCACCAAAGGGCACATTTGACTTACCAGAGGACTGATTGTCAAAATTTTTGTAACCTCTGTTGACCCCTCGATTATAGCAACCTCTGAAGCCGCGGGATCTTGACGGGTAGAAACCAGCCTGGTCCGGTTCTTGTGTATACCCTCTGCCACGTCTAGGGGCGTACCCTCTTTGAGGACTGGTATTCGAGTAGCGGCCGGTCGAGCATCCTCTGCCACGGCCGGCCCTATTAGAGACCTGGTGCAACACCCTCTTCAAGGAGGCCTGAGGCTTATCCAGGGATGCAAAGGTATTGACAAATTTAGCAATGTCTTTTACAAAGTTGTCCCCAAACAACTGTCCTTCCGCCAAAGGACCCAGCTCCGACGAAGCCAATTCAACCAATTGGGGGTCAATCCGGAGCAAGACTGACTTCCGTCTTTCAGAAGCTAGAGCACAGTTGGCGTTACCCAACATGCACATGGCACGCTGCGCCCAACCCGCAAGGACTTCAGGGTGGATGGCATCCCCTGTCTCTTGAGCCTGGAGGGCCAGTTCCAGTATTTTGGCCAAAGGGCCGAAAGGTCAAGGACCTTATCTTGGCACGCTCTGAGTGCGCGATCAATCCCTTTTTTGGGGTCTTTCTTATATTTCTTGAGGAAAGTAGTCATGGAAGGGTCGATGTCTGGGGTAACGGCCACCTTGTGGGCCAAGTCGGGACGGGGGCACTCAGACTTAAGGCAAGCTCTCACCTCTTTATCAAAACCTTTACGGAGATGAGACTCTGGGTATTCCGCCACAGCAGGGGGGGGAACCCAATCAGAGGACCTAGGATGTACAATGTCCGCTGGGTCAAAGGAGAAGGGCAAAGGGGTGACAGAAGGAGAGGCATGCTTACGCTTCTTAGTGCGCTTGCGAGGAGCAGTATCCGAGGAATCCGTATCAGTGCCAGTGTCAGTAGTAGTATCATTTGGGGGGGGGGGGAGGGCACGGGCCTTGTCACCAGTAGAAGACTCTTTGACTTTATAAAGTTTATCATAGGACTGGGCGTAGGGCCAGGATGGGTCAGTAGCCACCTGTGGTCGTGGGGTGTGTGCGGGCCGGAATAACAGGCGTGGAGGCCGTATATAGTGGGCTATGTCTCTTTAATTATCCGGGTACAGAGTTATTGAGAAGTAAACAAAGACAGGGGGTTAACTCCGACAGGGAAGGTGCTTGGCTGGAGGCCACCACGATGGTTCCTCGAGGAGGGATGTATCTTGGCCTGACGTCGGTTGGGGTGTCGTCCACCAGGTCGAGTTAGTCCTTCACCGGGGTGGTGGTTCCTCGGAGGTGGGGTAAGGAGAGAAAGAAAACAAAAAGGGGCAGTTAGTCTGACCGCTCTTGACTGCGTTGGCACCTAATACCGTCACCCGGAGTGCGAAAGGGAAACAGACCGTGAGGGAGGTATGAGGACGGGCACGAAGAAGATTAGGAAGAGAGAAGGGTGAAGAAGTACTGTGTCACTCCGCTGTCTTCTTTTCCGGCTTTTCCGTCTTCCGTCTCTGTGTAGGGGAGGGACTTCCGGGGTTACACGGGAGCCCTTCCGGGTTTCCGTTCTTCCTGATTGGGTCCTGTAATGAGGGAGATAGAAATGGAGTCCGGGTTGCTAGAGACGCTGTTGATCAGACTGCGAGTTCTGGGACTTTGAGGGAAGCGTCGGGGTACGCGAGGTAGGGACCGTATTCTGTTCACACCACCTTCTTAGGGGGGGGATCTTATTCTTGGCCAGGAAGGGGGAGAGGCTTACCAGGGACTAACAATTCCAGTTTCTTGGCTAATGGAAGCAGGGCCGAGGAAAGGGCTTTATCCAGTTTAGCGTCAAGCTTTGTCAATGAGATCCTCCATGGACTCCTCTTCGTAATATTCATCATTGCCCTGGTAGCCACACGCAGTACCCTCTTCATCGCAGTATTCCGTATCTGCCATAATCAAAGAGAATTATTCAATTCCACTCCAAGTCCCCAGAGGGAAGCACAATTGCCAACCCAGGAAGGGCGTCGATCAGGGAAAGTGCCAGGCGCAGGAGCCGGAAATATCAAATAATAAAGACCCAGTCAAGCAAATAAAGTCCAATGCTAGGACTAATGGAGGGAAATAACCCTTATCCAGCTCAGGTAAGGGTCTCCAAAAATCCCAATGCCAATTGGGAGGGAAAACGCTGCTTTTTTGTGTCCAAAAACGGCCCCTCGGCTCCTGGCCAAACTGCGTGATTCCCCACTTCAGCCGGGGGCAGCGCGTCTCAATCGGCACTATAGACGAGCTGCGCGTGCACCACGGCGCGCGCGAGCCATCGAAGACGCACGTAGGGCCGCAGACGGCTCCGCCGAGCACCTCCTTCCCTGAGGGGGGGGCCAAGTCCCTCCTAATCGCGGACCGCAGAGAATGGCATCCGCGGCCGCAAGCAGCAACAGGACACAACGGGGGCCTACGGGCGCAACACGCGCTCCGAGAAGGGAACACTAAAGGACACGGAGCGGCTCAGGGAAGCCCCGCTCCGAAGTCGGGAAATAGAAGAACGCCGTCAGAGGCGTATGACAAGAGACGCACAGCGCGATCAGTAGCAAACACAGTAAACAAGGCAAAATAACAATAACTTGAGCAGTGCAATAAACTGAACACGCCAAAGGCGATATTAGCAATATAAGGCCTACCCTGCAACAATTCAAGCATATAAGTAAGGAGCACTTATATGGGCTGCGGAGCAGCAAAGAAAGAGGAGGCCAGATTAGTGTCTCTATACTTTATATGCTTGTTACTACTGTGATTGGTTACTATTATTGGAGGCGTGGTTCAAAGCCTCATGGGAAATGTTGTTTTTTACCATTGTAGTTTTACTTTCATTGGCTGATGTTTGTGCAGTAAAGAAATGAGAAAGCATAATCAGAAGCCTCCGGTCCTGCCATAGAATCTGTTGTGTAAGATGTCGCAGTGTTGAAAGTTATGTGAGGAAACTTGCTGAGATCTCGACAGTGGCTTGAAACATATGCAGACCGTTTTCATTCAAACCATTTATTTTCTTTTACATTGTAGTTCGCCACACTTCTTCCATCAGTTGCACATTATCTCTATTTCAGTTTCCTCTAATTTAAAAACTTATGTACTTTTTAAATTCTGCTGTCTTATGTTCTAGATTCTCAAACAGTCTTTAAGTATTTGCTATTAATTTTTCTAGTAGCAGTACGCACATCATTCTTTTTATGTAAATTATTTCAGCTGACTGTCCTTTCTTTTTTTTTTTGTAGAAGGTATCTCCTCTTTACTTCAGTTTCTCTTGCTTGTGCCAGCTGGCTTCTTATGTTCATTAATGTTAATTTTACCCAGTGTAGCTATTCTTCGCTTTTTTTTTTTATACATTTTTCTTTCACGCTTTGGTTTTTGTGTTGGTGCTTGTCGCCACATTGTAAGGAACACTCTGACTCTTGAAGATGCAGTAAGAAAGGTTCTTTAATTAATTCACCAACACAGGCTCCGGCGGACGGAGCGCAAGTAAAATGACTACTCCCATGAGTCATCAGCTGTCAACTGTCAGGTGCCAGTTGACAGCTCATGACATGCAGGTGGTACGGTGTCCTAGCAGGGACACATGAGAGCACTAACAGATACAGTGTCCACACAGGGACACAACTAGTAAGATGCAACAATGGCACAATGGCACATTCCCATTTGCCTGTAGCAAACTAAAGGGCAGCCACTTGGTATACTAGTCTAGTGACTGGTATGCAAAGAATTGCAATGTCTTGATCTAGTACAGTGGTGGACCCAGGGGCATTCGTAACTCCTAAGGGGGTCCATGACTGCTTAGAACTGAAGTAATAATAACAAATTATTAAAGAATATATTAATAAAAGAAGCAAAATGTAAAATTGAAAAGGTTCAAATGTTCTGTAAATGTGAAGTAATTTGAAATTGGACGTTAAAAATTAAGTTGGTGGTCTCAGATTTATTTGCGGTAGCAGTGTAAGTGCATCAAATTGAATATAGCATGGATGATGGATAACATTAATTGAATTTAGAAAAGCTCCAACTAGCTCATTAACCCCTTGGGCGCGGCCGCGATTCTGCGCCTGTGCAGTGTTTTTTGAAGCGGACGGGTTAATGACCGCTACCAGCCTTCATCAGCACACGCCCACCCTAGTGCATGACGGCTGGGGGCCGTTATCAGCATCGAAGGGGTTACAGTCAAAATTTAGATTAAAAAAATATTTGTAACTTAAATAAAAATTTTCGTATTTTGTATATTTGCGGAATGGTTGTGTCCATATTTTTGTGTATTGTTTTGGAGTTCATATAATTGAAGATGCTTAGGCTCGCATCCCAGAGTCCCAGTAATGAGTAAATGGGGTTCCTTCAATTCCAATACTTTACCTGCATTCCAGTAATGATTAAGTGAGGGTCCACGGTAGTCAAAATGTTAAGAACTACTGATCTTGCACACTTATTCATGTTGTTATCTTTTGATTTTTCTAATTCATTTGTAATTTGTAAAGTCCAGCATGCTGCATAGGTGTCTGCGTACATAAAGCATGTCATATTGTAGCTTGTTATTTGCCTGATTTTTTTAAAATGTATTGATTTTCTAAAACATTTGCACAACCAGATATTGACTGTTAGGTTTTAAAGGAGGTAGCAGAACCCTCTAGCAACTAAGAGATGGAATAGCCCACTTGTTAGATTCCTCTGCCATTGTCGAGCCCAGTGTTTTGACACTCAGGTGTTTGTACATTAAATGCAATTTTTTAAGGTGATCCAGCACAGGCAGATGCGGCTGGATCCTAACATGCCCATGTCTCAACTTTAATATTCTCTCACTGGAACGTGAAGTACACAAAATATAACAACTGTTGAACGAGAACGATGTCTCACCTCATTCAGTGCTTTGAAGCTACAGTCTACTCATTGTAGCCATAAAACACAACAACCTCTGTTGTGTCCAGTGGGACCAAGAGGCACAAAGTCAAGTTCAGTAGTTTACTGAAGACACCCTGAAAATAGCAACTGCACTCCACGGCTTATTAATTTTGACAAGAATCTTAGAGAACTCCATGTCTTTCCGAAGTAGAAGATCCTCATAGCATTTACATTCTTTAAATATACCATAACAATGCCCAGTTGTGAGTCCCACGCTCACTGTGGTACTGAAACCAAGCTGCACCCAACAGAAGAGGCCAAAACTGGTCTTTAGTTGCTTATATGCCAGTTCAGAGAGAACCTGGCTTGGTAGTTCGATCTGGAATGTTTTTATTGGAGGCTGATTTACATATGACTGGGTCTAATCTGAGGTGGCATGGTGGGCCCAAAAAAAAGATGAGTCGGAACCACTGTTCCCAATAAGGTGCGTGCGTGCGCGTGCGCACCTTGATCACCCGGAGCACGCAGTGTCCTTGATCTAGTGCGCACACTGCATGATCCCTGCGAGAACGTTCGCGGCGACGCTTTTAAAACAAGAGCAGCGCGAAATACGGTAATTTCCTGGTTGCGGGAGGTGGAGGAAAAGACAATGGTGACACAAGGGAGCGGCAGGTAGGTCTTTCCCTCACCGCTCATGGCGTGAGTGCAGCACCGAAGAGAATCATGCCATAAATTGTATTGAACGAGGGTATGTGAGTGATATTTGCTCGTGCTTGGTAAAGTCTTACATAAAACAACATGGAAATACTCTCTGCCCTGTTACATAGATGTCAGCACTCTCACTTCCTGCAGCCCGGGGTTTCAGGTCACTGAGCATAGCTGGCACTTTGTGTGACCATGGGCATGTTGCAAAGCTGTTCCTTAGTACCTAGTGATATGCAAATCATAAAGGGACACGAAGAATCTAAATTATTTAACTCTCTCTGCTAGGTGTATTCAGCAGAGCATTGCACAATATACCCATGATGCTTCACTCTAATCATGTCTAGAAACGTTTCGCAACCAACCTAAAAACGTACTTTTTTCAAATAAGTGGCGAGAAATTTCTTGACACCCAAGTCCTAGGCAACTACGAGCTTTAGAAATAATAAACAGAATTAGGAATGACCAGCCTTGCATCCTTGAGATCATCTGATAAAATTAGCACATGGTCTGAATTGGGTAGATATAATTGTACAACAAAAGATTCAGGGCCATATGTTGATATATGGATAGATGTAGCCTGATTACTGTGTTAAGTTAGCATGAGCTTTTTAGGAGTTTAAACACCATTTTACCTTTCTGCTGCCTTTTGCACACAACACATATCTGCTGCTTTAGCTTTGAGCCTAGTAAAATGTTTTCGGTTCATACGAGAATAATATGTTGTTACACTGATATCAGCCTTGCTTGGCGAGCTGTGTCTGTACAGTGAGTGCTGAAACCTTCAAGGATATCTCAACACAGTAGTTGTTATGAGCACTGATCTTCGCACGTCCCTAGACATAACATACATACAGCTGCACCCAAGTTCTGGCTTTAGGCGCGTTTTATATTGCTTACACACAAACACACTTGATGGTGCTTCGCATGCAGAGAGCTGGTTGCTGATGATGTGATCCCTTACCACTAGGATCTTGAGGTATGGGGCCGCTCTGCTAAAACCCAAAAGAGACCTTCTTAGATATAATATAATATACTAGCTAGGGAGGGTGAGAATTAGGTTTTGTTAAACCCTATTCATTTTAGCATAATACTATGCTTGCACCGTTTGTGTTCTATGGACTAGTGACTATGCTGATTACTTTGTTTCTTATAATATGTTTGCTTGTATTAGCTAAGATACTGCGCTTGAGAGCACTGTATTAGTGAATAAACATTTCAAATATGCAAGTGTCCTCTTTTACTCCTGGTTCTGGATTGAAATGATTGTATAACGAAAGAGTGTTCATGTGTTCCACGTTACCTGAGGTGTACTAAGTTCATGTTCTGGTTTGTCTAAGCATTGGGAGTTTATGATGACCAATGAGACACTGATTGCTAGTCTGGTAGGGGATTTTTGGGTACTAAGGTGAGTTTTGGGACATCCTAATTCACTGAGGTTCCAAGCCTCTATGCACAGTTCTGTTTGAGCACGGAATCCCTGCGACATGGCGCCCAATCGTTGGTGGTCTTATAGCGTGATACTTGAGTAGTACATCATTCAGTCCTTAACACCTTCACTATTGTTTCCGGTTAATGGTGGTGTCGGACAAACCTACCTATATTAGTATAGGTCTTTTCAAGCTTGAATCTTCCTAAACGGTTTCCTTGAATTACTACCCAGTTGTGCTACAGGGTTGACTTTGTGCCTTTTTCTTTCTGTGTCACTATTTTGCAGCATAGTCGCATTGCGGTGCGCAATCATTTGCAAAATTATAATGTTCCCGTGGATGGCATGGCAGTAATAATGGTGGTGAGTGCAGAGGTGGCTTACCCATACGAAATCTTTTATTCGTAGGTGACCTTCCCGGCTGTGGACGGAACTTCAGGTGTGTTCCATACGTACACTCCCACTGCTGTGCCAAATAAGTATACTCCGTATAGGGCACAGAAAAATTCCTATTGATACTTGGCAGCACCGCGTTTGGTTTAATGGCGCCCTACCCCATTCATTATCAGCTCAGAGGTTAGGTCCTTTGTCCATTCCAGGCGCAACTTGGCCTGTCTTGGCTGGATTTAAACCTCATCCTCAGCACGGAGCATGTCCCGTGGCTGAAATCAGACGACTACATGTAGTCGCAATTAGCGTGATTAGGTCGTTAGTGCAATACATCACCCGCAATCTCCCGGACGGGGCCCCGGGTGGTGCGGCGCTTCTTGCCGGACAGGGCGGTATGAAGCTCATTCCCATTATGGTCAACGCTGTGATGGGCAGGCGTCCCCAGGAACAGGATGATTTTCCTTTCTGGCTTGCCGAGAAGTTTGCCCAGCTGGAAGCAGTATTTCCTAACATGTCTCCCGGTGAAAAACACAGGATTCTGACAATTAGCTTACCAAAGGATTTGACCCCCGAAATCGGTGACTGTGAGACCTGGGGTAAAACATTTGCGGCGGTCTAACGAGGTGTTACTGCACTCCGTCTATGATTGTCCTGCCGACAGTCCTTAAACGTGTTCTGGATGACCACGGACCGGAGGCTGCGGTTGAATTGGGAAAGGCTCCTTTGTGGTTCCTTTGATGTGGCTTCCGATCTCATACTTGCTAATGTCAAGGGGGATGCAGTAAACTTTCAGGTTGCCAATGCTTTGCAGGCGGTTCCCGATGCCGATAAACCCCGACAGTTGGCGAAAATTATTGTGGCGGCTTATAAAACCGTGGGCTGCAATAATAGGGGCCTCAAGCCTTTTTCTACTAAAGAGAAAAAACAACCCCAAGGGCAGAAGTCGGAAAGCGAAGAACAGCCCAAGTCCAAAAAACAGAATTGGCCTAAAAAACAGAAACAGGAGTCTCGTCCTGTGTCTCCATTGCCTGCGCCCACAGAATTTGTTTATGACTTGCGCGATCCCGCGATGATAAAATCACCTGATCGTTTTCAGGTTCCTGACCAACGCACTCCTCGTTCTTTTCAGGATTCGTCGGCCCTTTCGACCGGTGGTGGAGGAGGCGGCAGGGGTCGGGGTGGCCAACAAGGACGTGACCAGCCCCGCCCAAAAGACGGCAAAGGCAAGCAGGACGATTCTACACCGAAGAGGCCCCAGTTTCAGAAAAAAAAAGTCGCTGCTTTGACAGCACACAGATATGCCACAGATAGTGAGAACCTAGCTTTGGAATCAGACATGGGCTCTGACCTTGCTGGACAGCACAGCGGAGATTACCATAGTGCGAGAGGCCCTGCGTCCACTACTGAAGGTGACATCAACTGACCGTTATGTTGTTGTGGAGACGGCTGACACTACAGTAGCTCCCCCTGACAGGATCTATGAAATTGTCTTATTCATTGAGGGTGACAATCAACACACTATAGAAGGGGTATTTTGGGAGAATCTTACGACTACCTATGAAATTTTGTTAGCGGAGGCTGACTGGACCCCACCTTTTGTGCTTACAGCTCCGAGAGGGGAGGAGGTAATCCTCTCTAGTTTCGCGCACACAGTCTCGAAGGAGCATGCGCTGAATTTTGCAGAAGAGTGGGCTAAGGCTCTTGCGCCGGCTCTGTATTGTACACACTGTGGGTCGGGTAAATTTTTCCCACACCACGAAATTCCTTTACGGTCTATGCCACAGCCTCAACCTCAATATCCCATAAAGCGTGAAGCAAAGGCTTCCGTTGCGGAAATCCTTGAATAATTAGAATATCAGGGTGTTATTGAAACTTGTGTGTCACCAATGAATAACCCTCTTTTTACTGTAAGCAAGCCTGACGGTTCATATAGTTTGGTATTGGATTGCCGGCATTTAAACTCGCATTGCCGTACTTGTGCAGTACAGAATACTCACGGCTCTGTTTTAGTGGATAGTCTTGTGCGTAAGCGGTTTAAAACCACGCTTGACATTTCCAATGGTTTTTATGCCCACCATTTGGATGGTCTTAGTTCCCAATGGACCTCCTTTACTTGCGGCGGTGTCCAAAAACATTTCAAACGTTTACCGATGGGTACAAGAATAGTCTTGGAGTGTTTGCTGCCCGCATAGTCTCTCTCTTAGAGAGGGTTGACCCAGATGCTTGTTCTTATGTGGATGACATTTATCTCACGGATGACGAACTGTGGGAGCATCTAAGTCGCGTTGACCGCTTAATTTGTAGCTTTGCGGACTTCGGTTACAAATTCAACTTTGCAACATCGCACATTGCTGAGTACACAGTGTTGTTCCTGGGCTACGAGCTCAACAATAAAGGTCAAGGATTGGCTCCTCACTTCTTGGAGAAATGCGCACAAATGCGCGCTCCGACAACTCTGAAAAAATTACAGTCTTTGCTGGGATTTTTAAATTTCGGGCGGACATACATACCTGAATATGCCCAGCGCATCAAGCCTTTGTATGCTTTGATACACATTTGCATCTGCGCATCCGGGTGTTTCAGCTACTGTGCCTCAGTTGCAACAACGTTTTTGTTGGCGGGGACTGTACAAACAGACGCGTGACTATGTCCTTCAATGTGACATTTGCCAGCAGATTAAGCCTTCAACTGCTACGCGTCCACCCCAAACACAGTTTTTCATTTCTAATAAACCGTTTGGTTGTGTTTATTTAGATCACT
Organism: Lissotriton vulgaris; assembly: GCF_964263255.1. Lineage (NCBI taxonomy): Eukaryota > Metazoa > Chordata > Amphibia > Caudata > Salamandridae > Lissotriton > Lissotriton vulgaris. The sequence continues at coordinate 330,209,526 of NC_141697.1, read as the reverse complement.
GCATTCCTTTTTCTTTTGATACTACGTATAAGTACATCTTAGTAGCAGTTGATTCATGCACACGCTTTGTTTGGGTCTGGCCTCATAGCAGCGCTGATTCACGGACTGTCATCAGGGATTTGCGTGTCTTTGTTGGGGTTTTTGCCTGTGGTACCTTCAATTCGGATCAGGGTCCTGCTTTCGCCTCTAAGGCGTATAGGGATGCCATGAGTTCGATGGGGGTCCAAGTCAAGTTTTCGTCTCCATACCGACCTGAGGGTAATAGTGTTGTGGAACGAATGAACCGTGACTCAAAGCAATCCCTGAAAGCTCGAGTTATAGGCACTGGCAGAAACTGGCTGGCCCATCTTAATAGCGTGCAGCGTGCTCTTAATCATCTCTCTAGAAGGTCTCTGGGTGGGCGGACCCCATACGAAATGCTCTTTGGTATCAAGATGTATGTCCCGGACCTTGACCGTCTAGACACGGTCGGTACGGCTGTCTCCTTTGACGTAGATGAACATTGCAATGCTTTACAGACTCTACAAGAGACCAGAAACAGTCTTGCAAAGTAACACTTGCCCTCCATGTCAGGAACTAGCAAGGCGCCTACCTAAACTGTTAAACTACATCTCCCAGAAGTCCTGGTAGTGGGAGTGGCGCTATAAAAGGAGGGGAGGGACCACCTGACATTGCTCGTGATTTTGTGCTATCTGTGGTTAACGTGATTTGGAGTCCTTAGTTTTTGGCAGCGCTTCCTGTTCAGAAGAGCTGTATATTTCAGGTGTCTGAGGCGAAGGAGAGAGGTCGCGCCTTTGTTTAAGCAAACGAACCGCCGTTCAGAATGCGGCCGGCGTTCTGGGATTGCAAGCAGAGCAAGCTGAGCGAGTATAATTTTGGTATCTGAGGCGAGTGAGAGAGGTCGCTCCTTTGATTTAGTAAACAACCCGCCGTTCAAACAGCTGCCGGCGTTCTTGAATCCCTAGCTGAGCAAGCGGAGCGAGGTCGCCTTCGTTTGAGAGGATTACAATTCCAGGACTCTGGGCTGATAAAAGACACCGGCGAGAAACGCAGACCGTGAGTAAAAGCAGAGTTGGGACTCGAAACAAATCCCGATAGTTTTAAGGCAGCGCGTGGTGTTAACGCGTGTCCTTGGGAATTCTGTTAAGTACTTGTGAGATTCTTTGGAAAGAGCCATTGTTTATTGAACTTGCCCGGCTGTGCAGGATTTCTTGTTTCTGGTCAGTGGTAGAACGGAGCGTAGTGGGAGGACTTTTCTACACGCTACCGTTCAGAAGAAGGTCACTAGTGTCCTGTCCTTTAAGTGCCAAAGCGGAAGGTAGTGGGGCCCTACACCTTGCCGTATTTGGAGAACTGAATCCTACTGGAATCTTGTGGAGTATATTATTTCAGAGCGGAGGACAGTGGTTGGATGCTACGTCTTACCGTGTTTACTTTGGAACTTTTATTGTTGGTCCTTTAAAGAAAACTTTTTTGCTTAACACTTCTTCTTGATTTACACTTGGGGAAGGCGGTGTGTCAGGAAAGCAACATAAGGATATCACTATTATACAAGGAGGGGTAGGTTCTAAACTGATACCATCAAATACCAGGGGAACTTCTTTCTGTTGCCAGAGTATAACCTGTTTTCTTGTGTTCTTTAGGGACCAGAGGTACTGATATCCGTGAAATGTTATAAAGGGGAAAGGTGGAGAACAATTCCCTCACAAAGGTGAACATGGCTGACTTATTAGTGAGAATACAATGAGAGTAGGTTGAGTAGTGAATAACGTTAACCTGTGTGTTCATTTCTTGTCTTTCAGCTGTCCCTTCCCTGCAGTCCCCTTCCGTCCCCTCCTTGTTCTATTTTTTCCCTCGCCCTATCCCTCGAACACACTGTGTGTTTATTTCAGTGTGTTGGTGTGGTCGGGAGGTGGAGCCCTATGTGCTACAATCGAATCCTGCAGCGTGGAGCCTGACAGAATCACACGCCCACGAATTGCATTCTGCCTGGTCCGGTGGTTGTACATATGGCCACCTTGGAGGACGTGATGCGGGCTTTGGTCCTGGTTCAACAAGAGTTGGCATCATCCAAGACCGAGGCTGCTGTACTTAAAGACAGAGTAGAGCAGTTATCCAAGAATCCTTTTTCCGCTAGTCCCTCTCAAATACAGGTTACAGTTCCTCCCCCTATTCCGTTGGCTACCCCAGAAAGGTATGCAGGTGATCCGCGTAAAACACAGGTGTTTTTGACTCAGGTGATGCTTCATTTCTCTTGTAAACCGGCTTCCTTCCCCACTAATCACTCAAGGGTTGCCTTTGCTATTTCGTATTTGGTGGGGGATGCCGCTAACTGGGCAGTACCTCTGATAAAGAGAGACGATGCTATCTTGTCTAATTGGACTGCATTCAAGAACGAATTCGAAAAGGTTTTTGACAGGAGGGCCACAAACTTCAGTGCCGATAAAGAGTTGTTGAATTTGCGTCAGGGTAGAAGTGATTTAATAACGTACCTAACAACTTTTAATCGATTGGTGGCTGAAACTGAATGGCCAGAGGGAAAAAGAATGTCTTTGTTTTATCAGGGACTAAGGGATGAATTAAAAGATGGGGTGGCGCATATAGATCCCCAACCCACTACGTGTGTTGACATGGTGAATCTGGTTTTAAGGCTGGATGGTAGACTGACTGAGCGGAGTGGAGATAGAAGAAACTGGGACAGGGGCCACAACCGTGTAGTGAGTACCCCTCCTGGAGCTATAGAGACAGCGGAGGACGGGTCAGAACCTATGGAAATAGGAGCTCTTAGACCCCCTCTGTCCAATGATGAGAAAGAAAGCAGAAGAGTATTAGGCCTTTGTATGTACTGTGGCAAAAAAGGGCATTACGTACGTGAATGCCCTTCTAAGCCCAAGAACCCCTCTAGTTGGAACAAGAATAAAAGAGTAGCTGTTTCCACTATAGGAAGGGAGACAGACAACTTGTTAGCACCTTCATCCCGAGAGAAAGAGATACCTGATTGGAGACTCACTTCCCTATCTTTACCTGGGATAGGAGTGAACGAGTCACACCTGGTTCTTAACATGTCCTTAGAGTGTGAGCAGAAAATTCATCAAGTTAGGGTTATGTTGGACACAGGAGCCACAGGTAATTTTATTGATAATGGGTTAGTGTCTCGCTTAGCCATACCCAGAGTACCTAGAGATATACCAGAGGAGGTTTTGGCAGTAGATGGACAGCCTATAAAATCAGGTCTAATAGTTGAGAAAACAGCCGAGGTAGTGTTGTCAATAGATGTGTCAGAAGGGAGACATGTGGAAAAGATAACGTTGAACATTATAGAAGCTCCTCAATATGAGATCATATTGGGGATGCCGTGGTTTACGTACCACAACCCTTCTATAGACTGGAAAACCCGAACAGTGCATTTTTTGTCTGGGTATTGTCAGGAACATCTGGTGTCTTATGCATCCTCATCTTTAGCGGTAGCCGCATGTCAGTTCAGGGTGGCCACATTGGCAGAGAAAGAGGTGGTCACCGTTCGCACTGGGTTGGGAAGTCAGAAGACAGACACATTAAACCGACAGACACTGCCAATCAAGGAGGGAGTGGACGATAAACAGTCTATCATTCCTACAGGGAAGGTTAATTGCATGGTGAGGGCGGAGAGGTCCAGTAAGAATGCGTGGCATAGTTCCACTGGAATGCTCCCCTTCCTAGCTAATTCCGGAATTGACGCCATCACATTGCCGGTTGTTATTCCTGTTAATCTCCATTTTCAGCCATCTGTTAAGGAAAAGGTATTAATGCTGAAGAGGGCTCACAAGGGGGTGCAGGTGTGTTTGAACAAGGTCAAGGAGAAGTACATGCAAGGGGTGGTTTGTTCCGAGGTGCCTGCTTCTGGGGAGGTGCGGACTTTTCATCGAAGGTTTCCTGCTAAGCATGGTCCTAGGAGGCGCTAGGGACGGGGACATACTGTCAGGAACTAGCAAGGCGCCTACCTAAACTGTTAAACTACATCTCCCAGAAGTCCTGGTAGTGGGAGTGGCGCTATAAAAGGAGGGGAGGGACCACCTGACATTGCTCATGATTTTGTGCTATCTGTGGTTAACGTGATTCGGAGTCCTTAGTTTTTGGCAGCGCTTCCTGTTCAGAAGAGCTGTATATTTCAGGTGTCTGAGGCGAAGGAGAGAGGTCGCGCCTTTGTTTAAGCAAACAAACCGCCGTTCAGAATGCGGCCGGCGTTCTGGGATTGCAAGCAGAGCAAGCTGAGCGAGTATAATTTTGGTATCTGAGGCGAGTGAGAGAGGTCGCTCCTTTGATTTAGTAAACAACCCGCCGTTCAAACAGCTGCCGGCGTTCTTGATTTCCTAGCTGAGCAAGCGGAGCGAGGTCGCCTTCGTTTGAGAGGATTACAATTCCAGGACTCTGGCCTGATAAAAGACACCGGCGAGAAACGCAGACCGTGAGTAAAAGCAGAGTTGGGACTCGAAACAAATCCCAATAGTTTTAAGGCAGCGCGTGGTGTTAACGCGTGTCCTTGGGAATTCTGTTAAGTACTTGTGAGATTCTTTGGAAAGAGCCATTGTTTATTGAACTTGCCCGGCTGTGCGGGATTTCTCGTTTCTGGTCAGTGGTAGAACGGAGCGTAGTGGGAGGACTTTTCTACACGCTACCGTTCAGAAGAAGGTCACTAGTGTCCTGTCCTTTAAGTGCCAAAGCGGAAGGTAGTGGGGCCCTACACCTTGCCGTATTTGGAGAACTGAATCCTACTGGAATCTTGTGGAGTATATTATTTCAGAGCGGAGGACAGTGGTTGGATGCTACGTCTTACCGTGTTTACTTTGGAACTTTTATTGTTGGTCCTTTAAAGAAAACTTTTTTGCTTTACACTTCTTCTTGATTTACACTTGGGGAAGGCGGTGTGTCAGGAAAGCAACATAAGGATATCACTATTATACAAGGGGGGGTAGGTTCTAAACTGATACCATCAAATACCAGGGGAACTTCTTTCTGTTGCCAGAGTATAACCTGTTTTCTTGTGTTCTTTAGGGACCAGAGGTACTGATATCCGTGAAATGTTATAAAGGGGAAAGGTGGAGAACAATTCCCTCACAAAGGTGAACATGGCTGACTTATTAGTGAGAATACAATGAGAGTAGGTTGAGTAGTGAATAACGTTAACCTGTGTGTTCATTTCTTGACTTTCAGCTGTCCCTTCCCTGCAGTCCCCTTCCGTCCCCTCCTTGTTCTATTTTTTCCCTCGCCCTATCCCTCGAACACACTGTGTGTTTATTTCAGTGTGTTGGTGTGGTCGGGAGGTGGAGCCCTATGTGCTACAATCGAATCCTGCAGAGTGGAGCCTGACACTCCACCTCGGATGATGCCTTGCAGATCCCGGTAGTTGGCTGGCTACCCCAAGATGGAGAACTGGTTCGGGAGAAAATCGATAACAAAAAGGAATTTGGTCCCTGTGATCGTGGGACGGCGGCTGGCTGGAAAATCAGGCAAGGAGGCCGGATGTAGTGGGCAATGTTGTTTCTTTATTGCGCACTTGGAGTCAGTGATACAGTGGGAAAACAGTAGGAAAAAGGCAAGGTTCCTCCAGATGGCGTCTCGGTCTTCTCCGGGTTCTTCATTGGGTGTAGGGTCTTTGGGGAGGTCGGGAGCTGGGGTGGTCCTCGGAGGTATCGGAGAAAGAAAACAAAAGGAGCAGTTAGTCCAACTGGACTTTCTATAGCATAAACCGCAACCAGCACCAGGAGTAAAGTGGAGGGATTCGAAAGAACGACCATGAGGGAGGGAAGGCGGGACGGAACCGGGAAGGAAGGGAGGGAGAGCAGGAAAGAAAAGAGTGTCCTGTGAGGGTTTGTGATGGGGTACTCTATTTACACAGTGCTGTACAAGTGATGACGTGCTGTACAAGGATTTTACAGTGATGGCCAGGCCAAGTGACACTAAAGAGAAGCTTGTATTTACAAAGCACCTAGTGTGCTAAAGAGGTGGTTTTCTCTGGTACTCACACGTTCTGCCGCAACTCGCCGGTGAGTTGCGGCCTCTCTTCATCCACCTCCTGTGGACTCCACCAGTCCTCACTCCACACGTCTTCTCCTTTGTTCGCCTGCTCTGCGTCAGCTTCAGTCCGAGTCTCCTGCCACGAGATCGCTGCTCCGACGACGTCTCTGTCTCTGCTTCCTCCTTTTCCTTGGTCCAGGTCCGGGATTGAGGAGGGACTTCCGGGGTCATGGAGGTGTGCTTCCGGAACAAGGTCTCTTCGGATTGGTTCCTGAAAGAAAGAGCGGGGAGGGGTTCTGGTTGTCATGGCAGTATCCAGGGACGCCTCTGTGCTGGTTACTGAGAAGGGTGAGCATCCGAGAACAGGAGGTCCGGGCGGGTATAGGGAAGGAGCCGCATCACAGTCCCTCATACCGTGCTCCGGTTCCCGTGCTTGGAGTGAAGGGCACAAGAGCAGTCATTTTACCACCACTTCCAGGTCGTAAAGAGAACAGGTATATCTCCATTGACAATGTCAAAATACACAGAGTGGCCAATTCTTCTTAGCATGACACCGGCAGTCTCATGTCCTTCGATGGTGAGAAATTCTGTTTTGGCCACTGCTTCGGATTGTGTACCAGAGGAGGTCCTCGAGATGCCTGCTGTTTCCAGTCCTTTATTGAGTGCTTTGCCTGGTGCTCACCTTGATGATACAGATTACACCTATCCATCTGACTTGTCGATGCCTGATTTGCAAACTTGTTAAGCCACAGAATCCAGATTTTCATTTGACACTGTTTCATGTACATCAGGGAAGCCCACCAGGCTGAGAGCCTATGCGACTTTATTTAAAAAACATTTTTTGATACTCCCTTGGACTTACATTTGGCTGGGGCTTTTTTCTCTCTATCTTTTTATGTCAATTGGTTTTGTGTTTTATTTTTTCCGATTTGTCAATGGACATTATGTTGAGGAAAGAACATGCATTAGACATCTGAATGGAACGTTGGCTCCCCTCTCCTCATCACATTCAGCCCACAGATTGAAAAGAGACTTGACGTTTGTTAACATCACCGCGTGGCCTGGCTTGGATGGAATAGTCTGGGATGCAGTTAAATTTCAGATCCATGGCCCAACTGAAGTTGTTAAGGTTCCTATTGTGCTTAGAGTTAATATGGGGGATGTGGTTCAACAAAACATACGTTCTGATGATTGGGAGGTTCGGGCCGTAGAGGCTTTGTTTGCTGATTTGAAATATTATGCTGCCTTTGATGCTGAAGATTTATAATAATTCAACTGTGTTTTTTAATGTAAATACTGCACTATTATAATTTGTGTTATTTGCGTTTCTGTTTCACCTTTTAAAAATTAACCTGCCCTACCTTTTGCCACCTCCCTGGTCCACCACCGACACTAGGCCGGCTTGAGTGCAGGGAGGACGGCACTCGACCTTGCACACACACTGGAAGTGACTAGACTTCCGGGGCATACGGGCCTCAGGTCATACGGCAGGATTAATAAAACCATGCCCTCCCCTACGCGCAGCGGGCGCACCGATGGCACGCCGAAGGTGCGCCAAAGGTAAGCCCGCCTGCGCCCGTCCGCACCACGACCGAGCCCAGGGCCACCCCCCCTGTCAAAATTATAAATTACTCAAGGGAAAAGCTACTAAGGCTAAATCCTGGTCCAAATGCCTGCATACAACCACACATCATGGTAAATTGGGCAGGACCTTGGAGCTGCAGGTTCTGCAGAAAGAGTTTTGGTTTAAATGGACCTGAAAAAACTCTGGCACCCAAACAAACAAGAAGTCTACGCTGCGGACTCATCAATGTTAGGTCCATGTGTAAGCACACCCAACATATTTCCGACCTAATAGATGAAAAAGAGCTAGATTGCCTTTTCATGACAGAAACATGGCTGACACCTAATAGTAACCCGGATGTTACAAACTCCCTCCCCCGGGATTCCTAATTTCCAGAGAGGATAGACCCGTTCAGAGGGGTGGAGGCATTGCAATTGTCCACCGTGACACCCTAGACTGCCAGACTTTCACGATCCCAGGTCTCAAAGCGGCAGAAAGCATAGGCTTCGCGTTAAAGGTACATGACTCCTTTACTTTCACAGGTACACTAATATATCGACCACCCGGGGCACACACAGGCTTCACGGAAAGCATCGGAGAAGCCGTGGGCAGCCTAGCCCTTAAATCAGCCAACTTTACCATCCTGGGTGATGCTAATATTCATCTAGACTCCCCCTTAGACCAGGCCACAGTCTGTTTTACAGACACAATGAATGTCCTAGGCCTAAAAATACTTACCACTACCGCCACGCACAAGGCAGGACATATACTTGATTGTATATGCACTAACCTAGAGACACTCATTGTTAAAACTCCACTAGTATTAACATGGACGGATCACAGCTTTGTCCCTTTTGAACTCGCAGGGGCAAACTACACACGGGCCACAGTGGATAGGGAATGGCGTCCTCTCCAGGAGGAATTTTGTTGGAAAGATCTGATTGAACAGTCGGACTTTCTGATCAGAGCAGCAGCATCTAGACCCCCTCCAACGGAGAGCCCGACAAAGACAGTCAGTCCATCAGAAAATGGATTAATACACTTGGCTCAGGAGAGGGCTCGGTCACTCCTAGCCGGAGGTCCAGTAGGAAATAGAGACCCACTGCCCCTGGTTCTCCCCAACCTTAAAAATAGAACAGAGGAAGGCTAGAGCTCTCGAGCGGATGTGGCGCCTCAACTATATAGATTCAGACCATGACAACTATAAAGCCGCCCGCCGCCTTTATCATGGGATGATTAAAACAGCCAAAAGAGAATACTACACAGAAGCTATTATTAAAAGCAACAACTAGCAGAAAGAAATTTTTTACATCGTGAACACCTTCACTAACCCCAAATCCATGCAAAGGGACATTCCCCCCTCCCAAAGTCTATGTGACACCATAGCAGACCTCTTCGATACAAAAATTCTAACGTTTATCAAAGATTTCCCCCAACCCCAATCCCAAGAGGAGAACCCGACAAACAGTGTCAACATAAAGATGAACACTCTGTCCTCCTTTCTACCTGTTAGCCAAGAGGAATCTCAGACTGAGATCCTAAAGCTCAAATCAGGCTCACCGTTTGACCCCTGCCCTCCACCTGTCCTTCATACATTGATAGAGATCGCAAATCCATTTATCAATAATATCATTACCTCATCACTTAACCTAGGCTCAATCCCTGAGGAATGGAAGCTCGCAGCAGTAAAGCCCCTGCAGAAAAAGCCACTACCTAATCCTGCAATCCTCACAAACCTCAGCCCCATTTCCCTCCTTCCTACCTTTTGTAAACTGGCTGAAAAGGCAGTTAACAAACAGCTCACCGCTTTTTTGGAGGCAAATAACACCTGGCACCCCAATCAAGCAGGCTTTAGAGCTCAGCACTCAACCGAATCAGCTTTAATATTTACATCTGAAACTCTTTGAGCTGCATTAGACCAGGGTAAGAAAGCAGTCCTGGTTCTGCTGGACCTGTCCGCGGTTTTCGATACGGTGTCACATACCATCCTGATAAACCGTCTAGCCGCGGCAGGGATTGTCGGAAGTGTGCTGAGCTGGCTTAAAAGCTTCCTAGCAAATAGACAACAAGTAGTCATCTTAGGCCATTATAGGTCAGAAGAAAAACTACTAGGAACAGGAGTGCCCCAGGGCTCCTGTCTGAGCCTGACGCTCTTTAATGTATACATGGCCCCCTTAATTGCCCTCATATCATCTTATGGCATAGTGAGGTGCCGGGTTTTTAGAGACCCGGTGGTGCCAGGGGACCACACCCGAAGACCTCTGAGTTCTCCCTGTTCTGGACTTACAGAAACACAGAGTCTTCTAGTTGAAGTCAGTGATCGAGTTTTATTGGCTGCAACCAAGTAACATGCGTCCTAGAAGTACGACAACACGGGCCGTAAGTTCTCAGGAGACTGTTCGTTTTTACAGAACCAGCCTTCTCCTTATATACATAAATAACAGCTGCAGGCAAGAATTCTTGAATTTATGATATGGCTATACAAATATTTCTACAATAATACAAAGAGCGAAGTCATGCTGGTCAGCACATATTTTAGATGTCCAGTTTGTGATGGATTACCCCGCCAGATCCAGAACTCCCATCAGATATCGATGAAACACCAATAAGGTCGGGCACCCTCCCATCATAAAACGGGTCATAAACAAGAATCATGTGTGTATGGAAAACAGGGTCTGTATGTAGTGGATGGTTTATGACATGTTGTGCCTTGATGATATCTTGCTCGGCCACTGGGCGAGGAGCTGCCCAAACAGGCTTGGCTGGAGGCAGTGGAGACAACTTCGGCCAGGTCATGGGAAAGTCAGCTACGGCGGACGTGTCCTTTTAGATCAAGCTCGGCTTTAATCAATTGACTTATAAGAGGGCAAGTCATAAGATGGATGCCGCTTACAAAATGGAGTCTGAGGGTTCGGGATGGAAACTACGATTTAAGGGTGTTAGCATCACTCAATAGTGACGCAAATGCATAGGGATAATGTCCTAATCATTACCGGTCCGTAGACACCAAATTCGTCATGGTACGACGATATTTTGTGACACGAGTGTTGGACCTCGATATCTGTGAAACAGCAGGGTCCGGATTTGCAGTACCACAGACCCTCCTTTTGCCCTCATATTAGGCAATAACTCACGCTAATCTGAGTCCAAATCTGTATTGATGAATTCACGGAGATGCTGCTGTAGCATCATTCTGTTGCTCAATTCGTCCCTTGACACAGGCTTCCTTACACATGAAGTGGCGCAGAGGCCACATATTGCAGGAGCGCACTGCACAAACAGGCAGAACATAAACAGAACAGCTAAGATCATCCCGATGAAGATCAGAGTTTTCCATCCCCAGGCAGAGATCAGTTCGCAGAACCACCCTAGCAGAGACCAGTCTCCTTTCTCCATGTGAAGGGAGTCAGAGATTTTGTGTAATTTGGAGATGGCCTGGTATACCGTCGGAGCATTATCGGGGATGAAAATGCAGCAACTAGATTGGATCACTCTACATACACCACCACGGTCTGCAAGTATGACATCTAGGGCAACCCTGTTCTGAAGGGTCATAAGTCGATCCGACTGAAGCTCAGCTGTTAAGTTGCTAAGGGCACCGGCCGTTTCAGTCACGGTGGATTCAACTATTCTCGTCAATTGTCGAATGTTCCTGCTGTTCACCATGGGCCCCCAAAATGGCAGAAAACCCTTTGCGAAGTCTCCAAACTCCTGACCCGCAGTGTCGTCTTGACTCACGACACCCCTAACTGTCCTTGTCCGATGGTAATCTGCCCCGGCCGTGAAGGTGGGTGGCAGCAGAAACGAGATAAAACATGTGCCTGAGAAGTCAGGGGGCAACCATGTGTAGGCTTTGTCATGGCAGACGAAATAGGTGCCTTTAGCCGCCAAGAATGGAGGGGAAGTTCGGGAGCAGTGCTTAATTTGTAAAATATGAAGTGCAGGTGCTCAAATGTTTGTGGGAGACCACACCTACTTTTATCTGGCTCCACCCACTTCCTCTGATGGCTCCACCCACTTACTATATTAGCTCCACCCACATCTTCAACGGGTCAGAGCCAGGGCAGTAATAATAATAACTCTTTTTCATAACCCGGTTGCATCCTTCCTTGTGAACATACTGTGAACTGTGGTGCACAGCCCTCATAGTAGGCTTCCAGGCCTCCCACATCATACCAGGCGAGGCAACAGAGTGTTTGTTGAGGGTAAAATAATCCTGGAGTTCCTGAGCCAGTCCCTGTGTGAAACATCGGTCTGTGAGGTGCCACACGTTGAGCCTCCACACTGGGCTAGGTCCCACACTCTGAGAGCCAAAGTGTAGCATAACTGGGGTGTGGTCAGAGATACACCTGGGCATAATGAGGGAACCAGACAATTGAGTCAGATCAGTAGCAGGGAGTAACAGTAAGCCAATTTGGGATCGTATCTTGTGTGTTGCCAACAGGTGAGTGTAAAACCGGTCATGGTGATTCCCTAGGATAATTTTAGTATCACATCTCACACTTGGTTCTGGCTGGAGTGGGGCGAATATATGTAATGTAATGTAATGTAATGTATATACACTCTAAGGGGATGGATTGGGCAACCTCCAAAAGGGTACCCTCTACCACCACATATCTACCCAAAGAATCTTTCGTCACTTGGGATACCACTAGGGGGTAGGTTATGTACGCATCCTGTGGAGGTGCAATACAGTGGGCTGAAACATGTCCACCTGACCAAAGGGTTGAATCATTCCTCTGCACTTTCAATTAAGCCCATCAGGGGACAGGAGTAGAGTTTATTAGGGCACCATAGATGTCTTTTTAGTTGTTCTGCGTCTCTGTACATAGCACTGCAAGGTTATTTTATCCACTTTTTCCAAATATTTCCCCCACGCCACAAGGCCTTGTTTGATATAGGACTCCACCACACCACAAATGGACACTTCTGGAGCCCCCATGCCTAGCAGGGCTGTAGCCCACCCCCAAGAGGTGGGAGGAGGATCCTATGATGAAGCCTGCCACCAGACTGGTGGGGTGGGCTACTATCTTTAAAGGAAGACCGTTTTTAGTTCACAAAGCCCACTTATCCATTCAGTAATTTACAACCCAACCTGTGCAGAGGCTACCCGCTGTCCCCTCGGCCCTGGGAGAGTAACCCTGAGAGTACCCCAATAAACCCCTTTCAGTAGTTTAGTAATGCAAGACCACAACTGATGGACACACCTTCCAATAGATAACAGGTCTCACTCACTTCTTTCGGTAACACACCTTCACACCATCACTCAGACAAGACATCATTGACTAACAATGTCACACCTGTCTTCAGTTAACATACTTCAAGGCGTCATGCTATGAACACCTGCACATAGACAGAGGCTTTCAAAGCTCCCCTAAAACATTCTAGAAGCTTCCTTCTTTAGCATCAATAAATTGACCTTTTACAATCTGTTGATGATGCCAGCTGCACGAAAGACTGCACAAAAGGGTGTTCATGAGCAGAGGACTATGGTGGTGTGAGGGCTTAGGGTGTGTGAGGGTCGGGGAAAGAAGGGGGCTTGTGAGAGAAGCGTGTTTGTTTCCAGCTGGGAGATGTTCGCCTCGCAGTAGAAATGTTATGAGTTTTATGCACAAGAGTGTCCAGAGCTAAACTAGCTTGTAGGCTGAACCCCTCTCTAGAAGTGTCCTAGCCCAAGAGGCCATTGATTGGATGGGCAAGGAGAATGTTACTCGCTTTTCTACTGCCATGTGCCTCATAGAGAGAGATCCCTAGTTGGCATCACTTTCACCCCTTGGAGGGGAATTCTCGACAGTAGTGGAATGGGCAGTAGATCTTAAGTGCCCAGTGCTTCCAGAGACCAGTTGCTCCCTGTTTGCGTGTGGTTGTAGTGTCAGGCCCCAGGTTGATGCGCAATGGGATCACTACACTTCTGGAGCCTTTGGTGTGTCCTGCTGCTCCTGCATGACTCACCTGTGCAGCTTTATTTATTTTTTAAATCACGCTGCCTACCACAGACCAATCAACATAATGATTAAAAAAAACAGTTATCACCGCCACAGACAGCCAGGCCCTACCTCACCTGCGCAGCTTTATTTATATGCTGCCGGCCAGGCGGCCTACCCCAGGCCATGCCTCGCTCGCCCTCACCTGGTGAGCAGAACTATGCAGCAGTAGTCTGTCTAGCCAACCTCAAAGTCGTCCAACCAGGTCCCGACTCCCGCTACTTTGAACGGCGGCATTGAAGTAGTTCATCAACCACCAGTGGATACTCGGTGGTCGCTGAGGTGCGGCCGTGCGGGCGTGCTGTGGCAAAATTAAAGCAGCGAATTTGCGTGCATTCAAATCTGTGCACGCGTCTCTGCCTCTGCAGAAGAAGACCAGCCCAGGCAAAGGCGCCCTGCCCAACTCAGTGTCCTGCCCACTTGGCCGGCAACACTGATCCGCGGCCGGAAGTCTTGAAGTGAAAGAGTGAGTAGAAATTGAGAATCTGAGTCAGTCACGTCACATCGTCACCTTCCCTGGTAGTTAGTAAAGTCCTGATTTCAGCAGAATCCCTTGACTTTATGGAACCCTGTCCTATAAAAATACACATTCTGCCGCGAGCATCCACCAGAGACCTTATACACAGACAGGTTACACAAATGCTGCAGGACAGGGCCGGTCCTAGCCATGGGCGGTATGGGCAGCTGCCCAGGGCCTCGCGCTAAGGGGGGCCCCGCCGCCGGCCCCGCAGTTGCAGGAATAATAAATGATGATGGCCTGGGGAAAAGCGCTGCGCAGTGAGCACAGCACAGTGCATTCTTCCCACCGTCCAATAATATCGAGAGTGTGTTTCTCAGTGGGGCCCCGCCGCCGGCCCAGATTTCAGTAAGTTCAGCGCCAGGGCATGTACATGACGTCACTGCATGGGCCAGGGATCCAGGGTTCACAACAAAACGTGACGCAGCGATTCTAGCTCAGAGCATCACCTGCCAGGAAGAGACAGGAGCAGATTTCTTTGCATTCCTGTGACCCCACTCCCCCCCCCCCACCCCTATTACCCCGGAGCTGTAGTAGACACAACAATATACTTACTGCGCAGGGATCAGGAACTAATACGGTGCAAGAGAACGCCCACCGTCGAAAAAGGAGCAGACTAAAATGGCGCCCGCCCGGCTGACATGGGATCAAGAAAACGTGCACCTGACTCGTCGTAAGCTGTTTACTACAGTACTGGGATCACAGGATGCAGATTATACCAATGCCGGGCAAACCGGCATCCGATCAACTGACCACCAGACTTCATTAAGAGCACCTTAGAAAAACAGAGGGCTCAGGTACAGGAGAGTACAGCGGAGTCAGTTTACACTGACACCCGGTTTACACTCAGCTGAAAATAATAACACATCACCAGACTCACCAACTGGTGTTCTAACTGGGCCGGCTCATCAGCAGCGTGCCATGCCAGCAGCAGACTCATTGGCAGCATATTATAGCAGACTCGGGGCGGGCTCATCTCCCTCCGCCCCTGACATCGCCATTGCCATCCCTGAAGACTATAAGATCACACGCAAGGACCGCACCGACCATACAGGAGGTGGAATCGCTATCGTCCATAAGAAATCAATCCGCATCTCAACCAGCTCTGACGCCAACCTCGCTAACTCCGAACACCTTCACTTCCAGATCCACATCGACCCCAAGACCACACTCAGAGGCACCCTCCTCTACAGACCACCAGGTCCCCGCGCAAAATTCAGTGAAGACATCACAGACTTCATCACCCCACACGCGCTCCCCTCCAAAGACTACATCCTTCTGGGAGACCTCAACTTCCACCTTGAAAAAATCAACGACCGCAACACCGCCACCCTCTTGGACAACCTAGCCAACCTCGGACTTAAACAACTGGTCACTTCCCCCACCCACATCGCAGGTCACACACTCGACCCAATCTTCACCTCCAGCAACCACGTCTCCTTCAGGCACACCACAGATCTCCTCTGGACTGACCACAGCTGCGTTCACTTCACCTACAACAAGCCGAAACCCATCAACCACCTCCAACCAACTCTACAAAGAAACTGGAACAAAATCACCACGGAGCAGATCTCCACATCGCTCCTTCAAACCTCCCCAGCCCTCTCCTCTAACGCCAACGAAGCCGCCTCCAACCTCACCCTTTGGCTATCCAACACCGCCGACACCTTAGCACCACTGAAAAAACATCAACACAAACTTGGCAACAAGAAGGCTTCATGGTTCAACGATGACCTCAAAAAGTCCAAGAAACTGTGCCGCTCCCTTGAAAAGGCCTGGAAAAAAGACCCAACCACCAGCACCAAGGACGCCTTCAAAAGCGCCACCCGCACTCACCACCAACTGATCCGAAAAGCCAAGAAAACAGCATTCAAGGATCGACTTGACAACAACGCCCACAACAGCAAGGAACTCTTCAACATCGTCAAGGAATTTTCCAACCCCTCGGCCAACTCCAACGACATCACCCCCTCTCAAACCCTCTGCGATTCCCTAGCCTCTTTTTTCCACAACAAGATTGCTGACATCCACAACAGCTTTGACAACCAACCCGGAAGCCAACCCACCCTACCACCAGCTGACCATCCTCCCCCCGTTAACACCCTTAACGCCTGGAACCCAATCTCCACTGAGGACACCATCCGCCTGATGAATTCCATCCACTCTGGATCCCCCACAGACCCATGCCCTCACCACATCTTCAACAAAGCAGACTCCGTCATAGCCCCGCACCTCCGAGACGTCATCAACTGCTCCTTCAACTCCGCCACCTTCCCAGAAGACTGGAAACACGCTGAACTCACCGCCCTTCTGAAAAAACCAACAGCAGACCCCACCGAACTCAAAAACTACCGCCCCATCTCGCTTCTTCCATTCCCGGCCAAAGTCATCGAGAAAGCTGTCAACAACCAGCTCGCCGCCTTCCTCGAAGCCAACAAATCACTCGACCCCTCACAATCTGGATTCCGAGCCAAACACAGCACTGAGACCGCCCTCATCGCAGCAACAGACGACATTCGAACTCTACTGGACAATGGAGACACAGTCGCCCTCATCCTCCTGGACCTCTCAGCAGCCTTCGACACAGTCTGCCACAGCACCCTCTTACAACGCCTCAGAAACATCGGAATCCAAGGAAAGGCTCTGGAATGGATCACCTCGTTCCTCACCGGAAGAACCCAGAGAGTCCGCCTCCCACCATTCAAGTCTGAGGCCTCTGAAATCATCTGCGGCGTACCACAAGGATCCTCACTCAGTCCCACCCTCTTCAACGTATACATGAGCCCCCTCGCGGCCACCGCCCGCCAACACAACCTCAACATCATCTCTTACGCGGATGACACTCAACTGATCCTATCTCTCACCAAGGACCCCAGCACCGCCAAAACTAACCTACACGAAGGAATGAAAGAAGTCGCCGAATGGATGAAACAAAGCCGTCTGAAACTGAACTCAGACAAAACAGAAGTCCTCATCTTAGGTAATTCCCCCTCTGCATGGGACGACTCCTGGTGGCCGGAAGCCCTCGGAAATGCACCCATCCCGACAGACCACGCACGGAACCTTGGCGTCATCCTGGATTCTTCACTCTCAATGAACAGACAAGTCAACGCCGTATCCTCTTCCTGCTTTAACATTCTTCGCATGCTCAGAAAAACATTTCGCTGGATCCCCACCGAAACAAGGAAAACAGTCACCCACGCTCTAGTCACGAGCCGACTGGACTACGGAAACACCCTCTACGCAGGTACCTCCGCTAAACTCCAGAAGAAACTACAACGAATCCAAAACGCCTCAGCCAGGCTCATATTAGACATCCCACGCAACGAACACATCTCTGGTCACCTTAAAGACCTCCACTGGCTACCCGTCAACAAGAGAATTACTTTCCGACTGCTTACCCACGCACACAAATCACTCTACGACATCGGACCAGACTGCCTCAACTCTCGACTGTCCTTCTACACCCCCTCCCGCCAACTTCGCTCTTCCAGCCAAGCCTTCGCCACTGTACCTCGCATCAACAAGACCACCATGGGAGGCAGATCCTTCTCATACCTGGCTGCCAAAACATGGAACTCACTCCCCGCTTACCTTCGCCTCACCCAGAATCACCTAGCGTTCAGAAAGCAGCTTAAAACGTGGATATTTGACAAATAATCCTCCTCCCCTTCCTAAGCGCCTTGAAACCCTCTGGGTATGTAGTGCGCTATATAAATTTTATGACTTGACTTGACTTGACCCTAAAGCAGCATTGGGCTCGTTGACAGCGTATTATGGAAGCCCCTGGGCTCATTAGCAGCATGTCATTTGAGATCTTGGTGGGCTCATCAGCAGATGATGATTCTGTCTCGTCATTGGTACATTCTGGTGTAAAAGGCTCTTCTATGTTTGTCTGTCCCTTTCTGTCCTGACGAAAGCCCCGTAGACTCCTTCGAGCCAAAGGGGGCTGAAACATGTCGACACCCATGTAAAATTGTACTTCTGGATCCCATAATTTGATCTAGGCCAAGTACCCATTGGTTTTATCATAAGATCATCACCATTTCATTAAAGTTCACTAGGCGCTGATCTTATTTTTAACAGCCCTTTTTTGATTTTTCTTTGCACAAAGAATTCTTTTCTCTGGCCACTGCAATCCAGACCAGAGGAGCCTCTGGCTGAGGCAGGCACCCACACTATCTATGGTACCCAATGATAACTGCCAACGAACCACAATGTAGGGGCGGAGGAACGATATATACCGCTAAACCTATTCACATTGGGTCTTTTGAGGGTACCATAGTTTTTCCAACCAATGGTCTGGACTTGTTACAAGTGTCCATTTCTTCACTTGATTAATTCTGTAAAAGGCTCATTGGCAGCAAATTATACCAGCACCAGACTCATCGGCAGAGTAAACCAGCGCGGGACTCATTAGCAGAAATATTTATGTCTCAACAGCATACTAGATCAGCAGGGCATAGGGCTCATCAGCAGAAATAATTATGTCCCAGCAGCATACTAGCTCAGCAGGGCATAGGGCTCATCAGCAGGTTATTACAGCACCGAAATCATAGCACCAGATGAAATCGATAGCTGTAGTCGGGGAATAATAAATGATGATGATGTTACTGATATCCACATTAGTTTGCTTCACTGATGCCAAATAACTAAGATCAAAAGTCCTGCGAAGTCACTTTCTGTGATGTCACTTGGAGGGGCCTCACATCTTCCCTTTCGCCCGGGGCCTCAGAAGGCCTAGGACCGGCACTGCTGCAGGATATCACAAAGCAACCAGAATTCGCACCAACCCTTGGTATGCCTCACTTCTCCGTATCTTTTGAGTGGTTTGTGGAGCTACTCATCAACTAGAGGAGTCTTGCACCCCCAGGGGAGGACCGGTTCTTCAGCCCTCCTAGCCTGTAGGGGTTCAAACTGGTAAAGTGGTGAGAGTATTCCATAGTCTTCAATAAAAGTACAGACAGTACTTTGGTTTTGTCATGGTTTTATGGTCCCAATGGGCCTGTTTTGTTGCTCATTATGGCAGAGTGTGATTCCCTTTTGAGTCCACTCTTTGCTGTGGCTCTTCTCTGCCCTTGTATATAAAATGTATGTTTTCAAACTGGTTTTCTTAGTACCCTAGAGGTAGATGTTCAGTCTGGTAGTATAAACATCTAATGCAAAAATGAAGGTAACATTGCAATAGAAAGTAAGCATCCAAAAAATCAAAACAAATCTGTATATTGTTCTCAGGTGAAGAGATCTGCTTTCACTGATAAAACCCACTATCATTATTATGTGCATTTATTAGAAATGGTGGAAGTTAAATAGTTGGTGCCCCATGGCTTAATATTTCATGTTCCTATTTGTGATTTTGGTTCTGGGGTGAAAACCCTGAGCAGAGGGGTCTGTCTGGTGCACTTATCATCGCGAACGGTGACTTATTTATAATTAAAAATTAGCACAGAATTTTCTATAACTCCCCCTAACAGTGATATAGTTGGTAAACAAAAACTATTTGCCAATACAGTGGAACGAGGAATACATTAGTAGTTGTTAGCTGGACTGTGATAGGAAACACGATCAATGTTCTCATTAGAATCACAAAAGAGACAGATTTGTATTTGCTTACTGAACTGTGAATAATAATAAAAATAATGCAGTTTTTATGAGAATGTCAAAAGAAACAAATATTTAGTAGTTACTCACTTATCTTTATATAACAATAAATTAATAATGCACTTGTTGGAACGAGAAATTACTTGCTAATTGTGTCTTACTCATAGTTTTAAAACGGAACATTCTTCGTGGGTTTCATCCACACCATATAGGTTATAGTTTTCACTTTTTCTGGTCACTCCCTGCAAAGCTGGCAATTCTCATTCCTTTAAAAAGAGATGTTCCACACATTGACAGACATGATGTCATTCTCGTTTCAGAGCACCTTCGAAACACACGCTGCCCTTACACTTTCTCCAGAGGAATTATTCAGCCTTCAAACTTAGTTTAGAATTCTTGCAGGGACAGCTGTGTTGTTAAAAGTCGGGTTGATTTACACTAAACGAAGCCCGGGAATCCAATGCTCTACAGAGTTATGTCATACAGAAGTTACAAAGACATACAAAAGAAATAAAAGAAACTGACGGACTTCGTAAGAAGAAGATTCATGGGGCCAATAAACTATTAAACATTTACACCGCCCGAGGCAGCCAGGCCTGTGACACCTGCCAGTATCTATCTATTCTGAAGTTATTTGCAGGAGTGTTTATGTGCTTGGAACCATTTACTGGTGCACTTAATGAGCGTGACTGTAGACCCGGCCCTGATAATTAGGTGCCGGTGCTAGGCACCGGCAAGCTCCGGCTCAAATTAAGCCCTGTTCGGGAGGCAAACACATACGTCTCCGTGCATATGCTCTTCCCCAACTGCGCTTTGGGATCCCTGCCAATACCCTGCAGACATAAGTGACTTCGGTGGGGCACTATCCAGACTGGGGAGGATTTCTTTGATTTCTGGCTCTCACTTAAGGAAATCCCATACTTGGTGATGTTCCACCTGCTGTATGGGGTAAACTCATCTTTGGGAGTTGCTCTAACCGTGTCAATATCTCTACTCATATTTCGGATCCCTGCCACTAGTGCCTTATTGTTTGAGTTCTCCCCTCGAACGTATGGTTCAAGGGAAAACAGGAACATGGTCTGGAAAGCCCACAGAGAACCGAAATAACTAAATGGCAGGACAAAGTAAGGGATGCCCTTATCTGTAGTGTGTGGCATGAGTCCGCATATCCAACAATTCGATGTGTTCATTATAGACTGGTGCTGGTGTAGGAGCTGGATAAAGGAGTTATTTACGAATTCTAGTTTTCTGGCAGACTCGTGTTCAGGTAGAGGGTGAAAGGAGTGTGCGGGAACAGTAGGAGGAGGTGCGAGCTGTGTGTTGTGTATGAATGGAACTCGAAAAATGGACAGAGCATAGCCAGTTAAAAACATTATTATACTACACAACATTGAGATGCTTAACACTAGAGTTTGTCTTTTTGCCATTACAGTACATATTTTCTTTTCAAAGGTCATGTGTCTAGCAGGTCTCTCAACCCCTGGAAACTCCATCCTCTGGTTGCTGCCCGCGGTGGGAGGTTGCTTCTGCCAAGATGTGCGCTCTGTCCAGTCCGGGGTAATTCCCTCAGACTGACCAGAACCGTTGACCTAGGCGTCCCCGGCTGCACTCCTCAGACTTCATCCGCGGCCCTAGCAGCAGAACCGGATGGCGGTTCGAAAATCAAAAATGAGCTAGTTCCCTGGGCGAGAGAGCTGTGAAATCAAAAATAGTTCATGGGGAAAAAGGGGGAAAATCGCACAAATTCGATTATGTCAGTTCCTTGGTCTTGACCTCAGATTATATCGTTCCTTTCCAGGCACGGTGTGATCTTCAAACAATGTTTCAGGTTCTGTAGTGTCCAACTGCATCGACTGAGGCACAGATCCTTGCAAAATACAATCGCTCTCTTTGTCGGTACCAGTTCCTTTTAATCGTGCATCGCTGAAGGGGACAAAACGAGGTGTAAACTCAGTTTCGGAGTCAGCGACTCCTTGCCGGACCCATCGGTCATATGGAAGGGGGAGCGGGACCCTTTTGCAATGGGCGCCGTCCACCCGCTCTTTGGACAGCAAAACCTGGAAAGGTCCGGTCCAGCGAGGCTCCTCGTTCTTGGTTCGTCTGAAATTCCGAATCAGGATCCAGGAGCCGGGTTCGATGGCGTGGCCTGGATCGTCAGACGCCGGTGGAGAGGAGCTGTGGACCTGTTGATGTAAAGCATGCAGTTTAGTTGTCAGTTCGTGCAAATAGTCAAACAGTGCAGGGTACTCTATTTCACCGAGCCTCCTGGGTCTCGGTACTCCCCATATATTTGCTGGGCGTCCGAACACGATCTCGTGTGGGCTAAGTCCTAATCTGGAATGGACAATCATCCTGGTAGACAGGAGTGCTAAAGGCAGGGCGTCTGGCCACTTGAGACCTGTGCTGGCTTGGATCTTGGCCAGTTTCAATTTTAACGTGCCATTATAGCACTCTACCAATCCTGCCGATTGGGGATGATTTGCAGCATGGAACTTCTGGTGGATGCCTAGACACTCACACACTCTCTTCATCACTCGTCCCACGAATTCACTTCCGTTATCACTCCAGACAATTCTAGGCATGCCAAATCTAGGGAAGAATTCCTTGACAAGGGCTTTGGCAGTTGACAATGCAGTGTTGTTCTTAAGGGGGTACGCTTCTACCCACCTGGAGAAGGCGCAAACGACAACAAGGACATATTTCAGGTTATTGCACCTCTCCATGTGAATGAAATCGAGTTGCAAGACCTCGAACGGGTACGTTGGAGGTGCAAAATGACCAGCTGGGGTTGGGGTTCCCCTACCGGGATTGTGCTTCAAACACACCATACAATTTCTGACCAGATTCTCCGCACATTTTGGGATACCACTATTCTGCCATACTGGGGCCAACAGCTTACATATTCCTTTCACACTGATGTGTGCCATTCCATGGGCCATCGTTACCACTGCAAGCACATAAGCATCAGGTAACAACCATCGCTGATGTTCTGACAG
Organism: Lissotriton vulgaris; assembly: GCF_964263255.1. NCBI lineage: Eukaryota > Metazoa > Chordata > Amphibia > Caudata > Salamandridae > Lissotriton > Lissotriton vulgaris. The sequence goes on along the minus strand of NC_141697.1, from coordinate 330,186,870 downwards.
TTCGACCCAACAACCATTCGCGTCTAACCTACCCTTGCTTTCTCTCCATTCATTCACCTCTTTCTCGGTAGCATCAGCTTGTATAGACTTCACGATTTCGATGGTGTCCTCACACATACCCACATCAGGGGTCCATCTAGCAGGACCTACAACATACATCTGACTCATTGTGTTCCTTGCAGTCTCTTTCGCGACCTCATCGGCAAATACATTCTCTCGGCCAACATCATCTCGGATTTTCCTATGCGCGCTGCACTTCACAATCGCAACCTGTAGGGGCAAGGTCAGTGACTCGAGAAGGTCGTGTACTAGCTGGCCGTGTTGGATTTTTCGCACCATGTGACGTCAGGAACCCACGTTCACGCCACAATCTTCCAAAACTGTGGGCTACGCCAAAGGCGTACTGACTATCAGTGTACACATTCACTCGTTTTCCTTTCGCCAACACACACGCTCTTGTGAGTGCGACTAACTCTGCTGCTTGTGCAGAATTCTGGGGGATGCGAGCTGTCTCTACAATCGTGTGTAATGTTGTCACGGCATATGCTGCAGTCGTATCACCATTTGGCAACTTGAAACATGAACCATCAACCCATAAATTATCATTACATTCAGGGAAGGGAGTGTCCTGCAAGTCTACTCTCCCTTTTGTCTCTTCCTCTGTCCTAAAGCAGCAATCATGTTTGTCGACCTCTTCTGTCTCTGCTGGTGGAATGGGTAGTAACGTAGCAGGGTTGAGTGTATCACACCTCTTTATGTGAATGTGACTTGCTAACAGGGTCAATTCATAACTGGATAGTCGAGCACTAGTTAGGTGTTGCGTTTTCGTCCTGTTTAGTAGGATATCTACTGCATGTGGGACCATAACGGTCAGAGTATTATTCGTGACTAACCCAGCCGACTGTCGAATACAGACAGCCGCTGCGGCAGTGGCCCTCAAGCAACTTGGTAATGCCTTAGCTACAGGATCTAGAGTCGCGGAGAAATATGCACATGGGCGTTGTTTGTCCCCAAAGTGCTGCGTCAAGACTGATAATGCGCAACCTTCCTTCTCATGGACGTATAATGTAAAAGGCTTGCTGTAGTCTGGGTTGCCCAACACAGGAGCCGAACATAATGCCTCACGCAACTCATGAAAACTCGCCTGACAATCTTCAGACCAAGGCAAAGGATTGGGTGTGTCTTTACGCATTAATGCCAGCAAGGGCTTGGCCAACAGTGAGAAATTCGGTATCCATTGTCTACAGTATGATGTAATGCCCAAGAAGGCACGCACTTCTCTTTGTGTCCTTGGGACACTCAGTTCTGCAATTGCCTGTATTCTTTCTGGGGTCAGTCTCCTTCCCTCCTTCGATAAGATGTGACCTAAGTCGGCAAAATTGTAATTTGGAAAGCGAGACCTTGTGCTTCATGTCACATAAATGACGCAACAAGGACAACGTAGCTTGCTTGCAAACCTCTTCAGTATCTGCAGCGATCAGTAAATCGTCTACTTACTGAATCAGAGTCGCGCCACCAGGTAGAACAATCGTATCTAGTTGAGTTTTCAGAGCCTGACTGAATATTGATGGACTCTCACAGTAGCCCTGAGGAGCGCGTCTGAAGCGGAAGCTTCGTCCTCCTAAATTGAAGCCAAAGATATCTCTGCTCTCCTCGGCAATCGGGATGCTGAAAAAGGCATTCTTCAGGTCAATCACTGAAAACCAATTGGCTGAGGCAGGGAGCATTGTCAATAAGGCAGTAATGTCGGGGACGACTGGAAACTGTGGTACAACGATCTTATTCACTTCCCTTAGATCGATCACAAATCGGTACACAGGGGGCTGTGAAGGATCGGTACAAAGGACTGTTAAAAATGTTGCCTGTAGTCTCTTCGATGACATCTTTCGCAATCAGATCGTGGACTATCTCTAGCAAAGCAGTTTCACATTCTTTTGACATTCTATATTGGGGAATACGTGGCAACTTGACATTAGCGTTCAATGTTATGACATACGGTGCTATCTCCAAACGACCTACATCATTTGAACCATTCGCCCAAAGTACATCTGGAAGAGATGACAACTCCGTCGGAATTCTTTCCTTTGACAAATACATCGGGGAAATCACTTTCTTACCAAGGGTGAGTTGTACTCCCGAAGGAGAACAATACAAAGTTGCATATAATCTCTTCAGCAAATCCAAACCTAACAAATTTTCGCCACAACCTGTTGTAAGGATGAGGGGTGCTTCTAATTCGCATGGGCAAACAGAAAGGGGCATGGGACTGGAGATCGGGTTTCTAACAGGGGCGCCAGAAAAACCTACTGAAACATTCATTTCGCCGGACAAAGGTGCGCCAGGAAGTTTTGAGTGCATAATAGAACTTTTTGTAGCACCAGTATCCAGCAGAAATGGCTCCGACACTCCGGATGTAATTACCTCGACATAAGGTCCATTCTGATCTACTGGAACTGAAACAACTCCCTCTCTTTGTCCATGGCTGTCCTAGCAATTATTACCCTCATTCTCGTTTTCTGCGTAATAGTCATCTGCATAGTACTGAGCTGACCTGGAAGATGCATTATTTTGTTGGTCAAAGCTATTCATAGAATTCTGAGGCGGAAAAGAAATGGTATTCTGGGAGAAATTTCCACGGCCCCTACCTCGAGGAGCCTGTTGAACACCTCTACCTCTTGCGCCGGAGACACCGTTTAAACGTCGTGCAAGAGCTTGGCAATTACTTTTGAAATGACCCTCTTCTTTGCAATATGCACATTGATTCGGGCCATACGGAGAACGCTGGTGGGAAAACTTGTTTCCTTGCGCGTTTCTCGAATACTGCTGTGGTTGCTGATAATTGGGCTGACTAGGAGTGCGAGGCGGATAGGCTTGTTGGAGAAGGACTTTAGTTTTTAGTTCTTTAGTCTTCTTGTCTGACTTATCTAGCTCGTCTTTGCGTCTATTTTCATAGTACTGGGCTGTGGCTAAAATCTGCGCTGACGTGGAAACAGCCCAAGCACTCTCTGAATCTTTCAATTTATTGCACAGTTCAGGAAGTAGATTATGTACAAATTTGTCTACAAACAATCTTTGGCCACCCTCGGTAGCCATGTCCTGACCACTATGATCAGTGAAAGTCTCCTCAAACCTCGTGAAAAAGTCAGACACATTCTCATCTTTCTTTTGCTTGCACGCAGATAGCTTGTCCCAATTTACACGTAATTCAGGCATTAACGTTTTCATGTACGCGATAATCCTACCAGGAAGATCTGCTATTAAAGGCTCGGGTTTAGAACCACCTACTTGTCTAGCATCTGTAGCAGTAATATTAGCCCATGAGTCACCTAGTTCTTGATCATGATCTACATGACGAATTTTACTCCATAAAGGATGCGGAACAACATTCCCAAACAACATGTCTATATCTGCTAAATTCATTATAAATGAGCTGGCAGTCTGTGATAATTCCTTGTAATATCCTGCTGGGTTTTTACGGGGATCGGGTAGTGTCTGTTTGAGTGCTAAAACTTCGGATCTTTTCCAGGGGACATGTACCCATACACGCTGGAAATGCGGTGGAACAGGTGGTTGTGCATTCGCATCACCTTCCCTCCATACCGGAGGAACCTCTCTCATGGGGTACTGTCGCGCCTTTTTCCTACCCGACATATCATCCTCATTAAACGATCTAGAGCTGTTTCCCTTACTCCTATAAGATAACAACAAATTCATTGCTTTTTCAACATCTGCACCTATAATCATGCCTTCGTAAAATTTGAATCGCATGTGGGCTAGTTCCTGCATTCTGCGTTTTGGGTCATTGTCTTGTAAATCTTCCCAGAGGTACACACACATTTCTTCAAATACATATCTTTGAGTGGATGAATCCCACTGACGGAAGACTTCCATAACAGACTGAACATCATATCTTACAGTATCAGTAACCCATTTGCGTGCTAACTCATTCAGTACTTCTCTTTCCTCGTAGTCGGGTAGTTGACTACGCAACTGTCTACGTTCTGGTTTAGGGGTCGTTTTAGGCGACCCAAAGAAGGGCGAGAATAGACCAGTGACAGTACTTGCCACTCTCTGTCTGACAGAAGGAGAAGCTTGCGGCGAGGCAGATGCGCCAGAAAAGACAGGCTGATGTAAAGAGGAAGTCGAAGCAACAGCAGAGGAAGTCGAGGCAGTAGCAGACGTAGTATCGTAGTGAATAGTTGGAACAGTAGGCAAAGTTGTGGAAGTAGATGGAGCATGTAGCAAAGGCGGCGGCCCTTGAGAAGGCTGCGCCGGAGAAGTAGGAACCAGCTGAAGAGGAGCTGGTGCTTGTGCAAGAGCTGCTTTTCGTGCGCCAGGGCGCGGTATAACAATACGCCTCGGGGGTCCAACAATACTCGATGTATATGGGGGTGGTGAGTTCAATAAATGGGACATTAATGGATCTTTCTCGGATGTTCCCTTTGAGTCTTGTCCCCCATGTGGTAGCATTTATCTATTGCTAGTTTATTGCTTCTGAGCATTTGTTCACTTTCCTGCTCTTCCTCATTATCCCTGTATGCGATGGCAGCTTGTACCATCGACATGCCTCTTTTATTCTTCTTTGCTAATTTTATTTCTTTCTGTTTGGCTTCTTTGCGCCATAAGCGAAAAGAGTCAAACATCGCCGGCCGGGCTTTCTTCTTGAACAATTTGACCTCGAGGTTATCTAATATTTCTGAGTCAAAACTACCATATTGGGGCCATTTTAAAACACCATCCTTGCGGGTGTATTTTATCCATACCTCATTATATGTGATAGGACCTACTCCGTGCTTTATATATAACTCATATGTTGGAGTTCCAATCGGAGGAACCGGACATGAATCCTCTAATCGGGAGTCCTTACTACAACCAAGACAAAACAAGTTTCTAAGTCTGCTGAGACCAGGCATCTTCGCTCACTAGTCTAGCTTCAAACTTTATCTAATTATGATATTGTCGTGAATACACGAATCCCTTGGTTTTGGTGCTTGCAAGAACCAATACAAACCGTATCTCTGGGATACCAAAACTAAGAACCAAACTAAGAACTGGGAGACGCTCCACTTATACTTAACTGAATATTGAAGAACGGTGACGTCACTAGAAGACTCGTCTATCGTTTTGCTCTACCCAGGATCACTGGGTCCAAAACAGGGCGATAGTCAGGGCAGCAGTCCTTCGTAGCCGTCGGGACACGGGGAACCTCGCAGCAAAGACCTTCGGAACCACATCGACATGCAGGGGTCGCTGAAGTGGCTGGCCGTCCTCCGGAATTTTCACACGAAGCTCCTCACGAACATCTGGCTTGGACCGTCACCGCTTGATATCGCCTCGAGTTGGGCGCCAACTGAGGTGCCGGGTTTTTAGAGACCCGGTGGTGCCAGGGGACCACACCCGAAGACCTCTGAGTTCTCCCTGTTCTGGACTTACAGAAACACAGAGTCTTCTAGTTGAAGTCAGTGATCGAGTTTTATTGGCTGCAACCAAGTAACATGCGTCCTAGAAGTACGACAACACGGGCCGTAAGTTCTCAGGAGACTGTTCGTTTTTACAGAACCAGCCTTCTCCTTATATACATAAATAACAGCTGCAGGCAAGAATTCTTGAGTTTATGATATGGCTATACAAATATTTCTACAATAATACAAAGAGCGAAGTCATGCTGGTCAGCACATATTTTAGATGTCCAGTTTGTGATGGATTACCCCGCCAGATCCAGAACTCCCATCAGATATCGATGAAACACCAATAAGGTCGGGCACCCTCCCATCATAAAACGGGTCATAAACAAGAATCATGGACAGGTGTATGTGTATGGAAAACAGGGTCTGTATGTGGTGGATGGTTTATGACATGTTGTGCCTTGATGATATCTTGCTCGGCCACTGGGCGAGGAGCTGCCCAAACAGGCTTGGCTGGAGGCAGTGGAGACAACTTCGGCCAGGTCATGGGAAAGTCAGCTACGGCGGACGTGTCCTTTTAGATCAAGCTCGGCTTTAATCAATTGACTTATATGAGGGCAAGTCATAAGATGGATGCCGTTTACAAAATGGAGTCTGAGGGTTCGGGACGGAAACTACGATTTAAGGGTGTTAGCATCACTCAATAGTGACGCAAATGCATAGGGATAATGTCCTAATCATTACCGGTCCGTAGACATCAAATTCGTCATGGTACGACGATATTTTGTGACACGAGTGTTGGACCTCAATATCTGTGAAACAGCAGGGTCCGGATTTGCAGTACCACAATAGATACCATATCTTACGCAGATGATACACAGCTCATTCTGGTCATGGAGGACAATACCAGTGAAGCTGAAATGAAACTCAAGAGCTGCCTTAAAGCTACGTTCAAATGGATGGGCATGAACCACCTTAAGAGTAACTCCGGCAAAACTGAGATTCTACCTTTTGGTAAAGGAAATCAATTCAATCCCGAATCCTGGTGGCCAGAGGATGCCATTGCCCTCGCCAATACTGCCCTCTCAGTCCGAAACCTAGGGATCAAATTCGACCCCTCCCTTAGTTTTAAACAGCAAGCAGTGGCCATAGCAGGGACCTGCTTTGGCATTATAAAAGGGCTCAGAAAATTCTTCGATCTGATTCCCCTCTCAGCAAGGAAAATGGTTGCAGTAGCCCTTATAACCTCCCGCATCGACTACTGCAACAGCCTCTATGCAGGGACCGACAGAGAAATCTGCCACAAACTACAAATGGTGCAGCACGCCGCAGCCAGACTGGTATTAGGATGGAAAAGGAGAACATCAGCCACAGCAGCACTGAGCATCCTGCACTGGCTGCCAATTCACAAACGGGTGCTCTTTAAAATACTCCTGATCACCTACAGAGCCTTTAATGGGAAAGGACCCAGCTACATAGAGAGTATGTTCAAACATTACACCCCCTCACGATGTCTTAGATCCCAAACTGCCAACCTCCTGACCATTCCCAAGTTTAGACTCAAAACAAGAGAAGGGAAAGCTCTGGCAGTTCTAGGCTCTAAAGCTTGGAACACGCTCCCACCACACTTCCGCCTAATCCCCACTGAATCCATCTTTAGAAAGACCCTCAAAACTTGGATCTATACTCTATCCGAAACACAATGTATATCCCTAGTCTAAACTGTACCAATCCACCAGACCTCCGGTTTCAGGTTTCTCTTCTAAAAGCGCAAAGATGTTCCGTGGAGTGTAGCCCGCGCTATACAAGAAACGTATTACATTACATTTATAATCTGCTAATTATGGTGATTTGTTTTGTTATCAGCATTTTGGCAATCACTCTTACACAAAACTAATTCTAGGAGGAGTACTGTGAATTATACCCAGTGGGAACATTGCCCAGCTCCTTTAAGAGGCAGCTCAAACACATTTTTGAAAAAATATACATATTTTACTGATTTTAATCAGTCCAATCCGGCTTCTTTTTATTTTAAAATATCAGATATATCCAATTCCAAAGTTAGACTTACCGATACTAAGTTATTGTATTCGAAGTCCTTTCTGGACCAGTTAGCTGTATGTGGCTACGAGTTATGGAAGGAAACTATTGACCTTAAATCGGTTTGGGGTTCTAAAAGTTGGCAGGTACAAGGCACTGAGGCACAGCACCGTGCATGTCTCATCCCAAATCTTATGTTGTTTTTGAATTCTACTATCTCGCAGACAGCATGCTTTGGATTGGCTACTTCTAAAAAAATTAAACTCTCCTTCCTATCCAGATTTGGAAGAATATTCGGGTTGGGAAAACTCAACTAAATTTTCAATTAGAGAATTGCAAACCCATGTGCTAAATTCATCCTTTAACATTTCCAGTTTGAATCCCAAGGGTTGGTTAATGTGGCACCGAAGTGCAGATTCGTGCCTGGCTGAGGGTTTACTCAAGTCAGAGTAGATCCCCGTTTTGATAGTGACCATTCTGTTACCACTTATTCTGTTGGCAAATTATGTCAGAATTGGCTCAAGCACTCTACGTTGGCGTCAGTTAAATTGCATTTATCTAAACTGATCTACGAGGTTGACTTGAATGATTTCATAAAGGGCCCGGCTAAAGGTAGGTCTAAAAGATGGATCTATGCCATTTATAATGAACTCTGGAAAACATCACAGATTGAAGCGGCTACACGCCTTAGGGCTATCGACCAAGATAATTTAGAAAAAGTGCTTGCAGTAGTGGATAACAGCATTAATATGCTTTCTTCCCGAATTTACACATTGGATAATATTGTTTCATCTGTTGTTGAAATTGTACATGATGAGGTGTCTGTTTTGTACCATGGTCAAAATCAATTGCGTTCTGTTATGCAGTTTGCGTGGACCTTACAGACGCTGAAAAATGGAAAAGTGCCTTGGACCTATGTTAATGTCACATCTCTGTTTGCACCTTTTAATTTGACTGAAACCAACGTTTGCTTTCCATGAGAGATGCTTCTTTTTCAATGTTACACATTGAACGCTTGGAGTCTTTGCCCTTTTCAGTGGCAGAGGCCACAGCTGCAACATGGCTAATCCATGGATTGATAACTTTACCTTTCGCTTTTCCAGTTTTCAAATTGCATGAAGTATTTTGCCATTGGCAGATACGAGCGGCTCGGTACCTCCTACTTACATGAAGCCTGGTCACTCCCTTTTACTTATAGATGCCTTAGGAACGGGAAAGAGGTATATCTGAATGGAGATGAGTGTACAGAAACACCAGATCACTCGTTGATGTGTAGGTACATCCAATTGCATGGTTCCTGTAACCAGGACCGCCCTAATTTAGCATGTGTTTTGAAAGGTACACCGGTGCCTGCTATAGTCCCGACTTTTACCTTTTTAGTTAACAGGAGTTATTTACTTTTAAACAATGAGGATTGTTGTGGGTTATTGAAAGGCATACAGTAAGTGAGTGTGTCGTTTGCTGTAAGAATGTGCTTTATCCACCCCCGCATGGGAACCTGGATGTTTCCATCTGGCCGAGAATTCCGGCCTTGAAGTCTGAGTTCAATAAGATGAGCAGAATAAGAGCCTTATTGTCACAAAAAGAAGTTGCCCTGACATCTGCTCGCGAAACATTTGTCCTTCACGTAGCTAACACCTGCACAGAAGTGCATGCCTTATTAAATACTGACCTTCCTTTACATACTGGTGAGCTGATTCATACAATCTTTAACGCGTCCTCCACTTCGGGGCTAGCTAATTTTTTTTAAGCTCTTTTCTGATCTTAAGACCAGTGATGCTACCATTTTAACAGAGAAATGGAATAGGAAACTAGCCATAAATATTCCTGCAGATTTGATTGTTAAAACATTTAAAAGTCTAAACACAACAGTGCTATCTTCCAGCTTAAAACTGCAGATGTTTAAAACAATATGTCAATTATATTACACGCCTGACAGGATACTTAAATGGTCAACTAATAATACTTATTCAGAGAAAACGAAATGCCCTAAATGTGATTTGAGGGGGGCTGATATTGTTCACATGTTTTTTACTTGCCCTCACCTCAAGGAATATTGGGAAGGAATAACTAAGGTTATTACTGAGAGGCTGGAGCAACCTTTTTTACTCTCAAATACAGATGTTTGTGTAGGCATCAGTGGGGGGGAAAGGTTTAAAGATCTGCTTAATGTTCTAATTACTTGTGGTAGGTTAATTGTTGCCAGAGCTTGGATTGAAAAGAACCCACCAACAGCTCTAGAATGGTGGAGGTTAGTAAAGGAAATTTATAGTATGGAAGCCGCTATTGCAGATTCAAGAGGAGCGCAGGCCAGGCGAAAAATTGACAGAATATGGGGCCTATTCATGTCTTAGTAGGTGTGTCCCAAAACATAAGTTTTTCGATCCTTAATTGTATGCTTTGCACTGTACAAGTAATGCTATTTTTATATTTATCTAAAGGTAATTATGGAACATTGTCATCCTTTAATTTTTGCTCCTGTTTTCTTATGTGAAAAAATGAATTGTTTTTTTGCTTATGTGATCCTTTGATGCAAATAAAAAACATTTAAAAAAAAAAAAATAATAAAGTAGTGAGCGGTGCTCTAGTGACTTCTTTCCAGAAAATATTTGGAGTCATTCCTGCTTTCCTTCACTCGATATTCTCCAGCCTATTTGGTGGACTTCCTGTTTTGCTGGCACTGGCTGCTAGTTTTTTGTTACTATTTTGTTTATTTCAAAATGGATGCCCGTCCTGTCTTTGCAAACGAGCGGGAGCAGTTAGCACTGTTTCGCAACAGGATGCTTGAATACTATGGTGTGCTGCCACTTGCCACTTTGAGTGCATCATATGGATTATCATTTCGATTTTCCTATTTCACCTGTGTCCAGCCTGTATTTCATTGCCTGAGCTGTGATTTCATGTGTGCCCTGGATTTGTGTCTCTGCAATTTGGTGTCTCCTGAAGTGGATTATGATCATCTCATGAGTCCCTTAGTTGCTCATGAATTGCTGTGTTGTGACGGAGGGATTATGGCCTTTGCAGCGATGCATGGAGTTCTGGGTCGTTGGAATATATTCGCAGCGGCGCAAGATTTCTTGGCACACAGCTTCATTGAGAACCCACCGAGTTGTCCTCTGATGGTACTAGAGGCTCCGGTAATTGAAGAGCATGTATGTTCTTTCTCTCTATTAAATTGAATGGCTGAGTTGTTTTCAGATGATAACAGTGACTTCCTTTTGGAAGCAGTTGCTGCTTATTTCCAAACATAGTTTTAGGCTGACTGCTATTGAGGCCTTTGATGTCATGATTTTTTCTTCTCTCACAATTTTTCCGATTTATGATGGACATTTTTTAATCAGACCTATTGGCTTTACTAACAGTGGACATTACAATGTCATGCTGGTGAGATTTTGGATTTTTAGACGGACAACATTTTTTTCCTCACCTACTCGATTTCGAACTGAGCGTTTTATTGAACTCTGCTTTAAAAAATTGAGTCCCTTTTCTTATCTTATCTTATCTTATCTTATCTTATCTTATCTTATCTTATCTGATACGTGCTCGGATCAAGGGAGGGTGATTTATGGATATATGTAGCCCGATTACTGTGTTAAGTTAGCATGAGCTTTTTGGGAGTTTAAATGCCATTTTACCTTTCTGCTGCCTTTTGCACACGACACGTATCTGCTGCTTTAGCTTTGAGCCTAGTAAAATGTTTTCGGTTCATACGAGAATAATATGTTGTTACACTGATATCAGCCTTGCTTGGCGAGCTGTGTCTGTACAGTGAGTGCTGAAACCTTCAAGGATATTTCAACACAGTAGTTGTTATGAGCACTGATCTTCGCACGTCCCTAGACATAACATACATGCAGCTGCAGCCAAGTTCTGGCTTTAGGCGCGTTTTATATTGCTTTGCACAAGAGCATACGAACACACTTGATGGTGCTTCGCATGCAGAGAGCTGGTTGCTGATGATGTGATCCCTTACCACTAGGATCTTGAGGTATGGGGCCGCTCTGCTAAAACCCAAAAGAGACCTTCTTAGATATAATATAATATACTAGCTAGGGAGGGTGAGAATTAGGTTTTGTTAAACCCTATTCATTTTAGCATAATACTATGCTTGCACCGTTTGTGTTCTATGGACTAGTGACTATGCTGATTACTTTGTTTCTTATAATATGTTTGCTTGTATTAGCTAAGATACTGCGCTTGAGAGCACTGCATTAGTGAATAAACATTTCAAATATGCAAGTGTCCTCTTTTACTCCTGGTTCTGGATTGAAATGATTGTATAACGAAAGAGTGTTCATGTGTTCCACGTTACCTGAGGTGTACTAAGTTCATGTTCTGGTTTGTCTAATCATTGGGAGTTTATGATGACCAATGAGACACTGATTGCTAGTCTGGTAGGGGATTTTTGGGTACTAAGGTGAGTTTTGGGACATCCTAATTCACTGAGGTTCCAAGCCTCTATGCACAGTTCTGTCTGAGCACGGAATCCCTGCGACAATGTATCAAGCCAATTCGCATTCGCAAACGCCGAAATTCACAGAATTTCGGCGTTTGCGAATGCGAATTAGCTAAATGGTATGTATGTAAGAAAATCTGGTGCAAAACAAGGAATCGCAAAAATTGCTATTCATTAGTTTGCAATTGGATTTAAAGAATAGCAAATCAATTTACATTGGGATAAACCCAACTGGGACCTACCCACGCGCCAGCTGGACACTTTAATGTCTGCGGTGGGTTTTAAACAAATTGTAGATGTTCCCACACACGAAAAAGGTCACACTCTTGACCTCGTGTGGACCACAGATGCCAGTCTAACCCTTAAAGACGTAGCCCCTTGCGTCTGGTCTGACCACCACCTGATATCCTGTGAGGCCCGCATTAAAGGCTGTATCACCAGCTGTCCGCCTGGTATCAGGAAAACCCGGAAATGGGCCGAGGTTGATCTAGCATCCCTGACTAAAGCGCTCCCAGTAACATCCCAGGCCACTGATCTGGAACGCAGCTTGGATTGTGAATACTCTGATCTTACCGGGAGCATGACCCGGGCCATTGATCAAATAGCGCCGGTGAGACTACAGCAAATAAAGCGATCCGGTAAAGGAGCTCCTTGGTTTACGCCAGCCTTAAGGGAAACAAAAAGAAAGCTCAGAGCTCTAGAAAGAGTATGGAGGAAAACCAAACAGGACACTGACAGGAAACGCTATAAAGCTTCCCTTCAACAATACAAAAACCTGATGACCCAAGCCAAAGCGGACCACTTCGAGTCCCGCCTAAGTAAGGCAGCGAACATTCAGAAAGAGACCTTTAAAATATTGGCAGAGTTGAGCAAAAAAACCGACAATTCTAGGGCTCCTATTGACTGCAACACCTTTCAGGTCTACTTTTTAGAGAAGGTGAAGCTCATCATCCAGGAGATAAAGATTGGGGTGGGATTAGGGACTGCTATAACACCAGCATCTGAGATCGTGACCGACTGCTCCCTTGAAATATTCCCAGAGATGGATGCATTGATCCTAGAACAGCTGATGAGGAAAATCAAATCTGGTTCCCCAGCTGACCCGTGCCCACCTGAGATCTTCCGTGTGGCGCGCCCCTTGCTGGAGGAGCGTATCATCTTCCTCCTCAATAGATCTTTAGACAGGGGTACCTACCGGCTGAGCTGAAGGAGGCGCGTGTAAGACCTCTATTGAAAAAGCCTGGATCAGATCCGGCGGTGTTAAAGAACTACAGACCTATCTCCCAGTTGCCCTTCCTTTCAAAAGTTCTTGAACAGCATATATTAAAATCCCTGTCCCTCTATTTGGAAACTCATCATCTACTCCACGAGCGACAGGCAGGTTTTCGTGCTCATCACAGCACCGAGTTGGTGATGCTATCGGTGTTGGATGAGCTATGAGGCATGGCTGACTGCAAGAAACCGAGCGCCCTGATTTTGCTGGACCTATCAGCGGCGTTCGATACTGTCAGCCATGCCTTGCTTTTGGACAGATTGAGGGACTTTGGGATTAAGGGCCAGGCCTTTCAATGGTTGCAATCATTCCTTACAGGAAGGACCCAAAAGATACAACTGGGGGACGAAACATCTGAGGTGGGGATTTTAGAGTGCGGGGTGCCACAGGGGTCCGCCCTGTCCCCGCTTCTATTTAACCTCTACCTGCAACCATTGATTGCTTCTCTGGCCACTATGGGCTGTAAAGTCTATAACTATGCGGACGACACGCAACTGCTGCTAAGTGTCGATGACACCACGGCCGCGCAACTCCAAGCTCAGAACATCTTGCGGTTCACAGTGCAATGGATGACAGATAATCTGTTAAAAATCAACCCTGACAAGACTGAGGTACTAGTGATTCCATCTACTGCCTCACCTTGGTGTGATCTCTATTGGCCTACAGAGCTGGGCCCGGCTCCAAAACCAAGCTCATCTGTAAAGAGCTTGGGGATCAAACTGGATGATGATCTGCCAATGGCCCCTCAGATCTCTGTGGTTGTGGGAAGTTGCACGAACATCATTAGGCAACTGCGGAAGTTAACTCCTGTCCTCTCACAATCCATGATGCGATCAATAGTAGCGGCCACCATCATCTCCAGAATTGATTACGGGAATGCCCTGTACCTTGGCTTACCGAAAACTCTGACCAGTAGACTCCAGGTCATAATGAATGACGCTGCCCGGTTGATTTTCAGATTACCGAGGAGATCTAAAGCTACTCCCCTACTACAAAGCTTGCACTGGCTCCCCATTAAAGAGAGAGTGGAATTTAAGAACTTATGCACGGCCCATAGGGCAATCTATGGAAAAGCCCCAACTTACATCAAAGATCGTCTGCAACTTTACTGCCCTACGAGAACACTTCGATCCTCAGACTCCCAACTACTGGTCTGCCCCCGCTACAGGCTAGTGACCAAGGGAGGGAGAGCCTTCTCAGTGCTAGTCCCTCAGCTATGGAACAGGTTGCCGGAGGCACTGCGTCGGGAAGGGAACCTACTACGATTCAGGAAGAGCCTAAAAACATTCCTGTTCAGAAAAAGCATGAGCACAGTATAATCCAGCTTCCATCTTGCTAAGTTATTGTTTACTACCATCTTTCCTGGCGCTTAGAGGCCTGCAGGTGATTAGGCGCGCTATAAAATTCCATTAACAATAACAAATTCCATTAACAATAACAAATCGACCTTAAGGAATCGCAAATTACCACCAACTTCAATTTGGTGGTAATTTGCGAATTCCTTGAAAAATGCACATTTTTGCATTTTTCAAAGTGCCATGTGACGCACATACATGCCCTTAGGGCATGTATATGCGCCACATGTGCACCCATGCTTATTTCAGGGGTGCAACAGGGTGTCCTTGGACAACCCTGCACCCTTAAAATTATTCTCAATTTGCGATTCTCAAATTGCGAATCGTAAATTGAGAATAACTTCCCATTCATTCCTATGGCCCTCCTGGCTCATAGAAATGAATGGGAAAGTATTCCTTAATTGCGATTCGCAATTTGCGTATCGCAATTAAGGAATACTGAGAATTCGCAAACAAAATGCGAATTTGTACATACATCCTAATTTGCGATTCTGAAATAGCGATTTCTAAAAAATCGCTATTTCAAAATTGCAAATCTGGTTGTTGATACATATGGCCCTCAGAGTAAGATGCCTTGTCTAAAAGAGACACATATATTAAAAACTATTATAATCAGCAGCAATATTAATAACAACACTAATAGGCGTAATATTCTCGATGAGGCCACAATGCATATTACTGAGGTCTGGAGTGGGGCTGAAACTACGATTGCCTTTAAATTACTTCTTTTTAGGCCTGACTTTAGATAAGACCTTTTTGATTTTAGGAAAATTATATACCAAATGCACATTGTTATAGGGATTTTGCACTACAGAGTACAGCGTGGGTCATTGCGTCAGCCCATTCCAGCTATTGGCTAACTGCATTGCGAGTGACCAGCACTCTGCTCCTACCGCCCGCCGTGTTGATTCTCCCCCAAGCTCCTGCAAACCTGTCACCCATTTTAATCTTTATCGTTTTAAAACCGTGCCTTCACTCTTCTGTTTTTAATTTATTGATCTATCTCTAATTAGTGAATAAAATTAAACAAAAACATACCCAAGTCATTTTGCAGGCCGAGCCCCTACAAAATGACATGGGAGTAGCGCCATCTTGATTTTTTTTTAACTAATGCTTGATTTTTTTAATAACGCTTGATTTTTTTTAATAGCCATGCGGCACAACAGCTGCGATGCTGTACTGCATTGGTGCAAACAACTGGCAAACCCAAAAGCTCTAATAGGTGAGACCTATTTGCTCTGCCAATGCTTGTTTGCCACATTACACAGACAGCATGCTACATACTGCTTTCCACAGTGGCGATACTTCGAGGTAATCACATTTTGTGCTGCATTACGTAGAGGTCGGGCTTCTTTCTCTAGCCATACATAGAGGGCACACTAGGTTCAACGTTCTACTGTGATTCACAACGAGTTTACCTTGGCCTGCTGTGATGCATATCGGCCGTGCCCTTTTCGCTGTGACTTATTATACCGGGCATGCTGCTTTCTCCTGTGGCAATACATCGAGGGCTTTTGTGAGACTTGGGGCAGGCTACTTTCTCCCATGTAATATAGAAAGCATGTTACCATTTCATTTATTGCATAGAGGCCATGTTATCTTTTTTTTTTTTATCTCAAATTTTTTTTATTGAATTGAATAAGTTTCACATGTACATTTACCTGCGTTTCACGGAGGGCTTCATGTTTTCTACTATGAACCAATAAGAGTGGGCAATGTTCGTGTGTATTAAACAAAGGGCATGCTATTTCTTCTTTGCTGTTTAGAGAGCCCCCTACTTACTACTGTGAGGCCCATATACTGGCTTACCTATTAGGAAGTGGAGAAAAAACTGGTATTAAAATGTATGTCCTTCATTTTTTTTCCCCGGGAAATATTCCATCAGCTCTATGGGTGGAACCCTAATCTGTTTACCCTATCCCTTGTCAAAAAGCAGAAAACAGTATGCAATTGGAATTACCTTGGGTTTTATTTAATTTATTTGGCACGACTGCAAATTTGATATAACATGTAATGAGGATTTCAGTTTTTGTACAGAATGTGCTGAACTGACCAAGGAGAACAAGGTCATTGCAAGGAATTGCTTTTTTAATTAGGATGGAAGCAGTATCGGGAGTTAGTGGCCTCATCCGAATTATGATATCCTGGAAACTCCGTGTGTGTGTCCTGCATCCAATTGCTCTGTCAATTCCTCATTTTGCCCAGGAGCTGTTCTTAATTTGAGTCTGTGGTTTCCAGTGGTCAACACTGGCCCTTAATCATCAACACCGTCGCTTTTCATGAACACCAGTTAAGGGCACATTCATTTCATTTATGGTATTGTTTTGCCCATAATCACAGGATGTTGAGCCGATGCAGAGACTCAAATTTGGTTCCGCGGCTCCAAAGTCAGCAGCTCTGGTCAATTTGCCACATCCTCCCAACATTTTCATGGTTAGTAGTTGGTTCTGTTTTAGGTGGCACTAACAGGAGAAATGGGCTGGCGCAAGCTGCCTTCTGACAGGAGCCATGGCACATATTTATTTTTACGGGGTAGCGTGCCTGCCACTTGCTCACCTCAAGTAGAGAGAATGCTTAATCTCGCACTTACAATCGCCCCGCCCCTGTAAATGCTCTCACAACTGCAGGCTGCCGTAAGACACTTCATGTGGCGCTACATGTGTGGAAATGCACTCTTTTCATTTTTTAAGCAAACGTTTGGAGTGATATTTGGCACTGCCCCCACATGCGCGGTCTGGTTCCTAGCGCACATAGCCTTAATTGCAGTGCACAGAGACCTTATACTGGCGCACACAGAGGAAAAAAATTAGAGGGAACATTGGTCGGAACGCTACTCTGAGCGAATGCCAGTGATTAAGGGTCTCCAACCTTTTATGTTATAAGAACTACTTACGTTCAATAAAAATCATCAGAGCAACTAATACCATTAGTGTTGTAATAGTGCCCACATTAGATGAGATTACCAGCAATGATCACCTCAGTACATCAGGTATGGTTGCCAGAAGCAATTTAAATCATGTCAATGTGGAATGCTTCTTCAGTGGTAATACATAACAGCCATAGTTGCAATGCCCTGGACCCCAGGGTGATACCACTAATTGTGTCTCCCCAAACAGCATGAATTTTTGATGACTCAAATATCTGCTTTAAGGGCGCTTTTGAAATTAACCTTATTTTGTCCAATGCGTTCTGAAAATACGCACATTTCCAACCTGAATACACACTTTTAAATTTTGATACACATATATTATTTCAACCAAAGGCAAAAGTCTATATTAGTAGGCTTGGCTGCACATAGAAGAGCTACTTCCAGTTAGCTAGAAAGCTACTGGTAGCTCACAAGCTACTCATTTGAGAAGCCTGGATTAAACTATTTGCAAGCATTCCTTCCATCACCTTTTGTGTGTTTGAAAAGGAAATAACATGAACAGTTCAATGGGTAAAGCCACAGGTTACAAAATAAGGTAAGTTCTGTCAAACATAGGTTTTACACCTTCTATTTGGGAAGAGAAAATATGCATCCTATCTGAAGCTTATGAGTCGTCATCCATTTTATTCTGCCACCACTCCCCACATGCTTGGATTTATCATTTGTGAGATTAATGCCTTTTCTAAACCTGGTTCTCGGGTGATCATCGGATAATGTGTTCTTCTTTGCTAGAAGTAGAAATTGATGTTAGTAGGTCCAGGCTCCTGATTCGAAATCCTCGGAGTATCAGAACATCTTGTGAATCCCACCTTTTCTTTCTGATTCAGGCACAGCCTCCCATTGAAAGGTTACCAAATCCTCCTAAATACCTGCTTAGGTGCAATATAACACTAGCGTGGTGCAGATGTTCCAGACCATCACAAACTCATAAATGGTGGGAAGTACTGTTTCCATAACTGTGATAATATTAATTTCGCTGAAAGGAGAAAGTGTGATATGAGTTTGCCCATGAGAGTTTGAAGGAGTTATATTCCATCTTCGCGTGAATGACTCAGGGTTCTAACTATAGGATGTAGTGGCAGGACAACCCACATTATTTGTTTGAAAAGATTAACCAACGACGCTCAGTATGGCCGGACCTGCGAACAGGTCCAAAACATGTGCGTCATCGTGTATCCCATCGTTATATTTTCCACTACAAGTTAGACCTTCCAAAGCTGCCCCAGCCTCTAACTGTGGTTAGATATCAGCGGGTCTGTAGCTTAAAGGTATTTTCTTTACATTGATTGCATATCAATATTGTCACTGCTCTTGACCAGATGGCATACCACTCCACTTCTGTTAGATATTGTTTCAGATCTGTTTCCCACTTTCTCAACAACAAAGGACCTGCCCCTAAATGATGTGGACTCAATGAAATGTAATGATTACACACTTGTATAGCGCACGACTACCCTAGGCATCTCGGCGCTTGTACAAATACCGCTGAGGAACCCTTCCTGGTCTTTCCCTGTGAGGAGCCCACTCCTGGGCACCCCCAAGGTGAAGTCAGGCATCCTCAGCGTTGTTGGGGCCATTGTAGAGATTAAATAATCTATTGCCCAGAGGTGTAGAGTGGGACTCATGATTAGAATAGGCACCGAGGCGAGAATGATCAGGTCCGAGGAAATTGAGCCCGAGACCCGCCAAGGCGGGAATTGAACCCTGGTCCCATCCAGACTACTGCATCAGGGTCTGCCGCTCTAACCATTGAGCCACACTTCTCTACAATGACCTCCCATGTATTTTTTATTGTTACCTACTCAACAGAGGATGTATATAAACCTTCCTGTGTCAGTGTTCTCAATCTAGTCACAGGTTTGAAGCTAAAAACGTGTGTGTAACAATATTGTGGCAACCAGCTACCCTCACAGTGCCTTTCTAAGAAGATGTGACCTTCGAAAAAAGGGGGAGTGGAGTTGGCAGAGCCTCACGGGAGCAACACCCGGGGAGGAATTAACAGACTGGAACTCGCCTGTGTCCTCACGTTCTCATCATCAGCTTCAGCCAACTTACAACATAAAGGGGATAACAATCGGTATTCATGCAGGAAAAATGGCCTCTGACCGAGGGCAGTTTCTAGGACCTGCAACGAAGCAACAGGTTCCTGGCAACCCAGATTCCTCTACGGGGCACTGGTAGGCGTGAGTACAGCAGCCACCTGGTATAATAAACGGAGAATCAAAACGTGCAGAGATTGCGCAGACCCAAAACCCTGATGAAATTGCCGGTAAATACAACTAGGCAATGAAACATATTGGTTTTTAGTAGAGTGGGCACACAGCATGGAATAAAATGAGTGTATCCAGTGTAGCCTAGCTCTTTTTAAACAGTGGTGGGACCAGATCTCGATGATAGAGTTTGGCAATCCACATTGGGTCACTTACACAGAGCACTTATAAGGTTTTTTTGTTTGGACCTTTTGTTATCCCCTTTATGTTGTAAGTTGGCTGAAGCTGATGATGAGAACGTGAGGACACAGGCGAGTACCAGTCTGTTAATTCCTCCCCGGGTGTTGCTCCTGTGAGGCTCTGCCAACTCCCCTCCCCCTTTTTTCGAAGGTCACATCTTCTTAGAAAGGCACTGTGAGGGTAGCTGGTTGCTACAATATTGTTACACACACGTTTTTAGCTTCGAACCTGTGACTAGATTGAGCACACTGAGACAGGAAGGTTTATATACATTCTCTGATGAGTAGATAACAATAAAAAATACATGGGAGGTCATTGAGTCCACATCATTTAGGGGCAGGTCCTTTGTTGTTGAGAGGGTATTGAGTGGGAGGTGACCTGTTTAAACCCTAATATTCCCCCTACGGCACCTAGTAGTTTAGACTGTTTCCCACTTTGACAAATAATTGTGTCTGATGGCTGAGGAATATAGGAGTGATATACCTTTATGTGATGAAGCTTGTGATAGAACAGCATTGATAGGAGTTAATTCTCTATCTCCTTGTGTTTGTTGTTCATTTTTTGAGGCCCAGTACATTGCTTGTAGTACTTTGAATCTATCCCCTAGCTGTAACTGATAAAGGTTTTTCAAATTCATCTCATATTCTGAACCCTTCCCCATTAAAGAAGCCACATACCTTTCCAGACCCAATTTTTAGATTCCACATTTGACACATTAGAACTCCTCAGGATCAGTGCAACTAACAAAATGGTCCCCGTCTTGATACACCCAATTCCACTTGTGGAATGGCAGAGTTTTAAAGAGATCAGGCGAGGGAAAGAGTATTAGGTAGGAAACAGCAGGGAAAAGGATAAAGACCTGAAAAGAAGAATAAACAATAGTTATCAAAGGATACTGTCTACACTCATAAAATCACACTGTCAGTGTGGTCTATTTACCTCAACACTCGCAGGACTTCATAAAATCCACATAATTCCACATATGATACTGGAACTATAAGACCTTTAAACTCCTCTATATACCCATAGATAAAGAGACATGATAAACATGCATACACCACAGACAAATAAATACCATCAATACACTCAGCAGCTTTCCTACATACCCAAAATCATAATGTAAAGGGAAAACACAAATAAATAGAACAACGTTCTTTTCACAGACAACTGCTTCTTGACTCCAGAAGAATTGCCAAATAATTACTTTCTTCAGAACATGTGGTTCATTCCAAGGCTCCTCAATGCCATTTAGAAATAATCTAGTTTTCTTTCTGTTCTTGTGTATACATATATACATTTGTAACTCTGCATATAGTTTATGAGATTTTCATTTATTTGTATTTAGATACCAAAAGAAATGGATTTCCGAACATGAAGTCAGTAAGAACACAAAATAAACAAATCACTGAAGCAAAGAAGCTTTCATCCACACCCTCCTCGTGTAAACAAAAGTACTGGTTAACCTCGGGAGTGACCAAAATCGGGAATGAAAAAAAAGACAAAAATAATGACAAGTTTAAAAATAGGATCCTTCACAACTGCGAAAGAGCACTCCTTAGTAGATCGTCCAAGGAGTCCACACAGTCCCAGCGCTCAATGCAACCTCCCACCGTAGACTCCCTACCTAGATTCAGAAACACTCAGAGAGCAAATGAAGTGTCTCTGCCACAAGAAGGCCTGAGACATCATGTCTCACTTCGGCCGTACCTAAAGGCCTCCAGGCATTTCAAATAGCTGCCAAACGTCATCCTCAAAAAGGGGAGGGGGTAAACAATTGCCAGAGAACCTGGAAGGAAATGTGTGGATGATCAAAGAGACAAATGCGTGTTTAAGCACCGGCACATACCCAGCGATCAATTTACAGCAAACGAATTAGGCATGCCAGCCAGCGTGTGGAGTCTCCTATAAATCCCATGATTCTTCACTTGCTTCATGGGAATTGTAGTTTCCTAAGAAAAGAAGCACAGAACCCAGAATCTAACCTTTAATTTAATTTCCTTCTCTTATTGTCTCTTTGCCTGTTCATGTATATTCTCAATGAAGGAGCTTTAGTAGGGCAGAATCCTGACAGTACGCCTTCCTTCCATGCACCTTTTCAATCCAGGCTTCGTAGGATGTGCCAAATGGAAAGACCCAACCGCTCGAGGAGCATGCACATTGGTACAAAGTTCCCATGTGTTGTCCTCGGCCATATAGCCCTTCCAAGACGCCAAATAGCACAATTGGCCGTATGGAATTTAGAATGTAGAATGCGTCGTACTTCGTATTCCAGATTACCATCTCATAAGACTGGAGGGACAGCTCGACACCATGCTCTGGAGGCAGGTTTCAGTACACTGCAATGAAAGACAGGATATATTCTGGAAGTGTTTGGCAGTTTAAACTTGAACACTATGAGATTTATCTGCTTAAGCACAGTATACGGACCTAAGGGTGTGGAAATCTATAAAATATCTACTTGTCCATGGAACAGGTTGCTTCATCTATTTACTTTTTCTGTAAGCAATAGTTTCAGTGTTACCATTTTGAGTCTGTGCAAACCTACTGATTTGCATGTTTTAGGGATTTTCACCAGCTCTTGTCTAATTTGTTTCTATAATGATAAAGGTTGGAAATTTACTCCTGACAAGGGCAGAAGTAAACCTTCTTCCAGGGTTGAGAAAAAAGGAGTTGAAGGAAAAGTGAACTTGTAAACACTCAGCAGAGTTTCGAGTGAGCAAATCTACACATGCATATTTGCTCGTGCTAAAATGCAGTCCACCAATATTTATTATGAGTACCATTTCCTAGCTTACTTCTGTAAATTCTTACAAATTCATGAAAGCCATAAGTCTGCTTGGACATTTACCATTTGAGATACTTTTGTGATTATCTCCAAGAATTGAAAAATGAAATGAAAAATTATATTTATATAGCGCATAGACTACCCTGAGGCCTCGCAGCGCTGGTGTCTGAATCAGAAGAGAGCAGGTTGTCTTGCTAGTAAGATGTCTTAAACAGATGGGTTTTTAGAAGCTTTCTAAATGCCAACAAGTTTTTGTTCTTTCTGAGGGCGAGAGGGAGGGAGTTCCAGATTTTTGTGGCATTCAAAGAGAACGAACCACCTCCCCAACAGACCTTGTTTATCTTATGCAGGGTAGCCAGATGTGATGAGCTGGAGCGTAAGGTTCTGTGGGGAAGATAGGGAGTGACTAGAGAATGCATTATGGCTGGGCCTGTCCTCCAAATTGCTTTCTGGGTGAGACACATGGCTTTAAACTGTATCCTTGCTGCAATAGGAAGCCAGTGCAGTTTCTTGAGAGCAGGTTTGGCGGATTGCCTACATGGGATTTGGTAAAGCAGTCGGGCAGCACAATTCTGCGTAACCTGCAGCTTGTTAATTGTGGCCTTTGGAGCTCCCAAATAGAGATCATTGCCATAGTCCAGGCAGGAAAGTATCAAAGCCTGAACCATGCTTGGAAGGGAAGCAGGGGGAGAATCTTCCTAAGCATTCTCATCAAACCATAACAGGTGGATGAGGTCTTAGTGGCTTGGACCTTGAAATCGAGGGAGCTGTCCAGACAAACTCCCAGGCTCTTTATCTGTGTCTTAGGAGGGGGGGATGTCCCAGAGATTTAGGCCACAGGGGGACAAGAATATTGGGTGATGGATTCCCCAATAACATAATTTCGTTTTTTCCCCCATTTAGTCTGAGGCAGGACAGTTCCATCCATCTGGCGACTGCCTCCAGACAGGGACCCAG
Source organism: Lissotriton vulgaris (assembly GCF_964263255.1). NCBI lineage: Eukaryota > Metazoa > Chordata > Amphibia > Caudata > Salamandridae > Lissotriton > Lissotriton vulgaris. Next base: position 330,163,220 of record NC_141697.1, on the reverse strand, counting down.
AGTGCTAGACGACCCCTCAGCTTGGTTCAAAGAGACCACAAGCTGGGTGTCGTCTGCATAGGTAACGATTCTGACACCGAAAGGGTCGACCACCTCCGCCAAGGGCCTCAAACAGACGTTAAAAAGTGTGGGGCTCAGGGCAGAGCCCTGGGAACCCCACACCTAAGTGGCTGCTTAGCGGATACAACCTCTCCCTCAAAAACCTGGAAGAAGCGCTCCTCCAGGAAGGAGGTCAGCCATGTCAGTGCTGCGCCCGACACCCCCACGCCACTAAGACGATGTAATAAGATGGCGTGGTTAACCGTGTCGAACGCAGCACTGAGATCTAACAAGATAATGACCGCCTTCCCTCCCTGGTCCAGCACGGTCCTTGTCTCCTCTGTCACAGCCAACAGAGCTGTCTCCATCCCATGTTGGGGACAAAACCCCGTCTGGGATGTGGACAGCAGATTATTGGATTCCAGATACTCGACCAATAAGTTGTTAATGTATTTCTCAGCCAATTTGCTCATCCAGGGCAAAAGGGAAATAGGGCGGTAGTTGGATAAATTCCCTTGGTCTAAGTTGGGCTTCTTTAAAAGAGCCCTGACCATTGCACATTTCCATGATGTGGGAACAATGCCCGAGGTAATCGAGGTGTTAAGAACATTGAGGATTACTGGACGAAGCAAATCAATGACTGAGATGAGAAATTGGGGAGGCGCTGGATCCCTTGGAGAGCCCGAGGTAACCTTAGGAATTATTTTATTCAAAGAGACAGAGTCCAAAGGGGTCAGTTGTTCCAACATGCAAGTGGCCGGGGAGTTAAGACTCAACGTTCCAGCTGCGTCTGATTTGGCAGAGTCAGGCACAAAGGAGGCATAAATGGTTTGGATCTTTTGGTGGAAAAAGTTTGCTAAATTGTTGCAGCGTGCCAATGCTCCTTCTGAAGAAACTAATTATTGGGGTGGGGAAATCAGTGACTTGGCTATCTAAAAGATTTCCCTAGGTGAATTGGAAGCTGTCTTAATTTTTGTTTCATAAAAAAGAGCTTGTGCGGCTTTGATTTCGGTCTTGTAAAGTCTAATAGCTGTTCTGTATTCTGCTTTCCTACATTGGGAATGGTCCCGTCTCCAAACCCTTTCTAACCTACGACAGGATTGTTTCATGTCCCTCAGTTTGGGTGTAAACCATGTGGCTACTTTTTGCCTCTTTATACACTGTAGGCATTCCCTGGGAAGGACCTTGGGCCTCTAATTCGGTCTGGCCCTAACCAAGATCTTTTGACTTTTTTGAATTCCATCTCTCTCCATTTATATATCAGCTGACTTCACTGTAAGTGACAGCATTTTATTCTTTCACAAGGAGCATATAGGCACATAACGTAGTTTTGTTCAATGCAAGGGACTACAATGGCAATGTGTGCTTTTTGAGACCCAAACATATTTTTGCCAATGTTTGATATATGGCCGAGGAGGTCATCTGCCTCGGCTGCTCTCGAGGCCCTACACTGGCTACCCATTCACAAACGTATACTGTTTAAGATCTTAGTGATTACCTTCAGAGCATATCACCAACAAGGACCCAAATACTTTCTCCCCTGGTTTAAACAGTATGCACCAACACGTTCCCTCAGATCAGCCAACATGAATCTGTTACGGATCCCCAAATTCAGACTCTCAACAAGAGGAGGGAAATCCCTCGCAACACTGGGCGCAAAAGCTTGGAATAAACTCCCACCCAACCTGCGCCTGATCTCTGCTGAGAATAACTTCCGTAAGGCTCTGAAAACCTGGATTTTCAACCTTTCAGATACGGTCTGTATGACTCTGGTTTAGACACAGTGTGTTCAGTATAGATGAGATGGATGTGTGAGCTGACTTTTCCGGCCTTCCACCTAGGCTACGGGCTATAAGCGCCAAGATGCTCCTTGGAGTGACAGCCGCGCTATATAAGTGCATACTTACATTACATTACATTACATATATTGGTGAGGGACAGGCAGCTCCCAAAACAATAACGTTTTACAAAAACCATGTTGAAACAAGAAACGCATTAACAAAACTAAAACGCTGACCAACAATGGCAGAACTATTGGCTTTGTCAATGCTTGTTTATTTTCATGTTTCCCATACTTTTGTTTAAACTGGTTACACTGCTTTTCCATTATGAATAATTTTGGAAATACTAGCATACATTAACACATTTTAGTGAATCATTCTTCAAAGAAATGGTACATAAAATTTAACAGAAGTTTAGCAAAACGTTATTTTCCTAGTTGCATTTTTCTGTGAACATTTTATTTTGCAAGCAAAGAATCATCAATCTTGCTTTCAAGCTACTGCAAATATTTGCATCTAATCGGAGAGCATTCTGAGAGCCTTTATACGTAGCGTCATATTATTAAACTTTGCAAACGTGTGTACACATTTTTATACTGGAACCACTGTCAGTAGTGCAATCCGACATTACAACACTTCCTTAGAACGCACACCCTAATAATGAAGTCTTTGCATTAATGAACCATATAAACAAGTTCAAACAGCATTAACATGTGGACACATAACTCCAGACAATGCCCATCACTGATTCATAATATAGTACTGTGAACTGACAGCCAAAGGGTTTGTGGTGCATGGGGTTGGGTCTACTTGCCCCAAGGACAACATAAACAAGAAAACTGGTTGTTCTTGACCCCAAACAGTATGTCCTGGGCATCAGGCTATAGGAATTCCATATCCCTGTGGACGAATGTACTTCGGATGAAACACAGTGCGCACCTTGAAACTGATATTTCTTGTAGATAACCACACCTTTTCCCTAAGCTGATACATCGGACCCCCCTATGTTGTCTATCGGCCCCTTTTTTGTATTACTGTTTTGCTTGATTCAAATGGATTTGTACTCTCTTATGCCCCTCTTATAGATCTTTAATATGAATCTGTACAGACGGTTGATTAACAGCTTCCATATGTATTTTGATATGTAACACTTTGAAATGATAACCTTATGTTGCAAAGAAAGGTGAAAGACCAATCACACTAATCAAAGTTTTGTTGTAGGACAACTCAGCAAGCCATAACAATGATATCCAAGACTCCATGGCTTCTTCCGTATAACAGCACAGATATTTTTTATGAGTCTTTCGGTTGTCAATCTGCTTGCGGATGGAAACTGGTGGACATTGCCGATGTGATCTGTAAAGTCATACACCATGTCTGTCAAAAACGTGCAGTGAACTGTGATTCTCTGTCTGATATGATAACTTCCTGTAGCCCGTGCAAGCAAACCACATTAGACAGTAACAATTGTGCAGTTTGACTGTCCGTCAGTAAAGTTATGCAAGGAATGAAATGTCCCTATTTGTTGAGACTATCTACTACTATTAAGATAGCCTTTCCACCCTTATTTTGTTTCACAACCCTGTCACAAAATCCACACTAATACTTTTCCATGATTGATCGGGCATTGGCATTAGTATTAATTTCCATGTTGAATGTCTGGTCTTAGCTCTGGCACATGTATCACAATCTTTAATTCAAGTCTTTACATCTACCCCCATGATATCCCACCAGAAATGGCCTTGCATCAAATGGGGTGTTCTTAAATATACAGGATGCCCAGCCAGAACTAACGCATGACACCACTTAAGCTTTTAACTGGATTTCTTTGGAGGGTAAATACAGTTTGTTATTGTGGAAGGGTAACCCTTGTTTGATCTTTCTCTGTTCATGTTGTCCTATCCACTTTTCCTAAGGGGATGAAGAACCTGACTGTCTGATAGCATCTAAAAAGTTCGCAATTTTTAGAACACAAAGTATCTTAGAAGGAGAGATAATGGATTCTTCTTTGCTATGTTCAAATTACTTTCAGTAGTTTGTCTGGATAAAGCATCCATCTTCCGATTCTCAATCCCTGGTCTGTAAGTAACCACAAAATTATAGTCAGCAAAACTTAACATCCATCTATTTTGTGTTTGAGTTAAGTGTCTCGCTGTCTTCATGAATTGTAAATTCCTGTGATCTGTATACACTGTAACAACATTTCAAGCCCCCAAAGGAAACTGTCTTATTCCTGAAAGGATTGTTTGAGAGCCAACAATTCTTTTTCAGCTACTGTGTAGTTTAATTCAGATGAATTCAGTTTTTTGGACAGATATGCCACTGGATGAAGTAGTCTAGTTTAGCTGATTCTCTTCGAAAGGACGGCTCCAACTGCCACACCAGAAGCATCCGCCTCTACAATGAAGAGTGCCTCTGGATTAGGATGACTCAACATTGGTGCTGTGTTAAATGCCTGTTTTTAGAAAAAGAAATGCTTCTGTGGCATTAGAGGTCCATACAAAAGTACTCTTTTCTGCAACAATCTTGTGATAGGTGGCACCACATGGGAGAAATTTTGGATGAACCTCCGGTAATAGTGAGCAAATCCCAAAAAGCATTGTACCTCTCTCATGCTAGTGGGTACTGGTCAGTCCTGCACTGTATCCACCTTACTCTCATCCATGCGTAATCCAGAAGGGCACAACATCACACCCAAAAATCCAACTTCCCACACATGAATTCGCACTTACTCAATTTACAAAACAACTGGTGTTTTAGCAATTTTCTTAACACCAGCACTACATGCTGCTTGTGGATGACTTCACTAACAGATAAGTCAAGATATCATCTATGTATATCAAAACTAAATTGTCTAGATATTCCTTCAAGACATAATTCAGAAAATATTGGAACACTGCAGGAGCTTTACAATACCCAAAGGGCACAACCGTTTACTCAAAAAGTCCATATCTTGTCTAGGAAGCCATTTTCCACTCCTCACATTCTCTCATACTTACTAAGTGATACGCTCCTCTCAAATCCAACTTAGTATATATCTTGGCTAATTTCACCTGATCCAAGACGACCGAAATGAGAGTGAGAGGTTATCAATTTTTTACAGTGTTTTTCTTGAGCATACAATAGTCAATACAGGTACGTAAGTCACCATTAGCTTTAGAGAAAAAGAAAAGAGGGGACGCAGCAGAAGAACGGGAAGAACGAATAAACCAAATGGAGGTGTTATGAGCAATATATTCTTTCAAATGTTGTGTTTCTGGGTAAGATAATGCATATATCCTACAAGAAGAAATGGTTGCCCCTGGGACTAAATCAATCTGACAATCATACTGCTTATTAGGGGGGCAATGATTCTGCTCTAAGTTCCCTGAACACATCCCTATACTGTTCATAACACACTGGTAATATGTCAGCTTTCTCTGCTGCAGTAGCTATGTGAAAGGGATGAACTGCACCTAATATTTGAGATGGGGAACTCTGTAAACACTGATTTTTGCATTCCTCGGATTGGAACCAGAAAGTCTTATGCTTCCAATCTATAGTAGGATTGTGATGCCAAAGCGAAGGCATTCCAGGAGCGATTTCATATTGCATGGCTTCTATGTTGTTTAAAGATATGGACTCTACATCCCACTGTATCTCATTGAGTACTATTAATATAACCAGCACGTTTGTTTGGTTATAGGACCTGATTTCAAAGGCTTACCAGCAACAGCCAGAACCCTTTCTGGTAAGGACTAAAAAAAACAACAATTGGCACCCAGGCATAGAAACAAACAAAGGGTGCTCCGCAAACAGTATCAGGTGGTAATTATGCTGTAGTAATGATGGTGCTACCAGGTAAGGAGGGGTCGGCTGCCAATTCCACCCCAATAATCCCTTCAAAGAAGAGAGTAGGAAATCAATACAAATCCTCTCTGAGCACACATAAAGTAATAGATAGTCAATAACAGTTTCAGAGTCTCAAATATTCTAGTCCACTTTTAATCTTTAAACATCTGTTCAGAGACATAATTCAATCCATATTCGATTTTCATCATGACAGCTTCATCGACATTATGGTTTTAGTTCATCAACAGTGCAGCTTGATATTGTCAATTTGTAAACAATGCAGTTTCCTACAGCCAACATGTGTTTCGTCATGTGTTATCTCACAACTTCAGGGCTGTAATTCCAAATACATAGTGTCACAAGAGTTGTCGCCAATCACAAGGCAAAACCGGCACCACCCAGTGTATCATGCAAAGTGGAGCTTCTTGCAAAAAAGAAAAAACAACAGATAGCGCAATTGTGAATGAAAGAGAGCTTCTGAGCGGAGCGCTGAGTCTTCTACAGTGGTTTTGTGACTGTTCAGTAGCGGAGGAGGTGTGGTGTGACGAAGCAGTGCAGTGCTGACGGACAGACAGGGCGGGCACAGACCCGGATTGGGCACTGAGAGCCCGCAAGCCGTGCTGAGCCGTGCCAAATCTGAGCCTGAGCCGAGGCTGCGATACTGGCAGGTGGGCAGTGTGTTGCTCGGGAGTAGCGTGTTGCTCAGTGGTTGCGGCCGGAAGGTGTGCTGCATGGTGCGGCGTAGCGAGAGTGGTAAGAGTTGTGGAGTTGGGGTCGCCTGCGCCGCACCGCAAATTGAACTACATTGAACTACATAGAGGTACTCAGCCACCCCCCGAAAAGCACTGCAAGCACTACAAGCAACAGCAGCGGTAGCAGTACCGACCGCATTGTGTAGCGGCATACTGTAGGTGGGTTCAGCAGTTTAGGCGCAGTTATCAAGCGCTATCGAGCGCAAGTGAGTGCAGGAGGCATTTTACTCCAGTTGCCAGTTGTCACTTGCCGCCAGAAGACCGGGGGAGAGCACAGGAGAGCCGAGACTACATTACCCAGGCTGCCAAGCTGCGTGCTCGCCGCCGACGGAGAACTCACATGCCAGGAGGAGCTTAAGATCAGGGCAGGTCTCCAGCAGCGAAGTTCGGGCCATGGGCGCGCCCATCTGTGCTCATCCGCAGCAGGACAAGGCTGGGCTGGGCCACCACCCTTGGCCTATCTGGTGTGGTTAATTACCGGTAGGAGACACAATACTTCACACTTTTTCCATCTACTTGCGGGAATATGGGCAATAAGAAATTACCGTCCTCTGTAGGAAAGTTGCCCATGAAAAGTGCGCCAATCACTAAATATTTGAAAAATTGTGTGGGGTTGATAAATAATGAGATTATCCAAGTTGAGGAGCAACTTGCGGCTACCAAAACCGCTTTAGACGCAGTATTAAAAGAGTCTGTACCAGAAGGTGGGCTTGACCCGTCAGCACCTGTGAGTAATGGGAGAGTTAAGGATTTTGAGATATCTAGCCCTGATGAAAATAATGAGGTTATCATTTCAAACTCGGCCAACCCTTGCATTTTAACAACTTCTTTGGACATCTCGGTGCTATCTAATAATACAGATCTGGTTTCTCCTCCAGTCAAATAATCGAAACAATTACCTCAATTGACTAACGCACCTCCAGTTAACCAGGTAGTAAAGGCCATATCCAAGCCAAAAAAAGGAGGAAAAAACACAGGGATGGGAAAAGGTGTGGGGGCTAGTAATACAGTAAATCATGCACAAACTCCGCAAAACTTTGACACACTATCAAAAGAATTGCATGGTAAATGAGACAATATCGAGCGACGTTTGATGTCGGAGATTAAACTAGTCTAAAAGGATGTGACCTATCTCACAGACGTGGTTTCTGAACTATTGACACCAAATCCACTGAACAAGGGACTTGGTGCAAGTAATCCAATCACAAGGCCAAAAGAAGGCCTAGGTACCTGTACCTCTGCGGGTAAAATCCAACAGAGGCCGACTTATCCTGAATAATCTTCAAGTGACTGCCCAGTTGCACAACTCGTGCAGGAACAAAGGGCTAACAAAGCTAGGACAATTAACTCTCCTAGGACTGTGAAAGCCAACCAGGTGGACAAAAAGGACAGGACCACGCAATCAACCATCAATATTGAAGAGCCACTACATCTACGCCCCCAAGCGACCCCATTTGTTATCTTTTTGAACAATATTCCAAAATTAACAGATAATAATAGGGAATCATATGAGTCCTTGAAAAACCAAGTTGTACATTGGATTTCCGTAAAGACAAACTATAGTATTAATCTACTTTAACAGAATATCATATTGTTAAGGAGAGTGAACTGGGTAGGTATTACTAGAAAATGATGTCAGGCAGACTGCGTGGTCGTGAACTTTCGCAGCATGGAACTGGTAGGGAATTTGATGGAAGTACTCTCTAACAATTTTACTGAGCCTTTTTTCCAACAGAATGATTATATAACTGCCGTGCCACTTGGCTTCTTTTATAGGCCTAGAAATGAGCCCTATCATGGTAAAGAGAATATAACTTACAGGCAGGGAGTGAAGTAGGAAAAAACTGAGGTGCTCTAAAAGGGGCGGGGCAAACCTCTTAAAGGGGTGTGGGCTATCCAAGTAGGGGTATGGTCTAAATCAAGGTAAGTAGCATTGTGTGCTTAAGAAAATCCCCTCTAATTATTCTACGTTCGGAAAACACACTCTTTAAAGGATTTCCCTTCCTCCTACAACGGGGCTCACCTAGCATGATGTTTTCAAAGAAGGGAGGCAGTGAAAGAGGCAAGCCACCCACTCATAAGAAGGAGTGGAAGGTCCAGCCAGGTGTTCACCCAAAGTAGCATGAAACTCAAGAGGTACCAGGCTGTTCCTAATGGGGGCGGGGGTTTTGTGTTGGTGGCACCCGTGCGTCGTGGAAAAACGTGTGGGTATCCAATATGTTGGATATAATGGCCTCACACACCCTTGCAAGTGTCATGCTTCATCATAGGCAATGCTCCTCGTTGGGTCGGCGGTGCAATACCCAACGGGCAACACCTCTAAGAGGGGCTCTTTGGCGGAGATCTTTTATCCAACTGCCGTGTGGGTGAAGTGTGGGTATGGGGCCAGTGCTATGTAGACGTAGTGAAAGTTAAAATTGGGGTAAAGGGTACCAGGATCAGGTTTATTCTAGCGGTCCCTCACTCCAAATTAAAATGAAATATAGAATAGGCTCGGAGGGAATTAATGTCCCCTGGTGCGAGACTAGACTAGTGAATGTATCAATAGGTCAACATGTTTCTCGCTGCTTGTCCACTGACTAGCGATTCTTCAGGACCAAAATGAACAAAAAGTTTGTGGTTCATTAAACTATCTACAGAGTGCCTTTACCTTGCTATAGAATCCTTATTCCAATAAGTGTAAAGGGTCAAAAGTACCTGTGTTGTGCTGTATTTGCCTATAGTGGGAGACACAAAAGAGCAATTCACAACAGGTCGCGTTTCCACTAAAAATTACATGTGACACCAAACAAACACTGTGTGGCATGCCAATGGAAGTGTTTTCTTGACATGCGCTAAAAACAGGTGGTCTCATCCAGGATGAGCATAGTGAGTGGCATGCTCAAGTGGGGAAGACCCCCACAGTTAAAAACAATTATTGACAGCAGTATTCTCATTACAAGTGTAGTGGTCGGACACTCACCTATCTTTGTAAAGGTGAGCTACAACAACAGCACCCCGCAGGTAGAGCTACGGGTCCGACCTCTTAGTTTTCAGGCTATTGATGGTAGATAGAAGTCATGTATTGGATAAAAGGATTACACAGAAAGTATATTGCAAGCTTCATCAGAAAGTTTGCCCTAAATCTAGGTTCATTACATCAAAGGAGTGCCCCTTCTGGTTTCAAAATTGTATATTTATTGCATGCAGGGTGGCGGGGTGTCTGGTTTAAAACATCCGAGAAATGCTCATTTGGTACAGCGTTCTTATAACCCCTCCTCAAGGGGACCGAAAATCGGTGTATGCTAGTTTAAAAGCACATCATTCGTGGTTCTACCCCGAATGATGTGCTTTTAAACTAGCATATGCCGATTTTCCGTCCCCTTGAGACCCTTTGACCCTTTGAGCCAAAATAGTAATAACACTACACTGCAATCGCTACTGACGGCATCTTAGCCGGGGACCCTGTGAGGAGGGGTTATAAGAACGCTGTCCCGAATGAGCATTTCTCGGATGTTTTAAACCAGACACCCCGCCATCCTGCATGCGATAAATATACAATTTTAAAACCAGAAGTGGCACTCCTTTGATGTAATGAACCTAGATTTAGGGCGAACTTTCTGATGAAGCTTGCAATATACTTTCTGTGTAATCCTTTTATCCAATACATGACTTCTATCTACCATCAATAGCCTGAAAACTAAGAGGTCAAACCCGTAGCTCTACCTGCCGGGTGCTGTTGGTGTAGCTCACCTTTACAAAGATAGGTGAGTGTCCGACCACTACACTTGTAATGAGAATACTGCTGTCGATAATTGTTTTTAACTGTGGGGGTCTTCCCCACTTGAGCATGCCACTCACTATGCTCATCCTGGATGAGACCACCTGTTTCTAGCGCATGTCAAGAAAACACTTCCATTGGCATGCCGCACAGTGTTTGTTTGGTGCTACATGTAATTTTTAGTGGAAAAGCGACCTGTTGTGAATTGCTCTTTTTTGTCTCCCACTATAGGCAAATACAGCACAACACAGGTACTTTTGACCCTTTACACTTATTGGAATAAGGATTCTATAGCAAGGTAAAGGCACTCTGTAGATAGTTTAATGAACCACAAACCTTTTGTTCATTTTGGTCCTGAAGAATCGCTAGTCAGTGGACAAGCAGCGAGAAACATGTTGACCTATTGATACATTCGCTAGTCTAGTCTCGCACCAGGGAACATTAATTCCCTCCGAGCCTAAAATATATTTCATTTTAATTTGGAGTGAGGGACCGCTAGAATAAACCTGATCCTGGTACCCTTTACCCCAATTTTAACTTTCACTACGTCTACATAGCACTGGCCCCATACCCACACTTCACCCACACGGCAGTTGGATAAAAGATCTCCGCCAAAGAGCCCCTCTTAGAGGTGTTGCCCGTTGGGTATTGCACTGCCGACCCAACGAGGAGCATTGCCGATGATGAAGCATGACACCTGCAAGGGTGTGTGAGGCCATTGTATCCAACATATTGGATACCCACGCGTTTTTTCACGACGCACGGGTGCCACCAACACAAAACCCCCACCCCCATTAGGAACAGCCTGGTACCTCTTGTGTTTCACCTAGCATGATGTCTCCACTTCTCAGTAGTGAGCAAAATGAGCATGAGTACATCAATGTGCATGCTCTCACTGCAGTCCAATAAAAAAAAAGACTTTGCGGGGTTCGAAAATAGAGCCCGATAGAGACCCGTTTCGAGGCTCTCTGAAAATAACTGCCGGTGCTATGACCCAACCCACTTAAAGCCCTGCATCCATCCATCCTAAGCACTGCACCATCAAACCATCTTTCAATTCATCTATACATTCATACCTACATACATACATACATCTGTCCCTGCACTTATCCTAAGCATCTATCAGCCCACTTGCCTATGGTAAGCACTATGCCATCCATCCATCCAGCCATATGCCCATATATCCATACATGCATCTGTGCCAGAACCAATCCTAAGCATCTATCAGCCCACCCGTTTATCCTAAGTACTGTTCTATGCATCCATTCATCATTCCATCCATCCATATATCCATCCATCCATCCATTTAGCTATCCTTCATCCATCTGGCCATCCATCCACTCAACCTTTATTCAACTATCCGTCCTTATTTCCGCGCACCCTCCGCCCCGATCCTAAATACTCCGTATTATACTCATCCACCCAGCCTCTTAAGGGGCCGAAAAGTCTGGCGATAAGCATTGACAGGCAGATGTTTCTGATAAAGAACAAGAAAGCTTTGAGTTGTCTTTGTGGAGCATAGTTCACCACCCTTCTCTGGTGGTGTTTTAAACAAAGGTTGATCCAGCGAAAGAAATGTAAAGCAGCTTTTCAGTGTAAGACGTTAATTTAAAAACATAACGTTTTGTCAATTTCTATATAGGAACATTGCTTTAAACTGTCTGTGACTGCCAGATACTGAATACGTGTAGTTCTTCCATTTGAGAGAGTATACCAGACAGCTAATTGGGGGTGGTGAGAACCTGCACTTCTATATTTACATGTGAAGCTCAGTATAGGATTATATAGGTGTAACTTGCGGGGTAAGGAAGGGCAGGAGACGTGTCTTAGTTTTACAAGGGTTTATTTGTTGTAACAAAAAGTCAGTATAGGTCTTCCTAGATACACCTCTTCTCGGAGATCGACTTCTCTCCAGTCGGGTCTTTCGTATTACTCCCTCCTCCCTTCGTCGGTTTGGGCTCCTCCTTCGGCTAGTCTCCTTCGGCTCCGTAATGGCCCAGACTCCACTGGTAAAGGGGGAAACACAAAAAGAGGCAAGCGTCAGTTCACGCTACTTTCATTATGCTACTATCAAGGGATCGGGTGTGAGGGAAACCGACAGTGCAGGTCGTTTACAGTACGTGAGGGTGTGAAAGGGGTAGACTCCCAGGGGAAAACACTGGATAGGAAACTTTAGGCTTTTGCCTTTCTTTTCACCCAGCCCACGATACGGGTACGCACCTCGGATAGCCACACCCCTCCTGGTGTGCGGCTGGGCGACGGGTGGTGTTGGCCTCCTGGCTTACTGCTTTCGTCGGTGTTCCGGTCCTCCTCACCACGTCCATGCGGTTCATCGGTCTTCGGGGATTCTTGAGAACTGCTCGCCTCAGTCTCTTTCCGCGTTGCCGACTCCTCTTTCTATGCTCCGGTTTCTGCACTGCTCCAGGCCGCTCCACTCTGCCACACACTGTCCGCTCCTCCGGTGTAATAACACACCTGTGGATCCTCCCTGCTGACTCTTATCGGAGAACGTGATTCCTCCTCTTCCATGCGACCGCCCATCCAGTTAAATGGCCCGATATCGTCCTCCTCGCTGCAGTTGTTGCTCTCATCACCGTTCCAGTCCGGGAGTTGTGGTAGCTGTGGAGAGAAGACGGGGGGGTCACAGGTTATAGGTTCACCACGCCCGGTATCGGGATTAAGCGTCCCGTGCCGGGCCTCCTGGTTACAATAGGTAATTCCAAAGCTACTGTCTTCATATTAAAGAGGGGGTGTGAGAACTAAGTGAGCCAGGCAAAGTGTGTGTTTTCATAGCACTAAAAAAAGATACTGAGAAAGGTCAGAGCAGAGTCGTGCTGGAGTTGGCTGCCTGTGGTCGTCTCCAGAGGCGCAACCAGAGCGAAAATCCGGGGAGGCTAATTTTTTCAGCAATAGGCAGAGTGGGGATGTAGGGGCTCTAAAAAGGGGTGAAAAAGAACAGAGCCTCATTTACAAGCAAATGGTCTTTTGAAGACCTAGGAAGTTCTCAGGTGTGGCTCTATGTGTGCGCCCGGGAAGATGTCTCAGGGAGTCCGGGGCAATGGGCGTTGCACGCCTTGTGGTTTCTCTGCTAATTACCCCACAATAATGTTGCTCCTGCGCTGCAAAAAGAGAAGGGAAATCCTGAGAGAAAATGTCTCTCTTTAAAGGATTTCCCTTCTCCTACACGCGACTCACCTGGCATGATGTCTGCACTTCTCAGTAGTGAGCAATTGGCATGCTCTCACAGTCTCACTGCAGTGCAATAAATAAAAAAAAACAGACTACCTTTGCCTGACCCAAAAATAGAGCCCCATAGAGACCCATTTCGAGGCCCTCAGAAATAAACTGCTGGTGCTCAGACCCCCACAGACCCCCCACCCTTAAAGCTTTGCTTACAGGCATAACTCAATCCCGATTGCCTCTCATGCAATAAGTACGCTCCCCTAAAAAGTTGTAGCAAAATTGATTGACAGACGGAGGATGCGGGAGAGCCACTAGTTAGTAACAAGGATTACATTTCTACCTGCAACACAATAGATGCCGGCCCCAGTGCACGATTTTATGAGTCCTTACCTATAATGTCTTGGAATGTGGCAGGGGTCAAAAACAAGATAAATGATGGGGAATGGCTAAAAACCTTTGAGGATTGTGTTCTAATTTTGATGCAGGAAACTTGGTATACTGATCCCTTTTTTAGGTCTCGCCTGTCATTAGCAGTGCGCATGTGCTGCTCTTACCATGCGAGGGCTTCTTGGAATCAATATGGTTCAAGAAGTTGTGTGTCCTCTCCGCCTTCAATTTTTATTGGCGTGCATCGTTTCTCATCAGTAATTATGTTGAACAGAGTGTAATGATTGCACCAGAGGCATTTAAATCCCTCCTCGTTGCCACCCTGTCTGCTTTTAGCCCTGCACGTCGGGATTGGCTCTTTTACTTGCGGCGTGACAGAGTACCTTCTAATTGCTCGGTGAGCACTTTCTTTTTTTCATTTGCACAATGGCGTGGTGACAGCTTTTTTTAAGTTGGCTGTATCATAGCGTCCTCACAAGCACAGTAATTGTGGCGGCTGCTTCATTGTCTCCGTAAGTGGGCGGGTCCTTTAAATACACACATATATCTGTTTTTGTGAGACGTTCATGGGTATTGAAGTACCAGTGAAGTTCCAATGTCCCGTTTAAGGAGGTTTGAGTTTAGTAAGCAGACTTTACTATTAGAGGTTGTGGCCTTACAGCCAGAGCAGCTGACTTTGGAGTTAGAGAACCAGGTTCAAACTTCAGCGTCAGCTCAGCTTCCTGTGATTCTGGGCAAATCACTTAATTTTTCCAAGCCTACCAAAAAATTAATGTGCCCATCTGTAGCGCAACTGGAGTTTATGTAAAGCGCTCCAATACCATTGGGTCTAGTTTACGGTATATAAATCTGCAACAAGAAAAAAGGTTCAGATCTCCAAGAGCCCCTTACAGACTGCAGCTCAGGTGTGCTTCTGCACCTCTCCAAGGGAGGTGTGTAAATCGCTCACTTTCTAGCTTCCTGGACTGGTGTGCCGTGTTGTGGGCCACTGCTCTCAGATTGTCTCTTCTGTGAGAGAACAGCTGAGAGTAGGGAGGATGCCAACCTGTCCGCTCTGCCCTTCGCACGCTGATCTCCCTTTCTGAATTCCCGGCCAGACAGCAGATGTCTGTACCTGCTCTTTGTAGTTGGCGTGCAGATCCCTCGTGCACAGCCTGAGTAATTTGCAGTATTAGTCAGCTCAGCACTAAAGAACAGATACTAGTTACGCAGGCCATATGTCTAGTTCTGCACCCTGTTTCAGTTTTTAACTTCAGACACCCAGGATTGTATTATAGAACAAGTATTGTCATTGTTAAGGAACAAACAACAACAATGTTTTTTAAAATCCCCTGATGTCCCCAGCCAGCTGTCACGGTGTCAGTTGGCGTGTTCACAGTTCTCCCTGTAGTAATAGTGCCCCAGAGGTACTCAGCACAACAATGGTGGGCGCGCTAATAGACGCGTGGAGCTGTCTTGCTGTGACATACTCTTAAGTGCGTCGCAGGACTAGAAAAAAATCATGGTTGCTCCACAATCTAGCACTGTCATATCACATTCAACACTTTGCTGTAAAATCAGATTAGGATCTGTCATTGCATACAAAACTGTTTTTAATTACTTTTTTGGAATTGCTTTAGCCAAAACACGATACATGCATTTTTTATGTGGATTGTATTCTTTCTGCAGTGTGGGTAATTTTTTTGGTAGGAGGATGCCAAATGGGTAAGGAACTGTTGGCACCTTTTCAACCTGAGGTGAAACATTATTTTTCTACCAAATATCAAATACAATAATTTATGGAGATACGTTATAACTGCAAAAAAAGTTGACACAAAAGGTGGCACATCTGGTACATTTCTGAAGCTGAATTCAGTGCATTCACAGCACTTTGCATTACTTTCGGATGTGCACACTTAGGGGCCGATTATGATCGCGGATGGACTTGAGTCCGTCCGCGACCCCTGAGGAGGAGGGAATGTCCGCAGGGGCTGCGGCGTTCCCTCAGAGTGGCGGTCACATCCTCTATCTTTAACATTATGGCGGGTGCAGCTTCAAGCTGCACCCGACGCAGGGCTAAAAATGCATACATCGCATTTGCATGCACAAAGCGGCAGGCACCGGCAGTGCCTGCTGCTTTGTGCACGAAAATGCAGAGGGGTACCATAGGTACCCCCCATGTGCACCCCACCCCCCCTTCACCCAGGGGGCCCGCAACGGGCCCCCCGAAGTGAAAGTCCGTATGCTTTTCCACGGCGGAAAAGCCGCCGTGGAAAAGCATGTTTTTCCCACCATCCTAATTTGGCTGGCGGTGTCTGTTTGACACCTCCACCAAATTAGGGCTTTTCCGCCGCGGTCGTACTGCGACAGCGGCGGACAGAATTCAAGACCCACCAGCCATCCTAATATGGCGGTGGGTCTTTGGAGGCTCCGATGCGGTTTTTCCGCATCCTCCGGGCCGGCGGTGGCATCCGCCGGCCCGGAGGATGCGGAAAAACCACAATCATAATCGGCCCCTAAATGTGTATGTGTTTTTCAGCTATCTCCCTATACTGTGCTTCTCTTCCCGTTTGTGCATACATAACTATAACACAATACCATTAGCAATGCAAATGGCTTTAACTTAAACAAAAGCAAGACCTATTGCATTTCCAATGCTGGTTATTAATGGTTTTCAAACAATTTGCACTCAGGCCATCCCCTCTAGAATTGGGAGAGCCCAAGGGGCTTAGCCACCTTAATTGCTGTAACCTCACCTTTAATATTACGGAAAATTTACACCAAATCACAGTTCTGTCACTTTTTACATCTCCACTTGGAGGGGAAACAGTCTATTATTGAGATACATTTTTATAATGATAAATTTGATAACACAAGATTCAAGGTAATTAAGTAATTGGAAGAAGATTTGGATTGTTTTTTTAAAGGGGGTGGGAGGTGATTATATACTCATCTGGGCGGGTAATTTTAATTACGACAAATGTGAAATTGTAGCCGGAGAACAATGTGGATATCGTGACCGCTTTGGTGACTGAATCCCCCACTTCCCACATGATATTTAAGGGGAAGCAATTAACACTGCTATTCATAAATTTAATTTAGCTGTCTTGGAGCCAGACGAACCGGATGGAGAAATAACTATCCAAACATTTCTAGGGGCTAGATCTTCCTCGAATATAGATCACTTTATTGTATCAGAGTATTGCAGGGGTTTAGTTGAAATTTTTTCGATTTACCCAAATTTGTTTAGTGACCATCACCCACTAATTATGACTCTGAAGCTTAGCCTGTCACAGCAGGAACAGGGGAAGGCAGCGGATATAAACATCGAGACACAAGGGAATAATGGAGTTTCCATAAAATGCTTGGGTGTGAACCCAACTATTTTTATGGATAATCTTATAGGGAAAAAACTAAAAGATATTAATACCAGCCTGGAAAGTTCCTCCATAAATTCGGACATTGTAAGTGCTTTATGTAATATCATGACTGAAATTGCTAGCGATTAAAAATCTAAAAAGAAGAAGAATGCCTGTGATCATAATCCCAGAAGGTTTAACCAGGAGTGCTCAAGATTAAATAGGGAACTAAAAACAGCCTTGAAAGTAAGACCTAGGGACAGTGCAAGGATAAGCATCTTGAAAATTGATAAAAATACATTGAACCAAAGGAAAATAGCGGTTCGTGAGGAGGCCTGGAAAAAATTGATCCAAGCTGCAGGGACACGCAATGCAGTCTTATTTTGGAAAACAATTGATCACTCTTTTTTTAAAGATAAACCAGCGGCGAAAATAGATATTACTCTCCCACCGGAAGACTGGACAACGCACTTTGTAAGTATTTTTAATCCAGAAGCTGCTATACGACTAAATGCAATGACAGTAACTTTATACTAGTGGAAACTGTTAAGTCACCCCTAATAACCCTAGATGAAATTAAGACAGCCCCCCCAAAAAGTGCTAATTGTAAAGCTGCAGGACCTGATGGGGTACCTATCGATGTTTTTAAACATAGCATCGACTTTTGGTCACCCATTTTATTAAATTTTTTAATGCCACGTTAGGAGGAGCGTTACGAGCATCCTGAGTAGAAAGTATAATAGTACCTTTCAAAAAAGGGGACTGAGGGAAGACCAAATTCTACCGTCCCATATCCCTTCTTGATTCTACCTCCAAATTGATGGGTAGAATCATGTTGAGGAGACTAGAAAACTCGGCCTCTGAGAATAACATACTAACTGAGGTCCAGTATGGATTTAGAAGGGGTATCGGGACGGTGGAACAATGTGTACACTTGGAGCTACTGATAGGGAAATATACCCTAGCCAAGGAAGGACTTTTGCACCTTTGCTTTGTCAATCTTACCAGTGCTTTCGACCTTGTTAACCGTTGCTTACTTGTGGCAAATATTGAAAGGGCTAGGTGCATCAAATTATATCATTATATATTTATCCCAGATCTACACTTTTGTAACCTCTAGAGTACGTTTTGGTTCAAAGGGTGAATGTACCCTGGACTTTAGAGTTACGCGTAGGATCCCACAAGGATGTGTTTTAGCACCCCTTTTATTTTCTTTATATATTAATAATGTCAATCCCTTTTTACAAAATGTAACTGTAGATGCCCCAAAAGCCAGGGCACATCCCACCCCAGTGCTTCTATATCCAGACGACGCGATCTTGCTGTCAAGGACTGCAATGGAATAGAAAAATTCTTGCAGTTCTTGACTGAAAAAGACTTACAGCTGAATCTTAATAAAACCTTTATCATGAGATGCAGGAATAATAGATTGAAGAATAGACAATACCATGTGGGAGGGGCCATAATTAATAGAGTATCAACTTTTTTATATCTGGGATTTTTTTAAATAGGAGTGGTACTTGGAGTACACATACAGAATTATGCAACCTGAAATTTCTGCCAACAACTGAGGGTATTTTCAGATTCTCTGCAAAAATAGGAAATAAACCTACATGGGAAAACCTTGCCCTGTACAGGAGCAAATGCATCACAGGCGCTTGTTATGGGGCAGCAATATAGGGGAGTGATAATACCACCTTCTTACAAACTCAAGAAAACAAGTTTTTAAAAAGAGTATTGGCAGTCCCAAGTTCCACAGTCAATTATATGGTATATAGAGAGCTGTCAGTGCCATATATAAGCGATCTTATAAGTACTGCAGGACTTAGCTTTTAGCATGGGATTTGGGAGAAAGAAGAGACCAAGTTCACCAAGGACTTAATCATGGATTGCCTGGCCCTTGACCATAGTAGAAAAATCACCTGGTTGGAGCACATTCATACCCTCTTAAAATGTTGTAAGCTAGACCCTGACCGAAAGGATCCGACGTTTATTCAGGACTATAGCAAAAGCGAGCTGAAGACAAGGTTCAGCACAACTAGGGAATGCGCAAGAGATGTTGAAGTTAGCTCAAAACAGAGTGTCATCACTTACTGCAAGCGCCCACTATTGATGGGCACTCAACCATACCTTATCGCGGTAAGAAACGGATCTATGACAGAATTTCGACAGACAGAATTTCGACCTACACAAATATTGGCGTAATTATATCGATTGCAAGAATATCGACGCCCTATGTACAACATGGTAAGTACCAAAATATCGAAAAAATAATATCGATGTTAAAAATATCGTTGTCAAATATATTGTTTTTTTTGGGGTTTAAAATAACATGAAAAATACTGTAAATAATACTTATAAATTACTTAAACATATTTAAATATATTTAATAATGGTAAAAAAAAATAATAATACATATTTAATAAAAAAAATAATATTAACAAATCATATATAATATATACTTACTTAACAATAATTACTATTCCCACTCCAGAGGGTGCAACAGTAGAGAAAGTGTTGGATAGCGTAGGGGTAAAAATTACTATTCCCACTCCAGAGGGTGCAACAGTAGGGAAAGTGTTGGATAGCGTAGGGGTTAAAATTACTATTCCCACTCCAGTGGGTGCAATAGTAGGGAAAACTGACCCTGAACCCAAAAAATATCCCTTTACCCAAGAACCGAAAACTAACCCTGAACCCTAAAAATACCCCTTTACCCAAAAACCCAAAACTGACCCTGAACCCTAAAAATACCCCTTTACCCAAAAACTGAAAACTGACCCTGAACCCAAAAAATACCCCTTTACCCAAGAACTGAAAACTGACCCTGAACCCTAAAAATACCCCTTTACCCAAAAACTGAAAACTGACCCTGAACCCTAAAAATACCCCTTTACCCAAAAACTGAAAACTGACCCTGAACCCTAAAAATACCCCTTTACCTGAAAACTGACCCTGAACACTAAAAATACCCCTTTACCCAAAAACTGAAAACTGACCCTGAACACTAAAAATACCCCTTTACCCAAAAACTGAAAACTGACCCTGAACCCTAAAAATACCCCTTTACCCAAAAACTGAAAACTGACCCTGAACCCTAAAAATACCCCTTTACCCAAAAAACCAAAACTGACCCTGAACCCTAAAAATACCCCTTTACCCAAAAACCCAAAACTGACCCTGAACCCTAAAAATACTCCTTTACCCAAAATTAATTAATATTACAATTAAATTACTTCCCACCCTATTCCCCTATAAACCCACAACCCGCTCCAGTAGTAAAACATATAATTTAGTTAAAAATATACATAAATTATCAATTAATTATTCAATTAATCAATTAAAATAATTCATTGCCAATTAATATTTAATTGCAAAATAAATTAATCATTAAAAAATAATTATTTAATTACAAATAAATTACTTCCCACCCTATTCCCCTATAAACCCACAACCCGCTCCAGTAGTAAAACATATACATTACTTAAAAATATACATAAATTATCAATTAATTAATCAATTAATCAATTAAAATAATTCATTGCCAATTAATATTTAATAGCAAAATAAATTAATCATTAAAAAATAATTATTTAATTACAAATAAATTACTTCCCACCCTATTCCCCTATAAACCCACAACCCGCTGCAGTAGTAAAACATATAATTTACTTAAAAATATACATAAATTATCAATTAATTAATCAATTAATCAATTAAAATAATTCATTGCCAATTAATATTTAATTACAAAATAAATTAATCATTAAAAAATAATTATTTAATTACAAATAAATTACTTCCCACCCTATTCCCCTAAAAACCCACAACCCGCTCTGGTAGTAAAACATATAATTTACTTTTATATATTTTTTATTTATAAAAACATATTAAACACATATTATAACAATTAATTTAAATACTTAACTAAAATTTCTAACACATATTAGTAAATCGAAATTACTTACATCTATATATATGGTATCGATATAAGTGATGTCGATATTACTTACATCGATATATATGCTATCGATATAATTAATTTAGATATTACTTACCTTAGGGTCGATATTCTGGCCATCGATATTCTGGACATCGATATTCTGTCCCTTCGATATTAGCAACTCGATATAAGTGTAAGTCAAAATTAAAGATTCAATATTTTGACTGTGTACCGTAAGAAACACCCAGCATAGATTTTATTTAACCAAGATTAGGTTTGGCACACTGCATTATATCAAGAAAGGGGGGGTTGCTGCACTGTTCCTGGAGGAAGAAGAAGTGGTGGGGAGAGTTACTCCTGGCGTGACCAAGGGGGGGATTTTATTGATACCCTGGGGCATCCATTATGTTGGATGTATTTGCCTCACACACCCCGAAGAGTGTCATGCTTCATCATCGGCGGCTGCTCCTCGTCGGGGAGGCGGTGCAATCCCCGACGGGCACACCTCAGAGAGGGGCTCTTTGGCGGAGATCTTTTTCCAACTGCCTTTTGGTGAAGTGGGGGTATGTGGGCAGGATGGTGTATTCCTGTGATAAGGTGGCTAAAATGTAACAAGGGGTACCGGAATGGACTTTATTCTGGGGGTCCCCTGGCTACAGTTAAAAGGTGGGGCTAGTTTCCTAGGTGTCAACCTATTATGTTGTGTGACCCTAGAAGAGACTAGAAGTGCATGTGGTCAACATGTTTCTCGCTAATGGTATATTGACCGCGATTCTTCAGGACCAAAGTGAAAACAACAACATGCTAGTATTATATGTGTTGTATTGTTACCTTAGTGGATCCTCCTATGCCTACTGGTCATGTGCTAGAGGCCACATGAGTGATCGGCGGGGTAGAACTACTGAGCTGAGCCCTAGAGGTGTGGCTTAAGTCTTCAGAGTCCGCGTGTTGTGACCTACCCATGCCCGCCGAGCTCGAGTAGATGTTTACTACTCGAGCTCGGCGGGCATGGGTAGGTCACAACCGCTGATCACTCATGTGGCCTCTAGCACATGACCAGTAGGCATAGGAGGATCCACTAAGGTAACAATACAACACATATGATACTAGCATGTTGTTGTTTTCACTTTGGTCCTGAAGAATCGCGGTCAATATACCATTAGCGAGAAACATGTTGACCACATGCACTTCTAGTCTCTTCTAGGGTCACACAACATAATAGGTTGACACCTAGGAAACTAGCCCCACCTTTTAACTGTAGCCAGGGGACCCCCAGAATAAAGTCCATTCCGGTACCCCTTGTTACATTTTAGCCACCTTATCACAGGAATACACCATCCTGCCCACATACCCCCACTTCACCAAAAGGCAGTTGGAAAAAAAGATCTCCGCCAAAGAGCCCCTCTCTGAGGTGTGCCCGTCGGGGATTGCACCGCCTCCCCGACGAGGAGCAACCGCCGATGATGAAGCATGACACTCTTCGGGGTGTGTGAGGCAAATACATCCAACATAATGGATGCCCCAGGGTATCAATAAAATCCCCCCCTTGGTCACGCCAGGAGTAACTCTCCCCACCACTTCTTCTTCCTCCAGGAACAGTGCAGCAACCCCCCTTTCTTGATTTGACTCTCTAGTACTTAGTACGGACACTAAGCTGCTACTGGACCTTCCACCATCTTGAGTGGTTAATAGTGTCCTCTCGCCTCCCCCCTCTTTGAAACCCACACTGCATTATATAACAGCATTCCCTAAATTGGAAAAGTGGTGTCATAATCTCCCGAACTGTCCGTGTGATAGTAAATCCCCTCAGTCCACGCTGCATTTTATACTCTTTTGTAGTTTTTATAGGGACATTCAGAAACTTGTACTAAAACCACTCTTTTTAGTTAATAAGCTCTTTTATTATAAAAAAAATATTTGTATTTTATCTGTAGTCTGGGAAACTACAACATTACGTATGCTGTTATCCCTTTTATACAAATGGAAATCAGGAGAAGAAAGGATTATTCACATCTAGAGGCTCTAACATACGAAAAACCTGAGGACAGAACCTAGATGTGCTATTAACTCCTATCCAGATATACGTTAATACTTTGCACTTTATGCACCTTAGGCAAAATACCATTAATGCCTTGAATTTTAAAAGGTTTAACATTTCTTTTTATTTTTAGATATAAGCCATTCTACACCTAATGCATTTTATGGAAAAGTACTTTACCCATATCTGTCAAATGATTATGAAAGAAGTTTTTTTTTAACTATTATGGATTTAAAAAAAACATTTAAATTACTATTTTATATTATAAACAAGTATTGATAAACTGTTCTTGTATCATCAATTATGTATTGCCTGTTTCAAACTAAAATACTTTCTGATTTAGTATAATTTTAAATGGTTCTCAGGAATGTTATTTTGATTAGAATGCTTTTATGGCTGCATATTTTGCACTGAATAAAGCTTATTTGATTTGATTTGATTGAAAGAGACAAAACTGTCACCCAACATAGTGGCAGTCTATGTATAATAGTAAAGGTGTCAAAAGAATGGTTTGATGGTCCCTTTCTACCTACTGCACTATGTTTAGCTCCCTTTTTTCTGATTTTTCTAAGACAATTCAGGCAAATATTGTGTTTTCTTGGGTGTTTTTTTTGGCACATTCTTTTGACACCTTTACTATTTATTATACATAGACTGACACTATGCTGGGTGACAGTTCTGTCTCTTTCAATCACAATTGCACTATCTGAGGTTTTTCTTTTTTGTAGGAAACTCCACTTTGCATGATACGCAGGTGGCTGTCAGTTTTGTCTCGAGATTTGAGCCAACTCTTGTGACACTATGTATTTGGAATTACAGCCCTGAAGAAGTTGAGGTGTGAGATAACACACAACAAAACACGTGTTGGCTGTAGGAAACTAAATTGTTTGCAAATCAACAATATCAAGCTGCACCGTTGATGAACTAAAACCATCTTGTCGATGAAGCTGTATTGATGAAAATCAAATATGGATTGAATTATGTCCCTGAACAGATGTCTAAAGATTAAAAGTGGAATAAAATATTTGAGACTCTGACTATCTATTACTATTGACTATCTATTACTTTATGTGGGCTCAGAGAGGATTTGTATTGGTTTTCTGGTAAGATTCGTGAGATCTTGTTCAAGGAAAATTTCAGAACCAGACTTTTATCGATGAAGTTTCCTGTGTTCACAGAATCTATCATGACCACCACTTGACATTGTTTTTCTGTGCTCGTAACATCATGGGGACCAATATATGTGAGTTTGTTTCTTTAGTTGCTGCCAATGATAACAAAGGAACCCTCCACTCTTTTTCTTTCTGTACCATTGAAACTGCTAATTTCTTACTTTGCAAAAATGATGTCTGTCCTTCTGGTTTAGTAGGACACTCTCTCATGAAATGTCCTTTCTCTCCACAGTGCATGCATCGTCCATGGATTCTGCGTGCTTCTTGTTCCTCTTTAGAAAGAGGGGACCTAATAGCTCCAAAATCCATGGGTTTTACACTGTTTTCATTGCTTAGTGCCATTATTCTGAATACTCACTCAAAACAACCAGGCATTCTATCCACTTTTTTCTTGTCTCCCGCCCTTTCAGATAACCAATGAACAATCAGTACAGTTGGTCAGTTGTGGTTCAATTTGAGTCAGGATATCCTAAATTTCATCTATAAGTCCCTGATAATACAAAGACATTCTTTTTTCTTCTGGCCAACCTGTCTCGGCAACCAAACAATTGAAAGTCATTGACTAGGTAGGCCAACCTGTCTCGGCAACCAAACAATTGAAAGTCATTAACTAGGTAATCAGCTATTTCTTGCCTTGTTTTAATTCAAGTAGCTATCTATCTGCACTACAGGTTGTAGCCTTCCTATCAAACATTATTTCAAATTCAGAACAGAAGGCATTCCAGTCAGACAAATCCGGATCATTATTTTGTACCAATGGTGCAGCCCAGTTAGCTGTATCACCTGCCAAGTAGGAAACAGCAAAAAGCCACTTGCAAATGATTATTGGGAAAAGAAACCGGTTTACCAGAGAAATGTAGCATGATCTTCATTAGGAAAACTTGCGCTTTGTGGGAATCTCTTGAAAATCTCTCTGGTGTAGCCAACAGAATTAGGTACATTAACCTGGAACTGAGAGGCTGATGTAGAAGCATCAAATGGATTTCTTTGTTGCTTCTCTAGTTTCTATCTGAGATCTGCAGTCTGAGCAGAAGAAGTTCCTAACTCTTTTTATACAACTGCTAAAGCATGTAGTACATCACCCATGGTGGCCATGCCTGTGAGCCTCCATGACTGGGAGGAGTTTGTTTCGTGGGTGTGTAATTCTGTTTGACACAGTAGAACTGCTCAGGATCAGTGTGACAAACAAAATGGTCCACCTCTTGATACCGCCAATTCCGCTTGTCAAATGACACAGAGTTTTAGAGAGATCAATTAAGGTAAAGGGCAATTAGGTAGGGAACAGCAAGCAAAAGGGTAAAGACCTGAAAAGAAGAATAAACAATAGTTATCAAAGAATACTGTCTACACTCATAAAATCTCACTAGAGGTGTATTATATTTACGTCAACACTCGCAGGACTTTATCAAATGCACATACTTCCATGTATAATACTGGAACTATAAGGCCTTTATACTTCTGCATATAGTATAGCTAAAGAGACATGGTAAACATTCATACACCACAGACACATAGATACCATCAAATACACTCATACCCAAAAGCATAATCTAATTGGTAAACACAAACAAATAGAACAAGGTTCTGTTCATAGACAACTGCTTCTTGACTCCTGAAGAATTGCCAAATAGTTACTTTCTTCAGAACATGTGATTCATTCCAAGGTTCCTCAGTGAACTTTAGAAAGAATCCAGATTCTATCCTGTTCTTGTGTATACATATATGCATTTGTAACTCTGCAAATAGTTTATGGATTTTTCATTTATTTGTATTTAGATTCCAAAAGAAATGGATTTCTGAACATGAAGTTTGTAGGAACACAAAATAAATAAATCACTGAAGCAAAGAAGGTTTCATCCACACCTCCTCGTGTAAACAAAACTGGTGGTTAACCTCGGGAGTGACCTAAATCAGGAAGGAAAGAAAAAGAAAAAAAAGTACAAGTTCCAAAAATAGAATCCTTCACAACTGCAAAAGAGCACTCCTTAGTCGATCATTTGGATTCACACAATTGAAGTCCCAGTTGTCCGCAAAGTCCCAGCGCTCACTGTAGACTATCTACCTGGATCCATAAATACCTGGACAGCAAATTAAGTGGCTCTGCCACGAGAAGGCTTAAGACATCATGTTTCACTTCGTTCATACCTAAATGCCTCCAGGCATTTCAAACAGCTGTAAACGTCTTCCTCGAAAAGGGGAGGGGGGCAATTGCTGGAGATCCTGGAAGCAAAGGAGACAAAAGCATCTCTAACCGCCGGCACACACCCAGTGATCACTCTACCGCAAACAAATCACACACGCCATCCTGCGTGTGGAATCTCCTATAAATCCCACGATTCTTCACTTGCTTCATGGGAATCGTAGTTTCTTAAGATAAGATGCACAGAACACACAATCTAACCTTTAATTTAATTTCCTTCTCATATTTTCTCTTCATTTGTTCATGTATTTTCTTAATGAAGGCACTTTGGTAGGGCCAAATCCTGACACCAATCTTTCCTGTTTAGAAACAGTGGGACGATTATAGCTGATGGGAAATCTGGGTTGTGACATAGGAGGATTAAAGGGAATGTGAAGGTGGATACCTTTTTGCTTTAGACATGGCTATTCCAGTGTATGAGTAAATGTTTGATGGCAAACAGAAGGTTTTCGACCTTGGGTCGGTGCCATTAAGGGAGCAATAGTAAATTCTTTAGTGGGGTTGGTGTATTTGGTTCCTCGACTACAAACCATGGCTTTATTCTGTTTCTCTCCACTCTCTCCAAAGCCAGGTGGATTTGTACATCTGTTATGTAGCAGGAAGTGCCCAGAAGCCCTTGTGTGCCTTTTGGGATCCATTTGAAAAGGGTTGTTTCTGTTAACCTAAGTGCTTTGCCTTTCCAGATAAAGTTTAAAAGATGGCTCTGTATATCTTTTAGTAGTTGCCAGGGGAATCTTAGTATATGATTCTTGTGACATATCAGAGGAGTGGTGGGAAATTCATTTGTATTCTATTGATTTGGCTAAAGCATGATAACTTGAGTCACTTGAATCTGTACTGGTCTTTACAGAGCATGTCCAGAAGGGTTTGGATGTTGCTAATTTAAGAACTGTTGCAATCATTGCTGATTTTGACATTAAGGTATTGGACTGTGCCTGTCCCGTAGTTGAATCCCTATCTTTGGAGATGGGGCCAAGAGTCATGATTCGGATCTGCAACTTCCATGTTCACGGACTTCAAGAAATGTATCTTATACTCTGATGTTCTACAGAATTTTTCCAGGTCTACCACCAGGGCTGGGATTGAGGTTACTTGGGCTGTGAAAAGCAGCGAGACTCTCAAGACTGTCAATGCCGCCTGGTGCAAACCACCTCTCATTCACCCCAGATTAGCGATCAAAATAACAAGGCAGGCGCTGAAAGCTGGATGGCGATGAACACGTTTTATTTCTCCAGAGGAGAGCACATCTCATTCGACACCGGGGCTATCGTCAGGAGGTGCTCTAACTGCATCTCTGTGGCATGGCCTTTTATACTAGTTCTTGTTATTTTATTACATGGTCAAACATTCCTGGCATCACTTTATTGCATTTTCAAACATCCTTGAAATCCCCGCCTTAAGCTAGTTCCCACACAAATATAGCAGCTGTCGTCCCCCCTCCCAGGTCTAACAGATGATCGATATCTTGCAGCTGGACATTCCGACAGGATCTGTAAATGCGTGGGATCGGTCAGATCTAAGGGTTCGCGCTAGTGATTAGATCAGACTTCTTTGTTAGTGCTACAAGTCCTGCCGTGTGGGGGCAATAAACTATGTCTGCACGGGTCGGTTAGTGCCTGAGACCGGACTGAGTGGCCAGGTGCAAGGAAGGAGGTTATCAGGAGGCCTTGCTCATGTGCAGAGGATGAAAGGACAAATGGGTTTAGGGCGGGAAGTGGCTCCGGGGCTTTGTCACGAGGACAAGGTTTTACGACCCCAGTCCGTGTGTTCAGGCTTAGTCAGAGCGCGGGGGATGATGGCGAGGTCAGGGTGATGCACAGGTGACCAGCAGTGTACGAAATGGCCGTGGTATCTAAAATGGTTGCCGCTTACGCGCTCACAAAGGCTTACATTAAACAAGATGGCACCGGCAATGTTCATGTTATCGTTTATATTTCAACAGTCCTCCCTTTGAACATATCCTAGCCAGCTTGTTAGTTCACGCCAATGTCCATAATACTTTGTATCTCTCTGCCATGCAGTGCTTTCATATTTTCAAATCGAGTGTCCAAAGTCTTAGGGCATAAAGGGTACAAACAAAGAGAACACAAGGGTGGTATGCATTGTATCCCCAAACAGCAGCCACATATTACAAAAACTGGCACCAAGATGATCATCAAGTTTCCAGCCCCAGTCTTTCAAAATGTTATAAAACTAGCTTCCAAGTGTCCAAGTCTCTTGTTCTTGATGGATTTCTGATGCCAGCCTGTGAAGATGTTCAATTGCCTTGTAGACAGAAGGCGAGCCATCAGGGACGAAAGTGCAACAGCTGGCATTGATGATGCGGCATGCTCCTCCAAGGTCTGCTAGTACCACATCTAAAACTAGAAGGTTTTGCAAAGCCAACAGGCAGACCGCTTGAAGCTCGGCCGTGTTGTTGGTAAGGATGCCGGCTGTGGCGTTCAAATCTGTCTCTACTGCTTGAGACAGGTTTCGAATGGCCCGGCTGTTTGTCATCGGACCCCAAAGCGGAACAAGGCCTTTGGCTGCATCGAGAAACTGGGATGCAGCAGAGTCCGCTTGGTCTGTGTCTCCGGACCGCCTTTCTCGGTGGTGTCCAGCAGGTGCAGTGTAGGTTGGAGGCAGAACAAAAGCAATATAGCATGTGCCCCCCCAGCCATTTGGGAGCCAGCTGTAGGCCTTTGTACCACAGATGAAGTACATGTTGGGTGATGCAACAAATGAAGGGGGTTCGGCGGTGTTCAGAGTACTGGTGATAGGGCAAGAGCTGTGGCCCACGATCTTTGTCCCATGGCCTTCGATGCAGATGAGGCCTGAGACGTTCACCACAGATAGGGCCACTGTCAGAGTTGCAGTAGTTCGTTTCCTTAGATATGAAAAGGTAGGTCTGGCTGGGTTGTTGAACACTTGCATTTCAATCCATTCTTTGTCGGCAATGTTCATCAGAAAGGTTACATTTGTGGTCAGAGGGCAAAAGGGAGTGGATGACTTTCCAGTCTTGTTCAGCCAGAACTCGTTGTAGAATTGTTTGATCGTTCCATCGGATGTGGCATTGTCTTTGTAGCTCTCTTGCAGGAGCATTCACCAAGCGAGGCAGGACCCATGAACAGAGAAGGGTGAAGGGACGAAAGGAATGGAATGTTCAGTTGCATGTGGTAGCAGCCCACAGATCCAACAGTTCATGGCATTGGCGGCAAGACTGTGTTGGTGTAATAGCTGTACCAAAGAGTTGTTCCAGAATTCCTTGCGTCGTTCTCGGAGGTGTGGTGACAGTGATACCAGATAGTGTTCTTTCCGGGTGGTGGGCTGCATGGTGGGTGATATTGTCTTGGAGGGGGGGGCACTCTCTTCAATGATCCAAACTGTGACCATTAACAAGAGGCAGATGAGAGATGTGGCAAAAAGTATGATTGTCTTTGAGCTGTGCAACTTGGCAGTTTTGGAGTTTTTGCAGCGGTTCTTCGGTCGTCCCGGATCTTCCAGCACCTTCAAGAGGCTCGGTGACTGGCAGGACCACATACTTTTGTCTAGCGTTTCTCCTGGTAGCCTTTGTAATATTAGCTACCGCTCTGAGACTTTTGGCTCAGTTAGTGGCATGCTTCGTCGGAGCACTCTCCTTTTGTCGCAAGTTGTACCCTTCCTCGGATGGGACCGTGGGATCGGGAAACTCTGCTAGTTCAAGTGTATCTGTTTCTGGGTAACAACTCAGGGCTGGTTGATCTTTGGTCAGCAGTTCTTCTTGCGTGTCCACCTCTTCGTGCGTTGCCAGTGTTGGGGATATCTTCTTACAATGGTGAGCGTGCAGCCAGTTTTTCTTTCCTTCCACTCGAAGAGCAGTTCGGGTGGTGATCAAGACTTGCCAGGGGCCCGTCCACCTGGGTTCCAGACTCTTCGACCTCAAGAAGTTTTGTGTCAGGACGAAGTCTCCAGGTTTGATATCGTGTCCTGGGCCCCTGGATATGTCTGGTGTGGCTTGCTGCACCTGTTGGTGGATAAGAGTTAGTTTGTTCATCAATTTGTGCAAGTAGTCGGACATTAATATTTCCGGGACATCATTATTGTTTGTCGGTTTTGGTGCCGCCCAACTGTTCATTAGCTTGCCGAAGACAACCTCGTAAGGAGTCAATTGGTGTTTGGTCGGGGTGGAGCGCATTGATAGCAATGCCAGTGGGAGGGCATTGGGCCATTTCAGCCCAGTTGCGGCAACTATTTTTGCTAGCTTCAATTTCAGTGTGGCATTGTGTCAATCTACCAGACCCGCTGACTGGGGGTGGAAAACGGCATGGAACTTCTGCTTTACCCCCAGTCCTTTCAGGGCGTTCTGTATGACCTCTGCTATGAAGTGGGGGCCATTGTCGCTCCATAAAATCCTACAAAGGCCATATCGGGGGGAAAATTATTTTAGCAATACCTTTGCAGTAGCGAAGGCAGTGTTGTCGCGGGTGGGGTAGGCCTCCACCCATTTGCTAAAGGTGCACACAATCACTAGAAGGTATTTCAGACCATGGCACCTCTCTAACTGGATGTAGTCCATTTGGAGGACTTCAAAGGGATGGTCGGGGACTCCAAACCCTCCCCATGGTACTACTGTTACCTTTCCTGGGTTGTGTTGCAGGCATAC
Organism: Lissotriton vulgaris; assembly: GCF_964263255.1. NCBI lineage: Eukaryota > Metazoa > Chordata > Amphibia > Caudata > Salamandridae > Lissotriton > Lissotriton vulgaris. The sequence goes on along the minus strand of NC_141697.1, from coordinate 330,132,175 downwards.
TATACATTGCTGTACTAAGCGTTTTGCTGATTCGGCTATCTTGCTGTTATGCCACACTCTGGTGATTAGTTCAGTCATGGGAGCAGATCAAATGTGTGCTGGTAAGTGTGCCATGGTTAATATGGGGATCGGATAGGCATTGGGTAGTAGCCATTTATCTCCGTCTTTCGTCCTCCAGCAGTCTTCCTCGTCTTTTTGTCTCACACGAGCCCATTCAGTCAGTTCGTCTTGTGTGCCCATTGTTTGAATATCCATTATAGTCGTTCTAGCGTCAGTCCATTGTTCTGCTTGTGACCTAGTCACGTACATTCGCGTCGTGGTTCTGTCCTGGGCTGTAGCTCGGGCAGTAATGTCAGCTAGTGCATTTCCCTGTCCAATGAGATCAGTCACTTATTTATGTACTTAGCACTTAATCACTTCTAGCTGCTTGGGGAGGAAGACTGCTTCTGTCAAGGCGGAGACTAGATCTCCATGTAGTATGGGTGTGCCGTGTGAGGTCAGGAACCCTCTTTCCCGCCATAGAAGCCCGAAATGGTGAACCACCCCGAAGGCGTACTGACTGTCCGTGTATATGTTTACTGTTGTCCCAGCCGCCAAAATACACGCTTGTGTGAGGGCAATGAGCTCTGTTGCTTGCGGGGATCATTGGGCAATGCTGGCTGTTTCGAGGATGGTTCGGGCTGTAGTGGCGGCTGAGGTGGTGCCATCGGGGAGTTTGATGCACCCATAGTTCCCCGTCTGGCTCTGAAAAGGCAGTGTCTGAGATCCACTCTACTCTTTGTTTGTTCGTCAGTGAGGGTCACACAGTCGTTGGGTTGAGGGAACAATGTGGCTGGATTGAGAGTGGTACATCGTTTCAAAGTGATGTGTGGTGCTAGCAGAGTCAACTCTTATCCTGTCAGTCGCGCGCTAGTCAAGTGTTGGGTCTTGGTCTGGTTCAGTAGTGTGTCAACGGCATGGGGTACTAATACAGTGATGGGATTGGAGAGTAGTATTCCTTCACTCTGGCGGATGGATACTGCTGCAGCTGCCACAGCGCGCAAGCACGCTGGCAATGCTCTAGCTACTGGGTCGAGAGTGGCAGAGAAATATGCACAAGGGCGATGTTTGTTGCCAATTGACTGTGTTAAGACGGACAATGCACATCCCTCCCTTCCATGTGTGTAGAGGAAGAATGGTTTGGAGTAGTCTGGGGTTCCTAGAACTGGTGCCGAACAAAGGGCATCTCGCAATTCTTTGAATGCTGACTGGCATTCGGGTGTCCATGGAAAGGGTGAGGGGATGCCTTTGGCTAGGAGGGAGAGAAGGGGTTTGACAATGAGGCTAAAGTTCGGCAACCACTGTCGCCAAAAGGAGGTGAGGCCTATCAGAGAGCGGACTTGCTTCTGATTCTTGGGAGCAGGAGTGTCTAGAACTGTTTGAATCCTGTCGGGTGTGAGTTTCCTCCCTTCCTTCGATAAGAGGTGTCCCAGGTATGTTACTTGGGGTTGGCCGAACTGCAATTTACGTAAAAACTCCACTGCTTTTTATACAGAGCTAGGTACCGCTCTGGGATCAACCATTGTGACATTCGCCGATAACGATTTGTTCTTTGGGCTATGCCTGCCAGCGGAACTGCAATTTCTTTCGGGAGACTTCGTGACCATTCTTGGCAAGAAAGTGTAAGGGTTGGATTGGGGCTGTGACGGCTAGTGGAGTGGTGTCTGCTGCTAGAAGGATACCATCTATATACTGGATCAACACTACCCCGTCTGGTAACTGCAAGGCGTCTAACTGTCTTTTGAGTGCCTGGCTATAAATGCTTGGCCTCTCGGTGTACCCCTGGGGTGCTCGACAAAATCTATATGAGCGGGATCTTAGGGTAAATCCAAACAGATAGCGTCTGTCTGAGTGAATGGGTATGGAGAAGAGAGCATTCTTGAGATTGACAATCGAAAAAGTGGTAGCCGAGGATGGAATTAGGGTCAGAATGGTGGTGATGTCAGAGACTACGGGGTACTGTGGTACTACGATTTTGTTTATCTCTCGGAGGTCGATGGTGAAGCGGTAGGCTTTTCCATCTCCCTCTCCCTGTCTCTTGATGATCGGTAAAATAGGACTGTTACAAACATTGCTTACTACCTCTTCTACCACTCCTGCTTCTACCAAAGACTGTATGATATCGGTCAATGCTTTTTCACCCTCTGGCGATATTTTGTACTGGGGTACTTTCGGCAAAGTTGCGTCTTGTCGTATTGTCACATGAACTGGGTCAATCATCATTCGTCCTATGTCTGAATCGGCCCTGGCCCACAGATGCGACGGCAAAGTGTCCAGTAGGGATGTGTCTGTCTCAGAAATGGGATACATGTGTCGGGATGGGTTATCTCTCATGTGTTGGTGATTGTCATATAATATGACTCTGGCGAACATCTGATAGTCGCACGGAAATGCTTTAGTAGATCGAGACCCATAATAGCGTCTGGGGTATTGGAGGAGAGGAGGAACGTTGTGTCGATAACATTGTTTTCAATCTTGAAGGATATTGGTCTGGACAAAAGGTTGGTGGAGTGCGTACCGTCAAATCCTATTGAGGTTATGTGTGAGCCAGACAAGGGTGCCCTTGGAATCAGTCGTTTGGATAGTGCACTACGTGTTGCCCCTGTGTCCACCAAAAATGGTGATTCTGTGCCCAGGACCTTTGCGGTAACATAAGGGCCTTGCTGGTCAACATAGAGCTCGACTGGATCCTTCCCTTGCCCTTGGCTGTCCTACGCGAAGTCATACGTGCTGTCAAAATCGTATTGCTGATACTGATTCCGTCGGGGATAATCAAATGTGTTTGCTCTACCTGGTCTCTCTTCGTTAACTTCATTCGCATACCCTCTCCCACGTCCTCTTCCTTTCTGTCCGTTTACTACTTCTCTCGCCCCTCTGCCTCTATCATTTCCTAACAGAATCGGGCACTGGGATTTCCAGTGTCCGTACTCTTTACAAAATGCACACTGGTCTTGTCCTAAGTCTGGTCATCCTGCACATGGTGTCGATGGATTATTTCTAGGTGGTTGTGCCCTAGGGGTGTTCTGTTGGTATGCCCCTTTATATTGCTTCCTTCCTGTGTTCACTTCTTGGAGCTGCGCTATCATTACCCTTTCTTTTAAGTCTTTCTTCTTTCTTTCTGTAACTCTATCAATTTCATTTTTCTGGTGTTCATAGTACTGGGCCATATGGCCGCTGGTTTAGAGGCTGCCCAGCTGCTTTCGCTGGTCTGCAGTTTTTGCGATACTTCTGGTAGCAGTCCCTTAACATAATTCTGTACAAACAAGTGGTGTCCGGTTGCGGTGGACATGTCCTGTCGGCTGTAATCGGAGAACACTGTTTCGAATCGGGAGAAGTACTCTAAGACATCCTCCTGTGGTTTCTGGCGGCATGCGGTAACGATGGACCAATCAGTCTTTTTCTCTGGGATTATGGTTTTGACCTTCTGTACTATTTTGTCGGGGAGGTCTAATATGGCTTTTACTGGTTTCTGTCCGGGGTTTCGCTGTTTGTCCAGAACACTGAGTTGTTCCCAGGTATGGCCAAGGAGTGCAGTGTGGTCTAGTTTCCTAATTTGTTTCCACACATCCGCTGGCAGGCATAGCCCAAAGAACAAATCGTTATCGGCGAATGTCACAATGGTTGATCCCAGAGCGGTACCTAGCTCTGTATAAAAAGCAGTGGAGTTTTTACGTAAATCCGGTAAGGATTTATGTAACGTCAGGATGTCTTGTCTGTTCCATGGCTGATATACCCAATTATAGACCACTCGACCTTTTGCATCTTGGTGGTTAATGTCATCGTTGGTCCCTTGTCCCCTAGGAGGGACCCAGTAAGGGGCAGCTTCTTTTATTGGCATCATGTTGTTAAGCTTTTCTATCAAGGGCTCTGTCAAAGTAGATGTCTTATCTTTAACTATCCGTTCTTGTTCTATGAGATGGCAGAATACCTCTAGCGTGCTCGAGAAGAGTTCCGCTACATCACAGTCATTTTCATCTCCCATATCTACCTTTCTGTAAAGAGCCATTAGTCGCTCGGGCCCTACGCTGTTGTACTTTTCCTCGTAAGCAGTGAGGGTGTAATAACAGAAGCGTAAGATGAAGTGTCGCTTGTGATTTTCGACATAGCAGCTTGGTGAGCTGCTTTTCGTATTTCTTTGTCTAACCTAGCTTTGTTTCTTTTTTTTTTCATTGCGTTGCTTCTTTTTGCCATAGACCATAGCTGTCGAGCATGGCTGACGTAGTTCTCTTTCTGCGAAGAGCTGTTCCTAGCATTTCTATTTTATCGGGGTCAAAAGATCCCGTCAGTGGCCACTGATTTTCCCGGTCTTTTTTAGTGCGTTTATGCCAAAGTTTGCTATACGTTACTGAGGCTAGTCCATATTTCACATACATGTCCTTATTAGGGGTCCCTTCCGGTGGTGCCAGATGATTGATCAAACAATCGTGAGAAGACAGGCATGACGTAACAAAGGTCAAAATGAATATCTCAAATAAGTTTAGGCAAAAGCCCGCATTGCATGTCCTTCGCTGTATGCAAAGAAAGGGAGTATTCCTAATCTCCATTTCTTTGCACGCAGGGAATGTCTCAAATAAGGGAAATACTAGTATTCGGTCGAACTTATTCAACCCAACAAACAATCAAATAACAAAGTAAGGATCGACTTTTCACGACCTTACCCGCACCGTTGTGGACAGTTCCTTCGTCGTCCCCTTCCAGGGCTCGTTTGTCCTCTCACTCCGAATTGCAGCGTTCCTGTAAGGTCCCAGTCAGGACCGCAGGCCACTCGAGAGAGGTCCGTTCGGAACCGGTGAAGGTCAGTTGATCGTCCGCCAGACGAGGGTCTCTTTCAGGCAGGTGCACTTCCAGATCGTTCAGATGTTCACTCCGTCGTTAGGACCTCTCTCACTGGACCCACGTGTCGCTGATGGGCTCCATGTTGGGCGCCAATTGTGAAAAGCAGCGAGACTCCCAAGACTGTTGATGCCGCCTGATGCAAACCACCTCTCATTCACCCAAGATTAGAGATCAAAGTAACGAGGCAGGCGCTGGAAGCTGGATGGCGATGAACAGGTTTTATTTCTCCAGAGGAGAGCACATCTCATTCGACACCGGGGCTATCGTCAGGAGGTGCTCTAACTGCATCTTTGTGGCATGGCCTTTTATACTAGTTCTTGTTATTTTATTACATGGTCAAACATTCCTGGCATCACTTTATTGCATATTCAAACATCCATGGAATCCCTGCCTTAAGCTAGTTCCCACACAAATAAAGCAGCTGTCGTCCCCCTCCGAGGTCTAACAGATGATCGATATCTTGCAGCTGGCCATTCCGACAGGATCTGTAAATGCGTGGGATCGGTCAGATCTAAGGGTTCGCGCTAGTGATTAGATCAGACTTCTTTGTTAGTGCTACAAGTCCTGCCATGTGGGGGCAATAAACTATGTCTGCAGGGGTCGGTTAGTGCCTGAGACCAGAATGAGTGGCCAGGTGCAAGGAAGGAGGTTATCAGGAGGCATTGCTCATGTGCAGAGGATTAAAGGACAAATGGGTTTAGGGCGGGAAGTGGCTTTGTCATGAGGACAAGGTTTTACGACCCCAGCGCGTGTGTTCAGGCTTAGTCAGAGCACGGGGGATGATGGCGAGTCAGGGTGATGCACAGGTGACCAGCAGTGTACGAAATTGCCGTGGTATCTAAAATGGTTGCCGCTTACGCGCTCACAGAGACCTACGTTAAACAAGATGGCGCCGGCAATGTTCATGTTATCGTTTATATTTCAACAAGGAAGCATAGTATGCCTTTGGCAAAAAGGATGGCTTTATAAGTGCCATTTTTCGTGTTTAAACTGTATGTATCTCGCCTGGTTTTCATTTATTATTTTGAACCAATAGTTCAATTTAGAGTGTGAAAATGTAGGGCAACAGCGAGCACCATTGCCTCTTGCTTGTCATGGGGCAGATATGCTGTGATAGTTCTCAATTAATCTTAATGTGGGCATCAGGTTGCATGGAATTAGCTGCAATGAACAATGTAAATAGGCCTATGAATGTTTGGGCTAAAATGTGAACTATAAAACACCATTCAAATACTCTGTCAAAGGCCTTCTCTGCATTTAGCAAGAAAAGGACCATTGGTGTTTTGTTCTTTATTACTATGATTTATTACCAATCTTGTGTTATAACAAGTCTCATTGTCTCAGACAAACCCTGATTGAAATGGACAGATTAATGTCAGCCAAATGTAATGTTGTCTGGAGATCAGTAGTCTTGTCAAGATTTTTGTATTGTTATTAAGTAATGCCATGGGGCAATAGGAACAATTTGACTTGGGATCTTTGTTGGGGTTTAATAGTACAGTAATCATTCATTCCATCATAGAGTCTCTAATCTATCCAAGCTTTGCCATGTGGTTTAGTAATTAGACCAATGGGGTGATCAAAATGTTTGGCAATACTTTATAAAACCCATGGAAAAACAGTCAGGGTCAGAACTCTATTCCGAGTTATCCCTTGGATTGCAAGTTAGACCTCTAGTGGTGATAGAGTTGTCTGGAGTTCCTCAATAAATTCTGGGGGTATTTCAGAGAGGAGAGTCTCATTTTTTAGGCAGGCATTATGAGCATTTGTGTCTACCATCTGACAAAATGTAAAACATATATTTGAAGAATATCTTGTATTGTAGTTAACTCATTTTCCCTGCTGTCCTATATGTTCTATATATTACTGCATGACTTTAAATTGTAAGTTAGGATACAGTCTGCTTTTCTTCTATTCTCATAATACCTGTAGCACGTATCCAATATTTGAGCAGCTTTTCCACCTATTAGCAATTGTTCCAATTCTCCTTGTCCTTTGTACAGGGAGAAAAAGTCTCCAGATTGACAAGTTGTTTTATATTGTTTCTCCAAAGCTAAAATTCAAAACTCTAGCCCCATTTATTTCTGGAAAATGTATGAAACTCTGAGGTGTGTGATATTCAGTTGAAGAACCCTTGTGCTGTATCCCAGACTAGTTTAATCAACATTTTGCCTACATTGTTTTCATCAAAATAGGGACGCATAACATCTGCTATTTTGTTCCTCAATGTTATGTTTTTTAATCCACTTCATTAACGTTTAATCTTCTGTAACATGGGGGTTTGGGTTTTAGGATCCCCAAGGATAGAACACCTATGCCTACTGAGAAGACTAGTGCCATGTTGGAAGCTTTTGTATTCACTACGTAAAAATCTATTCGAGAATGGATTTTGCATAACCTAGGAATAGAATATGCAGTACCTCTCATTGATATGCTGCAGTCTCCAAGTGTTAAGTAGGCCCAGATCTGATGTGGCTTAGGATTCCTTTAAAGATGTTATTTTAACCAGCCTATTAGTAAGCATTCTGGGGGCATGTCATTGGGGCAGTATGACTCAGAGGGGTGTTGGACCTGTCCCTCTTTGCAGGGTCACCCAAACCTTTTGCCTTCACTCCCTTCCTTTGTTGGCTTTTAGGATCTGTGTACTCTACCACTGCTAGCCAGTGCTAAAGTGCATGTGGTCTCTCCCTATAAAATAAGGTAAAATTGGCCTACACTCGATTGTCGCATTTAATTTACATGTAAGTCCCTAGTTAAGTGGTACTCCTTGAACTCAGGGTCTATAAATTAAATGCTACTAGTGGGCATGCAGCTCTTATCGTGCCATCCACTAAAGTAGCCTTTTAAAACATGCCTCAGGCTTGCCACTGCTGCCCGTATAGCAGTTATAAATTGCCATTTCGACATGACGAAATAAACCTTTTGCCAGGCCGAAACCTTCCTTTTTGTAATGTACATAAGCCATCCCTAAGTTACACCCTAAAGGCTCATAGAGCAGTGTGCATTGTATTTAAAAAGTAGGACATGTGTGTTTAAGTTTTGCATGTCCTAATAGTGAAATACTCCTAAAATCGGTTTTAACTGCTGCAAGGCCTACCTCTCCCATTAACACTGGGTTGCCTTTTTACATGTAAAAGTCATATCTTTAGAATTGGAGCAGGTATAGATATGATGTTCTCACTCAAATATATTGAAATTTAAAACCCCCATGAATGGTAAAGGCGGATTTTAACAGTAACCCACGTGCTGGTAGTGAAGCCCCACTTGCCTGTCCCTGTTGCACACCACTGATAACTAATCTGGTTCTAATCTATCTTTTGTTTGATGAATCAACACACTTCAAGTAACAGACTCCTGCCTTTATTTATCAATTCAATTGTGTGACCCGAGCAGGCAAGTGGGGATCCACTACCTGCACATGGGTTACTGATCTTATAGTAGTGCAATGCAGGGACATGGAACAGCTTGATCGGTACAGAAAGATAAGAGTAGAGAAACGTATTCAGATGACAGTGCACAATTGGTACCTTGTGTACAAAGTCAGATTTTAAGTCGCTATTCTAAAAATTGCACTTTTAGAAAGTTGGCATTTTCTTGTCCTAACCATTTGTGCAGTCTGTCAATATCCTGGGCCACATGACTGTGAACGGCTATTTATTTTATTTATTTTATTTTGTCAATTTGTAGGGCGCGACAGCTACCCAAGAAGGGTTTCCCGGCGCCTAGGCGGCTATGCTGTCGGGGTTTGTGTATTCCTGACAGACAGTGAGACAAATGGGACTGAATGTAGGCAGGATGGGCCATTCTGCCAGGATCACTGTGGGGCGGAGCTGTGCCCTGCCCCACTCACACTTCACAGGGCTTGACACCGGCACATACAAAGTGCCCAGACACTAGTCTTTTGTTACCCCAGACTTCTTGGAGCCTTGACAAGAGAAGGAAAGAACTTTCGAGAATCTGATGTGGGGGTCATATAGAGAATTCCCCACTTAAAAGGCTGGCACCAGGTATCAATATTGGACTTCCTGAACCTTTCTTCACTACACGCCTGGACCTGTGGACATTACGGAAAAAGGACAGCCTTGACTCTCAGATGACTGCCCTGCTGCTTCGGGAGTGCCTTGACCCCCAGAGGACTGGCTTACTTCTTGAGGAATGCCCTGCTATCTGAAAAGGAAGACTGGACCTGTTCCCTCCATGACAGGCTAACTTGAGTGACTCCACTAAGGAGACACTCAGGCTGACCTGTCTGAGCTACAGGGATACAACAAACTCCAGAGGCCTCCCTGCAGCTGTCCAGTGGACCAGCTGCACTGGGACTGCAACTGGATATGCTTGAGCCCTGCTGGCCTCTGCTGAAGTGAGTTGCTGATCCCCAAGAAGTGCTTCCCCAGGTCCTGGACCTTTGACTGGTACCAGTTGAGTTCCTCCTGAAAAGAAAGTTGACATACTGAATTTTGGGCTCTTCATGAACATGAACAGGCCTGTTTACTCTGAAACTCTGTACCCTCCCACCAATGACCTCCAACGTGAAGCTCTGGCAAACCCGACTCTTTGTGCCGCAGCTACCACCACTGATGACTAGCAATGTGAGATCTGCCATTCGCCTGGCAGGACCTTCACGCTACAGCAATGACTGTCCTCAACAGCTGGCCTGCTCTCCATGCTACAGTGATGATCTTCCATGATGTTCTTCTCCTTGGGGCCCCCTCCACCAGAACTCTTCATGCCTGACTTTGAGAAGATAACTTATTTCAGCTGGAACAACCTGGTCCCTATGTTCAACTTGCACTCCATCCCGGTCAGCCCGAACTTATGACTTTCCCCTGGTGAAGCTCGACCAGATGTTCGTGAGTTGCACTTTGTGCTTTTAAGTACTATTTCTACCTACAGTCAGACATGCGTTTGGGGTAGGTACTGACTAGTGGAGCACCCGACGGCAACTCCTGTCACGGTGCGGGCTCTTGCACGAGCAACTTAAAACTTGAGACTAGGTTGTAACAGGAATGGCCAACCAATAGAGCCATAGCCTCCTTGTAGTTGCACACAAGACGGTGTCCTTTATTTATTTACTTCACTGGTCCAGAAGAAGCGCTAGGGATCGTTCTGACCATTTACACAGCACAAAACATGTTGACCTGAAATTACTGTGGCACATTATGCCTCATCAGTAACACACGACCTCCGGGATTTTCAATCTGGCAAGGGAACCCTCTTTATTAAACTTAATTCACTTTGGTATCAGTTAGCTAGTTTTAAAAACTCATTTACTCATGCTGTTGCATCCCACCAGAAAGGCACCAAAAGTAAAATGCATTGGCGCGCTAAAGCGCGAAATCAGCCATAGACATGACAGGTCCCATGAGCCTCGGCGGTTCTGACGTTGGTGACGTCAGCACGCGCCTGAGGCGTTTCCTTGAAAGGACTCCCGGGGCATCGGAGAGACGCTGCTTACTTTCCTGAGAGGAGCAAACGCTGCGACGAAGAGGAGGCTGGTAAGGGTGCTTCGATCACCAGATCTTCTGTTAATCCTGGGTCGCAGTATGATCGCTCATTTCCTTGTGGTGGTGATTCGGGGCATAAGCGCTGCTTTTCCTGTTGTTCCGTTGGTGGAACCACTTTGCCAGTTCCTTGCGGAGCAATTCTGCAGCGGAGCCCTTTCCAGCATTTAACCTAGGGAGAGACCCGTTCAGGATATTCAAGGGGCTTCCTCTAAAGTACACAATCCTTGTGGGCGTAATTCATTTAATTGCTGGGCAAGCGAGCCCAGACACGTTTTCCATTGTTGGCAAACCAACATCGGTTCATGCAGGGAAAATGTCCTTTTCTTCCTTAGCCCTTATCCGGCGACTTGGTTACTTAGTAGAAGGAACGCTCAGTTATCTTCGATACCACAAAGCCAGGAGCATTGGGCAATTTACCTTAAGATTTTGTTGTCATGTGAACATCACAAGTGGTGTGTAGAAGTCCTCATTAGAAGGGGGACACTCATAGGAGAACATAGGAGAGAGAGGCTGTTATGAGATCTCCTTGTTTATTGTGAATGTACCCATTTGAACTCGGCCTGTATCCAAGACGTATTGTGGCAGAGGGCCGGAATTGCTTCCTGGTTTAACTGGTACTCACACACAATGGTCATTTGAGTCATGTATGTTTCTTTATGTGTCCAGTAGCAGGGGTACTGAGAGTGAGCACCCCTGTCTCAGCAAACAGGATTGACCATTTGGTAGGTTGGACTAATCCTCTGTAAACCCTCAGGCTTTGATGTGGTGTTGATGAACATGCTGATTATGATATTTTACCTCCAGATCTAGCTGAGAGCCACCACCCGCCATATGTGATTCACAGAGTAGAAGAGAAGGTTTTCTTTCTTTACAGGTACAGCTCTGAGTATTCTATACACCACCCAGAAGGGGTCAGGGTAGGAAAGGAAAACACTGTAAGGTTGTCATTTTGTTTATACTTGTCTTATTCCCTTTACAGGTCTCTCTCCCTGCTGTCCCCTTCCTTCCCTTCTCCTGCTTGACCACTCCATTGAGTCTGTGTATTTACATTCAAACCGTGGTCGTGTTGAGAGGTGGACCATTCTGTTAGGCTCCTGCCCAACCCACACACTGCAGGAACGAGGCGTGTCCCAACCACTTCCCCGACTCGCCGGTCACTCACTAGATGGTACAGATGAGTAAACCGATGACCCAGAAAAGGGGGTGGAATATAAACAAAGGCACCAAACCTTCCACCCCTGTAGAGCGTAGATCAAAATAACACCCTCCTCCTCGCTTCTGCACCTGCATAAACAGGGAGACAAAAAGATACACCTCACAATAACCTTTCAGTCCCCAATCCTACCTCTGTAACAATTGACCATATCCAGCAGTTCACCACACATGCACTTACCAGAAACAAATGCAGGGTTTGCTCCGAGGGGGTTTCTAGTCCGGGGTATAAAAACTCTGAGATGACTTCTCTTGCATAAAACAGGACTAGTAATTTGGGTGTTTGGTTTGGGCGTGTAGGGATTCACAGGGTAAAAAACATGCCAAAATAACGGGCATGAACAAAAAACCCCTGTGCCTCTAAAAGGAGTGTGAGGGGGAAAAGCTATGGAGCCGAGAAACGATAATGACTCGTCTCTCGGAAATTGACCGAAAGGCAATACCCTGCCGGGATACTACTCAAACGTCAGATCCGCCCATAACGAGGCGGAACGGTTACCACAAGACGTGTTTACAACGCGAACGCCTAGCGTCCGTTAATCTTTGGCAATGTCTCGGGTACAAAAGAAAAAAAACACCAAAAGGTGTCTGACAAACAGGAGCCCCTGGATGTCGTTGGCGAATCTCTAACAAGAGACGGGAGAAAACAGAAACAAGGAAAGTATACTAACTGACTAACTACAAAGTACACGGGAAGGGGAGACTAGGGAACAGGAGGAAGGGAACAAGTAGGTAGCAACAGCGGGACTCAGGGCAAGGGAAAAAAGGGAGAAGGAAAAAGGCAATACTCCAACGATTCTCACGAGCCCGTGAGAATCTGCAACAGCCAACAAGCTTCTCAGGAACCAAGATAGCGGGAACCCACAGGTTAGCAATAACAAGCAACGACACTATGGTAGGACTCCCTTTTATACAACTGGCGTATCATGTGACGGCGAAGATATGGTCATCAAAACAGGAACACGGCTCGGGGGTCCAGACACGCTACACGCCGCTCTTCTGCTGGATACAGCTTGGGGCGTTTACTGACGCTAGAATCTCCAAACGGCATATTCGATTCATTTCCCGCCTAATAGAACAACACCCTGTTCGACGTAGGCGGCTTCTAAACTTTGAAATTATAATATATTGTGACCTCCGTGACGGATGATAAGAATTCTCGGCCTTCCAATAGTCGCTACAATTTCTACAGATATACTCATACCGAGTATCTTCATGGTCAAGGGCCCGGCTGGGTCGGAATTATCACCAGCTGAGCGACCTTATTTGACCTGGACACAGCCATCTAGCCCTGAGGAATCGCGAATGGGATGAAACACGTGTCGGCTGGCTGTATACTGCATTAAAGACTCCAAGACTTACCCCTCATGAGAGTTTTTTGTTTAAACACTTCTGTCATTTGTTACCTTTTTGTTGTTGATTGTTACTGAACATTGTATACCATATTGAGTGCATCGGCAACCAAGTCTATATGGTCATCAAAAGAGGACTGGGGACCGAATCCTAACAGTACCCCCCCCAATGACCCTCCCCACAGGCCGGGGCTTCCGGGAATGTTGTCTGTGGAATAGCCTCACTAAACGAGGCACATGCACCCCTCCAGCTGGTTCCCATGTCCTATCTTCCGGGGCATAGCCCTTCCAATCTACCAGGTAATACAACCTTCCCCTCCTACGCCTAGAGTCAAGAATAGCCTGTACTTCAAACTCCTCCTGTCCATCCACCAGCACAGGGGCGGGAGGGGGCAAGACCTGATCTGACGGAACAAAGGGCTTCAACAATGAGGTGTGGAAAACTGGATGGATCTTATATTCCGATGGCAATAACAGCTTCATCGCCACAGGGTTGACCACCTGTACAACCTGAAAAGGGCCTACATACCGGGGCTGTAGTTTGTTTGACCCCTGTAGTCGCAGGTTACGTGAAACCAACCATACTTGATCGCCCACCTTGTAACCAGGGGCCGAGACCCTATGACGATCCACTTGTGCTTTCATAGCCGCCTTGGCTTCCTGTAGCCTACCCCTTGCCGCTTCCCAGATGTCACTCAATCGTTTACACACTTCGTCAATGGCTGGCATGTGCCCAGTGGGTTGGATAGCTAGGGCTCTAGGATGGTATCCCATAGAACAAAAGAACGGTGTCATTCCCAGGGCCATGTGTACACTATTGTTATAAGCAAATTCTGCTATGGGTAATGCCGTCACCCAATCACACGACAGAGACGTAATCAAGCACCTCAGGTATTGTTCCATTGTCTGGTTGGTGCGCTCCGTCTGCCCGTCTGACTGGGGATGATACGCAGATGACAAGCGTATATCCATCTTGAGCACCAGACAGAGCTCCGTCCGGAAATGGGACACAAATTGCGCCCCCCTATCTGAGATTACTGCTGTAGGTAACCCATGTAACCTTACAACCGAAGTCATAAACTCCAAGGCCATCTCCTTTGCTGTCGGAACCTTTTTTAGTGGGATAAAGTGCGCCATCTTGGTGAACAAGTCTACTACCACAAGGATGGCTGTAAAACCGGACACCAAAGGAAGGTCAGTGACGAAGTCCATACTGATAGTATGCCAAGGGGAAGGAGGAAGTCAACGGCTGCAACAGACCAGAGGGCTTACTATGTGAGGGCTTATTGATGGCACAAACAGGACAAGCTGACACATACCTCTGAATATCCTGTGCCACGGTCTCCCACCAAAACCACCTCAAGCACAACTCCTTCGTTTTACCCATTCCAGGATGCGCGACTAAGGAGGAGGAGTGGCACCACTCCACCACCTTTACTCTCAGCTCGGGGGGAATAAACAACCTATCACCCTGATATAACAACCCATCCCGGAACACCACCTGAGACAGCTGTAACCATGGACCCAAATCCATCCTGCGCAATAGGTCTTTCACCTTAGAAGCAAACTCTTCCACCGAAGCTGCTCCAACAATCTTCCTACTATCAATCATAGGTCTACTTTCCTTCCCTGATTTCACTTCCTCCGGATCAATATGAATCCGAGACAGTGCGTCAGATTTGATCTGTTGCGCCGCAGGTCTATATGTTATGATGAAATCATATTCGTTGAAAAACAAAACCCATCGCATCTGTCTTGGCGTCAATGCCCGGGCTGATCTAAAAAACTCCAGATTCTTGTGGTCCGTATAGATCGTGATCGTATGTCGGGCCCCCCACAGATAGTGACGCCATTCCTCAAAGGACAGTTTCACGGCCAACAACTCACGTTCTGCCACAGTGTAATTGCATTCGGCCAGCAACAAGGTTTTTGAGAAATAGGCAATAGGATGCATATGGCCCGTGCCCTCCTCCTTCTGTGACAGTACCCCACCCACCGCACCAGCGGAAGCATCTGTCTCTACGTAGAACGGCAAGGCAGGATCAGGATGGGCCAACACAGGAGCGTTCGTAAAGGTCTTCAACAACAACCGGAAGGCGCTCTGAGCTTCCTGGGACCACACAAAAGGAACCCCCTTTCGCAACAACCGAGTCATCGGCGCCACAATATCAGAAAAACGAGCGATAAATCGCCGGTAAAAATTGGCGAACCCCAAAAGTACCTGTATGTGCTTCACCGTGGTTGGTACAGGCCAGGTCACGATCGCCTGTATCTTTTTTGGGTCCATCCGTATTCCTTCTGCTGATATCAGGAACCCCAAAAATTCCACCTCTACCGCATCAAACTGGCACTTTTCGAGTTTGGCATATAGCCGATGTTCCCTCAATTTCTGCAGCACTTGTTGCACATGCTTGTGATGTTCTACTCCTGTCTCCGAAAAGATAAGGATGTCGTCCAAGTACACAATTACTGTTCTATCCAGGTACTCGCTCAGAACTTCATTAATGAAATACTGGAACGCCGCTGGCGCATTGCACAGGCCAAACGGCATCACACAGTATTCAAACAACCCATGTTTAGTTTTAAAAGCCGTCTTCCACTCATCCCCAGGCCGCACACGAATCAGATGGTAGGCTCCACGCAAGTCCAGTTTTGTAAACACCGTGGCCTTGCGGAGCTGATCCAGCAACACGGGGATGAGAGGAAGAGGGTACCTGTTCTTCACTGTGGCCTTGTTTAATGTCCTGTAATCCACACAAGCCCTCAACGTACCTTCCTTCTTCGGTATAAAGAAGATCGCCGAAGACACGGGCGAAGAAGAAGGACGGATGAACCCTAGTTCTAGCATCCCATCCAGATATTCTTTGAGGTGTTTCTCCTCAGGTTCGGACAGTGCATAGACACGACTACAGGGCAAAGGAACCCCTTCCACTAGATCGATCCTATAGTCAAAAGACCGGTGTGGTGGTAAGCTCTGTGCGTAGCCCTTATCAAAGACATCGATGTAATCAGCATACTGCCTTGGGACCCCACTTTCTTCCATGGCTGCACAGAACAACGGAGGGACCTTCTCACTGGCCTCACTATAGCAATGCCTCACACAATAATGTGAATCCAGAGTTACTAGACGCTGCACCCAATCAATCCTGGGATTGTGCTCCTGGAGCCAAGGCACCCCTAACACCAGACCGAAGGAAGGCGCATCAATCAAATCAAACACCACTCGCTCCGAGTGTCCGTTTTCACATAACAACCGCAGAGGCACAGTCTGTCTGGTGATGCACCCTGACGACAATTCGGTTCCGTCGATCGCTCTTACGGGCTCCGGTTGCTTCTTATATTGGCAAGGAACACCCAACTTCTCTGCTAGGGAGATATCAATAAAATTGCCAGTGGCACCCGAATCTAATAGCACCGATACAGGTACCCGTCTTTGCGCGGCCAACAATAGCTGGGCAGAAATGACAAAATGTCTGGGGGCCAAATCCACTGCCCCCAACACCTCATACTGACCCCTTGAGTGCTCCGTAAGTTGGGACCTTCCCACCTGCACATATGCCACCTTTTTGCCATACCCTACGCCTGATGGTTTAACGGGACACTCCCTTGCAAAATGACCTCCCTGTCCACAATAGAGACATAAATTCTTATTTCTTCTTCTTTTCCTTTCTTCAGGAGTCAGAGGCCCCCTTACTCCCCCAATCTCCATCGGTTCCGGTACAGACTTCTGTTCCCCAAGGGGCTGTTTAACTTCAGTTTTCATAAAGTTTCCTCGGGACACCTGAAAACGTACACGATCCCCATGTCGCTCTGAAAGCCGGTGGTTCAGTTTAACCACCAGGTCTATGAACGCGGCGCACTCCTCTGGGCGATCCACTACCTGTGACACCACATCCTTCAGATCATCATTAAGACCCTGGTAAAACAATGAGGTCCGCTTTTCCGCTGGCCAATGAGTCTCAGAGATCAACCGATTGAAGGTCGCTATATATGTTAGTAGGTCCTGTCTGCCCTGTCGCAATTTCAGCAATTCTGAGTCACTGGCTTGCATGAATGCATGTTTAGCAAATAACCCCCGCATCAACTCCTTGAAAGCATCATAATCACGCAACACCTGATCTTTGCCTTCCAC
Source organism: Lissotriton vulgaris (assembly GCF_964263255.1). NCBI lineage: Eukaryota > Metazoa > Chordata > Amphibia > Caudata > Salamandridae > Lissotriton > Lissotriton vulgaris. The sequence continues at coordinate 330,115,100 of NC_141697.1, read as the reverse complement.
TAAGGGGATAGCCCACTGGGCAGCAGTACCAGCCAAATATGAAAGCGTAAAGGCTACCTTTGCCGCATCGTCAGGAAAGGCACCAGGCCTACACATAAAGTGTAACTGACACTGATTCATGAACATCCCAAATTTCCCACTGTCTCCATAGAATCGTTCGGGTTGAGCCAGGGGAACAGGAACAGGGGATGTCACAGTGATAGCGACAGGGGTACCGCCTCCAGGATTACTCTGTCCCGCCCCTCCATACTGGAACGTAGCCGGCTGTATAATGGGTGTCGGACCTCTGGGTTGTATGTGCTCACGCGCCCTTACTGCACCCAACTCTTGTCTCAACCCTACGTTCTCCTGTCGTAAGTCCAGCACCTGAGCCTGTAAGGCAGCTAGGGCACCGATTACGTCAAGCATGGTGGGGGCTTCAGCCCCTGCCATGGCCCCTGATTCCACATACATCCAAGTTCGGGCAGTGTAATTAAACGTGGGCTTGTTATTCTGTTAGGCTCCTGCCCAACCCACACACTGCAGGAACGAGGCGTGTCCCAACCACTTCCCCGACTCGCCGGTCACTCACTAGATGGTACAGATGAGTAAACCGATGACCCAGAAAAGGGGGTGGAATATAAACAAAGGCACCAAACCTTCCACCCCTGTAGAGCGTAAATCAAAATAACACCCTCCTCCTCGCTTCTGCACCTGCATAAACAGGGAGACAAAAAGATACACCTCACAATAACCTTTCAGTCCCCAATCCTACCTCTGTAACAATTGACCATATCAAGCAGTTCACCACACATGCACTTACCAGAAACAAATGCAGGGTTTGCTCCGAGGGGGTTTCTAGTCCGGGGTATAAAAACTCCGAGATGACTTCTCTTGCATAAAACAGGACTAGTAAGTCGGGTGTTTGGTTTGGGCGTGTAGGGATTCACAGGGTAAAAAACATGCCAAAATAACGGGCATGAACAAAAAACCCCTGTGCCTCTAAAAGGAGTGTGAGGGGGAAAAGCTATGGAGCCGAGAAACGATAATGACTCGTCTCTCGGAAATTGACCGAAAGGCAATACCCCGCCGGGATACTACTCAAACGTCAGATCCGCCCATAACGAGGCGGAACGGTTACAACAAGACGTGTTTACAATGCGAACGCCTAGCGTCCGTTAATCTTTGGCAATGTCTCGGGTACAAAAGAAAAAAAAACACCAAAAGGTGTCTGACAAACAGGAGCCCCTGGATGTCGTTGGTGAATCTCTAACAAGAGACGGGGGAAAACAGAAACAAGGAAAGTATACTAACTGACTAACTACAAAGTACACAGGAAGGGGAGACTAGGGAACAGGAGGAAGGGAACAAGTAGGTAGCAACAGCGGGACTCAGGGCAAGGGAAAAAAGGGAGAAGGAAAAAGGCAATACTCCAACGATTCTCACGAGCCCGTGAGAATCTGCAACAGCCAACAAGCTTCTCAGGAACCAAGATAGCGGGAACCCACAGGTTAGCAATAACAAGCAACGACACTATGGTAGGACTCCCTTTTATACAACTGGCGTATCATGTGACGGCGAAGATATGGTCATCAAAAGAGGACTGGGGACCGAATCCTAACACATTCTAAGCAACGTACGATCCTGAGGATTCCAGGCCACGACAAAGTAAGCGGCCCAAGGATTGCAATCCTCCCGGTCATACGTTAATACATGGCCACCTTAGAGGACATAATCGCTGCGTTGCAGGTAGTACAGACAGAATTGGCAGCATCCAGGGCAGAAACAGCTACCCTACAAACCATAGTTGCCAGAATGCAAAGAAATCCTTTCAATGTAGGCATACCCCTAGCATCCCATTCTGCCCCTCTGGTGGTGGAGATACCAACACCACTTCCTTTTGCCACCCCAGAGAGGTTTCATGGGGAGAGCAGCAAAGTACAGGTCTTCCTCACTCAGGTGCTACTACACTTCTCATGTAAGCCTAAAGTGTTTACTACCAACCATGAGAGAGTAGCCTTCTTGGTCTTTTATCTAGCTGGGGACGCGGCTCAATGGGCAGATCCTCTAGTATTGAGGAACGACCCCTTGCTATATGATTGGGATTCATTCTTCAAGGACTTCGAAAGAACTTTCAACCATTGGACAGCCACGCTCTCAGTGGACAAAGGCCTGTTGGAGCTACGACAGGGTGATAGGGATCTCATAGCTTACCTAAACGATTTCCGCCGTCTGATTACCGAGACCGAATGGCTCGAGGCTAAACAGGGAGCCATCTTTCATCAGGGTCTCAGAAAAGAGATGTAGGACGTGTTGGCCCAAATTGAACCACAACCAGCGACTTGCAAAGATCTGATCAACCTGGTTCTCCGTTTGGATAATCGCCTCAGCGAAAGTCAAAGAGAAAACAAACGGAGGGACCAAACCTCCTGGTGACTGGACCAACCAAGGACCTCTGACAGCCCGTCAGCTCGCAAACCTGAGCCTATGGAGATAGGAGCGGTCCGTTCCACCCTTACCCACGAGGAACGAGAATACAGGCGAAAGAAAGGTCTATGTATATACTGTAGGAAGAAAGGACACTTCATCAAAAAGTGCACCCTGAGAACAAAGGATCCACACATGGAACCCTGCAAACAATTGGCGGTTACATCCAAGGGTGCTGTGGGAAACGATCGAGCTTGAGGAAAGGAGAAGGGAATTCTTCAAGCCCAACATACATCCCTTCATTGATTGGAGACAATCCGGGTACCAGACAAAATTTCTTCAAAGCCCTTTCCCTGCTAGTAAAAGGAGAGTGGTGTCCAGTATCAGCCATGTTGGACTCTGGTACTACCGGGTGTTTTATGGATCAAGACCAGGCATTATTATTGGGGTTGGTTCTGCATGAAAAAGACACACTGGAAGTAGTGTTCACAGTGGACGGAAGATGTCTAGAAGCAAGTCCTATCCATTTCCAAACTGACACCATGGAAGTACGCCAAGGCCAGGACCACGTGGAAAGGTGCGCCTTCAACGTGATTCAAGCCCCCAATACAGTGTTATATTGGGGTTACCCTGGTTAAGGCTGCACAACACCCTGATGGACTGGGTGGAGAAGGCATTACGATTCACCTCCGTATATTGTTCAGCTCACTGTGTTCCCCCAACCCATAGTCCGTCCCAAATGATGGCTATGTTTTGTCACATCACTACTGCTGCAGAACACTCGTTCACGCTACCTATCGAATATCAGGATTATGACGATGTGTTCAATGATGCCAAAGCCGAGATACTTCCGCCTCATAGGCAATACGATTGCCAGATTGATTTGATACCAGGGCCCGTCATTCTCACAGGACAGGTATACGCCTTGCCCGAATCTGAGAACACCCACCTAAGGGCATATCTGGACAAGTATCTGGCATTGGGGTTTATCCGCGATACCATGTGGCCCCCGGCTTCCCCATTGTTTTTTATCCCCAAAACTAACGGCGACCTGCATGCCTGCATAGATTTCAGGGCATTAAACGCCATCACAATGAAGAACTAGTATCCCTTACCGCTGATCCCGGTCTTACTGGAGCAGGTAAAAAAGACTGTTATATACACGCAGCTGGATCTAAAAGGGGCCTACCATCTGGTGCGGATGCGCAAGAGGGATGAGTGGAAGACAGACGTTAAGACGCGTTACGGCCTGTACGAATATCTTGTCATGCCCTTTGGGCTATGCAACGCGCCCACAGCGTTTCAGTTCTTCTTGAACGACGTACTGCGCGAATATCTGGATCACTTCATCGTTGTGTATATAGACGATATTCTTATCTACTCACCTACCATCGAGAGCCACACCACTTATGTGCGTACCATACTACAAACCCTGCAGGAACACCATCTCTACTGCAAAATCAATAGGTGCGTGTTCGGAGTCACCACAGTGGAGTTTCTAGGTGTGATGCTGACCCCTAGGGGACAAGAAATGGAGGAAAGGAATATAGCAATGGTAAAGGATTGGCCCACCTCAGCTAATGTCAGAGTCATCCAATGCTTTCAAGGCTTCGCCAATTTCTACCGCCAGTTCATCTGCCACTTTTCGTAGCTGGCGGCTCCCCTAACATGCTTGTTACAGAAGAAAGTTTCCTTTCAATGAACCAAAGAGACACAAAAAGGGTTCGAGGCCTTGAAAGAGGCATTTAAATCCACTCCAGTTTTGTTGCACGCTGATCCTGACCAACCCTACATCGTAGAGGCAGATGCGTCAGACCACGCGGTGGGAGCAGTGCTGTCACAACGCCATTCCGACACAGGCCAGTTACACCCGGTGGCGTATCAGTCACGGAAACTCAACCCAGCGGAGCGTAATTACACGATAGCCGAAAAGGAACGAGGACCTAGAACATGAGGTGAGGGGTATCCTAGATTCCAAGATATACCTAACCAGATTATGGTACTTGATAGCTTAGAAAGGATACGGAGATGAGGAGAATACCTGGGAGCCAGCGGTAGGGGTTCATGCACCAGGTTATATCAAAATGTTCCACAAACGCTTCCCTGGGAAGCCATGTCTCTGTCAGTGTTCTTCGGTAGAGGAATGTACTGTTGCAGCCCACCAGAAAGGCACCAAAAGAACACTCTATCGGTGGCTAAAACTTGAAATCTGCCATAGAAACTACAGGTTCCATGAGGCTTGGCGGTTCGGATGTTGGCGACGTTAGCATGTTCCTGAGGCGTTTCCTTGAAAGAACTCCCGGGGCATCGGAGAGACGCTGCTTACTTTCCCGATAGGAGCAAATGCTGCGATGACGAGGAGGCTGGTAAGGGTGCTTCGAGCACCAGATCTTCTGTTAATCCTGGGTCGCAGTACCAGCGCTCATTTTCTTTTGGTGGCGATTCGAGGCATAAGCGCTGTTTTTTCTGTTGCTCCGTTGGTGGAACCATTTTGCCGGTTCCTTGCGGAGCAATTCTGCAGCGGATCCCTTTCTGGCATTTAACAGAGGGAGAGACCCATTCAGGATGTTCAAGGGGCTTCCTCTAAAGTGCACAATCCTTGTGGCCGTAATTCATTTATTTGCTGGGCAACCAAGCCCAGACATGTTTTCCCTTGTTGGCCAACCGACATCGGTTCATGCAGGGAAAACACCCTTTCCTTCCTTAGCCCTTATCCAGTGACTTGGTTACTTAGTAGAAGGAACGCTCAGTTACCTTCGATACCACACAGCCAGGAGCATTGGACAATTTACCTTATGATTTTGTTGTCATGTGAACATCACGAGTGGTGTGTATAAGTCTTCATCAGAAGGGGGACTCTCATAGGAGAACATAGGAGAGAGAGACTGTTATGAGATCTCCTTGTTTTTTGTGAATGTACCCATTTGAACTCGGCCTCTATCCAAGACGTATTGTGGCAGAGGGCCAGAATTGCTTCCTGGTTTAACTGGTACTCAAGCAATTTGGTCATTTGAGTCATGTATGTTTCTTTATGTGTCCAGTAGCAGGGGTACTGGGAGTGAACAGGAGGACGGCTCTCCCGCACCCCTGTCTCAGCAAACAGGATTGACCATTTGGTAGGTTGGACTAATCATCTGTAAACCCTCAGACATTGATGTTATGTGATGTTGATGAACATGCTGATTATGATATTTTACCTCCAGATCTAGCTGAGAGCCACTATCTGCCATATGTGATTCGCAGAGTAGAAGAGAAGGTTTTCTTTTCTTTAGAGGTACAGGTCTTAGTATTCTATACACCATCCATAAAGGGGCCTTGAGGAAAGGAAAAAATTGTAAGGTTTTCCTTATGTTTATACCTGTCTTGTTCCCTTTACAGGTCTTGTTGTGTATCGATTTATATTCCGTATGAATTTCCTGATTCATGCCCTTATATAGGTATAATTCACATTGCCCTTATATAGGCATAGAAATCCAGTCCTTATTTAGGCATAGTCCATGCTACCCATCCGTTCATCTACATCACCACGAGTTCTTGGAAAACCAGACTCTTAAGCCGTTAGGGACTCCCCCTTGCTTGTATATTGATTTCTCCAAGAACTCATTTATTATGCATGAACATCCATTCCTCAGGGGTTCATTCATGACGTTCATATGCCCAATAGTGGCATTTCTAAACACCTTCAAGGTATAAATATACCATCACTTGCTATGGCAAAGCCCGGTGTGGTTTGGTGCAGTTTGACTACCTAGTTGCACGTCGCAGCTCGCCACAGCAAGTATCGAAGGAAGCCAACTCCCCAGCTGACGCACTGACTACACACTGTCATCCTCCTGCCGAGAATCCAGTTCCAGGCTTTTTTGACATCCCTTGCGGGGTGTTGGGAAATCGAGTCCAGAGGAAGAGATACCAACTTCTCTCATTCTAAGGTATGAAGCTGATTAGAACCTAGAGAAACCTTTGGCAATTCTTGGCAAAACTAAACCTATGCTAAAAGAGCACCTACTACTTCCCTAGACTTAGGTGAGGTACACTGGGGTAGGATTATTCAGAAGCACCAGTTGAGTATTTTAGCCTGTGTTATTTATGTATGTATTTTTATATATGTCATAGCAACAGACAATGCTATTACAGTATTATTTATATTACTGTTTACGCTGTACGCATTATACTTCGCACTTTAACGATTGTAGCAGTTCATATCTCTTGCATGAGAAATAAGACTTTTCAATAAACCCTTTTATTGAAACGCCCGTCTCTCTATTTCTATTCAACTCTGTAGAAACGAAGCAAGCACGATTGACTGAGTAAAATAGTTATCTATTGTTTCCACAACTCTGAAGATGTTGTTCCGATTCTAGGGGAAACAAAGTTGTCATGTTTATGCGGTTGTCAGAGAATAATCCCTTCTTGTTTATTCAAGAAAGTTTCTAGTGACCTCTGAGTTAGCTGGCACACACACAATTAAGTTTAATATACTCTATAGAGACATACTGACCTCAGTCCTATGTCAAATCTATAGTGTGTGTTATTCCAATGCCCAGAGCCTATTAGGGATATAGGAACTACACTACAGTCTGCCTCCCTGCTGTCCCCTTCCTTCCCTTCCCCGCTTGACCACTTCATTGAGTCTGTGTATTTACATTCAGACCGTGGTGGTGTTGAGAGGTGGACCATTCTAAGCACCCTAGCGATCCTGAGGATTCCAGGCCACGACACACACACTTGTTCTCTGAGAACTCTCTATCTCACACCCTCACTTATTATACGGCAGTAACAAAAAAAGATCTCTGCCAAAGTGAACCTTCGGGGGACCAGTAGGACCTTGCAGCGCCATCCCGATGAGGAGCAGCCGCCCGATGATGATGCATTACATCCTTCGGGGTGTGTGAGGGCATCAAGAGACAAGTCCTGCACTTGCCTCTAACATACAGGGTGTAAGCCGAGGACCCCACTCCGTTTCTTCTTCTTACTCTTGCTTTGGGTGACTATTCCACCCTACTTTGGAACAGTTACCCCCGTTTTAATTGAGTTGCTATTTCTACATAAAAATTTTCAATTGAATATCTCTTGTTCTACTGATTGAAATTAATTCATTTTGGTGTCATTATTAAAATGTACTCTATTTTTCTAATTTTATTTGGGATGTTTCTTGTGTTTTCACTTTATTACTGTTTGTAGGCTGTATAACTACTTTACACTTCGCCTCTAAGTTAGGCATGGCTGCTTTGTGCCAAACTACCAGGGTTAAGCACAGGTTAATTTAGTAAATATTGCGCTTCACCATGACAAGGATTGTGGTTGTTGTCTTTAGTAGGGCTTCCACACACCCTCAACCAAATAATCCATATTCTTACAAGGGGTTTCATGTTGTGGAGATTCCTCTCCTCCCCTTGGGTAACCCTCTAATGTTTCCCCCCTGCTCTGCACCTAAAAATTAAAGTGGCAAGTTAGAACAATGAAATAAACATTCTTTTAATTTGAAAGCTATGGGTCTTATGGCACCATTCAAGTAGTTGACCAGCATTCGGAACAACAGACTAGACGGAAATCTGGCAGGGCACCTCAGATGTGCATGAGAATGCTGCCATGGCTCTTATCTTTCTGAGGCAAGAGAACTCAAAGTAATTTCATTAAGTTTGTTGTTTACTTTGCTACAGACCAAGTTAAGTCATAGTCTGGGGGTGAGATCTACCTTCCAGGATCATGGAGTTCAAGTAATACAGTTTTTTTCAGCTGGGTGAATTAGCTCATAGATTCAGTATTCGTCCATGGATGCTAAGTCTGCTTCCTTATCTATCTTTTGTGTCCGTTTTAATGCTTCTCTTCACTCTATTCCAGCCCTTTGGTTTTTGCCATTCTCACAGTAGGTTGCCCTGTCTTTGGTTGTACTTGCTTGAGTGTTGCCAAAATTATCAATGAGATATCATGAAATAGGGTAATATTGTTTCCTCGCATTTGGATAGCGTCTATTGACCTTTCTCCTACCATCATTTTTCTTCCACCTTGAAGAAATTCACTCTCATTAACATATCAGGCCGTAGTTTCTGGTGGGTTTGGTAGGCCAAGAAGACTCTATGCCTCTGTCAGCTTGGTGTCATCATTTTGTGACTGGATATGATGGATATGTGCTTTGACATAGGATTCTACTTCCAAATGTCTTCCTTGAATCCCAATATTATTCCGCCCTGGGGCGAATTTTGCTATGTTCCAGTCTCTCTGGCACATTGGGATGTTGGGGTTCCAGCACTGACAATCTTTCAGTCAGAATATCATGCTCATGAACCTGTTCTGCAGCAAAGGTCTCTACCTAGTCCAAACTTGCCTCATCTTGATTGTGATCTAGCTCAAAAAAGGTGTTTGTCACATTTTGGTGCAAGGAAGTGATTTTGGTCTTCAGTTCCATATGAGCATTTGAATGTCACCCTTTGTTAAAGGTGCCTGGGCTGCTTCTGGGGGCAGTGAAGGTTCAGGGTCTTAGGCCTCCCATATGCCATGCTTTTTCATTGTATCTTTTCTGTCAAATTTATTACTGTGACATTTGTTCTTTACCCTTTCTTTCTTTCCGAACTTTAGTTCTTGGCCACTGAAAACATTGGTTGATGATGAATTGAATTGGAAATCTGATTATGGTTTTTTTAGAATGTTCTGAATGACATATCTTACTGGAGCATCATTGTTTAACGATCATAGATGTGTCCAAATTTGTGCTAATAAATAGCACAAGAGGGAAGTATTGTTAGATGCAAGTTATGGCCTACATAGGGAATAACTGTATCTGCTCAAGCATGGTTCCATGATCTTGCTAACCATGCCTAAAAGAAGCGCTTGTAATGACGCTGGGAGCCTCTCTTTCACATCTGAGCTCCTGAGATGAGAAATGAAGTTCAGCTGAAAAAGTTTACAATTTTGTACATATCTGAAGATCATCTTCTTGTATTCCATTGATATCAGACAGCTGTGCTCTCCCTTTCTTTAACAAAGTCAAGTGACCATCTTTGGAAGCCTAATTCTAAATTTGTTTTAGGTCTTTGCTCAAGAAGCATACCTCATTACGGTTTGCCGGGGACCCCCTGGTCGTCCAAATCTGTGAATCATAGATATAACATTTTTCTTTAGTTAATAAACATTTTCAGACTTTGATTGACATGTACACAGATTTTCTTCAACATTATAATTAGCCCATTTGTGTTATATTCATTATTCTTTTCTCATTATTTTGTTATGTTCCATAGGAATGGGCAAGTTCCTGATTGGTGAGCTAGCCTACATGCAAGATTTCCTCACGGTTGCACAGCTCATTGGTATCATGCTCAGATTTGAAAAAGTGTTTGCAAGTGATGTTAAATGCATATGATTCTCTCCTTGAATCTTCAATCACTGGTATATGCGGTACCTGGAATCTAATAGTTGATCCAAAGATATGGAACAAGAAAATAGGTGTCAGAATGTCATCTGACATACAAAAAATAATGTCCTAAATATCATTTACAAAAATAGTGCCCTGTGGAATCATCTTCCTTTGCAAACGAGCCTGCCCCACAAATACACACCACGTCATCCACTAATCATCTCTTGGACACAGATACATAGCAAGAGTGTCAGAGCACACTTAGGGGCAGATGTATCAAAATACCTATTTGCGATTCTCAAATAGCGATTTTTTGAGAATCGCTATTTGAGAATTGCAAAATGGTATGTATTTAAAAATTCACTATTTTTTTGCGATTTCTTAAAATTCGTTAATTGCGATTAGCAAATTGCTAATCGCAATTAAGGAATAATTTCCTATTCATTTCTACGTACCAGGAGGCCCATAGGAAGGAATGGGAAGTTATTCTCAATTTGCGATTCGCAATTTGCTAATCGCAATTTGAGAATTATTTCATGGGTGCAAGTGTGTCTTAAGGACACCCTGCTGCACCCCTGAAATTTACATGTGCGCGCATATGGCGCACATACATGCCCTAAGGGCATGTATGAGCGCCACTTGGCACCTTTACAAATGCCAAAAAGTGCATTTGTAAAAGAATTTGCAAATTACCACCAACTACAAGTTGGTGGTAATTTGCGATTTCTTAGTGTAAATTCACAAAACTTAATTGCTTCTTACATAGCATTTAAGGAATTTCAATTTGCGATTCCTTAAATGCTTAAGCAATATTAAGGAATCGCAAAATTTGCGATTCCTTAATATTGTGATGAGTTTTAGTTGATACATTCCATTTTCTGATTTTTTTTGTCACAAACGCTGCTTTTTACCGATTCGCAGCGTTTGCTACAAAAAATAGTTTGATACTTCTGCCCCTTAGAGCATTGTTGGGTTCAGGGAATGAAGGTGGATTCAGGTTGGCTTCTCTGTAGTCGAAGGATAGGCAGGCCGTGAAAACCAGGCTTGAGGGTTTTGGTGGACTCACATGGTGGATACATTCAGTAAACACAGGCCAGTGTTTCAATCATCTAATACAATCCCATTCCCTACGGACAAGAGCGCACTCAGGTTTCTTGGGCACTTGAGGTAGAGCTAGTATGTAAGTGCACCTTCTCCATAAGAGCACTTCTTGTGCTATGGCTTTGTTTACCCAGCCCTTCTCTGGCTGCACCCTTTTTGTTTTCCTTACGTTCCCTTTTGTGTTTCCTCTTCCGGTAATTGCAGAATATTGTGTTACTCTCATATTTATGCCTAACTCCTTACAAAAGCCTCCAGTTTACCTACCTATGGATCAAGTCTTCAGCTTCTCGTCCTCTGAATAAGTAATCTGCAAGGCACCCAGAGGGCGAGTGTATTTTGTTCTTTGAATATTGACAAGCCCACCAGTTATTGCTTTTTGCCTCTGTCTATCTCAGAAAATTCAGTATTCCCTAATGACCTGCCTGTTTGTTTCTGTTTCTACTTCCTCTGCCCTATTTCCCCTGTATCTCCCCAGTCTGACCTGTTAGTTTTTATATATATTTACAGAGAACAAGATGCCATAGGCTACAGAGATCCCAATGCTCAGTCTTCATCATCCTTTGTCCCTTGCATTCATAACCAAACCACAACCAAAAAGGCCTCTGATGGCCAATTTCTGAGAGTAGAAAGAGCCTCCTTCCACAGACAGCTAGAGACTACGGAAAATAGGTTGAAGGAGGTATAATGGTTACTTCATCAGATGCTAAACTAGGGCACAGAAGTATGAGGGAAATGTCTAGTTTCCTAGTATCCCAGAAGAGATCAAGTATGATGATATGCTCTCATTCCTCTCTGATTTCCTTCCAGGACAAATGAATATGGCAGTGCAAACCACAATGAAATTCAAGAAGGCCCACAGGCCTAGAGCATGCAATGACCAAATACCATCAAGCCCTATACAGATCCAGTTTCTGAAGACATCAGCAAGCAAGATCATTATGATAAAGCAAGGTCATTATGACAGCGAAAAGAACCTGTGCTTCACTTTATGACAACCATCACATTTACATCTTATTAGATTTCTCCTATGATAGTAATGGAAAGCAAAAAAGATTTTGTCCCTCTGCTGGTGTCTCTGGAAATGAGACATCCGTTATGGTCTTGCCGTACCAGCTATCATGTTGATTACCATCAAAGGTATGCCCAGAGAATATGAAGACCCAGAAGAACTGGAAAATTTACTGAACTTCTTGGAGTCGCATGGGATGGACACATCAGTTTAGACCCTGAACAGGTGCCCAGCTACTAACATCCAGGGAAGGCCTGCCTCCTCATTATAAATAAAAAAATATATAGAGGGGGCAGTGTGGGGATACCCTGCTGCCCTAGCCCAGGCGAGGGACCCTGTAGCATGTATGTATTTACTTTCATATGTTATATGTATTGCTTTAAGGAATTTGTTAGCTAAGACATTCTTAGATTACTATTGCATTCCAGAATGTAGATTCCAAAGTAGTCATTTTCTAAGCATGAAGACTAGATGGATGTCGTGGGTTATCATCTCTTGGAATAAACATCTATTTTCACCTGCAACCTGTCTGGATATCATTCTTATGATATATGAGCTTACTACATATTTTGGCGACGATCTGATAAGCTTCTTTGCTCATATTTTCAAGAAGAAAGAACTTAGGAGGAAACAATATAGCCCACCGACCAACGAGACATTATATTTTAAGTATATTTTATTTTGTTTCCTCGATTTTTATTTTTCACAGACGTGCTTCCGACGACGCTTTTGTGAGTATTTGGTGAATTTTGCAATTAGAAACTGTAACGACTGACTCACTGTTAGCGCTTGCTGACATTTGATTGCGCGTTCATTCTATGCGCGAGTCTCCTCTTCCTCATGGTGCCGTGTGTTCTCTGGAGTCGGAACCGAACTCTGACTCTGACTACTAGCGTTATGAGCGTGTGACTTCATCATGTTTTGGTGGCCATTTTGATAAGTTCAGCAGGATTGGATTCATTTTAAAACAAGCCGGGGGACTCGTATTCCTTTTATATTGTTCACGTTTGTTTTACTTCAAGATAGAGTGTGCAATTCATTACTCTACAGCAGATCATTGGAAACACATAACCTGGTAAATATATGAGTTATTTTGTGGTATTTTAAAAGAATTTTTTTCGATTTTGGAAATTACATGACTGAACATATTTATAAGTTTTTGGAACAGTGATATTTCTTTAAAGGAAGAAAATGGATAATTCAAATAATAGCATTTTAGCGCCGCCTTGTTTTTTTAAAGTACATGGAAAATCGCAGACACCTTGGCATAAATGGCTTAGGGTATTTACTAACTATTTGGAAGCAATTGACGCTTTGGAGTATTCTGCGTCTAGAAAAAGGGCGATTTTGTTTAATCACCTTGGAGATGCTGGGCAACAACTTTTTGACAGTCTACCTGTTATTCAGAACCCTGCTTCAGATGATTCCTGGAATGTATATAAGGAAGCACTAGCTCATTTGGGAAAACATTATAAGGATGAACCATCCATCATGGTTGAACGTCACGTTTTCTTCAAAAGAAAACAGTCATCTGAAGAGTCTATTGAGGATTATCTTGCGACTTTACGTGTTTTTGCAGCTAAGTGTGACTTTGGAAATTATTTAGACACGGCCCTTCGCGATTAATTGGTATTTAACTGTTTCAACAAAAACATTCAAGAACGAATTTTGACTTGTAAAAATCCCAGCCTAGATGAAGTTATGATTATAGCTAAAAGTATTGAATGTTCAGTCACATCCTCAAAAATGTTGGCTGATTCGTCTAGCAACGGTGCGACTGCTAAAGTTCCAAGTAATAGTGTTATGTATGTGTCTAGTGATAGCACAAGTGAGGTTGATATAAATGTTATAAGCACTCGTAATAAAGACAGGAAAAGTGTGGAGACCAAATCTAATTTTTTCTGTTACAGGTGCGGGTCAAGATATCATCTTGGTAATAACTCCAAATGTCCTGCTCAAGGTAAACTGTGCAATAACTGTAAAAGAATTTGGTCATTTTTTTACCATGTGTAGAGTACCAAAAAGCAAAAGGAAAGTTAATCTGGTTTATACTGAAGAAGAAATTTGTGATGCATTAAACGTTGCTTTTTTGTCAGTTCACATTAATTCTCTAGATGGTAACAAAGTTAAGGGACCTACTTGCAGTGTACTAATCAGTACAAAGTCTCTGGATGTTATGGCTGACTCAGGTTCGCCGATTACTATTTTGGATGTAAAAACATTTAACAACTTGTGGTGTGACATGATGCTACTCCCTACTGATGTTAATCCCAAGGCGTTTAGGGAGTATGATATCCTCATGAGGGGCTATTTTCCTGACTCTATAAATTTCAAAGGCAGAATTATCAACACCAAAATGTATGTAGCTTTGAATGGGAGAGACATTTTAGGCTGGCGTGACCAACCTTCTTTGGGTATTATGCTGAAACCTGGTCATCCTGAACCAGTTGTTCTTGGAGAATTTCCAGTTTTGTCAATTGATGATTTTAAAACACAGGATCCCATTTTATCTACAATTTTTGAAAAATACTCAACTGTGTTTAGTGATAAGATCGGATTGGTCAAGAATTTTGAACATGTTATAAAATGAAAAGAGAAAGTTTGTCCTGTTGTTCAGAAAGTACGTTCTGTACCTTTGTCTGTTAAAGAGGATCTCAAAAAACACCTTGAGTTATTATGTTCTCAGGACATTATCTGCCCAGTTGAGTCATCAGAATGAGTTTCGACTGCAGTTGTGGCCCAAAAAAGTTCTGGTGAAATCCGTTTGTGTGCAGATTTAAGAGTGTTAAATCGAAATATTGTTGTTGATGTTCACCCTCTGCCTAAGATTCATGAAATGCTTGCAAATATAGGTTCAAGTAATTTTTTTTCCACTTTTGATTTACGCGCAGCATATCATCAGATTCCCCTTTCTGCAGAATCACAGCCTTTAACTACATTTGTCACACCATTTGGCGTTTATATGTATAAACGTCTTCCTTTTGGTTTAGCTTCTGCAGCCAGTATTTTTCAAAGGCTCATGAATAACATTTTTAGTGATTGTCCTGGTATTCAGGCTTTCCAGGATGACATTTTAGTACATTCTGAAACATTTAACCAACATTATGTTTTAATTGAGAGAGTTCTCACCACTTTGCAGTCAGAAGGTTTTACGTTGAACTTGAACAAGTGTAACTTTTTAGCACAAAATGTGGATTATTCAGGACATAATTTGTCTTGTGATGGTATTAGACCGAAAGCTTCATTGTTGGATGCTATTAGTAATGCTCCTGCTCCTTTAGATAAGGATTCTTTGAGAGCATTTCTTGGATTGAGCGAATATTATGCTCGGTTTGTTAAAGGATATGCTTTAGTTGTCCAACCTTTGAGGAACCTGTTGAAAAAACACATTTTTTTTGGCAGAACGCTGTAACGCTGCTACTTTGCACACTTATTATGCTGCTATCTCTACGCTGCTAGCGGAGCTCTTCCATGTATTTTAGCACTTTGCCATTATTTGTATTTTAAGGCTTTTAATCCCCCCTGCCCTTCCCCTTACTGTGTTCTGGTTCCGTTTTCATTTGGCTGCTCTTTACAGCCAGTGCCTGGGTAGCATTGGTTGTGCTTGTGTTGCACACGCCCCTTTCTGGTCCCGGCTTCAGCGCTCGATCCCAGCGGTTCCCGGAAGTGAGGCGGGACCGCATTGCACCGGGGTGGACGCTCTAGTCGGCAGCTCTCACGACCGTATATAATCGGCTGAGGCGGCATGCTCAGACTGTGAGTATTTTTGGCAGAACGCTGTAACGCTGCTACTTTGCACACTTATTATGCTGCTATCTCTACGCTGCTAGCGGAGCTCTTCCATGTATTTTAGCACTTTGCCATTATTTGTATTTTAAGGCTTTTAATCCCCCCTGCCCTTCCCCTTACTGTGTTCTGGTTCCGTTTTCATTTGGCTGCTCTTTACAGCCAGTGCCTGGGTAGCATTGGTTGTGCTTGTGTTGCACACGCCCCTCTCTGGTCCCGGCTTCAGCGCTCGATCCCAGCGGTTCCCGGAAGTGAGGCGGGACCGCATTGCACCGGGGTGGACGCTCTAGTCGGCAGCTCTCACGACCGTATATAATCGGCTGAGGCGGCATGCTCAGACTGTGAGTATTTTTGGCAGAACGCTGTAACGCTGCTACTTTGCACACTTATTATGCTGCTATCTCTACGCTGCTAGCGGAGCTCTTCCATGTATTTTAGCACTTTGCCATTATTTGTATTTTAAGGCTTTTAATCCCCCCTGCCCTTCCCCTTACTGTGTTCTGGTTCTGTTTTCATTTGGCTGCTCTTTACAGCCAGTGCCTGGGTAGCATTGGTTGTGCTTGTGTTGCACACGCCCCTTTCTGGTCCCGGCTTCAGCGCTCGATCCCAGCAGTTCCCGGAAGTGAGGCGGGACCGCATTGCACCGGGGTGGACGCTCTAGTCGGCAGCTCTCACGACCGTATATAATCGGCTGAGGCGGCATGCTCAGACTGTGAGTATTTTTGGCAGAACGCTGTAACGCTGCTACTTTGCACACTTATTATGCTGCTATCTCTACGCTGCTAGCGGAGCTCTTCCATGTATTTTAGCACTTTGCCATTATTTGTATTTTAAGGCTTTTAATCCCCCCTGCCCTTCCCCTTACTGTGTTCTGGTTCCGTTTTCATTTGGCTGCTCTTTACAGCCAGTGCCTGGGTAGCATTGGTTGTGCTTGTGTTGCACACGCCCCTTTCTGGTCCCGGCTTCAGCGCTCGATCCCAGCGGTTCTCGGAAGTGAGGCGGGACCGCATTGCACCGGGGTGGACGCTCTAGTCGGCAGCTCTCACGACCGTATATAATCGGCTGAGGCGGCATGCTCAGACTGTGAGTATTTTTGGCAGAACGCTGTAACGCTGCTACTTTGCACACTTATTATGCTGCTATCTCTACGCTGCTAGCGGAGCTCTTCCATGTATTTTAGCACTTTGCCATTATTTGTATTTTAAGGCTTTTAATCCCCCCTGCCCTTCCCCTTACTGTGTTCTGGTTCCGTTTTCATTTGGCTGCTCTTTACAGCCAGTGCCTGGGTAGCATTGGTTGTGCTTGTGTTGCACACGCCCCTTTCTGGTCCCGGCTTCAGCGCTCGATCCCAGCGGTTCCCGGAAGTGAGGCGGGACCGCATTGCACCGGGGTGGACGCTCTAGTCGGCAGCTCTCACGACCGTATATAACGCCATGTGTCAGCGACCGCGCAGCGGACGCGCGCAGCGGGCGCGCCGTCTGCGCGCCGAAGGAGCGCCAAAGGAGGGCCCGTCTGTGCCCGTCCGTGCTCTGGCCGGGCACAGGGCCCCGACCCTTGGCCGTTTTCCTTCCCCCTTTGTCCCTCCTATACCATGCCGATATTCCGCCGTCGACCTCCGAGCTCTCCAGGTCCCGCCTTGTGAGGCGGTCCATTCCTGGGCACTCTCTGATAATCGGGCCAGATTATGCCCCTTCTGTAATTATCGTCTTCCTAGTCCTGCCACCCCGCCCACTCAACCCTGTAATGAGACTAAGATTATACAAGCGGGCCTGATTAACGCCAGATCTCTTGTATGCCACACGGCCGAAGTCTTTGATCTGCTAGCTGATAATGATCTCGACCTACTCTTCGTTACTGAGACTTGGATGACTGACTCCTGCTCACCGGTAGTCGAGTTAGCTATCCCTCGTGGCTTCAGAATCTGCAGAGTAGATCGCGCTGCTGATGTGGGCAGAGGCGGGGGGGTTGCCGTGATCTACAGGGATCACTGGTCTCTCACGTACGAGCATCTGGACAAAATCAAAGAAGCCGAACTTCTCCACTTTTGCCTGGTCCTCAGTCCGCATTTCACCTTAGGTGGCACACTTCTGTACCGTCCACCAGGCCATGTTGGAAGTTTTATTGGCTCTTTGGAGGAGGTTATTGTGCCACGAGCCTTACGCTTTTCTCGCTTCTTACTACTGGGCGATTTTAATATACATATGGATTCTGTGAACACCACTGAAGCTACTCGTCTTAGCGAGACCTTTAGTATGGCTCACCTCTCTCAGTGGGTCGATGCTCCCACACATGTGGGAGGCCATGTTCTCGACTTGATCTGTACTAATTTTGATATTAGCCTGTCCCCTCCATCGCCTATGGTGTGGTCCGACCATTATATGATCAAGTTTGCCTGGCAGCTAGCCGAGGGTTCGAGGAAAACCCCTCCTATGGCACACCATCCCCGGATTAATATGATGTCTTTATCTGAATCCCTTGCTGACACCCGTCCGGCCCCAACAATGGAGTTAGAAGCAACTGTAGACGCATTTAACTCCTGGATAGCAAATGGTGTCGCTTCCTCTATTAATGCGGGGGGCGTTCGGCGAATGCGGTCTCGTCCCTCTCAACCATGGTTCACGCATGCCCTGCGAGAACAGAAGCTGGTCTGTAAAAAACTAGAGCGAGCATGGAGACAAGACTACCTGCCTGTCGCAAAGAAAGCTTTACGAGCAGCCCAAATGGATTACTATGCTGCGATTAAGTCAGCCAAAAGTAGGTATTTTTCGGACAGAATTGAGAAGGCCGAGAACAACAGCAAAGAGATATTCTCAATTGTCCAAAACTTCTTATCTCCCTGTGCTGCCCAACCCCAGCTCCCTTCTTCCGCCCAATGGTGTGAAACACTGTCCTGCTATTTTACGGACAAAATAGCAAAAATACAATCGGACCTAGAAATGGCCCAAAAGACCGTTACGACCCCTCATGCCCTACTCGGACCGGACAGATCTTGTCAACGTGACCAACTTGCTGCCTTCCTTCCGGCCTCGGAACCGGACATACGGCAAATCCTGACGGCTTTAAAATCTGGATCTCCTTCAGACCCTTGCCCTGCCAGGGTTTTGGGCGGGATAATGGATACCATCTCTCAAGAGGTGACTCACATCATCAACCTCTCCCTTTCCACAGCCAGGATTCCGAGAAGTTGGAAGGAGGCAAAGCTGCTCCCTTTATTAAAAAAGGCCGGTTTAGACCCAGCAATACCATCGAGCTATCGGCCCATTTCATTGTTGCCAGCTCTGGCGAAGGTGTGTGAAAAGGTGGCCTTTAAACAACTGGACAGCTTTATTGAGTCTTCCCACGCTCTACATCCTGCTCAGTCTGGATTCAGAGCTGCCTACAGTACCGAGACTGCTTTAGTTGAGGTATCAGAGGCTGTCCGTGAGTGCCTGGACGGAGGTGGCAGAGCGGTCCTGATTTTATTGGACCTCTCTGCCGCCTTCGATACGGTCCCGCATGCCCTACTGATGGACAGACTACGTGCTGTTGGAATATCTGGGCTGGCCCTTGACTGGCTGTCATCATTTTTGAGTGACAGAACTCAACAGGTCTGGATGCCCCCCTACTCTTCGGCCCCAAAAAAATTGTCAACTGGTGTCCCGCAGGGTTCTACGTTAAGCCCGTTATTGTTTAACGTTTATATGACCCCGCTACTCTATCTGGCTGAACATCTGGGAGCCAAGATAATAGCATATGCTGATGATACTCAGCTGCTATTCACATGGCCTAAGGGTGTGTCTGACTCATCAGCAGTCCAACACTGTTTGTCGGAAGTCTTCAGGTGGCTCGCACAAGTCCAACTTAAGTGCAATGAAGACAAGTCCGAGATTCTATTCTTCGGCTCCTTCCCTGACAACTTTAAGGACCAGATCTGGCCCCTGGACCTGCCCTGTCCCAGCGTTACTGGTGGCCCAGCTAAGAACTTGGGGGTCTGGTTCGGTCAAGATCTTAAGTTCTCTGATCATATAAAAAAACTGACCGGCATCTGCTTTGGCACCCTGCGTGCCTTGAGGAAATTCTTTCCTCTTCTGCCTAGGGCAGCCAAGGAGTCTGTCCTTCGAGCTCTGATCTTATCCCGGCTCGACTACGCCAACGCCTTATTTAGTGGTCTACCTGCGTACATGGTTCACCGTCTGCAGGTGATTCAAAACGCCGCAGTACGCTTGCTTTTCTCCCTCCCAAGGAGATCTAGCGTGCGTAGCCACTTACGTAGCCTGCATTGGCTACCAGTCCCTCATCGAATTTTATTCAAAATTCTTGTGTTGGCATTTAGAGCAGTCCACGGCCAGGGACCAACATACCTGCAGAAAAGGTTTTCATTCTACACTCCAAACCGTGCCCTTCGATCGGCCAACCTGTGTTTTTTAATCACCCCCAAATTCAAATATGCACGCATCGGAGGACAATCCATTTCAGTCAAAGCTGCCTCTGCCTGGAATGCCCTCCCTTTTTCTCTCCGAGCTTCGCCAACCATTGCTTTGTTTAAAAAAGATCTCAAAACCCATCTGTTCAATGCCCCTTACTAGCAGTCCCCCCAGACCATGTTTTCAGTTCTTCTGCTCTCAAAATTCACTCACCGCGCCAGGATACCCCGTGGTAACAGAGCGCGCTACAAAAGCTTTAATAAACATAAACATAAACATAAACATGAAATTTATATGGACTGCTGAGCATTAAGTAGCTTTTAGTGATGTTAAAAGTTTGATTATCAATGCCCCTGCTATTAAACCATTTACGTATGGTGTGCAGTGCATTATAACTGTTGATGCTAGTTCTAGAGGGCTTGGTGCAGTTCTTAGTCAAATAGTCAAGGGTGAAGAATGCACTATAGCATTCGCTTCACGCACGTTGTCTACAGCTGAGCTTAACTACAGTACAATTGAGCGTGAAGCTTTAGCTTGTACTTGGTCAGTAGAAAAGTTTCGTATGTATATTTGGGGAACTAAATTTCTACTATTCACAGATCATAAACCCTTGATGTACATGTTGACTGATAGTTCTTACAACAAAGCTTCTTCTCGTCTCGTCAGGTTGCTAGCAAGACTTCAAGAGTTGATATTAAGTATCTTCCGGGTGGTAAAATTTTTAGGGCTGATTGCCTTTCACGCATTCCTCTTCCGAACCTACAGTCTGTTGATTTGGACGAAGATTTTGAATGTGTATTTTCTGTAGAAGATGTTGTGGAGAAGTTTGGTATTACACAGCATGAATGGGTTTGTGAATCACAAGAGGATGGCTGTTTGTGTAATGTGAAGAGGTTCTTGGTCCAGGGATGGCCCATGGAAAGGAGTCTTTCTTTGGAAGAAAGACATTTTTCTCAAGTTTCTTCTGAATTGTCTTGTTCTAATGATATTTTAATGAGACAAGATAAATTTGTTCCTCCACGTGGCATTAGAGATTGCATTATTTCTCTGGCTCATGAGGGTCACCCAGGTACCACCGCAACAGTCAATACAATTTAACAGATATATTGGTGGCCTGGTGTTGACAATCATGTTAAGGTTCATGTTGACCAGTGACCCCAGTGTTTGTGCTCAGACAAACACTGGAAATCATCTAATTCACCCCTGTGTCCTGTGGAATGGCCTACGAGAGCCTGGAAAAAGATAGGCCTGGATTTTTCTGGTCCTTTTTCAGTTTTTAATTTTGAGAAAAAAATTCTTACTAGTTGCAATTGACTATTTCTCAAAGTGGATTTATTTTTCTTTTGTTAAGTCTGCTGATGCGAACTCTGTTGTGCTATTCTTGCAACGTTTGTTTTACCCTGAAGGAACACCTGATGAAATAATAACTGATAATGGATCGCATTTTGTTGCTCATGATGTTGATGTGTTTTAAAAAAATGTGGATGTTAAACATACATGGGCCCCTCTATATAGTCCAGCTTCTAATGGACTAGTGGAGCGCGCCAATCAATTGTTGATGCTGTTCAAACTGCGGTGGCTAGTGGTTTAAACATTCCATCTTTTCTGTTTCATAAAATTTGGAATTACAATTGTACTCCTCATAGCACTACTGGAGTATCACCTTTCGTTTTGTTGAGAGGTCGCACACCAACCTCTAAGCTTAATCCCACCTGGTTGATTGAAAATTCTCCTCATAGTTCTGTGGATATCGATAAAGTGAGACATTTTGTGGTTAAGAAACAAGAGAGTTACAAACAGAACTATGATAAACGTATGCATGTCGCAGAAAAACCTTTATTTCCTGGTGATTGGGTTATTATTAAAAAACCTAGTAAGGTGACTAAAGGTCTATCCAAATTTTCTTCTCCTGTTCGAGTTATCAGAGTTGCACGTATGTCAGTGCTCTTACAGGATAGAGGTTGGTGGAATAAAAATGCGCTGGTTAAGATTACTGATAAACAAGCCACCATTATTCGTCAGAATAAACAAGATGACAGTGTTCCTGGTGATTCTGATTCTGATTGATATGGTGTTGCTGAAAACAGTTTAGTTTCTGCTGGTCAGGATTCGAGTCACCAAACTCAAAATTCTTTTACTTCAACTCATCCTGTGGGTACAGGTGATTCATTTGAGGTTCATCCTCATTCTACATTGCGTTCTTTTGCTCCGTTAAGAGGAGAAGGAGAGTGTAGTGGTAGATTAAATGGGGCTTCAAGGATTAGAAATGCACCTATTAGTTTTCGTGATTATGTCATGAATTAATGTGTTGAATTCTTTATACACTAGTATGTAGAATGTATTTACTATTAGTTAATTCATTTGTATTGTTCACTTTTAGTATATAATATATTTTAGTTTTATTGTTTTCTGTTATTTTCCTGATAAGGGGAGGATGTGTAGCATGTATGTATTTACTTTCATATGTTATATGTATTGCTTTAAGGAATTTGTTAGCTAAGACATTCTTAGATTACTATTGCATTCCAGAATGTAGATTCCAAAGTAGTCATTTTCTAAGCTGGAAGACTAGATGGATGTCGTGGGTTATCATCTCTTGGAATAAACATCTATTTTCACCTGCAACCTGTCTGGATATCATTCTTATGATATATGAGCTTACTACAGACCCCCACTGAGGTAAAAAACTGACTTTTTTAAATCAGCGCTGCAGATCCCCAGAGGATCGGCATAGCCAAAAATAAATACAGCGGTCTCTCATCTATATATTTTTTTTTTAAACAGGGCATTCTAGGGCCGGGGGGAGGGAAGAAAGGTGGGGGCAAGCACTGATTTTTTGGGGAGGGGGCCCTCCCTTCCCAAATCTACATGAAGCCCCAGGGACTTCATCACCCGGGGCTGGAATTTTAATAATGGGGAAGGGGTGCACAGCCCCCTGCCCGAGCCTCACAGAGACTCGGGGACCTCTTCCCCCAGGGATGATAGATTAATTATGGGGAGTAGTACATGCAGCGACCCTTCCCTGAGCCTTCACGAGACCCTGGGGACCCAAACCTTCAGGGCAGTATGTTTTTAGGAGTGGGGTCCCCACCCAAAAATTGACTTGGGGACCCCATCCTGTGGAGCTCGATTACAGTGTCCCGGGTGACCCCATGACCTGGGACAATGCTGTTCCCTGCCTGGGAGAGTGCAGGCATACCCTACCCATTCTTTTCCAGTTAGGGAACACAGCTGTGCTCCCACCCAGGAGGTAGCAGAGAAAAATGTTTCTCCCACCCTGGCAGGAGCAAAGTTAATGATCCAATCTTGCACCAGCACCACAATGGGTGCTGGCTGGGGAGCCGGCGATTAGAGATGTCATGGGTAACCCGGGTGGGCAAGGGCATCCATTGAAAAAAAAAAAGAAATAATAAATGACCATCAGGAGCTGCTTATTTATTATTTACTGCTCCTGCAAGTAACACCCCATAATATACTAAGGCTTTTGAAAAATATATTTTTTTCTTCTTAAGGTGCTTCTAGAAAAGGTAGGGGCATCTCCAGCCATTATTAATGTTGTGAGGGCTGCAGGGAGTGCAGGAGCCCACCAGCAACATAAAAAAAACAGTATGTCTCATGGGTAACTGAATCTATGATCTCAGATGAGCTTATCATATTATTTAAAAACACTCCCAGCTACAGCTGTATGTCTAGTGCAGGGCCCGTTTGTGGTGTATTCTAAGGTTGCATTTTGTGGCCTGAAAATACAAAAAAACCTCAAAGACATGTAAATCTTTATTAAAAATATTTTATTACAAGCACTTTTATTAAACATTGCATTTTGTGAATTTCTAAAATATAGATTTGGCTATAGTAGTTTGTGACTTTTTTGACAATAGTTCTGATTTGTATATGTTGATGTGCTGACCCCTTGCTAAAGTCATTAGGCCTGCTTTTTATATTTTGGTCTTCTGACCTTTTGTCAAAGTTAGTAGGTCTGCTGTATGTGGTATTCTGTTTAAGTCACCATTAGAATTGTATTAGGTCATAGGGAATGTTGGTGACTTAGGGGGCATTATTGTACTGGATACTTGGGAGATCGGTTGCTTGTTTCCTTCCCTCCCTACAGTGGTTGTTAAGCTGATCTTCATTATAAATAAATCCTCTCTTGGAACCTACCATCTTGCAGAAGTAATACTACACATTATTTGGCGACGCTTGTGATCTGGATTTATAAATTTGAAGACAGCGTTCACTTACTTATTTTTGTGGAAACGTACCAGAGAAGATTTTCAACCATATCACTGAAGTCTTCTACAGATTCTATTTGGTAATGTACGTTGAACTATTTCTTGCAAAAAATGTGCAACCTGGCTTTTTTTTTCCCCACGCCTATGGTCTGTCATTTTGCAAGTTTATACGATTAATTATTGCAAGCAACTTTATTATATGCGCATTTTCAATTCTGAATCTGTTTCTGCATCGGAGTTCATTTGGATTAGAGTTGTGGTTATTTCGGATTTAATAATCGACCGCATCCTTCGAGCGGTAAACAATGTTCATTTCTCGAATCATTTTAATGATCTGTACAAACCTTGTTTTCCTTCGGATCCTTTGCGTGCGATACTGTTCTCAGCTCCATTCTACTCTGACTTACAGCTTCGATTTCAACTTGACGCAAAGCATCCTGGGAAGTGACCTTACGTAACGTAGCAAACGTAAGCAACGTACCGCCACCTTGGATTTTTTTTTGTGTGTTTTATCGATCTCAGCTTTTCACGGCTTTCCACAGCTTTTCACATTTACGAATCTGTTTACGAAGTTTTCAATCAAAACGCAGTGATTTATGCTAGTGATCTTTTTATATATTACTTTATCCTAGACAATTAAAACACTTTTTATGCATTATTGTTTAAGACCATTTTAATATTTTGTGTTAATTTTCATTGGTTTGACAGCATTGTTTAGTCATTATGTCAAACATTGTGGCACCTCCTCATTTTTTACAAATTGCAGGTGAACCAAATATTGAGTGGGATCTTTGGTTCCCAATGTTCATTGCTTATGTAGAAGTTTTAGAAAAAGATGGGTGCTCAGCTAAAAGAAAACTGGCTTTACTTAAGCATTGTTTAGGAGGAGTAGGCATTAAAGAATTTGCTAATTTGCCACCCATTGAAGATGCTGGTGATATGGATGTTTTTAAAAAAGCCACTAAAGAAATGAAGATTTGTTTTGGAAGGATAATGAACACAGTTATGGAAAGGTTCAAATTGTATTCACGTGTTCAAAAACCAGAAGAATCCATAGAAGATTACGTTTCAGCGCTACGCTCTTTGGCTTGTTCATTCGCTTTTGACACCATCTCATATGAGCAAGTTCTCAGAGACCAAATAATGATGAAGACTAAAAGTAAGAAAATTCAAGAAAGACTTTGGTTAGGCACTGAATCCACTCTTAGTGCTGTTATCAATATTGCAAAAGGTATCGAGCAATCTGAACTATTTGTATCTGAGATAGGAAACCAATCTTCAAAACCACAAATTACACAAATTACTGAACCTGAAGTTTCTTTAGTTAAAAATCAAACAAACTTTAATACTCATACTAACATTTTTTACAAGAAAGATGTTGATAAGAAATTTGTTGAAAACAAAAATTTCTCAAAAAGAAATACTGTTACATGTTATAGATGTGGTAGCTTTAACCATGTTGGCAACTATAAAGGGTGCCCCGCATGGGACAAAGTATGGATCAAATGCAAAAAAAAGGGACATTTTGGTAGTGTGTGTCGTTCTTCCCAGAGAATTAATTAAATTTCTCAAGAAAAGGAGGACGTTCTTCAGGGTTTAAATTGCATATTGTCAGTGAATGAAACTGAACACATAAAATTTCCTTCATGTACTACTTTGATAGATGGTAAACCTGTACAACTAATGGTAGATTCATGTTCTTGGTATACTATCATCGGAGTGAAATTATTTCATGATTTATGGGGGAAAAATAATTTGTTATTACCTGACATTCAACCTGGAGGATATTCAAGAGATAAAATTGATCTTGAAGGGTTCTTTTGGGCTAGTATTGAATTAAAATACAGAAAAATTAAAGGGAAGGTGTATGTAGCGACAAAAGGTGTATCCATTTTAGGTTGGCCACATCAGCAAGAATTGGGAACCAAACTTGATCCCAAAGCTTTTCCTTCTGTAAGTGTTGTGGATATCAATAATGAGATTCCCCAAACCACCTCTAGAGTAAATGTGTCTCCTGAAATAGTAAAAGATAATATGATTTAGGTTGACAATTTAAAATAAATTATCCTGATGTTTTTAGGAACACTTTGGGAAAATACACGAATTTTAAGCACAAAATTATTCTCAACGATCAGGCAATTCCCGTTAGACATAGAGTCAGAAATGTTCCTTTGGGCTATAGTACAAAACTTATTGGAAGATTTAGTGCAAAACAGATTATTGAGCTAATTGAATCGTCTCCTTGGGTTTCTCCCATAGTTTTATCACTTAAGGCCACAGGTGATCTTCGTTTATGTGTGGATCTCTGCAGTTTAAACAAAGAGATATGGGTAGACAAACATCCGCTCCCTAATATTCATGAACTTATTTCTACTTTATCCCATGCTTGTATATTTTCAACATTAGATTTGGCTAGTGCCTATCATCAGGTTGAATTGCATAATGATTCCAAGAAATTGACTGCGTTTGTAACTCCAGAGGGCATGTTTCAATATTTACGCATGCCATTTGAACTGGCAAGTGCTGCTTCTGTTTTTCAACGTTCAATGAAAGATCTATTAAAAGATTGCAGAGGGGCCATAGCATTCCAAGACGACATTTTGATTTTTGGAAAGAATTTTGAAGAACATGATGATAATTTAAATTCTGTTTTGAGAAATATTCAAGTGAAAGGGTTAACGTTACAATTCTCAAAATGCAAATTTAGACAAAATAAAGTAGAGTACTTAGGTCATGAAATTTCCAAATATGGAATTAAACCAAAAATTAACCATGTACAGAGTATGGTTAAGGCACCTAATCCCACTTCAAAAGAACAGTTGTTGTCATTTTTGGGGCTCACTGAGTTTTATGGGAAGTTTGTACAAGGTTACTCCACGATTGTGCATCTATTACGATTGTTATTGAAGAAGAACACTAAATTTCTGTGGGGTAAGGATCAACAGGAGTCTTTTGAAATTCTTAGAAACAAGATTATTGATGCTCCTTTTCTGAAACCTTATTCCGTGGGCAAAGAATGTATAGTTTGTGCAGATGCAAGTAATGTTGGTTTAGGAGCTGTTTTGATGCAGAAAGATGAAGATGGTGAATTTGTGGTATCATCTGCTTCGTGAAAACTTCATGATGCAGAGTTTAATTACTCTACCATAGAAAAAGAACTACTTGCATGTACCTGGGCAACTCAGCATTTCTGTCAATTTTTGTGGGGAACGAAATTCTCATTAAGAACTGACCACAAGCGTTTAGTTAGTATGTTGTCAGCTGGTGGAGGTAGGATGCTTACTGCTTGTTTAGCAAGACTTGCGGCCAAATTGCCAGAATACCGCTGTGAGTTAGTGTATGTCCCAGGACGTTTTAATGTCCACGCTGATTGCATGTCACGATTTCCTACAAACAAAAGTAGTGAATGTTCAAGTAGAGAGGAGTGTGACAATGCGTACACTATGGTTGATGTGAATTCTATTACTGGTGAAGACAAGTCTAATGTTATTTCAGAAATTGAATGGACACAAGCCATGGAACAAGATGACATTTTAAAAGATGTTCAGATATTTTTAAGTAAAGGTTGGCCTGAAGAAAGGAAATTGAGCGGAGAGTTAACCTCATTCTTTAAAGTCAAGGATGAACTCATGTTAAATTTTGGCATGGTGTTGAGAACAGATAAGATAGTACCTCCCAAGAATATCAGAGAACTTATTAGTAAACGAGCTCATGAAAGACACATGGGCATGTCCACAACAAAGAGAAGAATTGGGGAATTTTATTGGTGGCCCAGCATGGATTGTATGATTGAAAGGTGGGTTAGAAATTGTTCTCCTTGTACTTGATAAAACTGTGAAACCTCTCTCAGCTAACATTACTCCTGTGGAATTCACTCAAGGTCCATGGAGGAAATTGGGTATCGACATTATTGGTCCATTCAATTATCAATCTGGTAAAGAGATGTTTTCATTAGTCTTAATCGACTATTTTTCAAAGTGGCCGGAGTTAAAAATAGTGGATAAAGTTTCTTCGGTGAATGTCATTGTATTTCTACATGAGGTATTCTGTAGAGAAGGTTTGCCAGAAGAAGTTGTCTCTGACAATGGTCCACAATTTATTAGTAGAGAATTTGAATCTTTTCTCTCTAGTTGTGGAGTAGTACATAAGAGAGTTTCTAATTATTTTCCACAAGCAAATGGTCAAGTGGAACGGTTTAATAGGGTAATTAAAGAATCTTGTCAATTGGCTATAAAGCGTGGATTGAAATGGAAGAAGGCTTTACAAGCAACATTTTTAACTTATCGCACGTCTCCGAATTCTGTAGCTGGATTGTCTCCATTTGAGATGTTACGTGGCAGGAAACCTGGATCAAAACTCATGCCATGGTAGCTAAGAGAGAAAACTTCATATGAATTGGAGTTGGACTTGAATGGTGTTAGAGATCTAGTTAAGAAGTATCCAGAGAAAATGATACAACAAAATCCTAAAAGGAGATCTAAAGTTTCTAAATTGAAAGTGGGTGATTTTGTGAGAGTGAAATTTGGAGGACAAGCCAACAAGAAAGTGTCTAGATGGTCTGATCCTGTGAAAATTACGGAAATTTTCAGTAAAGCTGTGAGAGTAGAAGGTAAAGGACAAATTAACAGTTGTATATCAGTGTGTATATCTCATACGGATAATACTATTCAGGATTGTTCCACATCTAGCTCTACAAGTAGTCATTCAGTTAAAGTTGACAACTCTGCTGATTCTTTAGAATTTTCAGAAGGATTTGCAGGTACTCATGAAGTTTTTGATAAATTGTGTCATCAAAGTAACATCATAAATGACAATGTTGATAATAATGTTGTTCACGATAATGCTAGCAATACTCTCGCTTGTTACAATGTGCTACATGAAAATGATAATAATAATTTATGTTCAAGTGAATAAATTGATACAGCTAGGAAAAGTTCACGTGTTAAGCATACTCCTGTTAAACTCAAAGATTTTATTCGCTTTTAATCTATTTATTTGTTTATTTTTTTGTTTGTTTTTAAGGGGGGAGGTGTGTGGTATTCTGTATTATGTCACCATTAGAATTGTATTGGGTCATAGGGAATGTTGGTGACTTAGGGGGCATTATTGTACTGGATACTTGAGATCGGTTGCTTGTTCCCTTCTCTCCCTACAATGGTTGTTAAGCTGATCTTCATTATAAATAAATCCTCTCTTGGAACCTACCATCTTGCCGAAGTATTACTACACTGTACATCAAAGGACACCCTTTACATTGTTACATCACAAGGTCAGTCATGCGCACCCTTTGGGAATTGGGCCAAAACCTGTGCCATGCAAGGTCAAAGGGCTTGTACCGTGGGGGCTTCTGCACCAGGGAGGACGTCGGGTGCATGGCCGGACTGCAGGGCAAGCCGGCACCCAACAACATGCCGTGCATGGCTGAAGACAGTGCACTGCAGGGGGGTAGGGCACCAACAGGAGTTGGGTGCCTGTGGCAGGGTTAGGTGCAGGGCCTAGCCACAAAACCCCTGCACGCATCATGTGCCATGCATGGAGATGAACATCTTACTTTACATTAAAAGAAAACATAGACATTCACTGAAAAAACAGAATGACAATATAGTTAGGAATTGTAACAATATTTTACTTGTCATGAGTGATGTAATACATGAGGTCATAAGCAGTGCTTTGCGGGGGTGTAAGTTATAGTTAGCTCAGGTAACTATTACTACTGAATTTCTATGGTTTTATAGTATTGAAATGTGAGGCTTACTATAACGTCCCTGTAAACTTTTTTTCCAGTGAATTTCTAAGGTTTTTTTAATTCTATTTCTTTACTAAAACATCCCTCTAACCTTTGTTTATCCTGTGAATGTCTAAGGTTTTTTAAATTCTTGTTTCTAACCATAATGTCCCTGTAATCTTTATGTTTTCAGTGAATTTCTAAGGTTTTTCTCAACCATAAACCCCAAGTATACTTTGGGTTTTGCGGTGAATTTCTAGGTTTTTTTTAAATGTTATTTCCTAACTGTAGCCTTTGACAGTTTGTATTTGAGTGTCTGTATAAGTCAGAGAGTGGGTGTGTGAGTGGCTGTAAGGGTCTGTAAGTGGGTGTGTGAGTGGTTTTGTGGGTGTGAGTGTCTGTATGGGTCTGTGAGTGGGTGTGTGAGTGAATGCATGAATCTGTGAGGGAAGGTGGAGCGGCAGTATGGGTTAGTGACTGGGTCTGTAAGTGCTGTATGGATGTGTGAGTGTGTGGAAGTTGTTTTGTGTGTGTGAGATGGTGTGTCAGTGGTTGTATGGGTGTCTGAGTTTCATATTACTAAGGTGGAAGGGTGGCCTCAAATGGGCAATGACTCTAAGTGATTCTACACTTTTACATATTTGTAGCCATTGAAAGGGAGAACCATGGACTCTGCTGTCACAGGAGAGGCCAAGAAAGTACCCATTCATCAATATCACTACAGATTGTGCTCTAGTAGGTCACAATGCATCTGTCTTAACCAAAGATCTCTAATTGTTTTTCATTGTGGAATTGTTGAGAAAACACACTTGCTTTGTCTTCACAAAGGCCAGGAAGTAAGGATAATGTGTCCTTTACAGAAGTGGAGCTTCAATTGGGGCACCTGCTATGTTTAGGTTTGTAAGTGCTTCCCATTGAGGTTTAATTTCTGTGAAATTAGCATCAGGGCCAGAAAGAAATATCACCTGCTGCTTTATGCAACAAGAGTCCACAGTTTTGCATAAAATGTATACCTAGCTGGAGTAGTTTATATTGGGGAATCAGTAAGTGCCACTTTGTTTGGAAAATGCCATGTGTGTATTCTACACTATAGCTGCATTATGGATCATGAGGAAATGCCTTTAGAGACCTTCTCTGTGTTTTGGAAATGCTTTTGTTCCTCATCTGTCTTTATCCAGAAATGTGTGATAACATGAATACTGTTCTAGAGAAGACAAGGAGACTACAAAGAGGTGAATTTCCACCAAACAGGGGTTCTTCATCCTAACTATATGCAGCAAGTGCTTCTTTGTTTGGTGGAGATATCCTCATTTTGTTGGGCCTTTAAGTGCACTGCATAATTTTCTCCAGAATCAAAAAACAGATGTCCCAGAAGGCTTTTCCATTTTTTTTATATTCCTCTAATTTACTGTGAAAAGTTGCGATACGTATATTCTGCTACAGCGTTAATCGTAAAATCAACGTGATTTTTAGAAAGTGTAAAAAAGATATATACACATATTGTAATTAATTATTGTGATCAGTAAGTAGTTTGCTGATACAACATATAAAGTGATTTTTTCCTAAATAATTTTATGGTTGAACACTGTTTTATTCTATTTTCCGTAATCATGACTACATTGGCATTCACAGCAGTGTCGTGAATATCACATGACTATGGAAGAAAGGGATTTCATTGGACAAGATTCTTAATTTTTCTAGAAAGGAGGTACCGACCCATTTTTCTTATACTCAGACTTACAGTGCGGGATTAGAGATTCACATTTCAGCACGTGCTCTTTTCAATATGAATATTGATTTGGTTTATTTTTGGGAAATTATTACCAAATAAAATAGCATCTGATGGCAGTGAAGATCAGGAGTCACACCTTGATGACGACAGTTCTTTGGAGGAGGAACCACTGGCAAAGCTACAATCAATTGCTTGGGACTTTGTCTTTGTTACTATCCCCTCTGGGGAGAAAAAGTGGTTGCTTAGCATGCAAAGTGCTCAATATCTGATAAGACCCTTTCCAGACACACGTCCAAGAAGTATTTGTGCGGCCCCACGAGTATGTTGTATCATCTGAAGACTATCCGCTCTAGGGAGTTCAACAGAACACATAGGCAGCGAAGTGCAGGGGATTGGTCTACCTCAACTGCAACACCAATTGTTCCTGGACTCACCGGAACTCCAAAGATTTGGCACTTTTTGTTTGGACTTCTAAACAGTTCTAACTCCAGGGAAACAATCTGTTGCCATACTTTAGAACGCTGCAAAGTGCATACAAATTTTTTGGGGGTTTGTTTTTGAATGACACTTGTTTCCCCAGTTTTCAGTGTTTTCTTTGAAAACAATTTCCAGTTGCCATTTTATATAAAAAAGCAAACAAAATATTACAAAACAAACAAAAGGAAAGTTGTGAAACATACACAACAAAGCTTCTTGATAGAACCACCTTTCTTGGTTAAAAAAGATAAACTGAACGTGTTGTATGTATAAGAAAGAGTATGGTTGAGTGACTTCTGTGTTAGTGAGTGAGGGGATGCATGAGTGAGTAAGTGGATGTGCAACTGTAGTGGGCATGTAGGTGAGTGAGTGGGTGTGACAGTGGCTGTATGGGTTCTGAATGACTAAGTGTTTGTATGGGTATGTGAGTGGGTATGTCAGAATCTGTATGGGTGAGTGAGTGGCTGCCTGAATGGCTGTATGGGTGAGTGAGTGAGTGCATTTATTAGTAGCTATAGGGGTGAGTGAGTGTGTGTGTCAGTGAGTGAATCGGTAAGTGAATGGGTGTGTGTTGCTGTATAGGTGAGTCAGTACAGATGTTAGTAGCTGTATGGGCAAGTGAGTGGGTGTGAGAGTGCCTGTATGGGTGAGTGAATGAGTGTGCCCATGCCTGTATGAGAAACTGGGTGTATGTGTGTATCACTAGCTGTATGGGTGAGTGACTGGCTATGTTAGTACCCGTATAGCTGACTGAGTAATTCTATAAGTGACTATTTTGGTGAGTGTTTGCATGTGTTTCTAGTTACATGGGAGAGTGACTGGGTGTGCTAGCGATTGTATGGGTGGCCAAGTAGATTTATGAGTGACTGAATGGGTGAGTGAGTGCATGAGTTAGCACTTGTGTGAGTGAGTGAATGGGTGTGTGAGTATCTGTATGGGTAAGTGAGTGTGTGTGATAGTGTGTGTGTGATAGTACATGTGCTGGTGACTTGTGAGTTAGTGAATGTGTAAGTGGCTTAATGGTTGAGTGACTGGGCATATGAGTGGCTCTATCAGTGTGAGTCTGGATATCTCAGCGACTCTATGACACTGTTCATGGGTGTATACCTTGACAATGTTAGTTTGTAGAACTATACAGAACGAATTAATTAGGAAATAC
Source organism: Lissotriton vulgaris (assembly GCF_964263255.1). NCBI lineage: Eukaryota > Metazoa > Chordata > Amphibia > Caudata > Salamandridae > Lissotriton > Lissotriton vulgaris. The sequence continues at coordinate 330,081,722 of NC_141697.1, read as the reverse complement.
ATTTACTCAAATAGATGGTATCATTCATCTGTTTAAAAACACAAAGAACATATAAGTTAGTGTTAATTTTAGCAAAATTCCATGATAAACTGTTAGTTTCTGCAATGCATAGGTTCATACTATAAACCAAACAGTAAATATTTCTTATGCTGTAATAGTATTTCAGATTACAATAAAGCATTTACGTTTCCCTTTTTTACTGTTCTCAGCTTTTGTGTTTGTACACCATAATCAATGTAGTGTATAAAGTGTCATTCTTGAACAGTGGGGAAAAAAACAATCATAACTATTGTAAAAAAACATTTTCTCATTTGAGCACCTCCTCTCTTTCTTTTCGAAATTAAATGTTGCTGCCTTTTATATCACTTGTCAGTAAAATGACATGGCATCTGGTGGCAGTAAAGATCAGTTGCCATAACCTGATTAACACAATTCTTTGGAGGAGCAGCCCCCAGCAAAGCAGCAATCAATTGCATAGGAGTTTTTCACAATCCCCTCTAGGCAAAAGAAAGTGGTGGCAAAGCATGTCAAGTGCTCTTTATGCATCAAGACACTCTCCAGGGGTACGTCAAAGAAATATTTACGTGGCACTACGAGTATGTTGACACATGTAAAGACGTACCACTTCAACCGCTGTTGAAGAAGAAAAAAAACAGAAATTTGTCAGTATTAGATTTGCAAACTTTCAGAAACACAACAGTACACAATCTTTATGCTGTAATAGTATATCACATTAGAATATAGCACATTACAATGCAATGTATTACATCGCGTGCTTTTATAATGTGGTCGTTACAATGACCGCGTTGTTAGTACGCAATACATTTACATCGCAAGTCATTACAATGACTTGCAGTAGGGGGCATGCTGGACTTTGGAATAGTATTATTTACTATTCCTACTCTAGTTTGTGCAACAGTAGGGAAGGTGTTGGAATTAATTTCCAATATCTCAGCGCCCCTACAGCCAGTCATGCTGTTTCCTATCACATTATAGTAAAACATTTAATTTCCCCTTTTTCTGTACTCAGTTTTCATACTTGTACACCATAAACGATGTACTGTATAAAGATTCATCCTTGAACAGTGGGGAAAAACTATTGCATAGATTGTAGAACCCCCCCAAAAAACTGCACAATATATCAGTACAAATAAGTGGCACTATGCATTGCACTCAATACACTTTTTTAATCAATTGTTTTACCTACAGTTAGTGAACTAATCTAGACAAACATATTTTAAAACTGTTGTATTATTATAACAGGTACAATTCTGCGAATAGATATAAAGCATGTGTTAGCTTGTGCCTAGATGTGTTAGTGTATGCATAAGTGTGTGTGCACGGATCAGTGTGTGACTAAGTGTGTCAGTATATGCACAATTGCGTGTTTCTGAGTATGCCAATGTATCCATCATCATCTGCTTGGGTGTGTCAGTGTATCAGTGTCTGCCTGGGTGTGCTACTGCATGCATCAGAGTGTATCTGGGTGAGTCAGCATATGCATCACTGTCTCCTAGGTGTGTCACTGTATACCTGTGTGTCTTAGTGTATGGATCTGTGTTTCACTGGGTGTGTTACTGTGTACATCTGTGTGTGCCTGGGTGTCTCAGTGTATGCATTAGTGTATGTGTGGCTGTGTCACTATATGCATCAGTGTATGCCTAGGTGTGTTAGTGTATGTATAAGTGTGTGCCTGGAAGTGTCACTATATGCATGTGTGTCTTTGTGTGCCAGTGTATGCATCAGTGTGTCCTGGATGTGTCGATGTATGGAAAAGTGTGTTCCTGGATTTGTTCCTGTACCTACCTGTGCATGTTAATGTAATCATGAGTGTTTGCTTGAGTGTGTGTGTATATACATAAGTGTGTGGGTGCATGGCTGTGGTACTGTAAGCATCAGAGTGTATCTAGGTATGTCAGCGTATGCATCAGTGCATATCTACCTACAGCATACCCTAGGGGTCACTAATTTGAAGAAAAAAGAGAGTTTAAGGCTTGCCAACGAGTTTTGAATGCCAAGTTAACCTGGCAGTAAAACTGTACACACAGGCTCTCCAGTAGCAGACCCGAAACGCTTAAATGGCTACTTGTTTAGATGCAGCACTTGAGTAGTAGCACTTCAATAAATATGCAAATTAGTGTATCAGTCCCACTCTGGGTGTGTCACTGGATGTGTGAGTAACTATGTCACTATATGACTAGCTGTCTTAGTATCTCAATGGTTCTTCTTAATTTGTATATAACTGGCTGTATGGATTATTTACTGTGTTGTATTAGTGAGTATTGGGGTTTATAGTTGTGTGTGCAACTGTCTCTATCACTGCTGGATACATAACTTTCTCTAGCGACATATGACTAAGTGCCTCTGTCTGTCTGACTAGCTGGGTGAGTGTCTCTATACTTTTGTAAATATGTACATAAGTGGCAGTTTGGGTGGGACACTGGATGTTTAGCTGGGCAAAAAAAAATATATATATAGTAGTGGCCATCCTAAACACGTCATTATGAGCATTCCGCTTGGCGAACTGTTGCGCCTTAAGCGAATATGCAATACTCAAGAGAAGTTTGAGGAGGGGGCAACTGCAATGCTTAAAAGACTAGAGGCAAGGGGATACAGCAAATCCTGTCTAGCCACTGCATTGCAAAAGAGCAAAGAAAGATCTAGGGACTCTTTATTGGCATCCAAACCCCCTGACACTGACGCCATATCCAATTCCACCAGATTATTAACTACTTATAGTAGACAGCACCGCAAGATAAAATCTATCATTAACAAACACTGGGCAGTCTTAAAAACTGATGGAGTTTTACATGATATGACCCCTGACAAACCAGTAATCACATTCAGGCGTGCATACAGTATGCGCAGTAAGCTAGTACAATCCAGCCCTGAATTGCCTATGATTACCCAATGGTTTGGTGGTAAAGGCTTTCACAAATGTTCCTCGTGTCGGGAATGCACGTTTGGACGGAATACCACCCATTACCGCACTCCTTTTTCTGAAACTGAATTTCCGATTCACGGCAATTACAACTGCTGCACGGAGTTTGCGGTTTACGTCCTAACTTGCACCTGCGGTCTACGTTATGTAGGCAGTACCGGCGCACAGGTGCATGTTAGAATACTGCAGCACCTTCGTGCTATAGTGAATCACGACGGGGCATACCCGGTGGCACGCCACTTCAACAGCAGGCATAACAGGGATCTGTCATGTCTTACTTATTACGTCATTGATGCTGTTGCTCCCCTAAGGCGAGGCGGTGACCGTGAAAAACTATTACGCCGATTAGAAACGCAGTATATCATCAAACTTGACAGCAAACAACCCAACGGGTTAAATGCGACAGAGGACATGCATAACTTTCTGTAGGGGCATTGATCCATTGTATATACTCTGTATATATTACACAAACCCAAGTTCCAACGTGAGATTATCCAAGAAAATACAAAGAATTACGTATAATTTGTATATACATGAAATCTTGAACTCAAGCACCTGTTTCAGGTATCCTGTAGTCCTGTCTCTTAAATCAGAGTTAGCTGCTCAGTTTTCTGAGCAGTGCAATATTTTTAACAATTCTTTGGGAAATGTTTTCTTTTGGTGGTTTTTTTACACTGTAAATTCACTCAAGCACTTTTTTCATAAACACAATTGTTTTGTAAATAGTCCTTAAATATTTATGATATATAAAAATTTTAAAATGTAAAAATTTTAAAACAAATATATCGGACTGAAACTTGATACTGTGTTTTCTACACTAAGGTGCTGTCTTTTGGTCTTACACATTATTTGTCTTTACATAAGGTTGTACCTAGCTATGGAGCAATTTATATTGTACAGCTATGATTTGCATCTTTACAATATTTTTTCATGCTTCTGTTTATTTAATGATCCACAATTGTTTTTCTGATTTATTGTGAGGTATATCATGCATTCATGCATATCACTTTTTTCTCAATTACTGATGTATAATAACATCAGCGCATTCATGCAGTTATTTTGACATCCGCAAATTTTTGTTTTTTGTTATGTTTACAGAAATCAATTCAGATTGCTATCAACAATCATTAAGCATGCAGCATTGTTTCTGTTTTGTTTTTTGATGCAACAAAGTTACATTGACATAGCGATTATGTGTACTGTATCTTTAAATTGCTTGTATCCAGCATTTGGTACAACCATGTGACTCACGTTTGGTAGGTGTGGCCCAATAGGGTGGGTCTGCACTGCATAGATAAAAGAAGTTTCCGTTTTTGAAATGTGGTGTGTGAACAAGAGTACGCCAGTACTCGAAACGTTGCATTTTGGAAGGCACATGGAATAAATAACATCTTGCCTGGATTACGTGGGGTCTGTCTCTTCTTTCGCCGCTGCCTGTGGAGGTTTGAAGATTTTGCAAATATATATATATATATACATATGCCCAGCAAGGAATCGCTGCTTGATGCAGATCGCCACTTTGACTAGGAGGCAGGTTTAACCCATCCTGTTTCACGATCCTGTGGACACCAGCGTTCAGAGGTTGGAGCGTTAAAAGGGACCGAAGGAAGAACTTTGTTTTAACCAAAACTCGACATTACAACACCCCGTACCTTCCAGAAAACTGTTCTCCCACAACCAACACTTACCTGGGAATACTGAACCCTGGGAGCTGTAGTCGTGGCAGGACTGCAGCGAACTTGGAATCAGGTGACCACAGGTAAGCGGACTTCCGCCAATGAGGGAGATGCTGGACATTTAAAGGAGGGGGTGGAGTTACACTTGGTATACAGCGGCATTTGAGAAAGGCCGCAAGGCCAAAATGCATCATGCTACGCTGTGCTGAATAAAGAAGCTTCTGACGTTTCCCTTGGCCTTCTCCTTTTTCTTACAGAATTTGGATGTGTTACATGTGTACGCGGTGGACAGAAGCGCGTTGAAGGCACCCCTCCATCAAGAGGCTGGAGTTCTTCTGGTTCCCCGCTGCTCGCAACGTTTCTGCACATCAAGTTATTGATAAACTCCAGACCCGCCCCTGAATGCATGCCCAGCAAGGAATAGCTGCTTGATGCAGATCGCCACTTTGACGAGGAGGCAGGTTTAACCCATCCTGTTTCACGATCCTGTGGACCCCCGCGTTCAGAGGTTAGAGCGTTAAAAGGGACCGAAGGAAGAACTTTGTTTTAACCAAAACTCGACATTACAAAACCCCGTACCTTCCAGAAAACTGTTCTCCCACAACCAACACTTACCTGGGAATACTAAACCCTGGGAGCTGTAGTCGTGGCAGGACTGCAGTGAAGTTGGAATCAGGTGACCACAGGTCAGCGGACTTCCGCCAATGAGGGAGATGCTGGACATTTAAAGGAGGGGGTGGAGTTACACTTGGTATACGGCGGCATTTGAGAAAGGCTGCAAGGCCGAAATGCATCATGCTACGCTGTGCTGAATAAAGAAGCCTCCGACGTTTCCCTTGAGTGGCCTTCTCCTTTTTCTTACAGAATTTGGATGTGTTACATATATATATATATATATATATATATATATATATATATATATATATATATATATATATATATATATGCCACGAAAAACTCCACTTTGCTGGGGGCCCCCGACCCTGCAGGGCGGTCTCTGCAAGACAGGAATGGAGATCCTGTTAAACTGTATGAACACAAAAGAAGCGCAGAGTCCAACTTCGTCTTATCAGCAAGTTGACATTTATTCGTCTGAAAACAAGCAGCAAATGTAGGCACTCCTTTATCCTTACGCGTTTCGGCGTTCTCGCCTTGTTCACAGGTGAGTGCATTTATTAAATCCAAGTGGTCACATGGCCCGTGCTTGCAAACTACGAGCCCCAGAATGCATCCTTAATTCGATTTTGATTTTGCAGCGTGACTAGGCATTCAATTCAGTTTAGCTCATTAGCGCTTTGTATTAGGCCATTGTCCCGTTATTTTCTGATATGCTTCATAGTGCATCCTGTTAAAATATATTGCAAAGTGCATTTTGTCTCACTGCTGCCTATATATATATATATATATATGTATATATATATATATATATATATATATATATATATATATATATATATATATATATATATATATATATATATATATATATATATATATATATATATATATATATATTCACAAACCTCTATCCTCCTGGAAAGCAATTGAGTCGCACATGAGACTTCTTTTCTGCCGATTTTTATTTGGTGATGGGAACAGCATATGGCATTTTCCGACGCGTTTCGTTCTCCTAGAACTTTTTCAAGGTGAGCCATTACACCAAAACACGCCATTTGGTTACTGCAGTTCAATGTTAGATTTTCAAATTCACTTCCTCCGATGGCACTTTAATGTCAGGATCACTTCCTGTTGTGAATTGCATTCTGGAGCCTGTAGTTCCAAAGGCTGTGTTATATTTATATCCCTCCAGTGGGTAGTGCTACTGTTCCAGAGTAAAATCACTTTTAATTTAATTTAAACACATTCTTGGGTGTCGTTTGTGGCTGAAGTTTCCCCGTGTCAGCTCACTTTTCAAGCTGACTCGGGTCCAATACCAGGGCAAGTCCTTGGCGGCACCGCATCCCCCTCTTCGTTTTCACGAGTCAACAGGAAAGGCTCAGGGCTGGAGGATGTTGGCGCTCTTCTGGTGGTGCGTTACTCTTCGGCGGAGCCAGCAGATATATATTCACAAACCTCTCTCCTCCTGGAAAGCAATTGAGTCGCACACGAGACTTCTTTTCTGCCGATTTTTATTTGGTGATGGGAACAGCATATGGCATTTTCCGACGCGTTTCGTTCTCCTAGAACTTTTTCAAGGTGAGCCATTACACCAAAACACGCCATTTGGTTACTGCAGTTCAATGTTAGATTTTCAAATTCACTTCCTCCGATGGCACTTTAATGTCAGGATCTCTTCCTGTTGTGAATTGCATTCTGGAGCCTGTAGTTCCAAAGGCTGTGTTATATTTATATCCCTCCAGTGGGTAGTGTTATTTGCTACTGTTCCAGAGTAAAATCACTTTTAATTTAATTTAAACACATTCTTGGGTGTCATTTGTGGCTGAAGTTTCCCCGTGTCAGCTCACTTTTCAAGCTGACTCGGGTCCTATACCAGGGCAAGTCCTTGGCGGCACCGCATCCCCCTCTTCGTTTTCACGAGTCAACAGGAAAGGCTCAGGGCTGGAGGATGATGGCGCTCTTCTGGTGGTGCGTTACTCTTCGGCGGAGCCAGCCGATATATATTCACAAACCTCTCTCCTCCTGGAAAGCAATTGAGTCGCACACGAGACTTCTTTTCTGCCGATTTTTATTTGGTGATGGGAACAGCATATGGCATTTTCCGACGCGTTTCGTTCTCCTAGAACTTTTTCAAGGTGAGCCATTACACCAAAACACGCCATTTGGTTACTGCAGTTCAATGTTAGATTTTCAAATTCACTTCCTCCGATGGCACTTTAATGTCAGGATCACTTCCTGTTGTGAATTGCATTCTGGAGCCTGTAGTTCCAAAGGCTGTGTTATATTTATATCCCTCCAGTGGGTAGTGTTATTTGCTACTGTTCCAGAGTAAAATCACTTTTAATTTAATTTAAACACATTCTTGGGTGTCATTTGTGGCTGAAGTTTCACCGTGTCAGCTCACTTTTCAAGCTGACTCGGGTCCAATACCAGGGCAAGTCCTTGGCGGCACCGCATCCCCATCTTCGTTTTCACGAGTCAACAGGAAAGGCTCAGGTCTGGAGGATGATGGCGCTCTTCTGGTGGTGCGTTACTCTTCGGCGGAGCCAGCCGATATATATTCACAAACCTCTCTCCTCCTGGAAAGCAATTGAGTCGCACACGATATATATATATATATATATATATATATGTATATACAAAAATATATATGAGTTTGAAAGTGTGACTCACTGAAACGTCTTTTTTTTTTCAGGTGATGAAACTCGGTTAGTTTATTTCACTGGGAAAACAAACAGAACAGGATACATTTTGGCTTCTTGCCTTTTTCCTTTTTCTTTTTTTTTGTTTATTATGCAACTCAAAATAAATACACAGCAAAAAGACATATAAGACATATATTTAGCAGCAAATGGATACATAGAGAGTTCGGCAGTAGTATAAAAGGGCATATTAAGAAACAGGAGAAAAAGAATAGCAGCAGATTAATGTTAAAAAATTCCATAATAGCAGCAATATTTAGACTCAAATAGAGGGAAGCTAAGTATTATAGCATTAAATTATTCCATATTCACATATATAGACAATATAAGCTATACCTATAAATAGAATATATCAATAAAGTTCTCCACCCCAAGGTCCCCCTTTCACACCTTTTATCGAATTTTCAATGGGTTGCCAGATTTTTTGACCATGCGATCTAGAATGTCTCCCCCTGATTGAATAGATAGCTGTTTCTTGGTTATATATAGGCAAAAACCTGGCAAGCCACATTTGAAAAGTTGGAGGGGTTATTTCTTTCCAGCTAGCTGCTAATAAAATTCTGTATACCGCTGTCCCAATAAAGAGACATGATTCTTGCACCTTGCTCAAACCCAGCGTACAATCATAGCCTAGAATAAACAGTATAGATGAAACCACTAACCGATATCCAAATACCTCTTCCCAGTATTTGCCCGACTCATTTTTTAACACCGATAGCTTGTCGCAATCATAAAACATATGGGTTAAGTTGGCAGGTCCTAACCCACATCTTGGGCAGTGATCGTCCAATCTTTTCCCCCATGAAAACAGCTTTGCCGGGATAAAATATAAAATAAATATAGTTTTATATGATTGGGCTTTTCAACTTGAGGACAGGAGTATCTTTGATGTCAAGAGTAGGCTCTTATCAATATCTACATTAGGATTAGTAAGTCTAAAAGCCCAGGAAGATTCTGTGTGCTCTAGATGATCATGTAAACTGTTTAAAAGTAGATCAAATATTTTCCCAATTGTAAATGATTTTGTAGCCAAGATATCAAGAAGTGGTATTCTTTCTAATAAAATCATAGGGGGTTTTAATTTAGGAATTGTTTTGACCTGCATGAATTTTAAAAAATGGCAATTTGGGATTTTCACATTTATTCTGTATGGTTGAGAATTTGTAATCTAATTCGCTTCCACAGAAGTCCCAAACTGTTCTTATGCCTGTCATTTCCCATTTTTTTAGCCATGTCATCGTTTACTAGTAAGGGCAATACCGAGTAGCCCCATAAAGGGGTGTACCTATTATATTTTGGGATTGTCAAAAACCTCGAGATTTTGCACCATACTTTCCACGCGCTTTTGATTGTCTTAAATTTAGTTTTTTTTTAAATAACTTGGCTCTAATTGTTTTAATAGAAGACCTTGGGATTTCTTCCCTAGTAAGAGTTCATATATAGAGGGTACTTCTGATATTAGAGTTTCTGTGCCTGGAACCGTGGTACTAAGGAGAGGAATCATTTGTTGGAGAAAAGCAGCCCAATGATATAACATAATATTGGGGAGTGCTAGGCCCCCTCTATGTTGTGGTAATGTTAGATATTTAAGTGACCTTCTGATTTTTCCATATTCCCACAAAAAACATGATAGCTGCGAGTCTATTATTTTAAGAGTGCTGTCTTCCACTGCTAATGGTATTGCACAGAATAAATATAGGATTTTTGGAAGTACATTTATCTTCAAAAAGCTCCCCTGCCAATGATAGATAGATGTAGGCTGTTAATTCTCCTAAGGTCTTTCTCAATGTTTTTAATTAGAGGGTCATAGTTTAGTCTGTTAATCGCTTCTACCTTAGATGTTAAACATATCCCTAAATAGGTTGCCTTCTCTGCTCGCCTAGGATCATCATATAATGTATTATCTGTGCATATGATAATTGTTTTATTTTTGTTGAGTGAGTAACCAGAGTATAAGCCAAATTGATAAGTAATTATATCTATTTGTGAAATTGCCTCAGCGGGTTTGGTGTTAATATAGATATATACATCATCATCATCGGCATATGCTAAGACCTTCATCTCATAGTCACCTGTGCTTATGGACTTGATTTTCTGGTCCTGTAGTAGCCTGATGATCAGAGGATTGATATAAAGTACAAAGAGAATCGGGGAGCAGGGGCAGCCTTGTCTCGTTCCCCTGGATATAATGATGACACCAGATTATTTTCCCATTATCTGTAATCTTGCCTTCGGGTGATGATACATGGCTTAAATAGAGTTGATAAAGTTGAACCCAAAATTATTTAAACAAAGCACCCTCCACAAAAACTCCCACGACACCCGATCAAAAGCCTTCTCGGCATCAAGGAGGATCATTGACATATGGCCCCCCACACTGGACATGATCCGTCGTGACTTTACCTGGAATGAAACCATGTTGGCAGGGGGAGACCAGATGCTCAACGACCCTCCCAAGCCGATTGGCTAAGATCTTTGCGTAGAGTTTGGAGTCTGAATTAATCCGAGAAATTGGTCGGTACGAAGATGGTTTCTCAACAGGTTTATTTTTTGGGGGGAAAATAATTAAGTCAGTTTCACCCCAAGAATCTGGAGGCTTACCGGTTCGTTGTATGCCGGTAAATAAATCATGTAAAAGGGGCAGTATCACAATACCTAATATTTTATAGACTTCAAGAGGAATTTTACCAGGGCCAGCGGCCGTCCCTGAAGCCAAGACGGACATGGCTAGCTGTATCTCGGCAATATTGATCTCTTTCACAAGATCTTCCTTGGTTAGATCATCTAGCGTTCTTACTTGTTCAGTATTACCTATAAATTTGCTTGAAACAAACAGGTCCATAAAATCTGGCTAACAATTATGGCTTCAATAATCAACAAAAATTACTTGCATCCGTTTAGAGCTCAAAAAAGAAAACCACTAGTGCCACAGTTATCAGTACAGAATCACACAAATATTATCAAAAGAGCAAGGTATGATTTTAAAAAAACACCTGATTTATTCAATGCAATACATTGTTTTGTACAGAAGTACTATAAAAACAGATTAAAAACATATCATTTTCATAATCACATAAAAGGAAAAACTGTTTCTCTATATAATAAAAAACATACAATTAGTTAACCTCATTTTTGCTCTTTGTACAATGTTCAGTTTACACAATGAAAACTTTCTGTAAGAAACATATCTAGAACAGAAATCGATTTAAAAAATACATTTTTCACGGCACTGTTATTTATCAGGGTTCAAACAGAGCTACGGAGCAGCATTTTTATCTTAAGAGTTCCTATAGACTCACATCTTTAATCAGCACGTCTATGCGGTATACATCAATACTATATTACAAATTAGAAAAAATGGTCACCTAAATTTCATATTTATCCAATATTGGTCTGTTTGTATACCTCCAGTAATTTATTTATTACACAAGACATCACAGTGCATTGGAGCTCACACTTCCAGTTCTGGGGTACCTATAAATTTGGTCACAGCGTTCCTGACTTCTGTAGCACTTTGAAGAATATCATCTTGATACAGCCCCTGATAATATTGCCTAAACCCTTCGACTATTTCATCAGGATCAGTATATTCATTGCCATTTATGTTGATACAGGCTATTGAATTATTTGAGGCCTTCTGCCGGGTGTGCAGCGCCAGCTGCTTACCAACTCTCTCACCATTCTCGTATAAGCTATTTCGATGTATCTGAAATATCTCAGCTGAAAGCTTTGTTAACCAACTATTTAATTCAGTTTTAAGGATCATTATTCGATGAAGGATGTGAACTCCATCATTGCCCTGAGTTACTGCTAAAACATGCTCCTCTTCAGCTTTAACCAAATCCTGTGTCAATTGTAGATTCCTGGCTTCTCCTTGTTTCTTTGCTCTTGCCACATAACTAATAGTTTTCCCTCTGAGAGCTGCCTTAAAGCAATCCCACACAACCCCCCTAGAAGCACTATATCGGTTCATATAAAAAAATCTCTCCTCCCACTCTTTGATAAAATTAACATAGCCTTCATCAACTAGGAGCTTTCTATCGAATGTTCATTTAGTATGCGGCCTGTTAAATTTGGTTATGTCTAGTATCAGAACTAGAGGATAATGATCTGATATCATTTTTGGGAGCTTCTTTACTTCTGACTTAGTGACTAAATCATGTGATATGAGAAAGTGATCTATCCTAAGATATCTGTTGTGCGGGTATGAAAAGTATGTGTATCCAGGGTCATGATGATTTTTTAAATCCCAGATGTCTATTAAATCATGACTATGTCTAAGTTGACTTATAGCATTGAATACCCTGGGTTTTCGACCTGAGTATTTATCTTGTACGTGTCTGCTAAATGACGGTCCTAGCGAGATATTTAAATCCCCACAAAATATTATTGACTTAGGCCAAGAGGCAAGATCAAGTTCAAGATTTTCAAAGATTTGAGGTTCACCTTTATTTGAACCATAAACTGAGCAAATAGTAATGCCTGATGTCAGTGTTACAATAGCCCACCTCCTCTGGGAATCCACTAATTTACGATTGGGGACACCTAGAACTGTTTTGGCCATAATCGCAACCCCACGGATGTTCGAGGTTTGTGTTATGGAGGCGAGTATATTATAACCAAAGATTTTTAATAGTTCTTTTTTTCCCAGAGAAGGTGGGTTTCTTGCAAACAGACAATATCAAAAGAACCTTGTCTGATTAATTCACAAAAATGAGCCCTTTTGGTTTTCTCATTTAAGCCTGCCACGTTCCAGGAACAGATTGTTATCTTCCCCATTACAGTTTAGTATAAAGTTTCATGAATCCTTCTGCCGCTATATAAAAACTTTTTGAACATATCAAACCATAATTTTCCTTTGGTATACAATCTTTTGCTGCTTTTATTACTTTATGTTGCATTACTATGATATTAAATTTGGAGTTGCACCCTTTTTTAGTTTTTGACCTACTCCCCCACCCGCCCACCTCCCCCCACCTTCACCTCACCTTCACCCCACCCGCACCCCCCACCCAAATTGAGACAAACAGACTCCATAGAGTCCACAGTGATGAACGTGCAACATATGACTAGAGCTCTTTGTGTTATTTCTATTATTGCACATACCGAGCTCCAAGCGGTATTTTCCCTTCCTCTTTTTTTATTTGTGTTTTTTTTATACATTTGATATTACTATATCCTGACTTCACCCATCATATGTACATGCATAATATATCTGCTGTATCAGATTAGATCAAAGCCTCTAAACAACTTCTATGTAACATCTAAATCATCTAAATCAAAAAAATAGTGCTAAAACTACTAATAATGCTAATCCTGCCTTAACCTAAGCTGATAATTCATCAAGATATTCTTTGGCCTTGATTTCTGACACAAAAAATTTAGTCTGACCTTCCCAGATCACTTTAAGCCGAGCAGGATTATTGAGGTAAGCTTGCGCCTTTTTATCCTGGAACGGCTTAATTAATTGGCGCAACCTCCATCGCCTCTCGACGGTGGTGTGGCAAAAGTCTGGGCGCACAAAGTACAAAACCTCATTTCTGACTCTTTTGGACTCAGGTCTGGCTTTCTCAAAGATCGCCTGTCGTAGCAGGAAGTTGCCGAAGTAGACCAACATGGCACGTGGGTACCCTCCAGGTTTTTGAGGATGTTTCAAGGTGAGAGGAACACAGTGGGACCTTTGGACTACAATAGCCCAATTCCATCCGTAAGCTCAGGCATTGAGTCTCGGAAAAGATCCACCACATAAGAGCGAGCATCCCCTCCTTCTGCCCCTTCGGGGACCCCAAGAACTCACAAATTATTTCTTCATTGGCGGTTCTCAAACTCCTCTAACTTCCATTTGACATCTGTTAGCTGAGCTTCATGTGAGTCCACCCTTTCTTGATGGATAGCCATTTCGGACTCATTGGAAACCATCCTGGTCTCTAACTCTGATCCCAGATCCCCGAATGAACTGCATGTCTTGGCGAGTTTGCGCACAACTCCCTGCATCTTACGCATCGCAGCTTGGTTCTTTTGGCCATCCTGACGTGTTTCCTCGCGGTGTATGGAGATGGCTTGCAAGATAGTATCTAATGTGGAGGTTCTGCTGAGTCAGCGTGCCTTATTTGCCCCGGCTGGTCATTGGACAAGGTTTCCAGAGGAGTAGTAAGCGGATTTACCGTATAATCCCAGGCAAGATCTTTTAACTCATGTCGCTTCGTTCTTTTTTTTAGAGACGTTTTAACCCTGGAACACGGTGCATCCATTTGCTCACTACGGCTCTCATCGGTAGAGGAAGAAGCATCATTATCTGACCATTCGCCTCTCTCTGAAAATGAGAAGAAATCGCTTGGGTCCTTTTCTAATTCATAATCAGTTAAACCAGCCTTACTGAAAGCGTCAGTGACTTGGTGACTCTTTTGGCCAGCCCCCCCACCCCCGATTTCGCCTGCTGAACACTTTGAGCACCACTCAATTTATCAAGGGCGGGCAGTACTTTGGCATTGTCAAAGTTAGATTTGTTCAAAGTGATAGTATCTGGGGTAACATCCGAGTCAGGGAAAGTCTCAACTGCATGTGGGAGTAATACTGAAAGAGGCATACCTTCAGCCCTCTCTGCAGCGGAACCATCTCCTTCAGCTGGTACAGGATGCTGCTCAATCCCTGCTCCTAGCCTGAATGGCTCGAGTATGGCGTCCTCTGTGCCGCTAATCATCATATCTCCAATACCGGCTTCAATTGCAGACCTCCCCGCCTCGTCAGAGGGAGCGGGCTCACTCTGCTTCAGTTGACCCGGAACTGGCTTTGCGGCACCACGAAAGAGATCGGCAACAGTAGGGCCGGTCGATTGAACTCTCAGTGAAGCGGCTGCACCTTTCTTCAGGGTCTTAGAGCTCAGCGGCTCAGAGGTGACCAGGGCCTCCGCTACAGGTTTCCCTACTCACTGAAACTTTAAAGTACATGTCTTACCTTCTAAAGACATAGCACCCTGCCCTATCACCTACGTACACCCCTACCATTTAAGGCTTGGTAAACAGTTATCGATGTCAAGTCAACCTGGCATTAATACTGCACACATAGACCCTGCAGTAGCAGGCCCAACGCATGTTTAAAGGGCTACTTGTCTAGCTGGCTGACTGGGAGTGCCTGAACTTTTATACACATATAAATAAGCGTACCTTTACTGGGTGTCTTACTGCTAACCTCGGGCAGAGAACTCCGCTCCGCAGTGGAGCGGAGTTAGCCGGCCCCTCCACCCTCCCTAATTTAATTATAACAAAATAAAGGCACTTACCTGCTGTTGCGCCTCCGGGCTGCCGTCCTCCACGCTGTGGTCTTTTTCTCCTCCTCATCCTCACCATCCACGTCCAAGCAAACCCCTACGTTGTATGTCTTGCGCACGCAGAGCAAAGCAGAGTTTTCTTCTATCTTCATGGAACTCCACATAGTGGCACTCCACCATATCCGCCCGGGCTTAGTTACTGCATGTGTAAGTAACTATAAAGATATTTGACTAGCTGTCTTAGTTTCTAAATGGGTCTCTGTATGTGTATGTGTATGTAACTGACTATATACATTACTTGCTAGCTCTATTAATGAGTGTTGGGGTTTATAATTGTGTGTGCAACTGACTGTTACTGCTGGATACATAAGTGCTGTACAGGCATGTGACTAAATGTGTAAGTGCCTCTGCCTCTGTTCGACCGACTAGGTGAGTGACTCTGCTTTTGTAAATACGTATGTGAGTTACAGAATGGATGGTAGACTGGATGTTTAGCTGGGTATAAGGATCAAGAAGTAAGCATGTGACTAACTAAAACTTCAAAGTACATGTCTTACTTCTTAAGCACCTAGCACCCTGCCGTATGGCCTACGTACACCCTACCTGAGGTGGCTTATATGTAGTAGAAGGGAAGTTTAAAGCTTGTCAAAGAGTTTTAAATGCCAAATCAACCTAGCAGTAAAACCGCACACCGTGGCTCTGCAGTAGCAGGCCCAACACATATTTTTATGGCTATTTGTCTGAATGGGTGATTAGGAGTATCACTACTTCAATACATATCCAAATAAGTGTATAAGTCCCTCTCTGGGTGTGCCACTGGATGTGAAAGTAACTGAATCACAATGGGCAGATTCATAAAGGTAAAGTTAGACAAAAGTCTAACTTTACGACTTTCAGTATTCAAAAAGAGCATTTACTACTTGTAAATGCCCTTTATGAATACCGAAAGTCAAACCTTACGACTTTCAGTAATCACAAAGGTCAAATTACGAGTAGCAAAAGCCATTTGTGAATATCGAAAGTCATAACTTTACCTTTGTGAATCCGGAACAATCTCTTTATGTCTATGTAAGTGGCTGTATATATTACTTACTGCCTCTATTACTGAGTGTTGGCTTTCATAAATGTGTAGACCAGTGCCTCTGTTACTGCTGCATACATAAGAGCTGTAAAATCATATCACTGAATATCTACATGACTCTGTCTCATTCTATCAGTCTAGGTGAATAACTCTGCTTTTTTAAATAGGTGTTTAACATGCAGTAAGGGTAAAAGACTGCATATTTAACCATGCCTAGGGGTCTCAAAGGACACGTGACTCACTGAGACTTTAAAGTGCATGTCTTACCCTCTAAGCACATACAACCCTGCCCTATAATTTACTTACACCCTAACTAAGGAGTAACCAGTACATAATAAAACACAAGTTTAAAGCTCAACAAGGAGTTTTTACTGCCAACTCGACCATGTGGAAAACAACAAACGCACACTCTACAGTTCCAGGACAGCACATGATGAAAAGACTACTCATACACCTACTCTCAGACCCAAACAGATACTCACTAGAGGTGGGTTGAAGTCGCGGAAGGGACTATCACGGAGAGGCACGGAGATTGAAGCATTCTCCGTGCCTCTTCGCGATATTTCCGTTTCGCGAGGCTGCCCGCCGTCCACCAGCCTCCCGCTTCCTACCCGCCTGACTACCGCTTCCCGCCCGCCTTATTACATTAAATTAAAAGGCTAAATATTAACTTAAAATCAAACTTACCTTATTGCGCTGCAATCTTCCCAATCGCAGCTTCATCTTTGGAAACTGCGCATGCGCAGTCATGCGCATGCACGGAAATCCGCGCATGCGCAGTTTCCAAAGATGAAGCCGCGATTGGGAAGATTACAGAGCAATAAGGTAAGTTTGATTTTAAGTTATATTTAGCCATTTTATTTAATGTAATAAGGCATGCGGGAGGAGAGAGGCAGAGGGGCGGGAAGCGGGAGGCGGCCAACTTCCGTTCCGCCCGCGAATGAGCAGAAATTTGCCCCATTTTTCCGCCTTCTTTGCGGAAGGCGGAAAGTGCAAATTTTGGCCCATTCCGTAGGTGGAACGGCAATGTCCGCCCAGCCCTAATACTCACATACTGGCTCACACGCCCACACAGACACACATTCATAAACCCACAATTACACTCAAACACCCATTCACAGGTCCCCACATACACTCACAATATTTTTGTATATATCATGCACACTTGTCCAACCTCATGTATACACATACCCCTACAATCATATTATTTTTAAATTACATTGCAATT
The DNA here is from genome assembly GCF_964263255.1 of Lissotriton vulgaris. Classification (NCBI taxonomy): domain Eukaryota; kingdom Metazoa; phylum Chordata; class Amphibia; order Caudata; family Salamandridae; genus Lissotriton; species Lissotriton vulgaris. The sequence goes on along the minus strand of NC_141697.1, from coordinate 330,064,209 downwards.
TATATACCTGAAAATTGAGTTTGTTGTGCTTGTATTTTTTGAGTGATGTCAGTTAGATTGAAGTTTCAGAGAAAATGTAAATACTAAGCATAAGAATGGCATACCACTCTCATACAAAGCAAACATTAATAGCAACCTTATCAACTTTGTACTCAGGGATACTGTTGAAGGTAGCAAATAAAAACGCCCCTTTCATATTTTACTTTGCCTAACTCACTTCTCAATGATCACTATTTCTTAACCCTTTCTTGCACTTCAGTAAAGAAGTCCAATCTGGTAGTGGTTTTGGGCGTATTCTCAAACTTGTTGCGACCCTCAATGCAGCCCCCGCGTATCTTCATGAAGATATTGCAAATATGTAAACATATTTAGCTTTCTACTCTTCATACTTTGCAACCCCTATAATGTTTATTAGATACATGTGACTAAGAGAATAAAGCCTCCATAATAAATAATGAATGTAAACCACTCTCATTTTAACAAATTGACTACAGTCTGTTTAATGCCCTTACCCCTTAGCAGAGTTTCCATAGAAACCCCTTTTAGAACACCCTCATGAACCAGTAGGTCAGAAGTTCACAACACATTCTAGAAACAGCACATTATTGTTCAACTGAACTGCAGCAGGTGTGGTTGACTGTTTGCAATTAAAAGCATATCCAAGATTGCATTAAATTTTTGTATTTTTACCAGAGCCAATCACAGACCTACTTACTTTTCTTAAAAAATCACTACCTAATTTTAGCTAACTGCATATTTTGCACCATCCAATCTAATATATCATTTTCTAATCCAGGGCCACACCTTCATTTTAATTGCCTTTTATTTTGAAAACTGTCTTATTTTGCTCCAGCATTCTCTTGTATACTACTCCTCCTTGCTTTCAAAATATTTAGAGTGTGTATAGTGGATCATGGTTTTCTGTTTTGGGCTAGAGAGTGTGCTAGAAAGAGTGGCATTGACAGGGAATTGGGTTTGCCTAATGTGGACATTACTTGGATTGGCCAGAGAGCATTAAAGTGGTATCAATTGCTGCCTTTGGTTGAAAGCATTACAGATTGCCAAGACCCTGACTTCATCATTGTGCACTTGTAGTAGCAGGCCTCAGCCAGACCCGCTAGTGCAAGGGGTTCGCCCTTCTCTGCACAAAGTCCTCAGACCAATAGGAAGAAGTTGGCACAGAAACTGGATGCCAAGACTTGGGTCTCCTCTGGCATGCGATCGCGTCCGCAGCGAGATCCCAATCCTTCGTCGTGACCAGTCCTTCGGACATCCGAGTCGCCGATGAGCCCCACGTGTCGGGCTCCAATTTTGTAGTAGCAGGCCTCAGCCAGACCCGATAATGCAAGGGGTTCGCCCTTCTCTGCACAAAGTCCTCAGACCAATAGGAAGAAATTGGCACAGAAACTGGAATAGAAAAAGTAACATTTATTACACCTCATGAGGTGGTGCTACGGTTCAAACAGTACTCTTCGGTATTGCAAGAAGTAGCACCACGAGCCAAGAAAGCATGGTTTATTTATACCCGCACAGGGGCTCAAAAGAAGGCGGTACAAACACAAGAGCACAGTTTATGTACATATAAGGTAATATCGAGAGGCACAATCAATCAGTGGGAGGAGCTAACAGTTTTGGGGGTCGACAAACACATTCCTATCTGGAACTAATCACTAACAGATGTGGACCCTACTTGACATGCGCAAAAGTAAGGTATGCTAAATATAACTTGTTGCCGGGCAGATTTCAAGCGCCGTGGACAGGAAGATAGGACAAAGCACATGGTCGGCATGAGGCAGCATGTAGCAGACAAGATGGCTGCCGCCAATACAAAATGGAGTCCTCTAAATGTCAAGATAACGGCTAGAACTAAGATGTCTTCTACTAATGCTTAATCTAATCGCTGTCAAATTACAACACACTGTGGTGGCAATGACATACTTACACTTATTGGGGTAGGACTAGAAATCCTAATAAAGGATACCCTTGCTAAATAAATAGTACTTTTACCTCAAACTGCCTTGGTATTCTCCAACAAATGCCAAAGGAAGAAATGAAAGTGGTCAAACGAGTTTTGTTCACAGATCGAGAAAGTCAGGAAAGATGTCAATAAAACCGTTTTTGTTTTTCTCAGAAACCATAACAAGGGCTCAGTGTACAACAACAACCTGCGATTTGACATGGAGTGTATCTAAAGAAGTGATGGAGTTCACTTCACAGAGAATGGCATCAGGGTATTCCTCAACAACTTGAAACACTGCATCCTGTTTTATATGTAGTTATCATCTGTACACAATAAACACAAAGGCTCTTCTCAGAGCCACCCTATTTCCCAAACACTGGTTCATTTTCTTTTTAAATACGTTTTTTTTGTTTAGTTTTTTCAAATTTGTGAATACGTCGCAAATATGCAAAACAAAAGGAGACATTGAATAAACATCAGCACATTTAAAATTCACAACTATATAAGTGACTCTGTCCATCTGATGTCTGAATGGATCTGTGAGTTGGTGAATAAATGTCTGAGTGAGTCTGTGAGTGGGTGCATGGGTCTCTGAGTGGGTCTCTGAGTGGGTGCATATGTCTGGGTTGGTCTGTGAGTGGGTGCATGAGTGTCTGAGTGGGTCTGTGAGTGGGTGCATCAGTCTCTGAGTGGGTCTGTGAGTGGGTACATGAGTGTCTGAGTAGGTCTGAGTAGGTGCATGAATGTCTGTCTGTAGATCTGTGAGTAGGTGTAGGAGTCTCTGAGTTGGTCTGCGAGTGGCTTTATAAGTCCCTGAGTTGGTCCGTCATTTGGTGTGTGAGTGTCTGAGTGGATCTGTGAGTGGGTGCATGACTGTTTGAGTGGGTCTGTGAGTTGATGCATGAGTGTCTAAGTAGGTCTGTTAGAGATATATGAATGTCTGAGTTGTACTGTAAGTGGGTGCATGAGTGTCTCAATGGGTCTGTGAGTGGGAACATCAGTCTATGTGTGGGTCTGTGAGTGGGTGTGTGAATGTCTGAGTTGGTCTGTGAGTGGGTGCGTGAATGTCTGAGTGGATCTTTGAGTGGAGGAGTGAGTGGATCTGTGAGTGGGTGCACAAGTCTCTGAGTGGGTCTGTGAGTGGGTGCATGAATCTCTGAGTTGGTTTGCCAGTGGGTGTGTGAGTGTCTGAGTGGGACTGTGAGTGGGTGTGAGAGTTTATGAGTGGATCTGAGAGTGGGTACAGAAGTTTGAGTGTGTCTATGAGTGAGTGCATGAGTCTCTGAGTGGGTCTGCCAGTGGGTGCGTGTGTGTCTGAGTGGGTCAGTGATTGTTTTCATGACTGTCTGAGTAGATCGGTGAGTGGGTGTATGGATGTATGAGTAGGTCTGTGAGTGGGTGTATGAATGTCTGAGAAGGTCTGTGAGTCTCTGAGTGGGTCTGTAAGTTGGTGCGTGAGTGTCTGAGTGGGCCTGTGAGTGAGTGAATAATTCTCTTGGCATGATCTAATGAGCTAGACCACTTTATTTTTGCAAACCTCAAGCTGAAATACACAACATTGATTCTTGGGTCTATCTATGCACCTATAGGGGATAAGACAGACTTTCTCTAATCTATTTACCACACTCAACAATTTGGTATGAATCAAGTGCTGGTAGGTTGGGACTGGACCTTCACCACTGACCTGCTCCTGGACAGGTCTGGCATGTCAGACCTCAGATGAACCAAGGATAAACATGTTATGAGTGACCTTTGTATTTACCCTGTCACCTGTGCCACCCAGAGATTATGAACTACATTTTTACTTTGTTTAGTGGGCAGATGGCATGCAGGTGTTAAAGGGTCTCAACTGCAATTGGTGGTTGAGGTAATCTGCCACTTGTGTCAAGTGCCCTTCCTACTATGACTCTGCAAACTGGGCTAAGTACAACCCTTTCTGCATTTGACTCTCAGAGAAGCAGGGGCAAGCAGCCACATACTTCTCAGGAAGGTACTGTTGTGTCCAATCAACAATCAACCATCAAACTCAATAATTCCAATATCCACTGAGTGCTTGTGTTTTAGGAAACAAAAGTAATATTAATCACACAGTTGTGCGAACTAGTACAAAAATATACTTTGTGACAGCCATAGGCAGACCCCTCAGAGATAGCCTGGCCTTATCAATTTGCTGGGTACACCATAACTACAGAGGGCAGAGATAGGCAACAACCTTCTTCATACAGAACAATAGGCCACCGTAGAAACTCGTATAAGCCCTTTTGGGACAAACACAGCTTAACTAGATGCAAGAAGGGAGGGGTTGGAGAACAAATATTGGTTCCATCATTTTAATGCAGGAAAATTTTGTGGACCGTTTCAATATTGCAATTCTAAAACATTTTTTTTATTAACTGTTTTTTGCCACTGTTTTGTTCATTTTTATCGTTATAACTATACACATTTTATGCACTAGGGTAGGGCTTAGACTTTTATATATTCATAAAACATATTCCCAGTGCATATTCTCAAGTGTTCCTATTCATGGTGAAAAGAGATTAACTGATATGTAACTAACAACAAATAATCAAGTGAGTTTCTCAGAATGACCATTACCCAGAACCCAGGCAAAGACCATCCCAGGTTGCACACCAGTCCTTAGTGTACTCTGCAGAGTACTCCCTTCCCTGGTCATAAAGGAACTGAAAGAAGATCAGGTGGTGTGGGTCCCATCTGTATACATATGGAGGTGGATCCAATGTCTCAAACTGCAGAAGCTGTTTGGGGTGGTTTTTCTTTCAGGTGTTTTCTTTAGGCTGCTCTCCAGACACAGCCTCTGTATAGAATGATGCTTCTCACAACAGGTAGCACTGGGTATTTCTCCAGCTTGGAGCACCCACAACACAGATACATTGAAATGTGAGGTTTCTGCACCTAGTTGTCATCAGCTTAATTGAAGGAGTAATCTTAGACAGACAAAAGGACCAGCCTTATCTCGAAGGATTTTAATTTCAGAAAACTGTGACTGCAGTCCCATTCCTCACCCCTACCACCCACCAAATTGCAGTAATCAGGAAGCCTATTCAGCAGCTTCTTACTAATAAAAGTCTGACAGGGGCACATTAAAGTGCCCCAACTACAGACCTATTTCCCTTATAAGTAAAGATTTGAAAATCTTAGCAAAGGTCTGGGTAAATAGGCTCACATTCCTCATTCAGCTCCTGATTCATCTTATCCAGATCAGGTGTGTAGAGGGACGCTCAACCAGTAATCATCTGTGGAACTTCTTTGGCAAGTTGCAACAAAGATGAGAAAGTAATAGTGTTGGAAGCCAAAAAGGATTTCAATTGTGTTGAATAGGATTGCTTGTTCTGGCTACTGTATAAGCTGGGGTTGAGAAAGAGGGTCAATATGTAGGTCTAGTGGCTGTCCACCAAGCCCATGACTGTGGTGAATTGCAGAGGGATTCTGTCCCAAAACATCCAGGTCCAAAGAGGCACTAAGAAAAATTACTCCCTTTCATTGATCCTGTCCTGGAGCCACTGACCATGCCTATCTGTAAAGATCACAGTATAAGCAGCATCCACCCAACAGTGATCAAGCACATGGACCTGTACTATGGCACTTATATTTTGGTGACTCTTTCGGAACCTATATGCTTGTCCCTTCTCAAGGTTCTCCAGATACAGGAGCAATTGACAAATGTGAAGTGTTGCCGATCGAGATGATGGAAGTTACAACTGTCCATGTAGGGCCGGATCCAAATCATTAAGATGAATATTGGCTTTAGGTTTCATTATTACTTAGGGATGCTTTCCATGAAACTACTCCCGACTTACTGCGATGAGTTAAAAATTATATCAACTGTTTTTATGCTGTAGGCAAGGCCCAGACTAAAAGCTCTGATGTTACCAACAGCTGTCTCTGCTGTGAAACTTTGCCTTCTGCACAAGGAATCTTACTGGTTAGCACATTAATTAGGCCCAACCATCTACATGCTACCAAACCATAGAAAAATACCAGCATGGTGGACATGGCAAAATACTTCCTCAAATTGGTGGGGGGTTTGGATTTATTTTATACAGGATGACTACAAGCAAAGGCAAGGGGCACCCAGATAGTGTACTCTTCAGCATACACTTAAAAAGCTCGCAATTGTGGACAGCCTACATTTAAATAGAATTATTGTATAGGTAGGGCAGTGGTTCATGTCTCTGGCCTTCAAGTCCTATCAATCAGAAGGCAGCACATGCAGTCCTCACCCAGGTACACTTCTTAGGCCCAAACATGGACGTCATTTAGGGTGTGCCAGGGGTCGCAGCTGCGACCCCTGGCTTGCCCCTTGCTACCCCTGGCACTGCCTCTATAACCCCTTGCTCCGGGTGGTTGTCAAGACAGTGACAAAAATTGGATTCTGTTGTTTTCCATCTAGCTCCTTTAAAAGGAAACTGCCTGTGGCTGGGTTGGATACAACATAAACCCATGCAGTTGGAAACTGCAAAAAGTTAGATCACCCAGCAGCTCACGTCCATAGCCCCCTAAGGCCCCAAGCATGATCATTCATTGCTTTCATTGCGCAGTTACAGTGGTTATTTTGTGCAACATTTGACACAGTGTTTCACATCCCGATTTTAGGGCATAGGTGTGGGCATCTTTAAAGATGTTGGGAAAAATTGTATAAATATGTGCTTCAGTTTTTGCTAGCTTTTACCTTTATTCTGCTAATTAACTACATGAATTATGATATTTAATTGCCGCAATTCACGCCCCAGTACAATCCCATGTGAAACTGACTATAGCCCTGTGTCACTTCCAAGTTGCAGCTATCCCAGTGCACAGCATCTTGGAGCGGACAACCAAACAATACAATGTTGTGGCTAAAGGATGGACTAACTTGAGTTTTTGTGAACAGAAATGATCAGAGTTCCAATATGGTACGAGGTATTCTATGGGGGGTGGAGAATTATCTGCTGCTGCCACCTGCACCTACTTGTAGCTCACTAAAGACATGAGTAAAGAGATGAGATGAGTTGTAGTGGCTTCAACTTCTTCAGCTGTTCACTTATGTTTGAGGTAGGGTTTGGGCAGCAGTATTGGGGATACAGATCTGACGCTACCCCGAGAAGACGGCATATAATTTGCAGCCTTTTCTTTGCAGGTTATGTATGCATAGAACAAAATGGGGTCTGCTAATTTTGCACAGCCAAATCCAGAGATGATTTTGCATACCACAGTATTGGGCTACAGATGGCATAATTCCTAGTACTGCAACAGTACGCAGAGCTCAAAAAAAGGGTTGCATAGAAAGTCTGATGTGGAGAGTGACTATAGAAGAGCCTTGGCTGTTTGAAAATCCACACCCAGTGGACAATTGGGTACTTGTCCTTCTTTAGGCTTTTATTACCTGGTATTCCTCTCCTTTAAACATGTCTAGGGCTTGCCAGAGCATTTCATGATGGTAGGATACCTCTTTTCCAGTGCTGGACTTTCATATAACTGAGTGCATTCTGGTAGCTGTAGACTTGGCATGCTTTAATGAGCCAATTGCACCAGCACACCCAATGATTTGGCAAAGAAAAGATAGGTCTGAAAAAGTGCTGTTGTGACGTCCTGCCAATTACCACTAAATTCCCCAGATTTTGCTCATGGCGAGATTGCTCTGGGCATTAGAGCCCCAACTTGTGCATAAAGATGCTGCACTGGTCATTAGAAGCTGTAATATTGCACTGATAAGCTACAATGAGCTTTGAAGGCTGAACCTTAACATGAGGAGGCTGTATTGTATGACTCAGGCTATATCTGCACATGGAGAGGATGCCCTCAGCAGTTGAGTGCACACTTAATCATGGCAAGAATGCACAGGACATTTGAAGCTCTACTTAACCACAACGAGCCAGTGAAAGGAGGGATTATGTGCCTGTATTGTGGCCCTTAATTTGCCTATGAAGCTGCTCGAGGGCCTACCGCTTTCCATATAATTATGGATGTTGTTTCCAGTCCCAGACTTTCATGCGATCGCCTAATGTTTTCCGAGTGTTGCTGTGAGTGAAGCAATGAGGGGAAAGGTTCAGTCTGGAGAAAGTGTTCATAATGGCCTGGAGTAAGGTGGTCATACTACAGGCTTCATGTGGCATATGCATCTAAACCAGACATTATGGGCCAGATGTAGGTCGCCCAATACCGGTCGGTAATGACCGAAATTTCCGAATTTCGGCCGTTACCGACCGGTATTGGGCTTTTCAGATGTAGGTGGCATTTTCTAAGGATTCGGTATTTTACCGAATCAGTAATTTAAGGATTCGGTAAAATACCGAATTCTTAACATACCGATTCGGTAAATTACCGAATCCAGGATGTAGGGAGCACTCAAGTTAGTGCATTCCTCAGTTAAGGATTCGTTATTTACCACCAACTATAAGTTGGTGGTAAATAATGAAAACCTTTGAAAAAGCATTTATTTTGCTTTTCCAACAGTGCCATGTTGCAGACATACATGCCCTTAGGGCATGTATGTCTGCAACATGTGCACCCATACCCAATTGAGGGGTGCAACAGGGTGTCAAAGTGACACCCTGCCACCCTTCAATGTTTCCCCCTTTTACCGAATCGGTATTTACCGATTCAGTAATTGACATTCATTCCTATGGGCCTCCAGGCCCATAGGAATGAATGGCAATTACCGAATCGGTAAATACCGATTCGGTAATTACCAACACTTACTGATTCGGTAATTTTGACAGAAAAATTACCTGCATCCCATTTACCTGTTCTTAAACACCAAATCAGTATGATTCGGTATTTAAGAGTCGGTAAACTGGGATTACCTACATCTGGCCCTAAGAGCCTGATTTAGATCTTGGCGGAGGGGAATACTCCATCAGAAACGTGAAGGATATCCTGTCCGCCGTATTATGATCCCATTCTATCCTTTGGAGATTGTAATATGACGGACGCGATATCCGTCACATTTGTGATGGAATATTCCCCTCCGCCAAGATGTAAATCAGGCCCTAAATCTGTGTCTGCACACTACCTGGTTCTACGATAGGTCAAAAGAAGGATCTGGAGAACCTGACAGAGATAGAATAAATAGTTAGGGCACGCAATACCATGCCGGTGGGAAAGACCCCTGGGCCAATCATGTTTTACAAGACTTTACTCCCACATCTAGGCATGCACCTATCAGCCTTGTTCATCTCATTCTCAGTCTTCCGGCTCACTTTCTCTTTGTGAGAGGCCAAAATCCCCGTCCTTCAAAAAGTATGCCTTTCACTGAATGGATCATATAGTCTGGTCAAACTATTAAACACCAGGGCAAAACTCTTCACCAAAGTCTTGGCAAACTGCCTGGTAGTTCTGATGTCCCACTTGATAGACCCTTATCGAATAGGCGTCATCAAACACAGACATACAGTTACAATATGAGAATGCTAGCGCATCTAATAGAGAAAACGCGTAAGAAACACATCCCGGCTCTCTTGTTTTCTCTTGATGCAGAGAAAGCCCTCAACCAGGTCAGTTGGAGCTTTGCTGGTGACAGTCTTGCACAATCTAGGCATGGGGTGCATGAAAAGCTGGAAAATGGCTGGATATGGATCTCTAGTGGCCTCAGTCTGTGAACTGCACTGGTTCTACTCTTTTCTTGTTACACAGAGGTGCCATCCCTCACCCCTCCTATTTGCACTGGTGGCCGTAGGCTTCCCGTTTGGAGGCATAGAATAAGGTTGATGATGTCCTCATAACTCCACATATCCCAATAAGAGAAAGAGGTGCAGATTCCGCCATACACGACAGCTTTCGCAACAAATCCACATAACCTTCTGAGCAAAGGTGTATATGTATTTCTTTGCATGCTGGATACCACCACCCACTTAAGCATACATGTCAAATGTTGGCATGTAGGCTTAAGAGAAGCACAAACTATAATCCCTTACTGCAATGCCCGAGTTGAGATTTAGGAAGGGAGAAAGAAGAGAGTCCAATTGGTCATGGGGTGGAAGAGTGATGTAACTCCGTATATAGAGCGAGGACTTATCTTGAGAGGTTTTCACGAGTCCACAATGGAGTCTTGCTCACCAGACATCATGGGCCCCTAGATAATGAATTATACTTTTGCCTAGGACTATTTGAAAGGAGTCCTATGCCCAAGCAGCCTTGTGCACGTTGGTCTGCAAGACAATCATTCCTGAAACAAGTTGTGCCAGGAGACAATGTGGTCTCCAACATTTTCCCTCCCAGGAAATCGATGGGTTAAGCTGTGCCATCTTGGCGGCCTTCATGGATCTCGCTGGGGTGTGGAAATCTTGCGAGACTTCAGTGAACAGTGGCAAAGCGCTCTATAAAAGCCAGCTATGGAAATAATAGATGGTGTGCGCAGTTCTTCTGGGAGTGTTCAGGTGTTTAAACTGTCTGGAGAAAAGCAAAAGACCTGGGGGTAGATTTACTAACATTTTGCTCTGGGTTAGCATCACAAAAGTGACGCTAACCAGCACAAAATGTTTTTTTCTTAATTTACTTTCCAGTGCAAAAATTGTTTTGGGGTGTAAAGTGCCCTGAAAGTAACGCAAGGCAGCGAGAAGCACTGATTTGCCTTTTCTATCACCAAAGAGGGGTTACATGGGTGGTCCATGGGTGGTCCCATGCTACTACCCATGCTTTGTGACGCAAAACCATGTCTACAAACAATAGTAGACAGGGTTTAGTGCCAAAAATTAAAGGCATTTAAAAGGAGGAGTTAAGAGGAGAAATGTCTTTATTTCTCCTTTCTTTTCCGACTTTGAATGCGTACTGTACTGTGCCGCACACATACAAAGCAGGAAAAGTTCTAAAGTGTGCCTAAGCATAGTATTTTGTACAGGAAGGATACCGTTTCTTTACAAAATCTATGTTAGACTCAAGCATGCACCCTAGTGCTATAGTGCTTAGGAGTGTGCTTGCCGCACAGCAGCTAAAATCAGTGCTGGTGCTTGAGAGAGGTCAGGAGAGAGCCATATCTCTGTAGATATGGCGCTCTCCTGCTTCCTCCCAGTCATGCAACGAAGGGAAGCATTTTTGGCTGCTGTGCTGCGTTCTGTGCCTTGTTTGTAACTCTGGGCCCAGGTGCGCAAATTAAGGTTTGGAGAAAGTCCATCTGTTGTGATGGTGTATATTGATATAACTATTGTAAATGTTGTGATATTCACTTGTGGTCCTTTATTAGGTTGCTCTTTGTCAGATTCCTGATGAGAGGATGTGTTTTGTCCCTTCTCTTCCGTTGACACTTCAAAAGATATTGGGAGGACGAATCCTCAGTCTTAGATCAACACAACTAGAGCTTTTTGCTTTACCTTAAATACTTTTTGGACTGCAACTCTGATAGTCAAGTGACAGAACCTCTCTCCCAACAGGATCTACTCCCTGGAGTCCCCTTCCTAGCCTTGGGGCCTTTATTTTGTCTTAGTTGGCCACTGGTCACTGGCCACTGCTGAGACCCCTGGCATGCCCTTGTGACCCCTGGCATTTCCATTGTGACCCTAAGCGTCAGCAGTGGCAGGAACAGAAGCCACTCGTCCTTATGGACGTTGGTAGGGGCTTCGATTACCTCGTTTTATGTTAAAAAAATAAATTATACTAATAGTGAATAAACGTACATTATTCGCTATTAGTTTTTATTTTTTTTTATTTTCAAAGTTTTTTATTTGCATCAAAGGATCACATAGGCAATAAACATTTCATTTTTACAAAAAGAAACAAAAATATACCAATACTCCATGGCTGCATTAAATAAATATATAACATTACTTAAACCGTGCCACATATATAATTAAGAACCGATAGACAAAAATTTTAAGAAAAGATTACTAAGACATAAATAAACCCCATATTCTGTCAATTTTTCGTCTGGCCTGCAATCCCCTTGAATCTGCAATAGCGGTTTCCATACTATAAATCTCCTTAACTAAACTCCACCATTCTAAAACTATTGGTGGGTTCTTTTGGATCCAAGCTCTGGCAATAATTAACCTTGCACAAGTGATTAGGATATTCAAAAGATCTCAAAACCTTTCACCCCCATTGATGCCTACACAAACATCAATATTTGTGAGTGAGAAGGGTTGCTCAAGCCTCTCAGAGATAACCTTAGTAATTCCTTCCCAGTATTGATTAAGATGAGGACAAGAAAAAAACATGTGAACAATATCCGCACCACTCATATCACATTTAGGGCACTTCGTTCTATCAAAATAATTATTGTTCATTGCCCATTTAAGTATCCTTTCAGGCGTGTAATATAATTGACAGACAGTTTTAAACATTTGCAATTTTAGGCTGGAAGATTGAACTGATGCATTTAGGCTTTTAAGAGATGTGGTAATTAGATCTGTTGGGACACTCACTGCCAGTTTCCTATTCCATTTCTCTGTTAAAGTAGTAACATCGCCGGTCCTAAGATCAGAAAAAAGCTTATAACCCAAGCTTATGATAGATTTATCTACATCTCTATAGATACAATCCCATATCTCAGATTCTGAGACTGCAGTGAGTTCTAATTTTTTCACCATACAATCTCTAATCTGATAGTATTTAAACCTTGCCATTTCAGGTAGATTATAGCAAAGTTTCATTTTATCAAATGCCATAAAACCATGATGATCATATAAATCCCCCAAAAATCTAATACCGGAATTTAAAAACATTTGACAAGCTGGGTCATGAAAAATAGTAGGGAAACCGGGATTGCCCCATAAAGGTGTTTTACTGTGAAAAAGAGAGGTATTGCATTTAGCCATAATGGATCGCCAGACACTCACAGTGTCCCGTATGGTCTTAAATTTAACCCGTTTAAAATAGTTGGGGTCATTTATCCTATACATAAACATATTGACATCTAATCCTAGTAGGAATTTGTGAAAGTATAAACATTTGTCCATAACTGTCAAACTGCAGATCCGAGTCATAAATGCTGACCAGTAATAAAATTTAAAGTCCGGAAAAAGCAGTCCTCCTTGACTAAAGGGGAGTTTAAGCAGTGATACAGCGCGCCGGGCTTTTTTATAACCCCATACAAAACTACCAATGATCCCTTCTAGTCTGATGAAGAAGGAATTGTTGACCCGTAGAGGGATTGTTCGGAACAAATATAAAAATTTAGGCAAAATTTTCATTTTTATTAAATTTATTCGACCAATCATACTGATTGGAAGTTTGTGCCATTTCTTAAGTTGCATGGCAGTTTCTTTTAATAAAGGTTCGTAGTTTAATCCTATGATAGAATCAATATCCGAGCAGATTTTAACACCTAGATAGGTTGCTGCATTACTTATTCCAGAAACAGGAGTGGTTGGTTGGTAGTTCATGATGACTTGAGTTTTGGTGGTGTTGAGTCTGTAACCAGAGACAGAGCCATATGTGCCTGCTTCTATTAAAATACCTTTCATGGTTTTAACAACATCTGGCGAGAAAACAGCAATATCGTCAGCATATACAGTTATATCTAATTTATCTGATCCATTACAAAAAGGGCAAATTAGCGTTTGGCGTTGTAGGGCAATTAAAAAAGGTTCTATTGCAAGAGCAAAAAGCAGTGGTGATAAAGGACACCCCTGCCTTGTCCCTCTTTTAATGGAAAACAGAGAAGAGCATTTCCCCATATATGAGATCTTACCCATAGGATTATCATATAATGATTGGATCCATCGTAAATGTTGTCCTTTAATACCAAATGCCTGTAGAGCTGCCCAAAGAAAACCCCACCCCACCCGGTCAAATGCTTTTTCAGCGTCTAATAAAATCATACCGAGTGGGGTGTGTTTAGTCCGTGCTGCATCAAAGGCTGATATAGCCATGTTAATATGCGCTGTGGTGTCACGCTTAGGAATGAATCCATGTTGTTGGGGAGAGACAAGTTGGGACATGTACGGAGCTAGTCTAGTAGACAATATTTTGGCAAAGATTTTTGCATCACTATTAATAAGTGAAATAGGCCTGTAAGATCCCCTCTCTTGTGGTGCTTTACCTTTTTTTAAAAAGAAAATAATTTGGGTTAAGTTCCAGGATCTGGGTGCTTGTTGCCCTTTACCAATATCACTAATCACATCAACAAATAGTGATATTAATTCTTCAATACAATATTTATACAGTTCCAGAGGAATAAGATCTTCCCCTACAGCTTTACCCATTGCTAAAGATTTAATTGCGCCCCTAATTTCTAAAGGCGTGATATCGGCCTCTAATTGAGCCGATTGTTCTGGCTCTAAATTATTGACTTTGTTAGCATTAATATAGTTGTTAATACAATCATCTGAACTAGCAGCTTCCGGTGTATAAAGGGTTTGATAAAAGGAAGCAAATTGTTGTAGAATCGATTTTGAATCACAAAATAATTGATTATTGCCCCCTTTAATTTCTTTAACCATATTAATAGAACGATCTTCCGCGACTTTGTAAGCCAAAAGTTTCCCACTTCTATCTCCATTTTCATACTGTTCTAGATGGTATTTTTTAAGTTTATTAATACTTTTGTCCCTCAGAAGGTTTTTTATTGCGGCTTTAAGCTCAATTAGTTTGAAGTTTAATTCTTCTAGATTTGGAGCACTATTACAGATAGCATCAGATATCTGGAGTTCAATATCTCTGATTTCATTTAACCTTTGCTGATTTAAAGTTCGGAGTTCTTTGTTTTGTCGCCAGATGTATTGCTGGGTAAATCCACGTATGCTAGCCTTACAAGAGTCCCAAACTTTCCATGGTAAGCTAGTTTGTCTGTTGATATCAATGAATTCTTTTATATGCTCTTTAAGTTGGGTTATGAACATCGTATCAGAAAATAAGTAACGAGGAAAAGAGAAGGAGCGGATAGTAGTTTCCTCAGTTGTTAGTGTAAATGTTATAGAGATCGGGTTATGATCAGATGTCACCCTTGGATATATATCCATTGAGCATTTGCCAAGAATCAAGTCTGAGGCCCATATCATGTCTATGCGTGAGCATACCTTATGTGCAGCAGAGTAAAAAGTATAACCAGCTATATCAGGATTTAAAGATCTCCATACATCTTTTAAAAGATGTATTGCTGCCAAATCCAAAATTGCAGCTCTAGTTTTCCTCATTCTTTGAAAAGCATTTTTTCTAGTGATATCCAAATTATAGTTCATTATACAATTAAAATCTCCTAACACAATAAACTCTCCACCCCATCCAAGTAGTTCCATATTTATTTGATCAAAAATTATAGGATCATCTTGATTGGAAGCATAAACTCCGCATATTGTAAGTTTAAAATTTCCTAACTTTATCTGCGCTATCGCCCATCTGCCAGCTTTATCGGTTAGAGTCTTAATTATTTCACATTTCAATCCT
Organism: Lissotriton vulgaris; assembly: GCF_964263255.1. Taxonomy (NCBI): domain Eukaryota; kingdom Metazoa; phylum Chordata; class Amphibia; order Caudata; family Salamandridae; genus Lissotriton; species Lissotriton vulgaris. The sequence goes on along the minus strand of NC_141697.1, from coordinate 330,048,932 downwards.
TTATGTTTTAGAATCGCTACTCCCCTAATTGAAGTATTAAATTCCGTGCAAACTAAGGGATCAAATCCTAATTGTTTGATCAGTTGTTTGTCTTTATAAGCAATATGTGTTTCAGTAAGAACTACTATTTGCGGGTTGTACATCCTAAGCTCTTCATATACAAGATGACGTTTAATTTTATTGTTTAATCCTGAAACATTCCACGTTAAGCACTTTATTAAATGCATTTTAAATTATATATTTCCTTATCCATGCAACCACTATAAACAATCATCATCAGTGCTTTGTAAAACTTCTTAATTTTTTTTTTGTTGTTGTCATTTTTGTGTCCTTTGATGCAGTTTTTACCCCAAACCATAGCTTCCCTTAGCCCACCCCACACTCTACTACTACCTCCCCCCACCCCGTGTTTACCTGTGGATCCCCCCTTCCTGTTGACTGCCGTTCACCTGGCAGTAGATGAGCGGATAGAACGCTAATCGGGTCCAGGTATTTATAATTAGTCAGTACGACACAGTGCTACACACTTTCTCATTATTTCAATTTTAACCTAATCATATAAGCAATCAACTAATATCCTATGAAATTTTAGTGATTAGCAAGGAAAAAAAGATATTAATATCAATATATCCAGTAAGACCAGTAAGACCGAGAAAAACATAACACCCCTATATACTTGACATTAGTCCTTAGTTCAATCATTTCCCAGCTTTCCAGGAGATAATTGCTTTTTCGACCTCATCTACATCCAGAAAAAAATAGGAGCGGCCATTTTTTATCACTTTCAGCTTTGCAGGTTCTTGCAAATAAGCTTGAAATCCAAGTTCTTTGATCGGGTCTATGAATTGTTTTAGTTTCCATCTCTTTTCTAGCGACAGTTTACTTAGATCTGATCTCACAAAAAAGGTGACAGACTCAATAGTAACTGGTGTGTTAGGGCGCGCTTTTAAAGAAATGGCTTGTCGGAGCAGATAGTTGCCAATATAAATCAGAATAGGTCTTGGAAATTTGCCACTCTTATCTCTCTGGAATAGGGGTAGTCGATGCGCACGTTGGATCTGAGAGTCCCAGTCCCAGTCTGAAAGGTCAGGAAAAGTCTTTTGAAACAAATGAGTAATGTATGCCCTCGGATCTGCCCACTCCGCTTCTTCAGCAATACCAAAGACACGGAGATTCTGTCTTCTATTCCTGTTCTCCAAATCTTCCAGTTTGGCTTGCATCTGGAGTATTTGTGAGGCGTGCCTACTCAGTTCAGCTTCAGAGCTTTGCGATTTTTCTTCTGTAGTAACCACTCTCTGCTGCAATTCCTCTATGTTCTGTGACACTGCCCCTAATTTACATGCCATCTCTTGTAAAGAAATTTGAGTTCTATTATTGTCTTCTCTCATTTGATGATAGTGGGTTTTGGCCTCTTGTTTCTGTTCATTTAAGAGGTGTAAGATTGTCTGGAAAGAAGCAGTCACTTCCCCTTGCGGTATCCACTCAGTTGGCCCAATAGATGAAGATGAAGCAGTATCTCCCAAATGCATTACTTGTATAGGCTCACCTAATGGGGTCCTTGATACCTCCGGAGTGGTTACCCTAGGAATGTCCCGCATATCTTCGATTATACTGTCATTACCATTATTACCACTATTACTGCTGATATTACTGCAGTCAATTGACACATAAGCAGAAGCAGAAGCAGGGTTATCTCCAATAAGTACCAGGGTAGATGCAGAAGAGTGAGGCTGTAGTTGATCCAATGTACTATCCCCAGTAGCCTTTGATTTATCAGAAATGATAGGTTGGGTAGGGCTGAGTGGAGCATCAGCCTTTTTTTTTGTCTATGGGCATAGTGGTTAAATCATTGGGGCTATTACCAGAAAGTCGCAACGCCATAGTTTTTACACCACCCTTAGCCTGTACCCATTGTCTGATAGGGCTATTTTCAGCAATAGCCTTCAAGGCGTTTGTCTTAGTTTTGCCCGTCATTTTTACCATCTTGTTCTTACTTTTGCCCTTCGATTTCTTGGAAAGAGTTTTATTTTTGTCTTTGATCATACTTAAGGGCGTGTTACTCCCCTGTTCATTAACATCCACATACTCTTCATCCGTTTCACCTACGTCTAGAGTATCATCATTTTCACCTCCTTCAGTTTCTCTCACCCCCACAGCACACCCTTTGTCTAGGGGCAAGCTAGTAGTGCTAGAAGATTCAGCATATGAAGCATTAGCATTAGCATTAGTATCAATATTAAATAAATTCGGCATTGAAGATCGAAGTTCTTGGGGATCAATGTGATCGGCAAAAGTGCTATTAGTGCTATTAGTGGTAGGAGTTAGATCACTTGCTCCTTTTTCCCATTGAGCTGTCTCTAAGGCCACTAAATTAGTAGTATCCTGAACTGTGGTAGCTGTGGTAGCTATGGTAGCGTCGTTTTGGAATTGCTTCACAGTCTCTTTTAAATTATTCTGCACTCCTTCATTTGCAGCCTTTGCCTTTGCAGCATTGCCTCCCATTTGACCCCCATCATCTGTGTTACCTTTCAAGTGAGGTGGGAATTTTCCTCCTTCGAATACACCGTCCAGCAGTTGCCTGTCTTTCAAAGCTATCTCAGCAATATTCTCCGTTGCCGCCGGGACTCCTGCTCTCCCGCTTGCTCCATGCTGTATCTGCTGTATCTGTATCTGTATCTGCTGTTCAGTGCTCTGTTCAGTGCTCTGAGCCGTTTCCACGGTAGGTTTCTTACTCGCCAAAATTTCGTTTATTGCGGTGACAGACAGCGAGACTGCAGAGGCTCCTGCTCTCCCACTCGCTGCTGTGTTACGCGTTGTCCGTGTGGGAGGTTTCGGCGCCATCTCGCTGACGCTCGCTCTCTCTAGCTGGGTTGCAGCCGGTGCCGTGGGGGAACGCAGACCCAACCAGCGGATTGCTGTTGAAGCCGATCCCTGCCTGATCCACTCTGACAGGCTCTCCCAGCCCCACCGAATCCGCGAGGTTCCTCGAGGCAATCGCGGTGTCTCAGCTCTTTCTACACTGGCGGGATGAAACAAGCTTCGGATATGGCTCCTAATCAGCCGTAGTTTCCACATCAGCCTCCGTGTTCGTCCGTGTTACTGATGACAGCAATATATGAAATCGAGGTGAGCCCTCCAAATTATTCCGCGCTGTAGCTTAGGTTGTACATCTACAATTCTCAGATCAGCGCTGTATACTGTGTCGGGTCATAACCACAAATGTTATTTCAAACCCGGACCCGGCTCAGCGTCCTCCACTCCGGCGGTGTCAATCCGCCATCTTCGCTATTAGTTTAATGAAATTGGAGTACAAATAGCTGGAATATGACTTTCCCTGACGGTTGGGGTACATAAAAAAAATGCTTTTAAATGTATGTATGTTGTGTGTGTGCTGGAAGTTTTGAGTGTGTTTATGTACGAGTGCGTTAATGTGTGCATGTATAGGCAGAGTGTGTGTGTATGTCTGATTGTGTGTATGTGTGAATGCATGCATGTATAAGCATATGTATGTGTAAGTGAAAGTGAAGGTCAAGGGGCACTTCCACTACTCCTGGCATTTTGGTGAATTGACGTCCATGCTTTCCTATCATGAAATGTTGGCATGTATGCATTCATATACACAACCACGCGCTGCCACCCATCATTATAGCATGAACAAACGCAGGATCAAAAGCCATGGCCCTGCCGTGAGGACAACGGGCAACCATAGAGCAGGAGGGTAGAGGGCAGGGATAGCCGCTGCTGACTGTCAAACCATTTCTGACAGTGACGTAGCAAATGTGTGCATCAGAAATGCCATGATTGAAACATATTTGGAACACAGTTCAAAACTTCAATCTGCATGACTTGGAAGGAATGCGATTTTATTTTTCTCTACTCTTTCTTTAAGTGTGCGTTCTCCTGGGTAAAGTAGCCTAAATCAGGAGTACACACGTTCCAGATCCGGCTCGTCCCTCGTCATGCTTATACCCTTATTCTCGGCACTTTTCAATAACATTTGAATGCATTAAAAAAAAAATAATAATAACTTGCGAGATAACAATCGCATAAAATACGTAGGTAACATTGTCTTGTTTTGGGAATCAACACCGGGTCAGAAGCAGTATTTTCAGTAGCAGTAGATAAAATACCTTGCATCGCACAGCAAAACACATCAGGGCAGCCTGACAATGCCCCATGTCATGCACACAAACGTACCTTCAAATACATCTTTTCGGAGCCTTTCGCATATTTTTAACAGTGTGTCTCAGAGAGACAGATTCCCTTTTCCTCGCCGGAGCTCCTTTCGAGCACTGGGTACTCGCTTTGCTCCAGTGCTGGTTGTTTGCCCTGCGCACCATCACTTTGTCTGCTCGAAACTATTTATTCTATTATGCACTTGTTTATCCACGGATTTCAAATAAAGGAAATTCATTTTCATCAACTTTTAGGTTGTGATGTGTCCGAATGCCACACGGTGGCACCATTTGATTTAACATAAAATATTACCGTGTCCGATTTGTTTTCTAGATCATGTACTTAAAGATTTGTGAAACTGAAATTCATACAAACCTACCAAGTTACATGTATACAAATACCACAAGAGGACAGCATTTGACCTGAAGCTTATTACCTTGTCCTATATATATTTTTAATGTATTTTAGTTCTAGACCAGTGGTTCTTAACCTTTTGACTTCTATGGATCCCTACTTAATCAGTATTGGAATCCGGGGACACCAATGAATCATGGAACCCGGCTTATGCAATTTAAGTTATTTGAACAGCAAAACAATAAACAATCATTGCTAATACAAATAATGAAACTATTCATTTAACTCACAAACCGATATGAAAAAAATCTACATTTGTGTTTTCACTGCAAGGTTGGAGATTTTCTAAATTCATTTGAGGTCAACCAATGTAGATACTATATTCTGTTTGATACACTTGAACTGCTCCCACAAATAAATCTGAGGACACCAACGTCATTTTTAGCCTTCACTTTCAAAGTCTTTCACATTTACAGAATCTTTTAAAATTTCCAATTTTGTAGTTTACTTCTTTATTTATATACACCTTATAAATCTTATTTTTTTTCATTTTCTAAACAGTCACAGACTCCCTGAGTAGGCGTTGCAGGCTTCCAGGTTCACAGGGCCACAGGTTAGGAAGCCCTGATCTAGACTGACAGCGCAGCTGTATGCTTGGCCTATTGTAACTCATTTTTAAAAAATATATATGGAATCGGCTTTGGCTCCACCCAGAGAAGTATTGCTCTCTCACATGATTGGCAGTTTTGTAAATTGATACTTGTATAGCGCACTACTCACCCGCAAGGGTCTCAAGGCGCTTGTACGAATACTGCTGTGGAACCCATCCTGGCTTTCCCTGTGAGGCATCCACTCCTGGGAACCCCCAGGGTGAAAGCCAGGCATCCTTAGCATTGTGGAGATTAAGCAAGCTATTGCCCAGAGTTGCAAAGTGGGACTCCATGTTTAGAATAGGCACCGAGGCGAGAGTGGAATTTTGAGCCCAAGACCCACCGAGGCAGGGAATTGAACCCTGGTCCCGGGATAGACCTCTGCATCAGGGTCTGCCGCTCTAACCATTGAGCCACACTTCTCCACTCCACTTTGTGCATTATTGTGTCGCCTCTTATCCTCTTGTTTTTGAATGCATGAAAAACACTTTTACAACTCGAAAGTACACATTAAGGGCCAGATGTAGGTAATTCCAATTTACTGATTCTGTATTTTCGAATCCGTAAATGGGATATAGATAAAAATTCGGTATATTTTACCGAATCAGTAATCCAAATCAGAAAAAAAACATGATTCAGCCAATCAGGTGCAACCACCCCCTCCCAACCAAGAAGTGTCCACACCCATGCAGGTGCAAGCAATCAGAAGCTGCTGGAGAGGCTGTGAGAGCAGAGCTGAGCCCTTGAGCCACAGGAAAACTTTACTCCTAGGAAACAGAAAAAATGGCAAACAAAGACACTGAGAGGGAAGGTGCAGAGAGGAAGAGGAAAATCAAATTCAGCACCATGGAGCTGCAGGTCCTCGTGGAGGAGGTAGTAAAGGAACACCAGAAATTGTTTGGAAAGCAGTCCCTGCTGGTGGCAGAATCTGCCAAATGGAAGATTTGCTGGCAATACAGTCAAAAGTAAATGCCATCGGAGTGACCCCACGGGAGATTGACGCCCTGAAGAAGAGGTGGTACGACCTCAGGAGCTTGACAAAGCGAAAGATGGCTGAGCTCCACAAACAGGCAAATCTGACAGGAGGAGGGAGGAACAGGGCACCTGCCCTGACTGAGCCGGAGAAGCTGGTGGAGTCCACAATTGAACCAGACAGCGTCTGTGGGATTGGAGATGCAGACACCTCAACCCAAGCTGCCACCAGAAAAGGTAAGAAGCATGCACAGCCATCACCCCCACCCCATCCCCTTCCCTTTCCCCTTCCCCTATGTGGTAGTGTTAACTCCACTCCAGTAGAGGTAGCAATATACACCAGCAATGCATTATGGGAGATGTAGTCATTGAAACACCTACCATGTCAGACAGCATACCAAACAACAAGGCATGAAACACACATCAGTGATAAGCAAGCTGAGGCAATAGTGTTTCAGAGATTAGAATGTAATTGTATAAGCAGTGCTGCAGGACCACAGAGCTAATATACGAATTTCTGTCCACAGGCGAGACATCTCGCAGGCGTAACAAGGAGAAGGAAGGCAGTGCACCACAGAGGGAAGACACACAGGAGGCAAGAACACGTGCAGGGAATACCACACAGGAAACTGGTGCACCAACAGCACAGCCAGCCTCCCAAGACCTTCAAACGTCACCACAGCTGCAGGCCTCCCCAGAGCATTTTGGCTCCCCTCTACTCCTGCCCTCACCTGAACTGATTGCGTCCCCGGCTAACAGAACACCTGAAGTCCAAAAAAGCAAGAGGCATGTAGTTGCCAAACTAGTGGAAATGGAGCCATCA